>NC_057814.1:598115614-598715614 GCF_018294505.1 Triticum aestivum
TATATGTAAAATGTTTGGGGCACCTAGGTGCCTGGGCACCTAGCTGGTTTTTCATTAATGCCTCGTGGATTCAAACTCATTAAATTTTGCATGCAAGATTTTCCATATGTGATACTAGCACGCATGCATTTGTTTCCAAACAATACATCCATCCATAACTTCCCTTGCATGCATGATCGTCCTTTGATTCTGTCCAAAATAAAAATATATACCTTAATAGAGACGACATGCTTGATATAACCAAGGTATGGTAGATGAAAATGATATACCAAAGAAATATACAAAATCAAAGGGCATACGTATGGAAAACTGATGGAGATACATGGTACATTGGGCTCAAAGGATATACATAGGTGTGACATACTCTCCACTATCTATGAAGAACTGATGGAGATATACATGATGTTGGGCTTGATGAAAAAAAATACCTACATACGTCTGGTCTCATACTGTGGGTATATAATACCTGTAATTTTCTTAAATGTCTTAAACATCTGTGGGTATATGATACCTTCAATTTTTAAAATATTTACATTGAGTCACAAGTTTTTGTATGGACGTTATATTCTATTCCCGCAAAAAATGGACGTTATATCCTAATTACTAGATAGCCATTTTTGTATGATATATTCATCGTACGTATCACATACTCTCTACTGTGTATAAAGAATTGATGGTCATATCATTTTTTATTTATTGTGTTGTTTAATAATTTCTAGGCATGTCGATAGTTTTGCTAGTTTTCTTGTTATATCATTTTTTTATATTTTAAATATGGCAACTGTTCTTTATATATTTTAAATATGTCACACTTATTTACTTTTATAATGTAAAATGCATTGGATATGACATACCCACAATATTTTAAAATATTTGTGGGTATTCGATTCCTTGGAATGCTTTTCTAAAGTGACAAAATAACGCATTGCATTTTTATACGATAGTTTTCTAATAGGTATATGATAATAAAAGCGGAAATGTTTCAGCCACGAGACAACTATGGGTATGTGAAATTTATGGATATGCATGAGATATTTGGTCTAATATGTGAACTATGAATTATTCTCCTTAAACACATCACTACCATTTTGTTTAAATTAGATAGTATTGAAAAAATACGTCCCACATAACGGTACCATATACCTCCTATTAATACACGCACGAAAAAAAAATTCCATATACCTAAGAACATGAATGTATACAAATTATGAGGCATTTATTTCTGATTTCTCTCTCCTATTTCTATTAATGACTCCAAATATGCAACGTCGCCATGCATGTTATTCTCTTTCCTTTTTCAATTGTTCTCATGCATGGTGTGCATGAGCCTTATTTATGGTATCCAATTAGCGATTAATGCATTAATACACATACCCGTTGCAATAGCACACATCTAAATGCAATCGAACAGTGGAAAGGCAAGGAGCCTGGGCACCTAGGTGTCCCAAACTGCCGTCCTATATATATATATATATATATATATATATATATATATATATATATATATATATATATATATATATATATAAAAGGTACGAACGGAGTATAACGTGCCAGTCGTTTATATGCAGTAGCCAGGCGTGGCATGCAAAGCCTCAACTTTACTATTCCCCCATCTCATAATGTAAGACTTTTTTTGACTCCACGTAACACAGGAGTAGTAACTTGCAAGAGTGATGGATGCTGGTTGTTGGCTGGCAGTTGATCGGTGGCCATCCGTCCCTCAAATCAACATTTACACATGGAAGAGGTCTGGAAAAACTCTGTACAACAGCGAACGGGAGAGTAAATACGAGCATCCGATCTCGACGCCATGAGCTGCAATAATGCTAGACCTAACCAAGACTTACAAACGTATTACTACTTAACTTTTCAAACTATAATTCTCTCACCCCTGAATTTAACTAAAGTGGCCCCTTCATCCCTTTATTACCAATCATAACCCCTCACATCTGTTTGTTTGTAAAAAAATTAAGTAACGTTTTGTAGATGTAGCATTACTCAATATCAGTTAGGGAGCTGCCCGTGCGTGCTGCGTTGGCCTGTGGAAGACGCCGTTGGATAGTCTAAAAAAAACAATGTCATTGCTTGTCATAGCCTGCAGGCACTGTGTCGCCTTGTGGCATGTACACCCTTTCGTTCCTAAATATAAGTCTTTTTATAAAAATTTCACTATGAACTATATACGGATATATAGATGCATTTTAGAGTGTAGATTCACTCATTTCGCTTCGTATGTGGTTCATAGTGGAATGTCTCGAAAGACTTATATTTAGGAATGGAGGAAGTATCGAACTATTTTCTTCTTGAACACTAGATTTTTTTTAACACAGTACAGACGCAAGCGCTTATATATACGCATGCACTCATACCTATGAAGGCACACATGCACGAACTATTTCTGTCAGCACCTTTGAGAGACTGAACTGACATATCATCTTGATATTTAGGAAGTCACCATAGACGTCTCGTAGTCGACGGAACGTCTCCTCCCACCGAACACTAGAGTTGATAGCGTTGTTTGTAGGGGCCTCAGTTTAAGGCCGGGCATATGTCTCTTTGCTAAAAAAAACTAAGGATGCATTCAACCAAAACAAAGACAAAACAAAGGTCGCCCCAAAGTGCAGCAAGGGAAGTGGCAAGTTACATATAACATGAAGAAAAAATCAATACCATTCAACTATTGATTTCTGCACAAGGAGAAGCCTTTGCTGGAAGTCTTCAAGCTGGTAAGCCGCCTCCAATGTTGTCTCGAGAAACAATATAGGCATCGCCAAACAGCCATAAAATCACTAGTAAGCCCTTCCCCCCAAAAAAGGGTTGTCCAGGAAGCCATGACTTTGAAGAGTCTCGTCGCTGCCCATTCCGATGCATTGGACTTCGAGTTTTCACCCGGGTTCAAGGTGGTAAGAAGACCTTGGCAACGTCTCTACGCCCACCTGCTTCATTGTCATCGGATTCGATTGTCGATCCGAAATAGTTTTTGCCTGTATCTTCTCGCGCTTAACAGCTGCAGTGTCTCCATTATTGCATGACCACCACCCTAAAGGTCACCCAAGGTCGGAGATGAAACTCCAAATCAGACCCTGCCAACACATCCAAATGGCACCATCATCTCGCCACCTTCATGACCGAGAAGAACAGTAGGAGTCACGAGCAACACCTGCCAAAGGCACGAGACCATGCCCTAATCGCTACAAGGGGCTGCCACCCCATCTATCATTCCTTCATCGTCATTGGTAAGCCGCCACGATGAGAATTCGCGAGCAACACCTGCCAAAGGCACGAGACCATGCCCTAATCGCTACAAGGGGCTGTCACCCCGGCTATCATTCCTTCATCGTCATTGGTAAGCCGCCACGACGAGAATTCGCGAGCAACACCTGCCAAAGGCATGAGACCATGCCCTAATCTCTACAAGGGGCTGTCACCCCAGCTATCATTCCTTCATCGTCATTGGTAAGCCGCCACGACGAGAAAACAACGATAGCTAGCTCCATCAGCACCATCCACCATGAGACTGGATGTTGGGGCATCCTCTGATGAAGACGGAGGTGCTTGGTCGCCATCCTCGTCATGAGCCAACTAACACAATGGGTGATCGGCGATCCCCCTCCCCGGCCGACCCACATCGTTGTCCACAACTAGGTATTTTGGTTTTGGCATCCTCCGGCAGTAACATAGGGGTTTGGAGAAGGTGGGTCTGGCTAAGATAGGGAGAAAGGGATGCGAACCAAGACGAGGTCGTCAAATCATTCGGAATGCCACACTAGGTGAATGATGTCGGCCTTGGCGAGCTTTTCTACTTCCGCTTCAGTGGCACCTCTATCCTTGGATTGCACATACTAAACTACTGGAGATCACAAATGTTGTTAATATAGTTAACACGAGTGCCAAAGATTGTTGTATATGTTTTCTTTATTTAGAGCTGGTGAGTTACAGCCTTTTAGAACATCTTCGATAGATGATGATGTAGATGTATAAATAACTGCTTTTTACATCTCTAAGGCTTTAAAATGTTGCTTCAACAGATGATCTGGATGTATAATTTTTTATATCATCTTCACCAAGTGACGCAAAATACAACACTTGGTGATCCAAATTTGCAAATCCAACCGCCTCAGATGTCAAACGGCCAGCCGCATGCGGACCCCAATGTGACGCCCCGATAATTAAGCCACAGTAACCTCCTGCTAATGATGCCAGGTCATCACTCTTACCCTTGCTAATCCTCACTTGATCCAAGTCACTGTTCAATTTCAAGTTCAAATCTAAAGTAAAAAATTCAAATTTGTCAAACTTCAAAACTAAAATGTTCAAAGTGTGGCAAATAATCCATGGATAAATGTCATGTGGAAACAACCTCTTTTGGATTCCCAAAGTGCCCCTGGAAAGTTTTTAGTGGTCCATCAGCATTTAAAATTGGCCTTTTCAATTTTTATAAATGGTTAGACAACTCCTTTTTGACTCCATACTTTTTGTTCCATCTCAATATATTGTGTTAGATTTATGTGCCAAGTTTTGTTCAAAACAAAACTCATTTGGTACAAAGGGAAAATGCAAAAGGAAAAGAGAAAATGGAAAACAAAATAGAAAAAGAAAAGGACCTAATCTACTAGGCGGTTTGGCCCATCTAACTAAACAGCCAGGCTGGCCCACCCTGGCGATCCCTGCCCTCTCCCCTGTTCACGCGACCGGGTCGCTACAGGGGCAGGTCGCCCCGGACCACCTCGCCGGCGCCGATGTAGGGAGGGGATAAGGACACCAGGCCCCGACCCCTCGATCCCATCCCCCACTCGCTCACCACTCCACCCTCCTCCGCTCTCTCGGCTTTCCTTCCTCCGGCCCAGATCCCCTTCCACCGTGGCCACCGGCCACCCCTCGTCTCTCCAGCTTGCCTTCAAGCGTCGCCGCGTTCGGCTACGACGACCTCGCCCGCTGGATCGGGACGTAGCGCACCACAGCGTCACCTTGTCGGCCTCGGCCGCCGTCGATCTTCTCCAACGCCGGCCACCACGAGCCCTCCCCGAGCTCACTTGTGCACACCTGCAGGACCACGGTGAGCACGCAGTCTTCCCCCTCGCTCTCTAGCTCGATCCCGCGCTCGTAGCACACCCCCCTCCGTCGTGCCCGAGCTCGCCGCCGCGGCCATCAAAGCCTAGCTCACGCCCGAAGCCCGTCGCCATGCTCCTGGAACGTAGGGAGGCGCGTGCACCCCCAGTTCGACTCTGACGAGCCCCTGGGCTCGATCCCGAGGCCTCCATGCTCCTGTCGCCAGCATCGCACCCCGCAGCTCCGCAACACCGACGCTCGCCGGTCGTCCCCTTCGCCCCACTGCTGCCGGTGCCTGCAGTTCGTTCCGCCCGCGTGACCCCGCATCGCCCTCCCTGCAGCCACGGCCTGCCCCGTGCATCACCGCTGCGGCGCCGCTCGCCCCCGCTCCCCGTCGCGCTCTTGCCGAACGGCCTCGCGCCCACGCCCGCAGACCCGAGCTCCTTCGCCGCCGGCTGCAGCCCGCTGCTCGCCTTGGGCCACTTTGCTCAACGCCGGCGCCTCAGCAGATCGCCTCTGCACCCCCCCATCCGATGCGCCACTTCGCGGGCTCTCCAACGCGCACGCCAGCGCCCCCAACGGCCGCCAGAGTTGGCTGGCCGGAGCCCTCCGCCGGCGCCCTCTGTTTGTTGGGAAGTGTAGTAATTTCAAAAAAAAATCTACGCACACGCAAGATCATGGTGATGCATAGCAACGAGAGGGGAGAGTGTTGTCTACGTACCCTCGTAGACCATAAGCGGAAGCGTTATGATAACGCGGTTAATGTAGTCGTACGTCTTCACGATCGACCGATCCTAGCACCGAAGGTACGACACCTCCGCGATCTGCACACATTCGGCTCGGTGACTTCCCACGAACTCACGATGCAACAGTGTCGAGGGAGAGCTTCGTCAGCACAACGGCGTGATGACGGTGATGATGAAGCTACCGGCACAGGGCTTCGCCTAAGCACTACGATGATATGACCAAGGTGGATTATGGTGGGGGGGGGCACCGCACACGGATAAGAGATCAATGATCAACTTGTGTGTCTATGGGGTGCCCCCTCCCCCGTATATAAAGGAGTGGAGGAGGGGGAGGAGGCCGACCTCCTAGGCGCGCCCCAAGGGGAGTCCTATTCCCATCGGGAGTATGATTCCCCCCTTTCCCTAGTTGGATTAGGAGAGAAGGAAGGGGGAGGAAGGAGGAAGGAAATGGGGGGCCGGCCCCCCTCCCAATTCGGATAGGGCTTGGGGGGGCGCCCCCTCCTTTGCTCCCTTCTCCTCTCTCCCACTATAGCCCAATAAGGCCCATATACCTCCCGGGGGGTTCCGGTAACCTCCCGGTACTCTGGTATATGCCCGATCTCACCCGGAACCATTCCGATGTCCAAATATAGTCGTCCAATATATCGATCTTTATGTCTCGACCATTTCGAGACTCCTCGTCATGTCCGTGATCATATCCGGGACTCCGAACTACCTTCGGTACATCAAAACATATAAACTCATAATACTGATCGTCACCGAACATTAAGCGTGCGGACCCTACGGGTTCGAGAACTATGTAGACATGACCGAGACTCATCTCTGTGTTGGAGAACGCAGTATTTTCAAAAAAATCCTACGCACACGCAAGATCTATCATGGTGATGCATAGCAACGAGAGGGGAGAGTGTTGTCTACGTACCCTCGTAGACCGAAAGCGGAAGCATCAAGTGACGCGGTTGATGTAGTCGAACGTCTTCGCGATCCAACCGATCCTAGTACTGAAAGTACGGCACCTCCGTGTTCAGCACACGTTCAGCTCGATGACGTCCCTCGTACTCTTGATCCAGTTGAGGCCGAGGGAGAGTTCCGTCAACACGATGACGTGGCGACGGTGAGATGAAGTTGCCGGCGCAGGGCTTCACCTAAGCACTACAACGATATAACCGAGGTATGTAACTGTGGAGGGGGGCACCGCACACGGCTAAGAGATTGTGTGTTGTGCCTTTGGGGTGTCCCCTGCCCACGTATATAAAGGAGGGAGGAGGAGGAGGCCGGCCCTAGAGGGGGCGCGCCAAGTGTGGGGAGTCCTACTAGGACTCCCAAGTCCTAGTAGGATTCCCCTTTTCCTTTTCGGAGTAGGAGAGAAGAAAGAGGGGAAGAGAGAGGGAGTAGGAAAGGGCAAGGGGGGCACCGCCCCCTTTCCCCTAGTCCAATTCGGACCCATGGGGGGGCGCCGCCCCCTTTCCCCTAGTCCAATTCGGACCCATGGGGGGGGCGCTGATATGTCACTCTTGATTCATTGCATATCCCGGTACACCGCCGGAGGCATTCACATAGAGTCATATTTTGTTCTAAGTATTGAGTTGTAATTCTTGAGTTGTAAAGTAAATAAAAGTGTGATGGTCATCATTATTAGAGCATTGTCCCAAGTGAGGAAAGGATGATGGAGACTATGATTCCCCCACAAGTCGGGATGAGTCTCCGGACGAAAAAAAAGAAGCCATAAAAAAAAGAGAAAAGGCCCAGAGAAAAAAATGAGAGAAAAAGAGAGAAGGGACAATGCTACTATCCTTTTACCACACTTGTGCTTCAAATTAGCACCATGATCTTCATGATAGAGAGTCTCCTATGATATCACTTTCATATACTAGTGGGAATTTTTCATTATAGAACTTGGCTTGTATATTCCAATGATGGGCTTCCTCAAAATGCCCTAGGTCTTCGTGAGCAAGCGAGTTGGATGCACACCCACTTAGTTTCTTTTGTTGAGCTTTCATATACTTATAGCTCTAGTGCATCCCTTGCATGGCAATCCCTACTCACTCACATTGATATCTATTGATGGGCATCTCCATAGCCTGTTGATACGCCTAGTTGATGTGAGAGTATATTCTCCTTTTTTGTCTTCTCCACAACCACCATTCTATTCCACATATAGTGATATGTCCATGGCTCACGCTCATGTATTGCGTGAAGATTGAAAAGTTTGAGAACATCAAAAGTATGAAACAATTGCTTGGCTTGTCATCGGGGTTGTGCATGATTTAAATATTTTGTGTGGTGAAGATAGAGCATAGCCAGACTATATGATTTTGTAGGGATAACTTTCTTTGGCCATGTTATTTTGAGAAGACATAATTGCTTAGTTAGTATGCTTGAAGTATTATTATTTGTATGTCAATATTAAACTTTTGTCTTGAATCTTTTGGATCTGAATATTCATACCACAATTAAGAGAATTACATTGAAAATTATGCTAAGTAGCATTCCATATCAAAAATTCGGTTTTTATCATTTACCTACTCGAGGACGAGCAGGAATTAAGCTTGGGGATGCTTGATACGTCTCCAACGTATCTATAATTTTTGACTGTTCCATGCTATATTATATTCTGTTTTGGATGTTTAATGAGCTTTATTATACACTTTTATATTATTTTTGGGACTAACCTATTACCGGAGGCCCAGCACGAATTGCTGTTTTTTGCCTATTTCAGTGTTTCGCAGAAAAGGAATATCAAACAGAGTCCAAACGGAATGAAACCTTCGGGAACGTGATTTTCGGAACAAACGTGATCCAGAGGACTTCGAGTCTACGTAAAGTAATCAACGAGGAAGGCACGAGGCAGGGGGCGCGCCTACCCCCCTGGCGCGCCCTCCACCCTCGTGGGCCCCTCGTTGCTCCACCGACGTACTTCTTCCTCCTATATATACCCATATACCCTGGAAACATCAGATACGGATCCAGAACCCGATTTCCACCGCCGCAACCTTCTGTACCCGTGAGATCCCATCTTGGGGCCTTTTCCGGCGCTCCGCCGGAGGGGGCATTGATCACGGAGGGCTTCTACATCAACACCATAGCCTCTCCGATGATGTCTGAGTGTTTACCTCAGACCTTCGGGTCCATAGTTATTAGCTAGATGGCTTCTTCTCTCTCTTTGGATCTCAATACAAAGTTCTCCTCGATCTTCTTGGAGATCTATTCGATGTAATCTTCTTTTGCGATGTGTTTGTCGAGATCCAATGAATTGTGGGTTTATGATCAAGATTATCTATGAACAATATTTGAATCTCCTCTGAATTCTTTTATGTATGATTGGTTATCTTTGCAAGTCTCTTCGAATTATCAGTTTGGTTTGGCCTACTAGATTGATCTTTCTTGCAATGGGAGAACTGCTTAGCTTTGGGTTCAATCTTGCGGTGTCCTTTCCCAGTGACAGCAGGGGCAGCAAGGCACGTATTGTATTGTTGCCATCGAGGATAAAAAGATGGGGTTTATATCATATTGCATGAGTTTATCCCTCTACATCATGTCATCTTACTTAAAGCATTACTCTATTCTTATGAACTTAATACTCTAGATGCATGCTGGATAGCGGTCGATGTGTGGAGTAATAGTAGTAGATGCAGAATCGTTTCGGTCTACTTGTCGCGGACGTGATGCCTATATACATGATCATACCTAGACATTCTCATAACTATGCTCAATTCTATCAATTGCTCGACAGTAATTCATTTACCCACCGTAATACTTATGCTCCTGAGAGAAGCCACTAGTGAAACCTATGGCCCCCGGTGAAGGGGAACGCAACAGAAAACGAAAATTTTCGGTATAGCGAGCACGCCCAGGACCACTATGGAGACTGCATACAAGGTTTGATATGATCCGTACCGACTCGAAGCGCAGCGGAAGAAGAGTCGGTGTGGATCGTCGGTGCAGATCCCCGCAGCTAGGATTTACGACCTCCCAACCGCGAGGATGTACTCCCTCTCCGGACAGCCCTTCGGGAGGCGGTCGGACAGTCCCCCGGACGATGTCGCGGACAGCCCTTCGGGAGGACCCTCGAAACTCGGACGGAGACTCGGACAGCCCTTCGGGAGGACACTCGAACAGCCCCTCGGGCAAAAGATCGAAACTACAATCTCTCTACGGGGTTGCACACATACGGTGTCAGCTATTCGGCAGGGCTTCGTCGTCCAGAACTAGTTCCTGCCGGAACCCAGACAGCCTTACGGCTCTACGAAACTCTTTTCGTGGGAGGGAGAGAAGAAGCCAGATAATGCATGGCATGTGTATGAGAGCAAGGGATGAAGAGATGCCAGCCCTCACCTCCTCTATTTATAGGAAAACCAAGGGGTAGTGTGCCTCCACAAATTACCAAAAAACCCCATGCATTAGGTCACACATGAGGGTGTTAAGGACAAAATGGGATGCCATGTGGAGCTCCAAGGAGCTCCACCACCCATGGCCGGCCACCCCTAGGGGGCCCCCCCAAATGGGGTTCCTTCCCTTGTAAGCCACTTCCTTCTAGAACTTTGGCCAAGTCAAAAAGGTGGTTCTCCAAAATTATCCCAAAAAGCACTTTCACTATTCACGGCGACATTTTTCAGCGTCCGTTCGAACTGAAAATATTTATGTGGGCTTAGAACATTTCCAGTACCCACTAAAATAATTTTCAACGCGTTCCGAAACAATTCCGGTTTTAGTGATTTTCATCTGCGAAACGCATCTGAAGTGGCTCCGGCAGCTCCGGAACATTTCCGGTTTTTATCTCAGAAAATTCCAAAAAGCTTCCAGAATGATTCTGTCACCCTCCAAGAATTATCAGGCATTTGCCAAAACCAATCTGACTTAATGGTATATCCCGAAACAACTTTTCGGTACCATCGAAACTTATCCGATGACCTCTCTCTGCGGTACGATTCCGCTGTCCGAAACCTTTCCGGTGTCCGAAACTTTTTCGGTGATTTTCTCTCATACTCCCTGTCTAGTATTCAGCAGATAGATGACCCTTAAGCGTGTGACCCTATAGGTTCGGTGAAGTATAGACATGACCCGGAACCCCTTCCGATCAATGATCAACATCGGAGCCGTGGACACCCATATTGACCCCTATACCCACACGAATGAATATTCGAGTGAACCTCCAATTGTAGTGAGCTATTCCTATTGCTTCACGATATGTCACAAACACCCGAGGTGAGATTTATTGCATCCCCGTGGACGAACAATTTGTCCACCATGCAAGTTACCTCGTTACCGGTTCTGTTCTCTTTTCTCGTTTCCGTGTTCCGGCATCCCAGTGATCAAATCACAAGGTGTCTGGCCAGACGATTATGGATACCGTAACACCGAGAGGGCCCGAGAATATCTCTCCATCGTCGGAGGAGCAAATCCCAATCTTGAGCTATCTCGTTACTTGCCATACTTTTCCGTGAACCCGTAAGCCGCCGTAATAGCCACCCAGTTACGGATGACGTTTAACAAACCCCAAAGTTCACGAAGCAAGTACGAAGGAACTCGATACTCTCATGGTCTAAGGAATTATGCAAACATTAACTATCTCTGTGTTATTAACCATAAACTTGTGACGAAAAGAATCTCATAGCATAACATCAATTTGGGTCGATTCAACACAAGTGTTCTACCAACATCGCGCCCTCAGAATTGCCAGCATAGACATGCCCATGATCAGGAAAACAGGATCATCATGCAATACATGAGCCAGTCTTAGAGGCAAGACTAGGAATACATTTTACCGTTTAGTATACCACACGTGCACATGAGTTTCCCTCCGAGCCTCGTGGATATTGCAGACTCGAGAATCATTGCAGTTATAGCATGGAAGCTAAACATTCATTACAAACTTTGGAGATACAAAATAACTGTTATTACTGCCTCTAGGGCATATCTCCTACAGACTCCCACTTGCACTAGAGTCATAATCCAGTTACATGGCTTCCCTAACACCAATGGCTATCCGGTGCTGCTCATGCTTTGCTCGTGGTAGAGGCTTTGTCATCGGGTCTGACACGTTCAGATCCGTGTGAACTTTGCGTACTTTCACTAAACCCTCTTCGACATGATGTCGAATGAGTTTATATTTGCATTGAATATGTCTTGTCTTATGGTGCGAACTTGGCTCCCTTGCCTGAGCCACGGCGCCACTATTATCACAATAGATCTCCACCGGGTCCTGGGCACTAGGAACCACACCAAGGTCTTCAAGAAATTGCTTGATCCATACCGCCTCCTTGGAGGCTTCTGAAGCAGCAACATATTCCGCCTCCGTCGTAGAATCTGCCACAGTCTTTTGTTTGGAACTTTTCCAATCAACTGCGCTGCCGTTCAATATGAAAACATAGCCTGATTGAGATTTGAAGTCATCTGGGTCAGTCATGAAGCCTGCATCAGTGTAACCACTTACAATGAGCTCTTCATCACCTCCGTACACAAGGAGTAAATCCTTGGTCCTTCTGAGGTACTTAAGAATACCCTTGACTGCGGCCCAGTGTTCCAACCCTAGATTACTTTGGTACCGGCTGCTAACACTTAGCGCGTAGGAAACGTCCGGTCTTGTACATAACATGGCATACATAATAGAACCAACTGCCGAGGCATATGGAACATCATTCATTTGCACTCGCTCATCGAGAGTCCGAGGACTCTGATTCTTGCAAAGCACTGTGCCAGGTGACATGGGGAGTAGGCCTTTCTTGGAGTTCTCCATGTTGAACCTTTTCAACACCTTGTCAATGTACGTGCTTTGGCTAAGCGCTATCAGGCATTTTGATCTATCTCTATAGATTCTGATGCCTAATACATATGCCGCTTCGCCTAAGTCTTTCATTGAAAAACTTTTCTTCAATGAGTCTTTTATTTCGCTAAGAAAATTTACGTCATTTCCAATCAATAATATGTCATCCACATACAAGATTAGAAATGCTTTTGCGCTCCCACTAAACTTCTTGTAAACACAAGATTCTTCGTCATTCCTGACGAAGCCAAATTCTTTGACCACTTCATCAAAACGAATGTTCCAGCTCCTTGACGCTTGCTTCAGACCATAAATGGCTTTCTGAAGTTTGCATACCTTTCCAGCATCCTTATGAACGACAAAACCTTCTAGCTGTATCATGTATACATCCTCTTTGAGGTTTCCATTTAGGAAAGCTGTTTTGACATCCATCTGCCATATTTCGTAATCGAAATAAGCAGCAATTGCTAGTAATATCCGAACAGACCTAAGCATAGCTATGGGCGAGAAAGTCTCGTCGTAGTCCACTCCTGGAACTTGTGTGAACCCTTTCGCGACAAGTCTAGCTTTGTGGATAGTAATGTTACCATCCGCGTCTGTCTTCCTTTTGAAAATCCATTTACAACCAATCGGCTTTACGCCTTCAGGAAGTTCTTCCAAGTTCCAAACTTGGTTTTCGTACATGGATTCCATTTCGGATTTCATGGCCTTGTGCCATTCCTTTGAGCTGGGCCCCGCCATCGCTTCCTTGTAGTGCGCAGGTTCATCGTCTTCAAGAATGAAGATTTCATTATGAAACCACTCAGGTGGCTGGATAGCCCTACCTGATCTGCGCGGTTCAGTTACAACATTGTCTGAAGTCTCCGCATCATATGCGACAACTTCAGGCTCAGTTGCAGGGATAATTAGCGGAATTTCTTCCGGTTCCTTAGCCATATCAACTGTTGCCGAAGATTCACTAATCTCATCAAGTTGTACTGTCCTCCCACTTAATTCTTTGGCGAGAAACTCTTTCTCAAGAAATTGTCCATTTCTAGCAACAAACACTTTGTTATCGGACGGGTGGTAGAAGGAATACCCAATTGTTTCCTTGGGATAACCTACAAAGTAACATTTGTCTGATCTGGGATCTAGTTTGGTAGGTTGTAAACGTTTTACGTATACCTCACAACCCCAAATCCTGAGATGCGACAAACCGGGTTTCTTCCCGTTCCATAACTCGTATGGTGTCGTCTCAACTGATTTAGACGGTGCTCTGTTAAGTGTGTGAGCAGCAGTTTCCAGTGCGTGACCCCAAAAAGATATCGGAAGATTTGTAAGAGACATCATCGACCTTACCATGTCCAACAAGGTTCGGTTACGTCGTTCCGATACTCCATTTCTTTGTGGAGTTCCGGGAGGCGTAAGCTGTGAAACGATTCCACGGTCACTCAGATGTTGGCCAAACTCATGACTAAGATATTCGCCTCCGCGATCAGACCGCAGAAACTTAATCTTTTTGTTACGATGATTTTCTACCTCATTCTGAAATTCTTTGAACTTTTCAAAGGTTTCCGACTTATGCTTCATTAAGTAGATATAGCCATACCTAGTCAAATCATCAGTAAAAGTCACGAAGTAGAAATACCCACCCCGTGCGCCTGTGTTCATTGGACCACATACATCACTATGTATTATTTCCAATAATTCACCCGCCCGTTCAGGATGACCCGTGAACGGCGTCTTGGTCATTTTCCCCATCAGGCAAGCTTCACATGTGTCAAATGACTCAAAATCAAAAGACGGTAAAACTCCATCTTTATGGAGTTTTTGCATGCGTTTCTTTCCGATGTGGCCAAGCCGACAGTGCCACATGAAAGTGGTGGTGGTATCAGCCTTCTTAAGGCGTTTAGCATTCACGTTAAAGACATCATTTCCACATTCAAGATTTAGTATGAAAAGGCCCCCAACAATGGGTGCAAATCCATAAAACATATCCTTACAATAAAGTGAACAACCATTGTTCTCAGACTTGTACGAATACCCATCGTGTACCAAACATGATCCGGAGATAATGTTTCTACACAACAGTGGAACAAAATAACAGTTACTTAGTTCTAAGATAAATCCTGAAGGGAGACGTAGAGGCATAATGCCGACGGCTTGAGCGGCGATCCCAGCGCCGTTCCCGACGCGCATCACGACTTCATTCTTTGCCAGCTTGCGCACCTTCTGAAGCCCCTGTATCGAGTTGCAAATGTGAGCAACCGATCCGGTATCAAATACCCAAGACTTAGAATTTTCGCTAGCAAGCAAAACGTCAATGACATTAACTTGTATAACAATTATACCTTTTCCGGTTTTCCCGGTCTTCTTATCTTCCAGATACTTCTTGCAGTTTCTCTTCCAGTGTCCTGTGCCCTTGCAGTAGAAGCACTCAGTTTCATTCTTGGCTCCGCCTTTAGAGTTGCTTTGGGAGCCGGTCTTACCGGTGCCCTTGCCCTTCTTTGGCTTGCCTTTCTTCTTTTTGAAACTGGCGGTTTTATTCACAAGCAACACTTGCTTGCGATTTTTCCGCAGTCCTCCTTCTGTAGTTTTCAGCATGGCGAGCACCTCTTCCGGTGTCTTCTCCATCCCTGTCATGTTGTAGTTCATGACAAAACCGTCGTAAGACGGGGGGAGTGAAGAAAGCAACATGTCCATCATATGGCCAGGTGGAAGTGGAAATTCTAGGGCTTTAAGCCTTTCAGAATAGCCAATCATTTTGACCACGTGTTCACCAACTGAACTACCCTCAGCCATCTTGCATTCCATCAAAGCCTTCATGATATCAAATCGTTCAGACTTTGCGGTTTCCTTGTACAGAGCATCCAATTCCCGGATCATATCACGGGCTTTATGGAATTCAAAACGTTTTTGAAGCCCTGGACTCATGCAAGCTAGCATGAGGCACTGCACTAAGTTGTGATCATCATCCTTAGTGGCCCAGACATTTTGTTCATCTTCCGGTGCATCTGCTGCCGGTTTAGCTGGAAGAGCAGTTTCAAGCACGTACAATTTCTTAGCGCTCCTGAGGACAATCCTCAGGTTACGGACCCAGTCCGCATAGTTGTTTCCAGTCATAGCTAACTTCTCTTTCTCTAACATCGGGCCTAAGTTGAACGCGGTGTTGCGAGCCATTTGATCTACAACGGAAAACACAAGTTTCACTTAGACTTTTGCTTATAATGAAATTTGCACTAGTGAATAAACATTTTATTCTAAAGTGCGCTCCCACTCAAATCAATATCTCTCATAATTGATTTAGGGTGATTCAAGATCCATATTTCTATTCGATGCCATTGACGGGTTCATCACTGATGACACGAATTTCAATCGGTAGGCCAACTTGCCGATCACATCTCTATGTGATTCTTGTTCATCTTTCAATGGGCGTGTTCCGAGCTCAGGACTCTCCTGCCTGAACGTTAAAGACAACCAAGTGATCTTGCTGCAAGGTCTGACCTCACCCGCCTCATTCCTCTCGATTCGTTCGTGCTCATGTGTACATGGCGCACCCCAAAAAGATACGAATTTCAGACGGTGCTACACTTGGGTGAACACTAACTACTTTGATATTTTAAGTTTGAGAGATCACCCTAATAAAAGCGACTACCGCGCAATCAAGAAGGGTGTATCAAGAGGGATAAACATCTCAGGCAATTCATAATAGCATGATATGGTATAGCCTCTTCTGACGGAGAAGTTAAGTATTTCTTCGTCTTCGGCATTCGCGTCGGTGTTCACCTTCGCGAAGATTGCCACCACCTTGTCGATGCACCAGATAATATCACTATCTCCATAGCAGATAAAATAAATGCATTACTTAAGGTTGACACGCAGGTCATTAAAGTGCAATCATATGGCTCCAGCCATCATGCAGAATCATGACACGCAGGTCATGTTAGTTACATCATATAGTCATCTCATACACAATCAAATTGAATATGAGCATTGCTATACCACATCACATGCACATCCTGCAAAACCAAGTTAGACGCCTCTAATCGGTTTATGCAAAATTTTATTTTACGTGGCTTCTAAGGTTTTGACTTAAACCGCAGCTACCAACGTTTTATCATCAAGTATGATTATTCAAGTTGCTAGATTAACATCTCGGGGTGTATGAAACACGAGATAATTAAATCTCGAGCCCCATACTAAACTTCGTCATACGCATGACCCCCGTGCAGATCATATCTGCAATGCCCTTTCATCTGCGAATTTCATCTTTCTTTTGACTATGGCAGAACCCAAAGAACTGATAGCACTTCCATGATCAATCAGGATCACGGATTGCCAGAACTTTGTCAAATTCCACCATGCTGTCTCGAGATTGAGCAAACGCAAATTCTAGGGAAGCAACAAGAACGTCGGGTAACAGATTTCATCTGTCACCCGCATAAATAATTTTCAGCAATAGATCTCATCTACTCCAAAATTATATTATGCAATACCCATACATCTCCATGTATTCTAGATCGTAACCTGCATCTACGCATAGCACGGCTCTTGATGCCACTGTAGGGGAACGCAACAGAAAACGAAAATTTTCGGTATAGCGAGCACGCCCAGGACCACTATGGAGACTGCATACAAGGTTTGATCTGATCCGTACCGACTCGAAGCGCAGCGGAAGAAGAGTCGGTGTAGATCGTCGGTGCAGATCCCCGCAGCTAGGATTTACAACCTCCCAACCGCGAGGATGTACTCCCTCTCCGGACAGCCCTTCGGGAGGCGGTCGGACAGTCCCCCGAACGATGTCGCGGACAGCCCTTCGGGAGGACCCTCGAAACTCGGACGGAGACTCGGACAGCCCTTCGGGAGGACACTCGAACAGCCCCTCGGGCAAAAGATCGAAACTACAATCTCTCTACGGGGTTGCACACATACGGTGTCAGCTATCCGGCAGGGCTTCGCCGTCCAGAACTAGTTCCTGCCGGAACCCAGACAGCCTTACGGCTCTACGAAACTCTTTTCGTGGGAGGGAGAGAAGAAGCCAGATAATGCATGGCATGTGTATGAGAGCAAGGGATGAAGAGATGGCAGCCCTCACCTCCTCTATTTATAGGAAAACCAAGGGGTAGTGTGCCTCCACAAATTACCAAAAAAACCCCATGCATTAGGTCATACATGAGGGTGTTAAGGACAAAATGGGATGCCATGTGGAGCTCCAAGGAGCTCCACCACCCATGGCCGGCCACCCCTAGGGGGCCCCCCCAAATGGGGTTCCTTCCCTTGTAAGCCACTTCCTTCTAGAACTTTGACCAAGTCAAAAAGGTGGCTCTCCAAAATTATCCCAAAAAGCACTTTCACTATTCACGACGACATTTTTCAGCGTCCGTTCGAACTGAAAATATTTATGTGGGCTTAGAACATTTCCAGTACCCACTAAAATAATTTTCAACGCGTTCCGAAACAATTCCGGTTTTAGTGATTTTCATCTGCGAAACGCATCTGAAGTGGCTCCGGCAGCTCCGGAACATTTCCGGTTTTTATCTCAGAAAATTCCAAAAAGCTTCCAGAATGATTCTGTCACCCTCCAAGAATTATCAGGCATTTGCCGAAACCAATCTGACTTAATGGTATATCCCGAAACAACTTTTCGGTACCATCGAAACTTATCCGATGACCTCTCTCTGCGGTACGATTCCGCTGTCCGAAACCTTTCCGGTGTCCGAAACTTTTTCGGTGATTTTCTCTCATACTCCCTGTCTAGTATTCAGCAGATAGATGACCCTTAAGCGTGTGACCCTATAGGTTCGGTGAAGTATAGACATGACCCGGAACCCCTTCCGATCAATGATCAACATCGGAGCCGTGGACACCCATATTGACCCCTATACCCACACGAATGAATATTCGAGTGAACCTCCAGTTGTAGTGAGCTATTCCTATTGCTTCACGATATGTCACAAACACCCGAGGTGAGATTTATTGCATCCCCGTGGACGAACAATTTGTCCACCATGCAAGTTACCTCGTTACCGGTTCTGTTCTCTTTTCTCGTTTCCGTGTTCCGGCATCCCAGTGATCAAATCACAAGGTGTCTGGCCAGACGATTATGGATACCGTAACACCGAGAGGGCCCGAGAATATCTCTCCATCGTCGGAGGAGCAAATCCCAATCTTGAGCTATCTCGTTACTTGCCATACTTTTCCGTGAACCCGTAAGCCGCCGTAATAGCCACCCAGTTACGGATGACGTTTAACAAACCCCAAAGTTCACGAAGCAAGTACGAAGGAACTCGATACTCTCATGGTCTAAGGAATTATGCAAACATTAACTATCTCTGTGTTATTAACCATAAACTTGTGACGAAAGAATCTCATAGCATAACATCAATTTGGGTCGATTCAACACAAGTGTTCTACCAACATCGCGCCCTCAGAATTGCCAGCATAGACATGCCCATGATCAGGAAAACAGGATCATCATGCAATACATGAGCCAGTCTTAGAGGCAAGACTAGGAATACATTTTACCGTTTAGTATACCACACGTGCACATGAGTTTCCCTCCGAGCCTCGTGGATATTGCAGACTCGAGAATCATTGCAGTTATAGCATGGAAGCTAAACATTCATTACAAACTTTGGAGATACAAAATAACTGTTATTACTGCCTCTAGGGCATATCTCCTACACCCGGGTCTATCTTCCATCATATTAATCTTCCAACACTTAGCTATTTCTATTGTCGTTTATTTTACTTTGCATCTTTATTTACTCTTTATTATAAAAATACCAAAAATATTATCTTATCATATCTATCATATCTCACTCTCGTAAGTGACCGTGAAGGGATTGACAACCCCTTTATCGCGTTGGTTGTGAGGTTCTTATTTGTTTGTGTAGGTGCATGGGACTCGAGCGTGATCTCCTACTGGATTGATACCTTGGTTCTCAAAAACTAAGGGAAATACTTACGCTACTTTACTGCATCACCCTTTCCTCTTCAAGGGAAAACCAACGCAGTGCTCAAGAGGTAGCAAAAAGGATTTCTGGCGCCGTTGCCGGGGAGATTCGCGCCAAGTCAAGTCAAGATTTGACTCCCAACAACAAGCCATTTCTGGTGCCGTTGCCGGGTCTGCACAAGTCAAGACATACCAAGTACCCATCACAAACTTTTATCCCTCGCATTACATTATTTGCCATTTGCCTCTCATTTTCCTCTCCCACACTTCACCCTTGCCGTTTTATTCGCCCTCTCTTTTCCGTTCGCCTCTTTTCGCTTGCTTCTTGTTTGCTTGTGTGTTGGACTGCTTGCTTGTCACGATGGCTCTACCTAGATTTGGTGATCTTCACCTTAAAAGGTTAGAAGAGATCGAAAGCAACGTCAGGAGTTTTATGACTTAACAGTTTGAGCATAATAATTTCTTTAGGAACGAGCTGAAGGAACAAAAAAGCTTTATGGGATATATTAATAAAGAGCTCGATGATATGTCAAAAGAATTTTATGGTTTGAAATCACAGATTGCTCATCTCGAAAAATTAATAGCTGAAGTTTCGGATAAGCAGGCCACCGTAGTTAATAAGATGGCCGCTAAGCCAGAAATTTTTTGTGAGAATAAAGATGAAGATCTAAAAGTTATGGATGTGTCTCCTATTAAATCTTTGTTTTGCAATATGAATCTTGATAATGATGAGACTGGAGATGAGTCACCTTTACCTAGAAGGCGTCCCAAAAATTCGGAGTTTTTATATCTTGATGCAAAAATTGGTAAAAGTGGGATTGAAGAGATCAAAACTTTAGATATTAATGAACCCACTATTTTGGATTTCAAGGAATTTAATTATGATAATTGCTCTTTGATAGATTGTATTTCCTTGTTGCAATCCGTGCTAAATTCTCCTCATGCTTATAGCCAAAATAAAGCTTTTACTAAACACATCGTTGATGCTTTGATGCAATATTATGAAGAAAAACTTGAGTTGGAAGTTTCTATCCCTAGAAAACTTTATGATGGGTGGGAACCTACTATTAAAATTAAAATTAAAAATCATGAATGCTATGCTTTGTGTGATTTGGGTGCTAGTGTTTCCACGATTACAAAAACTTTGTGTGATTTGCTAGGTTTCTGTGAATTTGATGATTGTTCTTTAAACTTGCACCTTGCGGATTCCACTATTAAAACCTATGGGAAGAATTAATGATGTTCTTATTGTTGCAAATAGGAACTATGTGCCCATAGATTTCATTGTTCTTGATATAGATTGCAATCCTTCATGTCCTATTATTCTTGGTAGACCTTTCCTTAGAACGATTGGTGCAATTATTGATATGAAGGAAGGGAATATTAGATTACAATTTCCGTTAAGGAAAGAAATGGAACACTTCCCTAGAAAGAAAATAAAATTACCTTATGAATCTATTATGAGAGCTATTTATGGATTGCCTACCAAAGATGGCAATACCTAGATCTATCCTTGCTTTTATGCCTAGCTAGGGGCGTTAAACGATAGCGCTTGTTGGGAGGCAACCCAATTCTATTTTAGTTTTTTGCTTTTTGCTTCTGTTTAGGAATAAATATTTGATCTAGCCTCTGGTTAGATTTGTTTTTATGTTTTAATTAGTGCTTGTGCCAAGTTAAACCTATAGGATCTTCTTGGATGATAGTTATTTGATCTTGCTGAAAATTCCAGAAACTTTCTGTTCACGGAAACAATTGTTTAAAATTACCAGAACGTGATAAAATACTGATTCCAATTGCAGTAGATCAATAAACAAATTGTCTAGGTCTTCCTATTTTTCTTTATTTTTTTGAGTTCCAGAAGTTTGCGTTAGTTACAGATTACTACAGACTGTTCTGTTTTTGACAGATTCTGTTTTTCGTGTGGTGTTTGCTTATTTTGATGAATCTATGGCTAGTAAAAGAGTTTATAAACCATAGAGAAGTTGGAATACAGTAGGTTTAACACCAATATAAATAAAGAATGAGTTCAATACAGTACCTTGAAGTGGTGTTTTGTTTCTTTCGCTAACGGAGCTCGCGAGATTTTCTGTTAAGTTTTGTGTTGTGAAGTTTTCAAGTTTTGGGTAAAAGATTTGATGGATTATGGAACAAGGAGTGGAAAGAGCCTAAGCTTGGGGATTCCCATGGCACCCGAAGATAATCTAAGGACACCAAAAATCCAAAGCTTGGGGATGCCCCGGAAGGCATCCCCTCTTTCGTCTCCGTCCATCGGTAACTTTACTTGGAGCTATATTTTTATTCACCACATGATATGTGTTCTTTTGGGAGCGTCTTGTATGATTTGAGTCTTTGCTTTTTAGTTTACCACAGTCATCCTTGCTGTACACACCTTTTGAGAGAGACACACATGATTCGGAATTTATTAGAATACTCTATGTGCTTCACTTATATCTTTTGAGCTATATAGTTTTTGCTCTAGTGCTTCACTTATATCTTTTAGAGCACGGTGGTGGATTTGTTTTATAGAAACTATTGTTCTCTCATGCTTCACTTATATTATTTTAAGAGTCCTACAAAACAGCATGGTAATTTGCTTTAATTATGATATGCATCCAAGATTAGTAAAAAAAATCTTATGAGTGTGTTGAATACTATGAGAAGTTTGATGCTCGATAATTGTTTTGAGATATGAAGAAGGTGATATTAGAGTCATGCTAGTTGATTAGTACTGAATTTGAGAAATACTTGTGTTAAAGTTTGTGATTCCCGTAGCATGCACGTACGGTGAACCGTTATGTGATGAAGTCGGAGCATGATTTATTTATTGATTGTCTTCCTTATGAGTGGCGGTCAGGGACGAGCGATGGTCTTTTCCTACCAATCTATCCCCCTAGGAGCATGCGCGTAGTACTTCGTTTCGATAACTACTAGATTTTTGTAATAAGTATGTGAGTTCTTTATGACTAATGTTGAGTCCATGGATTATACGCACTCTCATCCTTCCACCATATACCTTCCTCAAAACAGCCACCATACCTACCTATCATGGCATTTCCATAGCCGTTCCGAGATACATTGCCATGCAACTTACCACTGTTCCGTTTATTATGACACGCTCCATCATTGTCATATTGCTTTGCATGATCATGTAGTTGACATTGTATTTGTGGCAAAGCCACCTTCATAATTCTTTCATACATGTCACTCATGAGTCATTGCACATCCTGGTACACCGCCGGAGGCATTCATATAGAGTCATATTTTGTTCTAAGTATCGAGTTGTAATTCTTGAGTTGTAAGTAAATAAAAGTGTGATGATCATCATTATTAGAGCATTGTCCCAGTGAGGAAAGGATGATGGAGACTATGATTCCCCCGCAAGTCGGGATGAGACTCCGGACTAAAAAAAGGGAGGCCATAAAAAAAGAGAAAAGGCCCAAATAAAAAAATAAAAATAAAAAATGAGAGAAAAAGAGAGAAGGGACAATGCTACTATCCTTTTTCCACACTTGTGCTTCAAAGTAGCACCATGATCTTCATGATAGAGAGTCTCCTATGTTGTCAGTTTCATATACTAGTGGGAATTTTTCATTATAGAACTTGGCTTGTATATTCCAATGATGGGCTTCCTCAAAATGCCCTAGGTCTTCGTGAGCAAGCGAGTTGGATGCACACTCACTTAGTTTCTTTTGTTGAGCTTTCATACACTTATAGCTCTAGTGCATCCGTTGCATGGCAATCCCTACTCACTCACATTGATATCTATTGATGGGCATCTCCATAGCCCGTTGATACGCCTAGTTGATGTGAGATTATCTTCTCCTTTTTGTCTTCTCCACAACCACCATTCTATTCCACCTATAGTGCTATGTCCATGGCTCACGCTCATGTATTGCGTGAAGATTGAAAAAGTTTGAGAACATCAAAAGTATGAAACAATTGCTTGGCTTGTCATCGGGGTTGTGCATGATTTAAACATTTTGTGTGATGAAGATAGAGCATAGCCAGACTATATGATTTTGTAGGGATAGCTTTCTTTTGCCATGTTATTTTGAGAAGACATGATTGCTTTGTTAGTGTGCTTGAAGTATTATTGTTTCCATGTCAATATTAAACTTTTATCTTGAATCTTATGGATCTGAATATTCTTGCCACAATAAAGAAAATTACATTGAGAATTATGTTAGGTAGCATTCCACATCAAAAATTCTGTTTTTATCATTTACCTACTCGAGGACGAGCAGGAATTAAGCTTGGGGATGCTGATACGTCTCCAACGTATCTATAATTTTTGATTGTTCCATGCTATTATATTATCCATCTTGGATGTTTATTGGGCTTTACTATGCACTTTTATATTATTGGGACTAACTTATTAACCCAGAGCCCAGTGCCAGTTTCTGTTTTTCTCCTTGTTTCAGTGTTTCGCAGAAAAGGAATATCAAACGGAGTCCAAACGGAATGAAACCTTCGGGAGAGTTATTTTTGGAACGGAAGCAATCCAAAAGACTTGGAGTGTATGTAAGGGAAGCAACGAGGAAGGCACGAGGCAGGGGGCGCGCCCTCCACCCTCATGGGCCCCTCGTGGCTCCCCTGGCCGACTTCTTTCGCCTATATATATCCATATACCCTAAAACCATCGGGGAACAGAATAGATTGGGAGTTCCGCCGCCGCAAGCCTCTGTAGCCACCAAAAACCAATCGGGACCCTGTCTCGGCACCCTCCCAGCGCTCTCCATGACGAGGAGGGAGTAGTTCACCCTCGGGGCTGAGGGTATGTACTAGTAGCTATGTGTTTGATCTCTCTCTCTCGTGTTCTTGATTTGGCACGATCTTGATGTATCGCGAGCTTTGCTACTATAGTTGGATCTTATGATGTTTCTCCCCCTCTACTCTCTTGTAATGGACTGAGTTTTCCCTTTGAAGTTATCTTATCGGATTGAGTCTTTAGGGATTTGAGAACACTTGATGTATGTCTTGCATGTGCTTATCTGTGGTGACAATGGGATATCACGTGATCCACTTGATGTATGTTTTGGTGATCAACTTGCGGGTTCCGCCCATGAACCTATGCATAGGGGTTGGCACACGTTTTCGTCTTGACTCTCCGGTAGAAACTTTGGGGCACTCTTTGAAGTTCTTTGTGTTGGTTGAATAGATGAATCTGAGATTGTGTGATGCATATCGTATAATCATACCCACGGATACTTGTGGTGACATTGGAGTATCTAGGTGACATTAGGGTTTTGGTTGATTTGTGTCTTAAGGTGTTATTCTAGTAAGAACTCTATGATAGATTGAACGGAAAGAATAGCTTCGTGTTATTTTACTACAGACTCTTCAATAGATTGATCAGAAAGGATAACTTTGAGGTGGTTTCGTACCCTACCATAATCTCTTCGTTTGTTCTCCGCTATTAGTGACTTTGGAGTGACTCTTTGTTGCATGTTGAGGGATAGCTATATGATCCAATTATGTTATTATCGTTGAGAGAACATGCACTAGTGAAAATATGAACCCTAGGCCTTGTTTCCTAGCATTGCAATACCGTTTACGCTCACTTTTACCACTTGTTACCTTGCTGTTTTTATATTTTCAGGTTACAAAAACTTATATCTACCATCCATATTGCACTTGTATCACCATCTCTTCGCCGAACTAGTGCACCTATACAATTTACCATTGTATTGGGTGTGTTGGGGACACAAGACACTCTTTGTTATTTGGTTGCAGGGTTGTTTGAGAGAGACCATCTTCATCCTCCTCCCACGGATTGATAAACTTTAGGTCATCCACTTGAGGGAAATTTGCTACTGTCCTACAAACCTCTGCACTTGGAGGCCCAACAACGTCTACAAGAAGAAGGTTGTGTAGTAGACATCATCGGTACCTTGAGCGTCTTCTTCAAACCTACCGCGGAGCTGTACAAAACATAAAGGGTAATGAGATCATGTCAAGTGATAAATGTACAGTAGTATTTGCAAGATTTACATACCTAACAGAACTCACAATGACAGAAGGTTGGTCACCATTTGGAGCCTCACTTGGATCACCATTTGGAGCCTCACTTGAATCATCATTTGGAGGATATTTTGAATCATCGTCAAAATCATGCGGCTGTTGACCATCATCATTTGGAACCTCGTCAAAATCCTCATCTAATGCAACCGGCTGTTGACCATCATTTTCATAATCTGTTGCGGCAACCGGCTGCTGACCAACATTTTCATCGAAGCCTTCCTCGAAACACTCTCCGAACGCTGGATCTACTGTGTTATCACAATACTTACCGAAATGACCAGACCCCCACACCTTGTGCACTTACTCTTCCTCGCTCCAAGTTTAGCTCCTTTGCAGCGAGGTCTGATTCGACTCTTCCTTGGTCTACCTGCTGCTCTCTTCAGAACTGGAGCGCAAAGCTTGAATCCAGGGTCCACTATGTCCCATTTTTGTTTTCCCTCCATAGCAGGCAAGGCATACACATATGTGGCTTTGAACCTTGCAACAGATTAGTAATCATGCACATACTGATGTATGTTCCCTGCTGGACCTGGGAGAGAAGTGATGAAAAACAAGGCATGAATGCATGGCAACCCAGTTATCTGCCATTGCCTACAACTACAAGTTCTAGCTTCTAAATCCACTGGATATCTCAATTCCTTCTTCTCTTTATCCAAATATGATATCTCTGTTGTGGTACCCGAGCAAAGAGTCATGTTCATTTCCAAGCCTATTGTTTTCTGCTTCAGTTCATTCATCACGGCAGGGATGATATCGTGGCCCATGAACTTTGCCTCGGCTATTTCTGCATGATAATGAAATTTTTCCATGTATTCTATCCTTATCCTGTCAAGCAAATCCACCACATAATGACCATTTAGTTTCCGGATCGTTGAGTTGAAAGACTCTACTAGATTGTTGTGCACATAGTCAACTTTGCTCAGTTCACTGAATTGGCTTCTGGCCCATAACTTGGAGTGGTGTGTTTCCAAGTATTCCTTCACTTTGGGATTCGTGTATAACTGCCCCAAGCGGTAGTTGTGCTTCTTCACACTGCAAGTCAAAGATGCTGGCCATAAATTGTCGGTATACACCTTTCCTTTGAATTTCTTCACAAAATTTGCAGCAAGGTGACGCATGCATTCTGTATGCTCTACTCCAGGGAACACATTGTCCACGGCCGCTTCTAAACCTTTGCAGGCATCTGTATGAATTACCAACCCATTGGGATGTGCAATAGCCCCGCGCAGATTATGCAAAAACCAAGTCCAGCTCTCCTCAGACTCTGTCTCCAGCACACTGTACGCAACTATAAATACAAAACTGTGTGCATCAACTGCACAAGCTGCTACTAACTAAACCTCCCTCTGAGAAAAGTAGCATCAATAGCCAAATAAGGCCTGCAGCCTGCCAAAAAAACCCGGCGGCAAACCTCAAAGCAGACAAAAACCCTCCTAAAGCATTCCTTGGTCTTTGTCGCTCCCCTGAATGTGTACTCCACGGTGTGGTGGTCAATATCTACAATACTACCTGGGCTGGTCCTCTCCACTTCACCTTTGAATAAATACAACAGTTGAAAACTATCCTGCCAGTTACCATAAACAGAATCCATAGCATGTTGTTTACTATTGAACAACCTCATCTATGGTAAATCTATCTTGAACTTGTCTTTGATGTTCTTCTGCAATTCCTTTGGACCCACTTGCTGGTTTTCTTTCACCCACTTCTTTACTTCTTCTGCCACCCATCTTGACTTGGCTCTACTGATTGTATCCTTCCTAAGGGTTGATTCCTGGCATGTGTGCTTAAAAGGGTTCACTTTGACCTGAACATTCGTGCTATTTCGCATTTTAGATGCGAGCATCCTCCATGGACAACCCTCAGTCAGATAGTGCACTCTGTAACGTACTTGATCGCTCTTGTCAACTTTGAAAGTACGTTCTACCTTGATGCAGTATGTCACAAGTGCATTTCTACACTCACTCATGCATGCAAAAAAGGTACCTTCTTCCATATGAGGCTTCAAAGGGTCCCATTCAACAGCTGCAAGTTCTTCGTCCTCACCCACCGCGTCATCATTCACACGGACTGCATTGTGAGCCTCATCTTGGTTTTCAGACCGAGGTGTCCATCGTAAATTCTGAATAACATCAGAATATAGCTTATCTTCATCAACCCCGGAATTGTAGGCATCAGGCTCCACTTCAAGGGGGACCCTACTGCCTGTGCCCACGCTTGTCGAGCCACCACGTCGTCGTGCACTAACTGAACTGTTCTGGCTAGAGCTGCCATTACGACGACTTGGTTCTGCCCGAGAATTTGCACCCGCCATCCTAGGTCCAAATGCCTGCCCAAGCACATCAATTTGCAGCCTTACATGAAAATTCTCTTTCTCCTTATGCCTAGCAAACATGGTAGCCAGCTCTTCATCATTACTAACTGTCACCCATTTCTTTTCCCCATCGTAGTATTTGTATTCCACTTCATCAAGAAAACCCCAAGGATATTGGCTGCAAATTACATCCCCAAATTGTCCAAAACTCCAATTACAAGCCATTGGCAACAGATAATCGAAACCTCCTTGAAATTTCTTCTTATTCTTTGCATTCAACATGTACCGGTCCCTTCTAATGTGCACCAAGAAAGCAAACCCACACTCCATCCTAACCGACGAAAAACAGAGACGCAATCAGCACACTAACCGGATAAACCAACTCGAATCGACTGTCAAAATGCACAACTAAGCTCAATCTAAACAGGAGGCGTGACTTACCCCTCGGGAACCCAGTCGTGGACGTTGCGGATCTCCGGCCTGATGCCTGCCTCGCCAAATACTCCGGGGTCGCCGCCCGCTCGCCATTTCGCCCTGGGGTTCACCCTCGTACTTCCTCTATGTGCACCAACCCCCCACCTATCAGCGCTCCAGCCGGGCGCACGGAAGAAGGCCACGTCGCGGGTCGAGCAGGTGGCAGGCACCCCACCCGTGGCATCGCAGGAAGGTGGCGGGCAGAGCAGGACGGCCGCGGCCGCAGCAGCGCAACTGGCGGCGGCGCAGGACGGCCGACCGGCGGACGGGACAAAGTGGGCGTCGAGTGGCCCGGTTAGAACCCTAGGATTGATTTGGGGACGTTGTTGCACGCTCCCACATGTCAGCTCCGGACCCACGTCCACGCGGTCTAGACCCACTACCACTAACGCCGGCGGACGGAATGGACTCAAAACTGCCCGTTTGGCCTCGTCATAGTAGTTGTGCACAGTCTAGGGGCAAAACTGAGCAGATTCACAACTGAGGGCAAAACTGAGCACATGGACACCACTGAGGGCAAAAGGATAATTAACCCCATCTTCAATGATGACCCTCAAACCTCCCGCAACTGTATAAATCACGCAGTTCAGACGTGTTTTGTCATCCAACGCGGTCCTACATAGGTCCGTTCGGCGGTCCAGACGCACTTTTGTCCGCAAGCCTTTGCATCCGTCCGGACCGCTGCCACGTCCACTACTGGCAAACATGGCCCACCCAAAAACCCTCTACTTTACCCGCGTGTTTTCCCACCCGATGCTGGTCAGCACCACTTTAGAGCGCCAGTGCCATATTCATGCCGGCACAGAGCGGACGCGACCTCTCACTGGAGTCGGTATTGAAGCGGCGCGCCGGCTAAGAGTGTCGCCGCTTCCCGGTGCACGGGACGTCTCTCTGCATTCAAACTGCACTAGTCCATCCGCCTCCCTCCATTAAACATACGCGGTTGCCGAGGAATCTACTCCGGTGCCACCCGTCCGTCCGTCTGCTTCACACCATTAAGGACCTCGCCGCATGTCCTGCCCTCCACCCTCTGTTTAAACACGAGTTCGGCAACACAGCCGCATTCACCCACCCTCCTCCGCTCTCTATCTCCACTCCGCACCACACCCGCCATGGCCTCCTCGAGCTCCAAAGCCTTGTTGGACGTCTCTCGTACGAAGAAGGAGGAGATAGCTGCCATTGCGGCTGGCTGGCCAGCCACCAGACAGACGAGCTCACCCAGAGGCCGGCGTTGCGGACGCGCCAATGACAGAGGCGGCAGATGACGAGCTGGCAACATCGTCCTCGCTGGCCCATGTCGGCATCACCATGGGCGAGGCTCGTGCTCACTACACAGACATGGTGCTGGGAGCGGGAGGCCGCGTTCCGGCAGGCGCAGGCCGACCAGGCCTACAACCTCCGCCTCCTCGACGAGCACCGACGCGCGGAGGAACTACTCGTCGTCGTCATGGCCATCGCGTCGTACATGGACATGGGCAAGCAGGAGGCGTTGCTCGACTCCTACCGCTCCGCCGCGATCGTTGGTGCTACCATCAGTATCAGGAGGATTTAGAGACCGCCTACAAGGAGATGGACCAGGCGTCGGATGAAGTTTACAGGCCCGACAACGACGACAGCGAGGAGGTTGGCAACTTCACGACGGCCGCGGCACGGCGCCACGACGATGACGGTGACATGTTCACGGGCGGCGGTGGCGAGGCAGAGTAGAGCGTGGGAGAGTGCCGATGGGTCTCTCCCTCCCGCTGAAGCTAAGCTTGGTGGTCTCATCCTCGTCGGCTGATTAGCCGCTTGTAGGCTACGGTGGTGGAGCTGGAGCTTCATTTTGCGGGGCTCTTGGCCGGCCAGACATGGGGAATGGGCATCGGCGATCATTTATACTATGTTAGAGTACTAGTGGTTGGGGCGCACCCATGGTGCAACGCCTGAGCGGAAGCTCTGCGGTGCCAGGTAGGTGGCGCCCATTTCAATTTCTTTTTTGCATTTTGTTTGGCACATTCCAGCGAAATGGAGGAGCTTAACCACAATCAATAGCAACCAATACGTTATCTCAAAGGGTTACATGATCAATTATAAGAAAACAAGAATTTACAAGGTCAATTTTCAAGAAAACAATGTTGCAACTCTACATGGCCTCAGAGAGCATGATGATTACACTTCCCACATAATACACTGTCAGCAGGGGGAAAACAACAGGAACATGATTCGAAACAAGACAAGCAACTTGCAACTCTCCAGGATGTCTCATCAATGATAGCCTCAAACTCTCTGACATTCTGTTCTTTCCAAATAATTCAATGTATTAATATCACCGTAATATCAACCTGTACTTATAGATGAGCTACATATATCTACCAAATAGAGTTAAATTTCGGAAAATAAGAAACTGAAGTGACTGTATATTTGGTCTTGTCCAGCTCAGTGGGTAAAATCTGAGCAAGATAATGCAAGATTTTGCTCATATTGTTGAATGTGATGATTCCATAATAACTACTACAATGATTACTCTGACCGGTACAAAAATAATGTGAGGACCCATTAACCAGAATTAGCCTAGACCTCAACCAGTAATTTTCGCACATTTTGGGGATCACAAGCTAGTAAGCTACACATGCAACAGACTGCCGCAATGTTAGATCACATACCCACCAATCTCAATCTAGTCTAGTCTAGCTTAAATTATCAATTACGAGACCAGATTGCAGATGTCCCACATGATAACCTACTGACATTGCCATGGAAATTCTAGGGAAATTACATAAAATTTTCAGTAAGACTTTACAACGGCAACAAGAGAAGGAGTATTTAAGATAGCTAATTAGTGAATCATCTCATGAGAAGCAATAGCAAAGTTCAAAGTAGCTCAACAATGAAATATAGTACTCCCCTCGGTCCATATGTATCTAGACATATTTGAGTGCAAGATACATATGTTTGACCGCCAAGTAATATGGATTGGAGGGAGTAGCATACCTTTTCTCTCTTAACCTTTTCTTTGTTTGCTAAAAATCCACTACAAGAAATATGTCAACTTGTGACCCTCACTATTGGCTGCTGAAAGGTCATAGTTTTTCATTTGCGACCTTTTTGTGACCAAAAACAGAAGGTCAAAAGCTGGCAGTCGTAAACTGAAATTAGCGACCTTCTCTGTGAGAAGGTCATAGACGTTTATGACCAAAACAGAAGGTCGTTGAACCCATGACCTTTTGTTTTGGTCACTGGCTCTCTGCCCAGGCCACGTCGGATCCGACGTGGCAATCTGACGTGGCAAAATTGCGACCAATTGAAAAGGTCGTTAGTTAAAATCAGCCTGGTCCAGTTCGCTGTTCTACATGGGCCTGGCCCAACAATTCAGCCTATTTGGTTTTTTTCTGTCAATTTTTTGGTCGACTTCATGGGCCAAGCCCAACGTTGCAGCCTTTTTTATTGTTGGGCCGTGGCCTTTTTGTCTAAACAATTTCATTTTCCTTTTTTATTAAATGGGTCCACTAGTCAGATGGGTCCCAGTTGTCAGGTTCTGGTAACTGGGTCCCTTTTGTCATGTTCTAGTAAGTGGGTCCCATCTATCAGGCTCATATTCTTCATATTCAACCAGTATTTAAATTGGCAGACAAAAAGCACACATGATACTTCAAATAAGAGCAAACAGATCACCTAATACATTGGCAACAACAGTAACAAGCTCTATCCATGCCAATACATATGACCATGTGTAATACAGTACTTTACAAGCTCTACAAGTGTAACCAGCTCTACAAGTGTGATACATTACTATGACAACTTGACGGAGTCGCCGGACGACCAGTCGGGGTTGGGAACAAACAAAATGGCAACATGGCTTCCTGTCACCCTGTTACATGAATGAGAGAAGAATTAGAAAAACTGGAGCAAATATATTATGAACAGACCATTCAAGAAAATGACATTTATAGCTGTACCATTGCAAACCAAGAGATACCAAAAAAGTGGAGGAGCAACAATTAATAATGTACTAGATTAGTCGGTAGGCTAATTTAATTGAGTGCAGCAACTAGTTACCAAAACAGAGGCATGCTATGGTAATTGATGGTTGTTGTTGTTGTTTTAGCAGCAGTGGCATACTCAAAATCTAACAAGTATTAGTACTCTGATGTGCTAGTGTTAGTATTAAAAAAGGATAAATTTGACTAGAGCAAGGAAATGAAAACAAGGACAGAAATTATTTCTTGCAAATTAACGAACACATGCATAGCATAGCTAGCTAATGACCTAGAGGAAAAAACTGATGACGCGGCAAGGCCATGACCACCACCAGGTGCATAGCTACTCTACCTAATGGGCCATTAGCAGAAAGCAAGCCGTTTACAACTAGCTAACAAACATCAACCATTATAAAAATTACGATAGCAGCAGCCCGTGCAGGGAGATTAGCAGCAGGTTAGTGAGCAGAGGGAGAGGGAGGTGGTACCTGCTGGGAGCGGTGCGTGGTCGTGGCCGGGCTTGAATCGTCGAGCTCAGGCAGGGCAGCTTGGTTGCCTTGGAAGCAGAGGAGCAGACCCCTTGTTGCGGGACAGGGCCGGTGCCTAGGTGCGTCCCTCCTCCTCGAGCAGGGCAAGGCCATGTTCCCGGCTAGAACTGGCGTCCTCCTGTCGTCGTCGCCGTCCACGCCATGGGCGGTCTGCAGAAAAGTAAGAGAACTAGAGAAGGTTAGTTTGCAAAGCTACAAGCTACAGTGTGTAACAAAGATATTCAATCTATTCAGCAAAAACAACACAAAAATATATGATAGTCTGCAGAACAACATAGCATCATTCACAAGCAAAGTATAGGATGCAAACAGCAAGTAGTACCATAATTTCATCACAGTCATACATTGAATTCATTAAAGGCTACAGATTCATAGAATTCATTAAAGGCTACAGATAAAAATAGGTAGATTTCTTTCTTCTCTTTGATTTATGCTAGCAGAGATGTAGCAGGCAGGAAGGTAGGAAGCAATACATATGCATGTATGTATGAAGCAGATCATGAAAAGAGCAACATCTAATTAACTTGATTGCCTTGCAGATGACACACAAGATGAAGAGCGCTTGGACAGAAGCGATGGACGCCACGAACTGGCAGATCACAGATTTCTCCATAAGTACAGAAGTAGTATTTGCATCAGTACAGCAACACTAGCACGTAGTACAAACATGGTATCATAGACATTCTCTAATTGACTAGCACCCAAATATATACATGCACCAGTTCAGGAAATTCATAGACCTATATAAGAGAGCACTCGATTCAGCAAGAAGATACAGTGGATATATCAAGATTTGATATGCCCCAATCTCTGAAGATTTGTATGTGCAAATCTGTAGATTCAGGTGTAGTGATTCAAACCGTACGTAACTACAGATTTTTTTACAGTAAAAACTGTGTGTACAAATCTGAATATAGCAAACACAAAGTGCATTCAGGATCCACTTCCCAACATCTAAATTCAACGAACATGTCCTAAAATTAGCACAACTAGAAAGTACAGAGATAAGAACAGCAATGCACATCTAAGAGGTGGCAATCAATTGGTCCAACAATGCAATATAGAAGCTCAGTTGCAATAAATAACTACAGGCCTACATCAGCTCAAAGTGGCAGTAGCTCAAAAACAAGCAAAACAACTGTTGATAAGCAAAGGCAAAAGGCTAAAACACATGTTTGGCCAGAAGAACTAAACGCTAAATCATGTCATTTCAGCGAGAATGACTCATGCAGTTATAGGCAAAGTACAAAACTAGCGACCTAGAAAACACGTCGGCAAGTTACAGATAACTGATCAATGATAGACACAGACGGCGGTCTGCGCAAGATGGAGACGCCTCTCGACTGGCAACGTACACGTCCAGGTAAACTATCCAGCAGCACGTAGTAGAGCACCTACACCCTACATCCACACATATACGAATCATTCAACAAGCCCATCAACAAGAAAGGAGATCGAGATTTCAAAGTGGGGAGGAAGCAACTAACCGTCCAAAGAAGACGGAGCAGTTATAGATGGAGAGGTAGGCACGCTTGAGTGTGAACGCCATCGCTGCTGCCGTCATCTGGATCGGGGTGTCAGGGAGGAAGCAATTCGAAGCAAGAGGAACTGAGAAAAATGAAAAGTATCAGCGGCCAGAAGCATGTAGGCAACAGTACTGGATAATCTGTTGCTGCATATAAATACTGAATTACAACAGCAGACATGCTTTGAAAACTACACTACATTACATATTACAGCAGCATGATAAAAATGTACTCAAATATATTCACAGAAGCACACAGACTATATATAGTCCTTTCACAATTGGAGTAAGAAATGCAAGGATAGTTATGACTTGGAAGTTTCGCACTAATAGCCTAATAACAAATTAAAAAAAACAGTATTAATTCTAATATTATATGCCAAAGTAGAAAAGAAAGCCTCGCAGTTCTCTCAGTTATCACAAAAGTAATATGCCACTTTGCTCCAAGCTTCAGTGGGCGGAAAAGAGACAGCATGGATCACATATGATATGTGCTAGCCACAGAGGCAAGCTCACAGAAACAAACAAAGGGCCTGGTAGAATATGATGATACCGTTGTTCTCAGGCGAGGAAATAAAAAATTCAATAACAGAAGCTAATTTCAGGGACCATAATGGCGCTGCATCAAGTGCAGTTCAATTTCATGCCTGTATCAGATGAAATGAAGCAATAGCAAAGCTACGATTCACCTGAAACTATTCCTACTTAATTACTTATGCCAAGTGACACGACATCTAGAGGAATGAACAGACTTGTCACACAGCGAGCTACACAATGGAAAGAAGCCAGCACAAAAAACTGAGTCTTCTCAATGAATCAACTCATTACTGAATCTTCTCAGTGAATCAACTAGTACTACAACCAAATTCAGTGAATTAAGCTACTCCATTTTGAAGTACTGCTCGGGTGCTCAAACATGCAGAGATACAAGTACTACAGGTTTCTCGAAGGCGTAGAATCGACCTAGCGTGTCACAAGAGACATATTAGTACATTTTGTTGGTGAGGCAAGGAAACATATAGCACTATGTACCGCATCTAGAGAATTATGCCCAGTTCACTTCATTTGGAGTTAATAAACTCGATAAACTGTCACTGGCAGTAACACACCACTACTACAAGTACTATTGTAGTAGTTGAGGAAGAAGATTATAGTACAGTACTACTACACATGTGTACTAACTAGTAAGTAATAGGATACACACAAGTAACTAGGTGTAGTAGTAGAAGGGACCTAGATAGTACCCAAGACACATACTGCTAGTAAATTGTTGTTATGGGTGAGACAAGAGAGCAGGTGGTACTCTGTGGTGCTGCTAGGAAGGGAATTATGGCCACTCGGAATAAATTAACAGTGAGTAGTCGATGGAGTGTCACCAGCAGCAACATAGCACTACTCTTCTAGTACTCTAGCAAGAAGAATAAAGTGTATAATACACAGGCAAGGCATTTAGCTGGATAATATGAATCACAAATTTTATGATTACACAAGACCTGATGAACACATTTTCTAATCACATCCATTTTCTAATTAACTAGCACCTAAATATATACATGCACTACTTCAGGAAATTTATGACTTGGACATTGTATTAATAGCAGATTACGGACTAATGTACTTGTACTTGATCTAGTTGAATAAATGCATATAGTTCCTGGTTCAGCCAGCTCCACCTTATGCTACTAGCTACTGACAGAAAAACACAGAGAGAGGGAGAGGGGGGAGATCCGGCGACAGTATGGCTAGATCAGGAGACCCCGAGGCAAGATCTGGCGCCCCTCCGTGTCCGGGTTCTCCACCTTGTCGTCCAGCCCGTCCTGCCTCCTTCCCCTTGCCGTGGTCGCGGTCTGCCCGGCACAGAACAAGAAGAGATGGGATCTGCATCTGCCCTAGGAAGAAAGCAAAGCAAAGCAAGCAGTGGCACATGAGATGAAGGAGATGCAGCAGGCTATGGAGGAGAGTCAGAACGGGTAAAGGAGGAGGGCTTACCTGGGCATCCAGCACGCCTCCTAGCTCGCCGTCGTCAAGGGCCACCGCGGCGGCGGTGGCAGCAGCAGCGAGATCCCGCATGTACAAGAGAAGGGGTGGAGAATGCGGCCGGCTAGGACCCTCCATGAGCCGTCTCCTGTTGCTAGTGCAGCAGCCGCCGCAGTTGGCTGCGGATCCGGCGCCGTCTTTGCTGGAACACGGGCGGAGGAGGGATCCTTGGCCATCTTTGTCGCCCCGTCCGCGAGGGGCTATGGTTTCGGGCGCCCTCGAGGAATGAAGGGAGGGAGGTCGCCGGTGAAGCTGGGGTGGAGGGGGCAGCGGCATGGCGAAGCACGCCCACACCGCCGTGGCCGCGCCGGCGCTGAGCAGCGCCATGGATCCGAGGGGAGAGGGCGCAGCTTTGCTATCTTGGAGGAGGAAGTATGCGTGGGGGACGGCGACGAGCTCCGCCAGAGGGAGGTGGTGGCGGCGATCTGGAAGGGAGGAGGCAAGTTCTCGCTCTCTCTCTCTCTCTCCATTGGGCGAGACAGCAAGGAGATGGAAGTGGGAAAGAAAGGAGGCGGGGGGTGGATGGAAAATGGCTATCTAGGGTTTTGGGGTTGGTGTGGAAGGGTTGAGGACGGCCATTGGATCCGCGAGCATCCGACGGCGTATGATTCACAATCCGTGTGAGACGTCTATGGACCAATCAGAATGCAGTATGATGTTATGACCATCTAAATAGGTCATAATTGCCTAAAAATAATGTGTTAAAATCATGTCGGCTATTTTATGACCTGAGAAATTCAAAAAGAAAATGGAAACCTCCTCATTGTGGCACCAAAATGTGAACAAGTTTTCAAAAAAAATAACAAACATGAAAAAATGATAAATATCTTTAAAAAGGTGTCGTGAGATATGAGTTTTTTGGCAAAAAAACATTTTCCATTTTTCGAATGCCCGAAATGAGTTTTTTGTGTGAAGGACCTACCATATATTTGTTGCAAAATTGTACCAAATCAATTTTCTAAAATACTAGGCCATATTTAATGCACAATTGACAAAATGGTTGGGTGTCAAAAGCTTTGATCCATCTCTGGTGAAAAAGACAAATTCCCGCCGATTCAGTTGGAAGAGGGTCAAATTTGAACTGTAGCTGCCTCATAGTTTGCTATTTATTTTTTCCAAAAATCATTTCTAGGTACATAAGTATCTATTTAATTAGAGAAACATCAAAAATTTTCCAAGATTCAACCATTAGCTAGGAACGGTCAAGCCCGTCGTTTTGACCGCATTTTGAAACGGGCATAAAAATTTCCAAAAAAAATTAAAAAATTGGAAAACCTTCGCATTGTGTCATCATATGTGACCAAGTTTCCAGGAAAAATAATAAACTTGTAATACGGAAATTATTTAAAAAAAGTATTCTCAGAAATGAGCTATCATGCGTGAAGATTCATGGCTTTCAAGCCAAATGATCAATCTTATGGCCAGATTCATGGCATAGTTTGTTCAAATGATCTCATATTGTGCACAAGCGTGCATCTTGGAATTCCAAACAATGTTTCCTAAGGGATTTTTCATTTTCTTTGCACGGAAAATTCATTTTCCATTTTTCGAGTGCTTGAAATGAGTTTTTTTTGTGAAGGACCTACCATATATTTGTTGCAAAATTAGACCAAATCAATTTTCTAAAATACTAGGCCATATTTAATGCACAATTGACAAAATGGTTGGGTGTCAAAAGCTTTGATCCATCTCTGGTGAAAAAGACAAATTCTCACCGATTCAGCTGGAAGCGGGTCAAATTTGAACTGTAGCTGCCTCATAGTTTGCTATTTATTTTTTCCAAAACTCATTTCTAGGTACATAAGTACCTATTTAATCAGAGAAACATCAAAAAATTTCCAAGATTCAACCATTAGCTAGGAACGGTCAAGCCCGCCGTTTTGACCGCATTTTGAAACGGGCATAAAAAATTCAAAAACAATCAAAAAATTGTAAAACCTTCGCATTGTGTCATCATATGTGACCAAGTTTTCAGGAAAAATAATAAACTTGTAATACGGCAATTATTTTAAAAAAGTGTTCTCAGAAATGAGCTATCATGCGTGAAGATTCTTGGCTTTCAAGCCAAATGATCAATCTTATGGCCACATTCATGGCATAGTTTGTTCAAATGATCTCATATTGTGCACAAGGGTGCATCTTGGAATTCCAAACAATGTTGCCTAAGGGAGTTTTCATTTTCTTTGCACGGAAAATTCATTTTCCATTTTCCGAGTGCCTGAAATGAGTTTTTTTTGCGAAGGACCTACCATATATTTGTTGCAAAATTGGACCAAATCAATTTTCTAAAATACTAGGCCATATTTAGTGCACAATTGACAAAATGGTTGGGTGTCAAAAGCTTTGATCCATCTCTAGTGAAAAAGACAAATTCCCGCCGATTCAGGTGGAAGCGGGTCAAATTTGAACTGCAGCTGCCTTGTAGTTTGCTATTTATTTTTTCCAAAAATCATTTCTAGGTACATAAGTATCTATTTAATCAGAGAAACACCAAAAAAATTCCAAGATTCAACCACTAGCTAAGAACGGTCATTCCCGCCGTTTTGACCGCATTTTGAAACGGGCATAAAAAATTCAAAAAAATCAAAAAATTGGGAAACCTTCGCATAAGTTCCCAGGAAAAATAACAAACTTGTAATATGGCAATTATTTTAAAAAAATGTTCTCAGAAACGAGCTATCACGTGTGGAGATCAATGGCTTTCAAGCCAAATGATCTATCTTATGGCCACATTCATGGCATAGTTTGTTCAAATGATCTCATATTGTGCACAAGGGTGCATATTGGAATGGCAAAAAATGTTTCCTAAGGAAGTTTTCATTTTCATTAGACGAAAAAACCATTTTCCATTTTTCGAGTGCCCAAAAGGAGGTTTTTTGTGAAGGACCTCCCAAATAATTGTTGCAAAATTGGACCAAATCAATTTTCTAAAATATTAGGACATATTTAATGCACAATTGACAAAATGGTTGGGTGTAAAAAGTTTTGATCCACCTCTCGTGAAAAAGACAAATTTTTGCCGATTCAGCTCGAAGAGGGTCAAATTTGAACTGCAGCTGCCTCATAGTTTGCTATTTATTTTTTCTAAAAATCATTTCTAGTTACATAAGTACCTATTTAATCATAAATAAATGGTTTGGTGGCGATACGTCGAGGTTTGGGCGGTGGCCGAGGGCCCCAATCTAGAGCGCGTAAACTCGCATGCCCGCCGCGTGACCGTGGTGTTGCCATGTGTTCTGGGCGGCCTAGGCATGTCTAGTGGGTTGGGCACTCCCCAGGTAGGTGCTAGGAAGAAAATTACAACATAAGATTCTCACGAGGAGACCGATCGATGCTCAAACATGAATTAGCAGCCAAGTGTTTGATTAGCGGTACGGGAAATGTACATGGCTAATGGGCGTGAGTTTTGGCTGAGGATAATCAGTTACTAAGAAGACCGTCTTCACAAATTTTCAGCTCAAAAGGAGGAGCCTAGGTGGTACTTGCTTTGCAAAGTACCACACTGGACATAAATACGAATGTTGAAGCTGGGCTCAAAATAATGAATGGATTGAGCTGGCATTTGGTGGAGGATGGTTATTTGGGCATAGGAAAGCACCGTAGAAAATGGATACTATTTGGACATGCCAAAGTGGTACTTCCTTCACAAAGTGTTGTTCTGAACAGAATAGGAAAATGAATATTGTTGAATTATTTTTGAACTAGGCAAGGAAGGTTTTTTACATATTTGACGAAGATATGACCCAAAGAATTTATGAGATTTTTTGGGAATTTTGGGAATGACAGAAATATAGGTTGCTTCACAACCTGGGGCAAAAATTGCCACATGGACATGACACATAGGCAAAACTGATGAGGTGGCGCCTAGTCATAGCAACCCACCACAATTTACAAGGTTATGACCATCTATATTGGTCGTGATCAGCTAGAAATAAGGCAGCGGACCAGTGCTATCTGCTTTATGACCATTTCGTGTAAGGAAATTACGACCTTTCTGACCAAAATGGTCGTTATAGTTTAGGGTTTGGAGCCCCCCGAACAGCTTTTGACCAATTGGTCTGAAATGGTCATAGATCTATGACCAATTCTTCCAGGGTCACTAACAGAAGGTCACTAGTTGACATATTTCTTGTAGTGATCCTCCTAGCACAACATGCGGCCCGACCTCATCATCCTCTTAATAACATCAAAGTCCAACATCAAAACATAAATATTTTTGAAGCAAAACAACGTGAAGTAACAACCTCGTATTTCAATTGCAGGATCTACAGTGCCAACAACAATGAAATTCCCAATAAAAAGAGATCTTGAGGAAGCAACAACATGAGGAATAGAAAAGGCCTTAGTTTTTTTTAAAAAAATTACAGAAATAAATAGAAACTCCTTGCTTCTCAAAACTCAAGTGATACCACAGTTTTACCTTCTTTCTAGCCCTTAAAGTTAAAATCCATCCAAGCCATGCATAGTGGAAATTCTGAGAGGGACATGGTGATGAACGTACATATTAAGATCCCCGTCATCCCATTCTCCCACTTTACTTACCTGTCATAGATAATAAAGTTTTACATGCCACATCTTACATGCATATAACCGGACATACATACTATATGAGCTAGTAATGTCTAGAACAGAGAGAAATGCAGATTTAAAACTGCTGTACTGACATATTCAGTGCCCAAACACTAAATAGCACTGTACGAACATCAACTAAATTTAAGAATACAAATGTATTCAGTCCAATCAGAATAATATTTCACATAAAGGTTTTCTCTTTTCGTTCTTGTTGGCAGAAGAGTATCAAAATCAGACAAAAAGAACGACAGCGACATTCATGGCTAATGCGAAGAAAGAGTTTCTAACTTGAAACTTGCCTGAAGAGAATTGAATCCATCCTCGTTATGTGCACAAACAATCAGCATAAGAGTAGGTTTTCAATCTCCTCGGCATCCTCATCACCATCGTCCTAAGGAAGACAAGGGGAATCATTCACCTCTAATGAGCAAAATGCACGTCCCATTTGCTTTCTTCATCAGTTCAGCCCTACCAGAAAGAACACAGAAAAACAAAGGCACTGAGTAAATAGGCACACACTCTAGACCAGAGCGATCCGTGCCAACACTCTGCTGCGCCATCGAGCAACAGACAGATCATGCGCAACAACACGCTCCTCAGCAGGATCTGTTGGTTGAATTTATGTCGCTCTGAACGAATTACAAGGCCACATGCCAACAATGACGGCAACTATGATTAACCCAGAGCAAAGTTAACAAGTAGAACTTCGAGCAAAGGAAACCAGTTAACCTATGCTATGCACCCATGCTTCCGTATAGCATACGTTGCGGCGGTGACAACACTTGTCAGTCTGCTCGGTGACTTCACCTTTTGGTTGCTGGCCATTCCCATCGACACATACATTGCACATGACAAGGTTGTGTCGTGGCTCTCATCCAGGTCCACCCTCACGTTTGTTGTAAGCATTTCCCATCATTCATAAATTATCCAATGAGCATCTATCTAGTATTTCAAACAAACATTTCTTACCTAGTATAGGAACTTCCTGGAAAAATAATATTTACCGAGTACGTACACCTATACTACTACACTTAAGGATGATTCCATTTATGAGAACATCAAAACATACATGGCCTCAAAATTATCATTCATAGTAATTGTGAACCACTGAAGGTAGTAAATTACCTCATGAAATACTTGAGCAATAGGTATAAAATCTCCTATAGTCAACCAGAAGGAATGATTTAGGGTCAGTAAGCATACATATTTTAATGAACATAAAAGAAACCCTCCCTAGAAACACATTCTGATGCAGGTGCGGTCATTGTGACCTTCCACATAATTCAGCACAGAAATATCTAAGTAAATGACAAGAATATGAAACAAAAGACAGACAAAATTAAGTTTATTAGCTTGTATAAGCAAGGATAGTGGCGAGCTCAGGTAGCTTTTAGTACTCCCTCTGTCCAGAAATACTTGTCCTAGAAATGAATAAAATGGATGTATCTATAACTAAAATAAGTCTAGATACAACCATTTCCAGGACAAGTATTTCCGGACGGAGGGAGTATAAACTATGGAAGCCAGATTTCATATGACATCGCTTAGGCCGAGTTTGGCGTGTATTTTTTTTCAAAATCATACTACTCTAAAATCACAGTATTATAATGATGATTTTCATCAACTACCAGATGTGTATCTGGGAGGAAAATTTTCAGTCTGCAATTAATTTTGTATCTACAAAATCTGAACTTAAACTTTGTTGTTGCTTCAATACAAACCTGCACATTCAGTTTTAATTTGCAAAAGAATGGCTTTCATATCTTAGTTCTATTTCTATAGTGAATGGCGCAACTAATCACAAACCTCCCACAATCTGACCAATATATGATTTTCATCAACCAATGTGTATCTGGGAGAAATAATTTCAGTCTGCAATTAATTTTCTGTCTACGAAAACAGAACTTAAACTTTGTTGTTGCTTCGATACAATAAGGAGACGTACACATTCAGTTTTAATTTGCAAAAGAATGTCTTTCCTCGCTCAGTTCTCTTTCTAAAATGGCGCAACTAATCACAAACCTCCCACAATCTGATCAGTGATATAAAATAATGTGTGCATCCATATATCTGGTGCAAACTATAAAATAAGTGTTAATATAACTTACGTTGTTCATAGTTTGCACTTGTAAGAATCCAACGGCTCAGCTCAGGCCATCAATGGGATATCTAAACATTGATTAGTAAGGAAGTTAAATATACATTCTATACAGCAAACTCGATACACTTCCAGATAGTAGTATCGAGTTTTTAGGTTCAGCCATTAATACAGAATAGCATCAGCCATTTTGGATCAACATGAAAGAATACACTATTCTAAAGATCATTCTGCATATGTAAGATATGCATCGTTATAAATCTGACAAAAGAAAAGATAAGCCAACTTTCTGAATCCCAACAAATAGACATGTTAGTACCCAATTTTAGTGAGTGCACCTTCAGGATAAGCCAATAATCACCATTGACTGATTATTAGACCTTTTTGAGTCTCTGAATATATTTTGTTTATTATAGCCTAATTCTTCCAAAAAGAATTGATAAAGAAAGGCACACTCTAGTTTATTAGAAGCAAAAGGACAAAAATTGTGACCAATTATTCATGTGAGCATGGGCTGATTCAGCAAACAATCTTATACTGTCCACTGCTGCATCAAAAGCTAACAGTAAGAAGATTCAACATCATGGCATGGAGTCTACCCAATTCAGATACTAACAGTAGTCTAACGATTCAATTCCAATCCTGCCCAGTTCCTTCATACCAAAGGGAACAATTCCGCAATCCTAAAACAAACAGCACCAATATTCGTACACACACACGCATCTTCATAGTCCATACCAAATCCAAACAGCTTTCATTTTCTTAATACTACTAACTAACAAGATGCAGGGACACACTAATTTGTTCATCACCGGTTAATAGAGAAAGGGGGAGAAGAATAGAGATCCAAGCGTTGTAGAGAGGGAAAGAGTGAGTGCACCTGAGGTGGTGCGGATCAGGTTGATGGTGGCCGCGCCAGCGATTGGGAGAAGGAGGAGGGCGATCGGCGCCCTTGCCCTCGTCCGGTCGCTACCTCCTGCGCCGGATGGATACCCTGCAATCCGCATCGAGGAAGATCACAAATCAAAACTGCCGTCGCCGTCCTCTCCTCCCACCACTCGAGGTGACGACGTGTGTGACTGTGTGGGAGAGCGGATCACACGAGAGGGAGAGGAGGCCGCATGCGTGGGGCACTTGCGGCGGCAGGTGAGATGAAACGAGAGAGAGGGCGTGGTTTCGTGGAGAAAATTGCTCCATCGCTAGTTTTATCATATTTTTTTACGGTTATCGCTAGTTTTATCTAAGGGAGGTGTTAACTGGGCACAGTAAAATCGCCTAGGTGGACTCACCCAGCGAGAGCCATTGTAACGACGCTTAAAGGGTTTAATGGTTTAGTTAAAAAAATGTCCGAAAGATATTGAATGTGCTCCGGATTATATGAAAAATCATCCGATTTGCATGTAATTTATCAATTTGTTTGGATTTACTTTGAAATGTACGCAGATATTATTGGATGGCTGGCTCCCGCATCCGTGTTCGTGGACGGATCCGGTGTCATGCCCTAATATAATATAACCAGGCCGCTCCATAATAAAGGTTTGTAAAATTACTGTGGAAATAGCGGTAGAATTTTACTGTGGAACACACGACTAGTAGCATGAATGTGGTTAGATGAAAGGGTTCATAAATTGCACGGCGGCACGGTCAAAACACGGGCCAGTCACACACCTTTCGTGCAGTTGGAAGGAAGGTGCATCGCGTGGTCAGACCCGACCGTGTTGACTGGTGAGAAAACGACATCTAACGTACAGTATAACCGTTTGCTTACGCGGGGAGTACTGCTGAAGGAAAAACGGTAAACGCAATCCAGCAAGCGACCTGTCTTATTGTAATTTCTCCGTGTGTTCGATGATTTCTTCGACTGATTCAGGACAACGACAAGAAAGGCGCACGGAGAGTGCATGTCGCTGCTGCAAACGGACAAGTTTACTAAGTACTCCAAGTAGTGATCTAAAGCGCTTAAGGGTGTGTTTGGTTGCCCACATGCAGTCCAACCAGACCCGCGCGGAATGTGCGCGGCCTGTTTGGTTAGCTGGGCTGCATGCGGTTTGAGGCCCGCACGAACCTCAAAGCAGCCCGCAGCCTGGCCCGGCGGAAACTGCCGAATCGGCAATTTCTCGCGAGCCTGGCCGGGCGCGGCCGCGCGTGCGGGGCAGTTGCACGCCTCGGGCAGCGCGGGAGACGGAGGCGACGTCTCATTACTCGCCCCCATTCTCCTGTCACCGCCCAGGCGCACTGTTCCCATCGCTCCCTCTCTCTCCCTCACCGCCCCTCCCTCTCCTCTCCTCTGCTCCGATGGCTCCGCCACGCCCACCGCCGCGCCGCCCTCTGACCCCGGTCGACCAGCGCATCGCCAGCATCCAGGAGCGCTGGCTGGCCGGGCTCCAGAACTCGGGCCGCGACCTGGTGTCGGCGCTGCGGGCACCGTCCCCCATCTGCTGCCGGCCTCCACGAGCGTCGGCCAATGCGGTGCCGGCCGCTCCTGCTCCGCCGCCGATTTTGTACCTCGTGGTCCTGGGCTCGGCGCCTGCGCCGTTGACGGAGCCGCCCCTTCTTGGGACACCATTAGGCTTGGGGGTTTTCTTGACCCCCGTCCAAGGGTTTTCTCCGGTCGGCGGGCCGTCCTTCTCGACCTCCGGCGTGGCGTTCAACACGGGGCCGATGCCGCAGGCCGTCGCCGGGGCCGGCTCGTCCTCTGCTCCGCCACCTCTATCGTTCCCGCCGGGGTTTTCACCCCGGCCTCGGTTTGCCGCGGCTGCGCGTGCTCCGGTGAGTCAAATCCCCTCAAATCTTGCTCCTAGATGTAGATTTGCGGTTAATTTCTTAGGCATGTGCTAGGATTCTAGCGGATCCGGTTGGATGTGATCCCAATCGAATCCAATCGGACTGGTCTGTTCTTGTTTTGTACAGTGCATGTGCTACTGCTTGTGTTCATGCTAGAATGCTAGTAGCTGTGTTACATGCTAGATTCATGTTCATGCTAGAATCCTAGAATCATGCTAGTCCGAGTCCTACTACATGCTAGATTTGTGCTACATGCTAGAATCATGTTCATGTTGAGTGATGAATGCTAGAATCATGTTGACTGATGGCATGTTCATGTTAGGACCATATCCTTGTTTCATGTTGCATGTTAAAGCTAGGGTTTGTGCCATGAGTGGATGTTATACGTGCATGTAGTAGGACCATTTTAGGATGGTCCCAAATCTGCATGGCTGCACATGGGTGCTATTGGCACTTGCTATTGCTATTTTTAGATGTTTCCTTGTTTAGGATAGTGCAGTGCTCATAGGCAAATGCCACTTATCAATGTCACTTGCTGTTGGGCAAAATGGCACTTATCAATGGCACTTGCTATTGGGCAAGTCACTGATCAGTGTCACTGATCAGTGTCATTTGCACTACAGCAAGTAGATTAGTACTCTTTCCCAACACCAAGTGCCACTGATCATTGCCATTTGGCCATGAGCACATGCCACTGATCAGTGGCACTTGTGGTTGGGCAAATGCCACTGATCAGTGGCACTTGCTGTTGGGCAAATGACATTGATCAGTGGCACTTGCTGTTGGGCATTCTAGCATTCATCACTGGTTAGTGGCACTTGCTGTTGGGCAAGTCCACTGATCAGTGGCATTTGCTTGCTTGCTTGCTTGTTTGCTTGCTTTGTTTGATACTAATACTTGTCATGTTGCCTGACAAGATACTGAAGACTGACTGGGATGTGACGGGTGGAGGAGCTCAGGTCGTGGCCGGAGCTGAGCGCGCCGAGGATTTCATCCCCACGAATAGGTGGCTCGGGACGGTGGACCTGCCTGGCAGGATCGCCTTCATGAGCGTGCCTCGTTCAAGGGGACGATCTCCCAGGCAGGGCCACGAGGAGGGAGCCAGGGAGCCGATGAGATTCTACCAGCAGATCAAGGACAACGAGGACCTTGCCATGCTCGTCGTCCCTCCCAAGTTCGTGGAGGTGATGAACACCTGGCTGGTCATCAAGCGACTCCCGCGTGTGGTCAGGCTCTCAACCAACAAGCGGTGCGTGTTATGGGTGCAGGTCCAGAACTTCGAGGGCCACATGGTGCTTGGCCGGGGTGGAACTACTTCTGCCGCCGCCACCGCGTCGTCCCCGGTGACCTCGTCATTGTGCGCATCTCCGGACTCAGACTGAAGGTTCAGATCTACAACCACGACTCATCGGTGATGTGTAGGTATCGTTGCAGCAGGCACAACTGCCTTGGTGGCATCGAGCAGGCTATGTAGTTAAGTTAAGTCAGGTGTTAGTGGAGAACTTTTAGGGTGTGTGGCGAGACTTGTGCTGGGAACTTGTTCATATTTTGGCCAGGAGCAGCACCCTGGCACAACAGGGAAGGAGGATGCCCCTGCTCTTAATCTAGACTTATGCTATCTAGTTAAGTAGTTTGCTATGTTAAGTTTGCTGTCATTACATTGCTTGCTTTGTTTGATCTTGCTGTTGTGATGTTGCTGTTGTGCTGATCATGCGTGGTGGTAAGGCCACCACATTTGAATGGGGTGAGCAGAACACAAACGTTGTTCGCAACCAAACAGCTGAAGTTTGCATCTGCTCACACCCTAAGCACAAATGCGGGCAACCAAATAGCAGGGGGGTAAGTGCCTCTCGATGCGATGCAGGCAACCAAACAGGTTGCATCTGCTACATATGAGGCTTTTTTCAGCAACCAGGCTAGCCAGAGATGGACATGCAATGCAACTACTATTGCAAACTGCAACCAAACACGCCCTAAGCGTTTATATTAGGTCATCTTCAACATGGACCCTGGAACTGCCCGCATCCCTGTGGACCACACGATTCGAACATATATCTGTCTGTGGGCTGGCCTGGACATCCTTTTTCTAGCAAACTAGGGGCTCTGCGGCTGCTCGTTCACCCGAAGTGTCACGATGGTGGTGAGCTACGTGGACAGGGAACGACGGCGATGAGACAGGCGCAAACGCCGCGCGCTGGGCGGAGCTCGCGGACTCCGACATGCCGCCGCCACAAATCCTTGCGGACCCAGGGCTTGCAACCGCCTAGGCCCTCGATCGGTCAAAGACAACAGGGGAGACGAGAAAGCGCTATCTCCGCCGCCTCGACGAGGAGATGGCAAAGTACGAAGGAGTGGTCTCTCCGCGAGATCATCGCTGCAGCCACCTCCAGCAACTCCCACCGCCCACGTCCGCGGTGGCCGTAGCCGCAATGCGCGTGGCGCTAGAACAAGCGGAGAAGAACATCTGCAAGTGCTAGGCGGTGGCAAGGAAGCCCTGCCGTGACCCGTGCACTACTGCCGCCCGAAGCCCGACGATGACAATTCCGACAATGGCGATGGAGGTGCCGCCGAACTGCCCAGGATGGTATAAGAGGTCACTGTCAATTATAGGGTAGCTTGGCGGTTTTTAAATTCACCAAAGGAAATATCGTCCAGTTTTATGTAAAAATTATTCAAGTTTCCATGAAAACCGTCACTTTGTTTAAATTGGCATAAAATTTGTATACTTTTGTTAAAATTTGTTCAAAATGTGACCGGACATTTATGGGCAGCTTTGGATGGCCATCTCACGCATCAGTGTTCACAGAATGGCCCCCAGCGGTCTGCGAACTGATACAGTGTCCGGTTTTGGGGTCAGCGTTAGAGATGCCCTTAGTTTAGCGAGAAAGTAGCTCTTTGTCGACCCAAACATAAGGTGTTTACTAGCAGCTTGCAAGACATATTGAAACATGTTCATCTGTATTATTTGATTGTTAATTGTTAGATATATTGAAATATCAGCATGCACTTTTTCTAGAAAAGAATCCTTCACAATAAGTTTACCGTCGTCGGCTAGGGTGAAGTTCTTCATGTGGCTCCTTTGTCGCCGCCGCGTTCAGACTCGTGACATTCTTCTCCAAAAAGGCATCCTTGCTGTGGAGGATTGCAGCTGTCCATCTGCGGCAATGCCCCCAGACTGCTGATCACCTTCTATTCGCCGCCCGGTTATGGGATTCTCTCGGTCTACCTCAGGGTGTAGTCGACGCTGCATTACCCCATGAGGTGCCTATCACCGCGATTGTTCCTGTGTGAACTTCGCCTCGTTTCCTACTGTTGTGCTACCGGTGGCTTTGGAAGTACCAAAACTAATGGTGATACCCCATTTCTCTAGCATGTGTGGCGCCTATACCATGATGACGCAATCCTATGGCACCAACGTCTTCCAGCTGATCATCGTGGTGATGTTGACTCATCGCTCTCCCGCTTTGCTTCTAACATTCCGTAGCTACGATTGGATTTTCAATGGATGAATAGTATAAATTAAATCTACACCGTGTACTTGGTGCATATATAGTTCAATCCAAATTTGCACGCCTACTAATCCTAATGCCATATGTCGACATTCGGCCATACATTGGTTATCCGAACTCTCATGTGAAAAGGCACATGTAACTTACTGGTATAAACACCGAAACACGACTGAATAGCCAAGGATATCCTGATTGTGTCCTCTGGTGCTAGCGCGAGACACGAGAGATATAATGGAGGTCGGGCCCTGGGATCCGCAACTGTTCCGAACGTGACTACTTCTTCTCCATGCCGCTGGTCCAATGGGATCGTGGCCTAGATGACTTCCTGTCCACGATCGACCATGGCATGCTAGCTTCGGTGGCGCGCCATCAGCCCATCCGAGAGGAAGAAGAAGGCCGACCCACATGAACATGGATACATGGTTTTTTTCCGGAGCCATTTGTACTCCTAGTTTGGTTAGTAAATCTATAAAGAAATACAGTATCTTATCATGTTCCTTATTATTATTGTTTAGAAGGAAAGGGCATCTGCCCCAGTTCCATTTCCTCGAAAACGAAACCAAACAGAGTACAGTTTATTACAACATGCGAGGGAAGATTGCATCATCAACCCCGTCAACATTCAGGCTAGCAGGAAACAGAATAAAACGGGTTCTAAACCACCCGAGGGGGAGCCAAGTCTACAAGAGAGAACAGATGGATCTTTGGAGCACATTTTTGTCATCCCTCTAGGACTACCATGTTGTCTACACCTATCCATCCCCCTGCTTTCCTCAGAGAGTATTGCAGCCACAGCTCCCTCTTCCTCAGCCTGGTTCTGGCCAGAGCAGCAGTGGTGGTCTTCTGGCAACCTCCCACAGAGATGTTGTGAACCTCTCCACGAGCTCTTTTGCACCGCCTTTGCACAAGATCTTCCATAGATTGCAGAAACCTGTTATCTTCTTCAAAATCACCTGCACTCCGATCCAGGTGGCATTATTAAAACACAAATCATTTATGTATCTCCAGATAGCCCAGAGAGTAGCCGAGGTAATCCAATTGTTAGCTTGCAATGATTTGTTTTTTCCCCACACTTTTGCCACATTTTCCAAAGTGGCCAAGGGCACACACCCAGTAATGGAATGAATAATTCTCCATATTTCAGCAGCAACATCACACTCAAAGAGAGGTGATTAGTTGTTTCATATTCACAGCAAAATAGGTAAGTAATATCATTTAATTATTGTCTCTTACTTAAATCCCCTCTAACTAAAAACTTGTCATGAGCCAATAGCCACAAGAAAATATGAATGTTAGGGGGCAGATGTATCTGCCAAATATCAGGGATATTAACAGGGCCGATGCCCCTAAAGTTAATCATGGCATTCACAGATCTAACATTATATTTACCATTAGATTATAATTTCTAAATTAATGCATCATCCTCATCAGATAAGTTGATCGATTAAGCAATACTAACTAGATCAAACCAGAGTTGCGACAGTCTATTGTCCACACACCTCTTGAATGTGATCTTAAGATTTACCCCATCCCAAAGGTCAGCAATGAGGATATTATGCTCATTAGCAATATTATATAACTACCAAAATTGGATGGCCAAGCTACATGATCCAAACATCCTCCCAAAAGTTTACTTTTCTCCCACTTCCAATTTTCCATTGGAAACCTACTTTGGCAGCTTTAGTTGCCCAGAGTACACCTTTCCAAAAAGGAGCGGAGTTGTTATCAGGGCAAGAGAAAATATCAGGATTTCTAGTTCTATATTTGGAATCAACAATATGCTTCCACATCTTCTGGTATCCCAACTGGTATTTATAAACCCAGGCGGCTAGGAGGCTTAGGTTCATTTCAGTAATATTAGGTATACTTGAGCCACCATATTGCTTCTTCTGGGTAAGAAGCCCCCAATTAGCTAGGTGGTACTTGTGATGTCCCTCAATTATCCGAGAATCAGTGAGCCATCTGTGAGTTGATCAGATTAATAGCCCACCTGGGGAATTTGATCATACTCATAAGATAAGTAGGAATAGTAGCTAAACAAGCTTGGACCAACACTAGTTTCTTATCGTATCCTAATAGCCTTCCTCTCCATCCAGCAGCTCTTTTTAAGACTTTATCAACCACAGGTTGCAAGTATTCTCTTCTGAGTTTTGAGTGGTGAAGAGGAAATCCAAGATATTTAAGGGGGGAGGATCTCAGACCACAAGATAAAGCGTGTGCCACCTTCTGGGCCTCTTCCTCCTTCACATTGATAGACACTAGATCACATTTATGAAAGTTAATCCTTAAGCCAGATATTTGTTCAAAACAAGAAAGCAACCATTTTAAATTCTTAGCAGATTCAAGGTTATTTTCCAAAAACAAGAGAGTATCATCTGCATACTGCAAACTCTAGTTATCCCCCGAGGAAAAATATTAGGCATCAACTCAATTAACATTTTGTTTTTAGCAGCTTTATGTAGCATTCTGCTAAATACATCAGCTACCAGGTTGAAAAGCAGAGGGGAGGCAGGATCACCTTGTCTCACACCCTTGGAGGTCTCAAAAGAATCACTACTACAATCATTAATTCTAACACCTACATACCCTTTATATAGAAGGGATTCAATCTTCTTCATCCATTTAGGGCTAAATCCCCTCTGGTACATCACATCCATCAGGAATTCTTTACTAATTCTATCATATGCCTTCTCACAATTAGGCTTAAAGACAAAACCTTCTTTGTCATTAATAACAACATCATGAATAATTTCATGAGCTGTCACCACACTTTCCACTATGAACCTGCCTTTAATGAAGGCAGTTTGGTTTTGAGAAATGATCTCATCACCAATCTCCCCTAACTAATTAGCAACACACTACGCAAAAAATTGAACTACAATTGGTCAGAGCAATTGGCCTAAATTTTTGAATGGTATTAGCATAATTGCTCGTAGTAAATAATTGCTCGTAGTATTCTATATAGAAATTTAGAAATGATCTCATCACCAATCTCCCCTAACTAATAATTGGTCAGAGCAATTGGCCTTTCAGAAGGGTCCCAAAAATTATCATCTAAGGATATATCTAGAGTATCTTCTCTACCAAATAATTGCTCGTAGTATTCTATATAGAAATTTAAATAATTCCTTCAATATCTTCAACATGACCATCTGGTCCATTTAACATGGAAATCTGCTTCTTCCTCCTTTGATTAGCCAAAGCATGGAAGTAAGCATTATTTCTCCCTCCTTCTAAGATATTTCTCTCTCTGGATCTTTGTCTAGACTTAATCTCCTCCAATGTCCAGATATTTTGGAGGTCTCAAGCTATTTTATCCATATGAGCCTTGGAAGGTGGGGATAACACCTTTGTTTCAGATTCAATGTCTAATAAATCATACTCAACAACCAACTGTTGTTTGGTTCTGTTTTGGGCAGCCTCATGATTGGCATTCCAACCCCTACACACTTTCCTCGGTATTCTAATCTTGAATTGCCACCTATCTAAAGGGTCTTTAATAGAGCAAGGAGCATTCCAACATTTCTTAACCATATCCTCAAAACCCTCTACCTCCAACCACCATTTTTCAAACCGGAATTGCTTGTTTTTTGGTGGTTGGATAGCTCCAGTATAAGAAACTAGAGGGGTATGATCACTAGCAACCCTAGGGAGGGCTTTAAGTTCGACGGACGTGAATATACTTTCCTAGAGGTAGAAATAAAAACTTTATCAGTGTTACCATCACCAGATTATCCTGGTTATTGGCCCAAGTAAACTTACTACCAAATTTTTTAATTCAATTAGACCATATTTGTTAACCTGGTCATTGAATAGGCTTACCCAATGAAAGTTAACCACCCTAGTTTTTTCTCCTCACTACTCCTAACTAGGTTGAAGTCACCTCCAATAATAGTGGGACCCAACCAAGCATCCATAGTATTATGGAGCTCATTGATAAATTCAAGCTTGGAGTTATCATATGCCAAACCATATACAGCTACAAATCTCCAAGTTTTCTTATTCTTCTTATCCTTAAGCAGACAAGCAACAGAAAATTCTAAGGTATCAACAGAGATAATTTCAAATTCCTCATGTTTAATACCAACCAAGATACCCCCTATTGTACCAATAGCTGGTAGCCCAATGCCAGGAGAAAATACCTTGTGGGTCAATGTTAGCAAGCTGGATACTACTAAATGAATCTTTCTTAGATTCAGAAAAACCTACCAAATTAGCATGGGTGTCTCTAATGAGTTGACCCACTGCCTTCAGTTTTTTCAGGCTTATTAAGCCCCCTAACATTCCATAATAGGCCTTCTACCATTATTAAAATCTAATTTTCTACATCTACTTTTTCTACCTGAAACTACATCAGCCCATGTAGGTATATCAACAAGGTGGTCACTACTATGGGCACACCCTTGTTCTACATTGCCTGAGTGAGCATTACTAAATTCATCAGCACTAATATCTATGTTATCAGGAAGAGAACACTCTGGATGTGAATCTTGAAAGGCAGATAACCTACTGTCCTCTACCGCCTAATGGCATGGATATTATGAGATACAGTATCTTCATCATTGCCTAAATTCAGACCAGCTTTTTGTCTTTGAACATTAATGCATCATCATTAAATGTAGAAAAGGAAATAGAGTTTCTATTACCTTTAGGTATCTTCAGGTCCTTGAGTTTCTGAGATCTTCAGCCTTCTGTATGGCAGTTCTCCCATCTCTTCTAATCTAGCACTCACTCTGGCGCCACCACAGGCCCTAATTTTTGGCCTTGTCCAAAGGATGTTGAAGCGGTTGGGTTGGAGTCTCTAAGGTTGTGGCCTCCCCATCAGACTCCGCATCAAACTGCTCAAGCAACTGCGTACCAATGTTCTCAATAGGCTGTTTTTGCCGCACATCCTTCTTTATACTGCTAGCTTCACTCAGACCTAAGATAACACTTTGCACCTTTTTTCCAGAGAGTTCGTCAACTCCAAGGTGTTTTGGAGCGAGAGGGAGCTTTGTGGGAGTTCTGAGGCTGACCACCTGCAGTTTGGTTCTTGTTCTTGTCAGACTCCATAGCTTTTGGTCCCTGCATCTGCCTATCTTTCTCAGGATCTCCCTCTAGTAAGTCCTCATCAGATTTCTCTCTCTCCTGTCCTGGTGTTACCCACCTCCAAGACAGGTTATGTATCCACCAGAAAAGAGATAAGGAATAGTTCTTTATCAATCTCCACTAGCCTTTCTGAGGGAATTTTTGACACATCTCTCATAGCAACCTGAACTTTGACCTTTTCATAAAAACTTCTGAAGATCTCATGCCAGTCAACATTAACCAAGATGCCCAAGATATATGCAATTTGCGAGATAACTTTCCATGTGAGTTTATTGACAGGGATCCCCGTCATAGACATCTGAAGCTCAGCATAAGCAACCTCTTCACCATCCCATTCGTCAAAAGACACAGTAACCCCCTTTTTCTGAGATTGATGGAGGGGAGCTCAACTGAATCCTTTACTTTTTAATGCGGTGGAAACCCGAGCAGGAAGCATTTTTCAGTCAGCTGTCTGTCAGGACCGGTTTTCGGCATATTAATTTCCCAGAAAATGGCCCTTGTGCTCACCAGCCCCAGGACTACTGTTAGCTGATGAGGCACCAACTTGATACAAAAATTCCAAGCAAAGTACAAAATATGTAGTACAAGACCATTGTGGCCTCTGAGTACAACAATTGGTTTCTAGTGGTTGATGGCGGAAGCGGTTTGTGGTTCATCTGCGTCTATGGGACTCCATTTCCCACAGGAACAGCTGACCAGGATAACTCCTATCTTCGCGAGGCTGCTATCTCCATTGCGTAGGTTCCGGGGCTGTCGTCGCAACGCTCCTCTCCACGCAAGAAATCTGGCCAAGACAATAGCCAGGGACAAGCCAGTGAGTACTTTGAATGTACTCGCAAACATCATGAAAACAGGTATAACATAGCAGGTGATAATCATGCACTAAAATAATCCGCGATCACTTAGTCAGTCCCAAAATAGAACTCACGATGCACGTAAGCAGGAAATTAAAAATGCACCGATCGGGTGTCTGAAGCGACACCTTGAATGGGTAATAATATAAAGCGTGCCTCAGTCGGGCGTCTGAGCGACGTCACATAAAGGGCTTATATAAAAGAATAACAAACATGCCACAGTCGGGCGTCTGAGCGACACCACATAAAGGGCTTATAAGGTAAATAAATAACAAGCATGCCACAGTCGGGCGTCTCAGCGACACCACATAAAGGGCTCATAAGGTAAATAAATAACAAGCATGCCACAGTCGGGCGTCTCAGCGACACCACATAAAGGGCTTATAAGGTAAATAAATAACAAGCATGCCACAGTCGGGCGTCTCAGCGACACCACATAAAGGGCTTATAAGGTAAATAAGCATGGTGAATATCCAGGAGGTAGAACCGTCCCAGGGATACTCAATATTTCAAATAATGTAAATGGTTAGTCCATAATAATAATCATAATCATCACAAGTCACAAGTCATGATCCAAGTTCTGGTTTAACAGTTTTTCTCCTCCGAAGACCGACACTAAGACCGACACTTGACCCATCCCAGACTGTAGTCCTTAACCATGGACACGGCTATTCGAATAGATGTATAATCTCTGCAGAGGGTGTACTCTTTACCCACGGGTAACGGATTTCTTTAGTCCATCGGGACTAATTCCGTCTACGGTCTTTTAATTGAAAACACACCTAACCGCACACACCAGCCTAACTTACCGGTGTCTGGAATCACCCACGACACCCGTTAAGCAAAACTCTAAGTGGGGAGGCTACAACCTCGACTTAGCATGGGATCACAAAATTTATACCGCGCGCAAACTAGGGGAGCTACCCCCTCGGCTCCAACCGGAAACACCCATGCCCCCGGACCAGGTGGCATGCCTACCGGATGCAGCCGGTATCTTCCACCATGGCCTCTCTGTACGGTGTGTGCTAGAAAGGGGTTGACAACTTACTGAACCGTACCCTACCTATGGCAGGGACAAGTGGTAGTACGAAACAAGTATGGGAGGTTACCGGAACAAGACTCGATCTACGGCCGACTCAGGAGGTTTAAGTATTCCCTGCATGGTTAGCATAGCAATGTTCTTCATAGTTTCCCGACAGGGTCACCACCCCTCATGCCCCATCATGCCTTACTGCACATTCTCGCCACAACGAGACGTCAGTCACGGGGTTGTGTTCACCGGAACATAACCTCCTTTCGGACTCCCTCCGAACTATCATCAGGCACATGTGGCATGAGAAGTAGCTACTGTCACCAATGTCACATACATAACAGAAAAGATTTTCACCATGTGCTTATATGCATGAGTATGATTCCACATAAAATAACACCATTCCACATTAGCATAAATGATGGAGTTCTAGAATATTCTAGCAAAACAGCACCCAACTTGTATCATATCTGAGTTCAAGATGCTTGCCTTCAAGGTGTGGAGGGGTGAGGTGCACTCCAAAACTTTTGAAAGTTATAATCTCCCTCCAAATTCCTATTTTCAAAAATATTCAAATAACACATACTTTAAAAACAGCGCAAAAAGTTGTCCTAGATATTTTTGAAATAAATCTTAAAATAAACTAGGTGGAATTTGAGAGAGGTAGGAAAAAGAATTAATTCATTTGGAGTTTTATTTAAAAAGATATAGCCAGTCAAAGTTTCAGTCAAAATCTGATTTTAAAATAAAACAGAAAAGAAAACGTTTCGGACGAAATACGCTTTCGAGAGGGGGACACGTACTTCGGGCTTTACGCCTCCACTTAAAACAGCGCGGGCCGGCTCGGGGTCACTGACAGTGGGTCCAGGGGGCCCACTGGTCAGGTTTGACCAGTCGCCCGCGCCTCCCTCCTCCTCTGTCCGAGTGGTGGCGGGCTCCGGTGATCGACGCCGGCGAACGGCGGCTCCCCACGGGGCCCCGGGGCAGGGATGGATCCGCCAGTCCAGGGCGGTCCTCCCGGTGGTCGCTAGGTTGGCGGGGGTGGAGGGAGTCGCCGGCGGCGAGCTCCGCGGCGGAGGTGGCTTCGGGAGGTTTTGGGGACTAGAGCTACGGTGGTTCCCGATCGTGTTTGAGAGGTGGGGTGGCTCCGCAAGGTTCAGGGGAGTTGAACGGTGGCTCCAGACGGACGAGGGAGGCTCTGGTTGCGACGAGCGGGACCAGAACGTGGCGGCGGCCGAGCTGACCGGAGAGGGGGAAGACGGCCTTCCTTGGTCGATTGCAGGCTATGGGAGCGCTAGGTGGGTGGCTTGAGCTTGCCTGAGTGACTGGACGAGCTCGGGGCTCCTCTTATAGGCGGCCAAGGTCGGTTCCCGCGGCGGCCGTGGATAAGAACGGCAAACCGCCATTCTGTAGCTGCAGGGCGACGTGGCAGCGACGAGTGCGTGCCGACGAGCTTGCGGATGAGCTCGAGCTGTTCCAGGGGGCAGCTGGCGCGCGCGTGTGGCTTGGGCGGCGCCGTCCATGGCAGAGACCTGCTGCCGACGCCGGCGTGCCGCCAAGGGGCTCTGACGGCGGCGCTGTAGGGCGCCAGGGGAGGGCTTGGAGCGCTCTGGTGTGTGGACGAGGACGGGCGTGGCTCTGCAGGCGAGCAAGGGCTAGGGGCGGGACGCGGCGACCCGTGCGCACGCACGTGCAAAACGCGCGCTCTGGGCGCGCCCAGCGCATGCACGCCAGGTGCTCGACGAAATGCCAACGCGTGTTAGAGAGCTCGGATGATGCTGGTAGTTAACAGGCCTGGGTTAGGGTTAGCTAGGAGCTTAGTGGACAAGTTAGTTAGGTCAGAGGATCAAGCTCGCAATGCCAACTAAAAATCATGCCAAATTTGGCCATGCACACAAAGTGCTCGACAGAATGTCATGGGCATCTAGGCATCTCTTGGGGTGGCCAAAAACTCCAGATCATAGTCTCTTTAGATGCTAAAGATCGTGGTAAGGTTAGTTTGGCAAAAACAGAAACTTGTTAGTGCAAGTTTTTGAGAAAACCAATTCTGGACAGAAAGAAAAGGGCATCATTTCATGGACCAAACATACTCCAATGGGTCCACTCTCCTGGGCTTAAGGGTTTTGCAGGGTGGTCTATAAGTAGGAAAAAGAGTCCTGGGTAAAAGGGCAAGTTAAAATATGGTTGCAGTAGAAAATGCCAAACTGAACCAGAGAGCAAAAGAGGATGATTTGCTCAAATTTTTCAAAGCACGCTCATAGGTTTTTGCATAAAGTTGAATTATATACTCCTACTGACCTCCCCTAATTTTGGTGGAAGTTTTAAAGGAATATTTAAATAGGTTGTAGTGCAAATTACAAACTGGACCAGATTTGAAAACTTGAGGTAGGGCTCAAAATCTCCAAATGACTAAAAGAGATTTTTGCATAAAAGTGATGTGGGAACATCACATGACATCTCCAAATTTTGGTGCGAATTTTAAAGAAGTATTTGAAATTGTTGTAGTGCAAATGAGGCTCTAAAGCTTATAAAAATCATTTTTGAAAAGAATAAAGCTCAGGAAAAACAATTATGCAAATAAATCCACTGATAAAAGCAATGTTTTCTTGAGAGGGTATACAAGTCCAATAATATTTTTGGAAAGTTTTCACTTGGGGTAAAAACTCCACAATATTAAAGAAAAGAGAGGTTCTGAAATCAAAAGATAAATCCAGAAAATAAAAATTTAATTTGCTGGCAAAATTTTAATTAATAAAACAAGGTAAAATTTTTGGGGTGTTACAACACTACCCCCCTTAAGAAAAAAAATCTCGTCCTCGAGATTTGCTAAGGGCTGTTTTGAAAATATTACTCCTACCATCACAAAAAAATAACCATCCTATTCATGCAATAAAATGTGGCTACAGTGAGTGGGCAATAAGTGGTGTAAAACTACAGTGTGGTATACTGGCGCTGTGTGGGAAAAATCCATGGCTTGGGGAAAACGAGAGATTTCTACGTTGGATATAGTAAATTTAGAATAAATTCTAAATTTCTAAAATACGCTGGTCGTACCCGAGAGCACAGTGCTCCTCTGGCTGACAGGTGGACCCGGGGCCCACTGTCGGCCTCTTCTTCTACCTCTGGCTCTCTCCTCTTCCTCTCTCCCGCGTGCTTTCCCGCGCTTTCTCCACCGGCGACGTCTAGCGCGTAGGGCATCTAGGCCGTACTGCGGTAGTGCGCGGCGTGCTAGCTGCCGGTGCAGCGTGCACTCACCTCGCGGGCCAGTGCACTGTCGGCACTGCTCGCGGATTCGCCTCCGAACACCGGCGATCGAGCGACGAGCGGCGCTGGTGGACCTCGCCCACCGTACACCGATCTCGAGCTATAAAATGATCGCGGTGCTCCTTTCTTCTTCCTCACACCTGGCCTCGCTTCTCCTTCTCCTTCCTTCTCCTCCATTTCTGTTTGCAGGAGCTCGAGACGAGGCTCTAATGGCGGAGGTGATGCCGGACTGGTACGTGGTCCTGATGTGCGGAGGGTTGGCGGCGTTGCTGGGGTTCTCCGTGCTCCTGTGCGTGATGATCCTCGATGATCGTCGTGATGCTGCCACTCGAGTGTTAGCCCTTCGCGGTGGCGGTGATCATGAGAATTAAGCGCGGTGTCGGGCGCTAACTGTTGTCAGTGTGTTGGAGGCAGCTTGTACCCGAGTGATTACCCACTAACCTCTCCTTCAGAGGTGATCAGTTAGGTGTAACATGTGTATGTGCATTAGCAATTAGTGCACGAGGTCGAGTGGTTGCGGTTGTGAGTCTACTGTGGTGCTGCGTGAATAAAGATCTACGTCGTGAAGGGATATATGCCGCAACGATTCCGGGAAAAATCTCACTTCAGAATTTATCGAGAGTGAAAATTAGTTAATCAAAATTAACAGCAGTAAAACTACTCACATTAATTGAAACTAAAAATTTAATTCATCGCACAACTTTAGGGTACCACGCATGAGTTGCGACACAGAAACAAATGCTGAGACAATGAACATAGCAGTGACGTCTACAATGATAACGGTAAATGGATAGGGTCCTGAGAAAACGTCTCTGGTACTGGGACACACTCCTCTTCTATCGGGGGAAGCGGATTGACTAGCCGATGAATGCGTCTCTCCTGGTCGGGCCTCAGTGGTCTGCCAATAGCGATCTGAGGATTTAAATCAGCGAGGTTCTGGAGATAACCCATTACCCGCTGAGTCAAACGCTCTTGAGCGATAACATACTGGGCAAGGTTGGCCAGTACCGGGTCTCTCTCAATTCGTCCACCGGGAAAAGATGCTACTTCTCCGGGTGCCGCACGGCTCGGGAAATAATAATACCCCCGTTCGCTGGCATAGGGCACCGCGAATCGAAGGCGAGCAAGTGCTTCGTATGCAGCAGCTTCTATGGCCATTTGCGGAGTCGGCATAGATTTCCCCACAAAGGAGACTTCCGTTGGGTCTTGGTTTGGGTTTGTGGGAGGGATGTGCACCACTGCCCAATATTTCGAGGTGGATGGGGTGATCCTCGATTTGAGCAACTCGTACTGGGGTGGATGGATGGCACTCATGGTACTGCAGGTAAAGTCCCACAATATTTTGACAAAACTACCTGGGGTGGCATCTGGGGTTCTCAGATAAAAACTAGGGCTCGGCATGGCAAGAAATGGCTGTGAAAGTTGTGCACCAGATGAGGGATACTTGGCAAGGTCACGAGGTGGCCTTTTATATAGCATCTGGGCGGGGTCATTTATCGCGGTGAAAGGTAACTAGTTTGTCGGTTCTGCTCTTATGGGGGTCGGGGTCAAAGCTACAGATATACATATCTCACAAAGTGACGCATTACTGTGGGTGTCGTCGGGGTGGTTTTGGTAGCTGCGCCCGGAATTTAAAAATGCAACTGTACGCTAACGTACTTATGCATGGCTACTATTCAAAAATAGGGGCGCACAAGCAGACATCATTTAATTATGGTGATACAGGATCACACAATTACAAGGCGTAGAAATACTAAGGCTCGGTACTACTCGAGTGACTTAGTCTACTTCGTTAATATCTAAGCGGGCTTGCCTTGTGGATGTCGAGGCTTCTCCACGGGTTTCACCGTCGGGATTAGCTGGATGGGGTTGAGGGGCTGCAGGGTCGGGGTAGCGATGATGACCATCGCGGGGGTTGTTGGCCACAATCCCGTTGGAGCGTGTTCCCAAAAGGCGACGAAGCACTTCTGGGGACACCAAAGTATTTTGGTCGATGGCTGGGGCAGCCTCAAGGACTCGATCGGGTGTCCGAACAGCACGACTGGGTTGTCGGCGTCGGGCTCATCTTCTCCTCTTGCCGGGGCTCGGCGAACCAGTTCTCCACGAGCTGCGATCAGATCAAGGGTGATCTGATCGAACAGTTCCTCTAGTGCACTTACATAGCGCACCAGATGCAACAATGCAGGATCCGTCTCGTGATCTCCGTTGGCAACCTGGGGCGGCCTACCATACCCGTCACGGCTAGGGTAGTAGTAGAACGAGCGACAGTTAACTCTGGGCGACAAGTGCCGGAGTTGAACTATAGCCTCTCGAGCTGCTAGCTGGATGGCTTGTGGCTCAAAGGAAGTTGTCCTTCCAGTGAACCTGTAGGGGCGTTCTGGCGATAGACCCCTACCATAGATGTGTACAGTGGCCCAGAATTGACGGCTCTCACCGCTCATGGGTCCTTGGTACACAACATATTCTGGGGGCTCTTCTAATGCATAGGCACGGCGGGTGAGGTTTGCGAGCACGGTCACAAAACCTCCAAGGTTGGTGGCTGTGGTCTCATTGTGCACAATAGGGCCAGGCATTATGCCTCGAGTTGGGGGAAGAGGCTGTGTTGTGCTGTGTTGAGGCTAGCGTGCCCTTTTTATAGAAAAGGGGACGGAGCCTTCCTTCGCACGCTTGCGAATGAGACAAATTAGGTGTCGGTCACTGGCGCGTGATCGACAGGCTAGGCTGATAGGTTGGGCACCGACTGCCAAAAGCGTCGGGGTCACTGTGTGGCTATCTTACACGGGAAGCTTGGCCGGGGTTAGGTTAAGGTCTGGTGGGTCGGTTAACCTAGGTTTATTGACCTGGCTAAGATAGGATTAGCCAATGGTCAGCCTGGCTCTGATACCAAGTTTGTCAGGACCGGTTTTCGGGATATTAATTTCCCAGAAAATGGCCCTTGTGCTCACCAGCCCCAGGATTACTGTTAGCTGATGAGGCACCAACTTGATACAGAAATTCCAAGCAAAGTACAAAATATGTAGTACAAGACCATTGTGGCCTCTGAGTACAACAATTGGTTTCTAGTGGTTGATGGCGGAAGCGGTTTGTGGTTCATCTGCGTCTATGGGACTCCATTTCCCACAGGAACAGCTGACCAGGATAACTCCTATCTTCGCGAGGCTGCTATCTCCATTGCGTAGGTTCCGGGGCTGTCGTCGCAACGCTCCTCTCCACTCAAGAAATCTAGCCAAGACAATAGCCAGGGACAAGCCAGTGAGTACTTTGAATGTACTCGCAAACATCATGAAAACAGGTATAACATAGCAGGTGATAATCATGCACTAAAATAATCCGCGATCACTTAGTCAGTCCCAAAATAGAACTCACGATGCACGTAAACAGGAAATTAAAAATGCACCGATCGGGTGTCTGAAGTAACACATTGAATGGGTAATAATATAAAGCGTGCCTCAGTCGGGCGTCTGAGCGACGTCACATAAAGGGCTTATATAAAAGAATAACAAACATGCCACAGTCGGGCGTCTGAGCGACACCACATAAAGGGCTTATAAGGTAAATAAATAACAAGCATGCCACAGTCGGGCGTCTCAGCGACACCACATAAAGGGCTCATAAGGTAAATAAATAACAAGCATGCCACAGTCGGGCGTCTCAGCGACACCACATAAAGGGCTTATAAGGTAAATAAATAATAAGCATGCCACAGTCGGGCGTCTCAGCGACACCACATAAAGGGCTTATAAGGTAAATAAGCATGGTGAATATCCAGGAGGTAGAACCGTCCCAGGGATACTCAATATTTCAAATAATGTAAATGGTTAGTCCATAATAATAATCATAATCATCACAAGTCACAAGTCATGATCCAAGTTCTGGTTTAACAGTTTTTCTCCTCCGAAGACCGACACTAAGACCGACACTTGACCCATCCCAGACTGTAGTCCTTAACAATGGACACGGCTATTCGAATAGGTGTATAATCTCTGCAGAGGGTGTACTCTTTACCCACGGGTAATGGATTTCTTTAGTCCATCGGGACTAATTCCGTCTACGGTCTTTTAATTGAAAATACACCTAACCGCACACACCGGCCTAACTTACCGGTGTCTGGAATCACCCACGACACCCGTTAAGCGAAACTCTAAGTGGGGAGGCTACAACCTCGACGTAGCATGGGATCACAAAATTTATAACGCGCGCAAACTAGGGGAGCTACCCCCTCGGCTCCAACCGGAAACACCCATGCCCACAGACCAGGTGGCATGCCTACCGGATGCAGCCGGTATCTTCCACCATGGCCTCTCTGTACGGTGTGTGCTAGAAAGGGGTTGACAAGTTACTGAACCGTACCCTACCTATGGCAGGGACAAGTGGTAGTACGAAACAAGTATGGGAGGTTACCGGAACAAGACTCGATCTACGGCCGACTCAGGAGGTTTAAGTATTCCCTGCATGGTTAGCATAGCAATGTTCTTCATAGTTTCCCGACAGGGTCACCACCCCTCATGCCCCATCATGCCTTACTGCACATTCTCGCCACAACGAGACGTCAGTCACGGGGTTGTGTTCACCGGAACATAACCTCCTTTCGGACTCCCTCCGAACTATCATCAGGCACATGTGGCATGAGAAGTAGCTACTGTCACCAATGTCACATACATAACAGAAAAGATTTTCACCATGTGCTTATATGCATGAGTATGATTCCACATAAAATAACACCACTCCACATTAGCATAAATGATGGAGTTCTAAAATATTCTAGCAAAACAGCACCCAACTTGTATCATATCTGAGTTCAAGATGCTTGCCTTCAAGGTGGAGGGGTGAGGTGCACTCCAAAACTTTTGAAAGTTATAATCTCCCTCCAAATTCCTATTTTCAAAAATATTCAAATAACACATACTTTAAAAACAGCGCAAAAAGTTGTCCTAGATATTTTTGAAATAAATCTTAAAATAAACTAGGTGGAATTTGAGAGAGGTAGGAAAAAGAATTAATTCATTTGGAGTTTTATTTAAAAAGATATAGCCAGTCAAAGTTTCAGCCAAAATCTGATTTTAAAATAAAACAGAAAAGAAAACGTTTCGGACGAAATACGCTTTCGAGAGGGGGACACGTACTTCGGGCTTTACGCCTCCACTTAAAACAGCGCGGGCCGGCTCGGGGTCACTGACAGTGGGTCCAGGGGCCCACTGGTCAGGTTTGACCAGTCGCCCGCGCCTCCCTGCTCCTCTGTCCGAGTGGTGGCGGGCTCCGGTGATCGACGCCGGCGAACGGCGGCTCCCCACGGGGCCCCGGGGGCAGGGATGGATCCGCCAGTCCAGGGCGGTCCTCCCGATGGTCGCTAGGTTGGCGGGGGTGGAGGGAGTCGCCGGCGGCGAGCTCTGCGGCGGAGGTGGCTTCGGGAGGTTTTGGGGACTAGAGCTACGGTGGTTCCCGATCGTGTTTGAGAGGTGGGGTGGCTCCGCAAGGTTCAGGGGAGTTGAACGGTGGCTCCAGACGGACGGGGGAGGCTCTGGTTGCGACGAGCGGGACCGGAACGTGGCGGCGGCCGAGCTGACCGGAGAGGGGGAAGACGGCCTTCCTTGGTTGATTGCAGGCTATGGGAGCGCTAGGTGGGTGGCTTGAGCTTGCCTGAGTGACTAGACGAGCTCGGGGCTCCTCTTATAGGCGGCCAAGGTCGGTTCCCGCGGCGGCCGTGGATAAGAACGGCGAACCGCCGTTCTGTAGCTGCAGGGCGACGTGGCGGCGACGAGCGCGTGCCGACGAGCTTGCGGATGAGCTCGAGCTGTTCCAGGGGGCAGCTGGCGCGCGCGTGTGGCTTGGGCGGCGCCGTCCATGGCAGAGACCTGCTGCCGACGCCGGCGTGCCGCCAAGGGGCTCTGACGGCGGCGCTGTAGGGCGCCAGGGGAGGGCTTGGAGCTCTCTGGTGTGTGGACGAGGACGGGCGTGGCTCTGCAGGCGAGCAAGGGCTAGGGGCGGGACGCGGCGACCCATGCGCACGCACATGCAAAACGCGCGCTCTGGGCGCGCCCAGCGCATGCACGCCAGGTGCTCGACGAAATGCCAGCGCGTGTTAGAGAGCTCGGATGATGCTGGTAGTTAACAGGCCTGGGTTAGGGTTAGCTAGGAGCTTAGTGGACAAGTTAGTTAGGTCAGAGGATCAAGCTCGCAATGCCAACTAAAAATCATGCCAAATTTGGCCATGCACACAAAGTGCTCGACAGAATGTCATGGGCATCTAGGCATCTCTTGGGGTGGCCAAAAACTCCAGATCATAGTCTCTTTAGATGCTAAAGAAGGTGGTAAGGTTAGTTTGGCAAAAACAGAAACTTGTTAGTGCAAGTTTTTGAGAAACCCAATTCTGGACAGAAAGAAAAGGGCATCATTTCATGGACCAAACATACTCCAATGGGTCCACTCTCCTGGGATTAAGGGTTTTGCAGGGTGGTCTATAAGTAGGAAAAAGAGTCCTGGGTAAAAGGGCAAGTTAAAATATGGTTGCAGTAGAAAATGCCAAACTGAACCAGAGAGCAAAAGAGGATGATTTGCTCAAATTTTTCAAAGCACGCTCATAGGTTTTTGCATAAAGTTGAATTATATACTCCTACTGACCTCCCCTAATTTTGGTGGAAGTTTTAAAGGAATATTTAAATAGGTTGCAGTGCAACTTACAAACTGGACCAGATTTGAAAACTTGAGGTAGGGCTCAAAATCTCCAAATGACTAAAAGAGATTTTTGCATAAAAGTGATGTGGGAACATCACATGACATCTCCAAATTTTGGTGGGAATTTTAAAAGAAGTATTTGAAAGAGTTGTAGTGCAAATGAGGCTCTAAAGCTTATAAAAATCATTTTTAAAAGAATAAAGCTCAGGAAAAACAATTATGCAAATAAATCCACTGATAAAAGCAATGTTTTCTTGAGAGGGTATACAAGTCCAATAATATGTTTGGAAAGTTTTCACTTGGGGTAAAAACTCCACAATATTAAAGAAAAGAGAGGTTCTGAAATCAAAAGATAAATCCAGAAAATAAAAATTTTATTTCCTGGCAAAATTTTAATTGATAAATCATGGTTAAATTTTTGGGGTGTTACACTGTCTCACCTGCCATGGCCAGTTAGTCTTCCAGATTTCAGAGAAGTTTGCTTCAGTTCTTGAGTAGAGATAGAACCTTCCTCAATCACAGCAACACACACATTAGACAGATTAAGCCACTTAACAACATCCTTGTGTTTCAGACTCAATGTGGGAGAAGCCCAATCCAGCATTGGCACTGCCATAGTATTGGGCAGTAGCTTGAGGTTTGTACCATTCCACACAATTGTCCATGTGATGCCCAGACTTGTGGCAAATGAAACAACTTTTGGGCACTGGGCAAGTCCCAACAGAGTGAGCTGGCTCTCCACAGTTGTAACACATCACATCCTTCGTTTTTGGATCATAATTGATGACAGCCTCCTCTTTCCTATTTCGATTACTAACTGCTTTATCAACACTGCTTGACTTCCCCTGTTGCTCCTTCTGAGAAATGAAGCTTTTGTTCTTCTTTTTCTGTTGAGGGCTTTGGGAATTCCGTTGGTAGGTGCTCGATTGCCCTTCCCCATACCCTTTAAATTGAGACCCACCTTGGAACTGACGAGGAGAAGGACCATATTGCAGTTCTTCTTGTTGTTGTAGTTGTTGTTGCATAACAGGCATATCAGAAATGAAATTGTGAGGCTCCTTCTGTTGTTCATTATTATTCTTTTGAAGAAAGGAAAGTACACTATGGAGACAAACATTGCCCAAAAGATTATAACATGTGAAAAGAAAGGGAAAATTCTAGTACCTGATTTGTTGGGATCATTATCAAGAAAAGACATTCCCCATTCCCATGAATGATGGATCCCATCCGGCCGTGCCTAGAAGACTCTCTCTCTCTCTTGCCTCTTGGCATCTCCCATCCCCATCGTTGCTTCCAGAGAGAAGTTGGAGACAATGGACGCATAGGGCCGAGGAGCAGAGACAGACGACAGCACGCCAGTCGCCTCACTTCCCCGCAAGCCCCAAGCCATTCCCTCGAGCCCCTCCCGCTCCCGCTGCCGCCCGGGCCCCGCCCCCACCCGCCAGCGACCGCGGCCGGGGCGACCCGCCGCCGCCGCCGCGGCAGCAGCCGGTCGCCTGCCCCTTCCTTCCTTCCCCACCTCCGGCCCCGGCAGCGGGGCGGTCCGGTCCGGTCCGGTCCGGTGCGAGAGCGACCCGGGCGGGTCGGACTCGAGTTGGAGACCGGGTCGGGCCCGCGCGGATGGTCGGTGGCGGCGGGGGTGCTGGCTGGGCGCGCAACCCTAACCGAGCGCTGCTCCTGGTGGCGGCCGGGCGCTATATTAGATGCCGGGGGGCGGGATCGGCGCGGGCCTCGACTTCGACCTCCCGGCGGTGATCCAGGCGGCGCTCGTCGGCTTCGTGCTCCTCGCCGCCGCCGCTGCCGCCCTCCGCCGCGCCGCCTCGCGCTACTTCCTCGTCGACGCCGCGGGCTTCGCCGCCGCCTACGAGGACCACCACCCCGCCTACGCGATGCCGCCCCAGGGGGATCAGCAGCCGCCCCCCTCCTCGCCGCAGGGGCAGGGGCAAGGGCAGCTGCAGGCCGCCGCGCCCGAGCTCGGGCCCTGCGCCCACTGCGGCGCCGCCGGCACCAAGAAGTGCTCCGGCTGCAAGCGCATGCGATACTGGTGCGTCCCCCCCGCCCCCCGTCCTCCCCCTCCCTGTTTCTTGGAATCGCGTCGCCCCCTTTCTGCGATTCGGTGGTCGACGCGTGCGATTGTGCGGGGATCCTTAACGGTTCTTGGCCCTGCCCCCCGGTGTCCATGGCTGTGAATTGTGATTTTGCTGTAGTTTCTTGGATGCATTGGGCAATTTGGTCCTACCCCTGTTGTCCATGATTCTGAAATTGTGATTTTGCTGTGCTTTCTTGGATGCTTGGGTAATTTGGTGTTTAGGATCACTTACGCTATCAAATGCTTGGGTAATTTGATGTTTAGGACCGGTGATTTTAGTGCTTCTTGAGGATCCAAGGCATGTATGGTTGATGGAAACCTCTGTTCTTGAGAGGTTATTGAGTGGTGATCCTGCAGTTGGTGCGTGCAAACATGCAGGGATCTTTCACGATTCTTGGCTTTACCCCAGTTGTCCATGACTGAGTTGTGATTTTGCTCTTTTTTCTTTGATGCTTGGGTAATTTAGTCTTCAGGATCAGTGATTTTAGTGGTTCTTGAGGATCCAAGACATACATACAACATTGAAATCTTGTTCCTTGTGCGATTTGGTTGTGTACGTCCTAGCCTGCTAGGGCCTGCACACCAGGGCATAGATATTAGTTTGTTTCCTCAGATGCATGTGAAAACGGTGCAGTCTTTGATAGTCGGAGGCTATGTATTTGAACTTGGTCATTGCCCAATATTGATTTCATTGCGCCCGAATCCAAACAGCATCGGAAGTTTGCTCCGAGGTGTATTTGTTGAACAACCAGACAACATATAGAGTTGAAAGTAGTGCTTAACAGAAGTGTATATCTTCAAGAACTATCCCCCTTTTTGTATTTTTCTTATCCTCTACCTTTTCTTCTAAAAGAAAGCAAAGATGTTATTCTCTATTCTGCGTTTTATCATGAGTAATCGGTTGATTTGGTTAGTGTTTGGACAGAACGATCTGAAGTTAAGTATTAATGTCACTAAGGCTCTCATTCTTTGTGCGGTTTTGGATTGTTTCAAGTGACTGCCTATCTATTATCATGTAATATATGGCGTACTGATGAGTTTCTCTTATCTAGATGGTGATCATTTCCACACGTCAAACAGCGAAGTTTTTTTTTATAAAAGGTTTTTGCCTGGTTTGGTGATTTTGGCCCATAGCAAAGTTATACATTTTTATCTTTCAATGCGCTGTTATACCCTTGGTGTTGCTTGTTATGATACATCAATTGAATAGGCTCATGAACAACAGATCATTTGCCTGAAGGTTGTCCCAACTCACATTCTTGGACTTTCTATGCACTGTTTTGTTGTCTAACTAGCCTCCAGTCATCAATATCACATAGTTTTACACTAGTGTATCATGCTGCTATATTTCTCCTGAGCATATATGTCTTACATTTATGCTCTTATTTAGTTCTGGAGAATGTCAGTCAAAGCATTGGCAATCTGATCACAAATTCAAGTGCAAACAAATGAAATTATTGGATCCTATTGACAAGTTACCCTGTGGAGTTGAGGCCAGTAAGAAGTCACCTGTCTCTGGCCATCGTGGTATCTCATTAGTGCCTGGCCATCGAAAATTAAACAAGGTGTGCAATTATACTCTTGACCTAGAAATTGTTTACACTTGGATGAAGAAACAGATTTTCAACTCATGTTCCATTCACAGGTCATCTATCCTTATGATGATTTTTTAAAGCTGTACAATTGGAAGTGCAATGATTCGAAATACAGCGATTTTTTAACTTGTGGGCTTGTGAACTGTGGCAACAGGTATGTTGGAATAATATACTATCTTTGCCCGACCTTTTGCTTAACAAACACTTGCTTAGAATATCTAATAGTTCTTGTTCCTTTTGTGCAGTTGCTTTGCCAATGTGGTTTTACAATGTCTGTCATACACGAGGCCACTTGTGGCCTATCTGTTAGGAAAGGACCATTATAGGCAATGTAAGTGATGGTTTACGATGGTCATGTAATATGTAGTAACATCTAGCTTTATCTTAACAGTTCTATGCAACTCAACATTTCAGGTGCTATAAGACATGAAGATTGGTGTTTCTTATGTGAGCTGCAATCTCATATTCAAAGAGCGTTTGATAGCGTACACCCATTTGCTCCCACGAACATTCTTTCTCATTTACCAAATATTGGTGGCAACCTTGGCTTTGGTAGGCAGGAAGATGCTCATGAATTTATGAGGTGAATTACTTTATGTGCTTGTATGTGGGTTTACTATCTCTCTCTTGGATTGTCTTGAATGCTATGTGCTGCGTGTTCTATTTATAGGTTTGCAATAGATAAGATGCAATCAGCTTGCCTTGACGAATTTGGAGGTGAGAAGGTCGTGGATCATAGCACCCAGGAGACAACTGTTATTCAGCACATATTTGGCGGTCGTCTGCAATCTCAGGTCCCACTTGTTTCCACATTTAGTTTAATATTTTAATTTATAATCAATGAGTCTGCCTTTCTGATTGCTCTGTTTTTAATCAGCTTTAAATTCTTAAGGGATATGTCTTTCAGTATGCATCTGTTGCATTCATCAAATGCCTAACGTTTAAATGGGATGTGCAGGTTCAGTGTACTGCATGTGGTATGGTCTCAAATCGCTATGAGAATATGATGGACTTGACAGTTGAAATTCATGGTGATGCTGAATCCTTGGAAAAATGCTTGGATCAGTTCACTGCTATAGAGTGGCTTGATGGGGACAATAAGTACAAATGTGATGGGTAAGTCCTATTTACAGCATCTGTACACTTATGTTATGTAGCAACAAATGTTACAGGTTCATATTTTTGATATATATATGATTTAGTTTGGGCATATATATGCTGAGACCGGCTTGTTCTTATTAACTATTAAGGATTTGTACATAATGATGTTCACTTGGTCTGTTGACGTTTTCCTAAAATACATGATGAGACATTACTTTCAATAATGCTACAAATAGCCAGGAATTTAGCCTGATTATGTCTTGTGAAATTCTGTGAGTTGGTGATTATGTTCTTAGTATATACTTTTTGAATTTAAATAAGAGTTGATTTAAAGCTGGAGTAATTTAATTATGTTAATTACCTGGAGTCATCCATCCTCAGTCTTTGGTCTACTACATATTTTTGGCAAGCACAAGTGATGCATTTGTTGTTCAGACCCTTCTCTCTTTTACTAACGTTTATCTATTTTCAGACATTGTAGACTTCAGATTTAAGTATTGAACATCTTACAGTTCAGCAAGCTCCAAACATACTTTACAGACATTGTAGACTTCAGATTCAAAATCTGAATCAAATGCCATCTTTTTCTAAAATATTGTCTACTTTTGTGCAGATGTAACGACTATGTTAAAGCACGGAAACATCTCACAGTTCATCAAGCTCCAAATATACTCACTATTACTCTCAAAAGATTCCAGGTTAGGACATCAGCCTGTTAGAACTATATCATGCTGTTGTATTATGAAAGTGGCACCTAATGTACTTTCCTGTGGTTATCAGAGTGGTAGATTTGGAAAACTGAACAAGAAAGTCACATTCCCTACGAAGTTAGATTTAACTCCATACATGAGCACCACTGATGGAACTGACCAGTATGATCTATATGCTGTCGTTGTTCATCTGGATATGCTGAATGCTTCGTTTTTTGGGCATTATATATGCTACATAAAACATTATCGAGGACGTTGGCTTAAATTGGATGACTGCAAGGTACATGTTCACTCTATATTATGACCATACAGATATATGTGAGTCGTAATTCCAGTTGATCCATTTTCTTGCTTCGATTTGTAGGGGATGGCTGTTGACGAGGAGGAAGTACATGCTCAAGGTGCCTATATGCTTCTATATAGCAGGTAATTATCATGTGTGTCCTCGTCTAGGAAATCGATTTCTACTGAAAGGGGGAATGCCACATATATACATCTTACCTGAATCCAAGTCCTTTTCTATTGCTACTTGATGTAAGCTTGAGTGGATTATATCTACTTTCTTGCTGATCTTTGCATATTTTATACTCTAAAATTATGTGGTCATCTTCATTTCCAACAACATACACTATTAGCAGATGTTGGAATTCATATTGGTTTTATGCAAAAGAAAGACCTTTCATATAATATGTGCCTCCATATTGTTCTGTTGTTGTATAATATGGCTTCACCATTTTAGGATAACAGCTGCCAGACGGAATGTCCCTGACCACCAAATTTTCTTTCTTTATCATGCTTTCATTATTTTGTCTTGTGCAAAAATTATTTCTCTGTTTATTCCACTATTTGTTTTTCATAAATTTAACTAACTAGTACAGTATCATTTTGTCTGTGACTGTTCTAACTAGTTTTATTTCATAAATTTTCTTAACACGTTAAAATATTCCGGACTTGTCTTATTTCCTTATTTTGTTTTGTTCACATTTTTTTTGTGGTAAATTGTTTCTCCATTTAATCCATTTTTGTCACGAAATAACTAGTATTATCTGTCTGAGACTATGCTAAAATGCTCTGGACATGTGGTCTTACAAACTTTCGTTTTCCCCTTACGACTCTGCAGGAGAACAGCTCGTCCTGTACCACTTCTTCCAGTCAAAGAACCAATAAAACATGAGAAACAGTGCAAAGTGCCTCCTTTAAATGGACAAAATCATTTGATACCTGAGGATATGTCATTAAAATGTGAATCATTTTCAAAGTCTTCAGAAGATCTACGAGAGGATTCTGAATCCAGCAATGACTCTCTGCATAGAATGGATACCGTCAACCAGGTATCAGACCTGGATTTGCATATGAACATTGAGAGAGATAAATTCGTTGCCAATGGAAGTATACATCAGCCAATTTCATCGGCATTACATGTCCTTGAAGAAGATACTAGAGACTCAGGTTCTCTGTTAGAAGGCAATAATACCATGAGAGCTGACCAATTTGGCAATTCTGCGTGTGAATCCTCTTCAGTTAATTCCTCTGAAGAGGAATGCAAGGAACCTGCCCCAGGTATTGATTCAGTTGACTACATGGATATTGATATGGAAGCTGGAACAGAAGTTGAAACACAGAATGTGGAACAACAACCTATCTTAGGTGATTCAGTTGAAGTGATAGGCAACAAAACATCAGTCCCAACCTTTGATAATTGTATGGCAGGAAAACCAAAACCACTCTTTTCTGTTGGTTTCCTTGACAAACCCTCAAGAAAGAAGTCTGACTCTAGGGAAGAGTGCCAAAATGGTGGCAGCATGGCAGTTTCCTCCCAAAAAATAGATGGTCATTGTAATGAACATCTCAGCAGGCCAGAGCAAGGACTTATTGCCTACTCCCGTGGCGTCAGCCCATCCTCAGCAAATGGAAGTGTACATTGCAATGGAGACGTGTTTGTGACTCCTAGCAACGGAGTTCTTGTCAATGGTGATACACAATCTGACAATTACTCCTTGAATGCAGCAAAGAGGGATGTACCTTCTGTTCAGGGATTTAATCCGAGGCCTTACAGATCACCATCAAGCAGCAACCCAAATCGGAATAATACAAGCAAAGGTCTCTTCCCACGTGGTTTCCTTGCAAAGCCTCGTTCTGGAGAGAAAGCAGTCAAAGTTGATGATGGGTTGCCATTTAGTAATGGAAATGGCAAAGCATCATCATCATCCTCTGTGAATGGCAACGGCATATCGAATACCAATTCTTCACCTCGAAGCAGCACAGGTGGCATGGGCATGTCTCCTGGATTTCTTGCGAAGCGTTCCAGGGAGTCTGCTGCTGCAAGCTTTATGGGTGATCCGCAGAGCAGTAACACTTCCAAGGAGCAAGAACATGTTGGTGCTGCAGCACTACTACCTGACAAGATACAAGAAAGGCGGAGTTCCTATTGCACCACAAACGGCATCAAGGCCCAACACGGAGCAGCTTCTGTTCATGATGTGAGTGGTCACAGTGATGAAAACGGGCACGCATTCGTGGGCACCAAGAACGGCATCCATGGTGAAGAAAATGGTAGCAACGGAACCCTTGATATGCATGACAGCAGTTGCCAAATGGATGAAAACGGACATGGAGTTCTGGACATCAAAGATGTCATCTTCAGAGAACAAAATGTCAGCAATGGAACTCTGGATATGCATGGCATGGGATCCGAAGATGCTGACCACGTCGTCAAGTCACCCGCCGCTCCTGCCCATGATGGTCTGCGACGAAGATTAACCACCTCAAAATATTTTGATGAGAGTAGCATGGACGAGCAATGAAAGCTGAAGGTAGATAACCCGAAGAGGAGCCATGGGCAGGGAAGTAGAAGTGGCTGATTGGATAGGTTACCTGCCATTGCAAAAAATTGATGATACAGCAGTAGTTTTGCCTCCCCTCCACCATTTTTGTTGTCCCTGGTGGCTCCCACTTGTCAGAGGGGTGGAGGGTTGTCTCTGGGCCTCCACACAATTTGCAGAGGCTCAGATGCTCCCCTGGTGCCATGTTTCTCTCCCTTGTTGCCATTATTGCTAGGTACATAGCAGAGTCTAGGCTTACCTTCTTTTCTTTTACCTTGTTGGCTTGAATAAACACCAAGTGCTGACTTGCTTTGTCATGGAAGCTTAATCAATCAATTGTAGAGGAAATGATCTGATTGTGTTGTTCACTTTAGTTTATTCATTTTCTGTCGACTGTCGGTGGATGTTATATTTTTCTTGCACTGTGGTGAACTTATGCTGGTTGATGAAGTGTTTGTTGCTGTTTTATCTTTGAAAAATTCCTTGCATCGTGTAACAGAAGTAGCAAGTGTATTAGGAGTGAGGCGTTTTGGCTCCCAGGCTCATCTGCACCTGCGCTGAATAAAAAAATCAAAACAAATACTAAAAAAATTCATTTTTTTTGGCATGGTAGATAATTTGGTACGTGATGTTCGCTTCAAATTTCAAATAATTTGAACATTTGAGTAGCTCTTGGCAAAAAAGACAAATTTGGGGTCTGTTAAAAAGTGTACGTTCTGATCCAATTTATCTTTTTTGCTGAGAGCTACTCAGGTATCCAAATGCTCTGAAATTTTCAGCGACCCTCACGCACCAAATTATCTACCTTGCACAAAAAAATTGGATGTTTTTGATTTATTTTCTATTTTTTATGAATTGTTTGTTGACCGGGTGCAGATGAGCCCGGACTCAGAATTGGATATTCGATGTATTAGAGTCTAGATACTTAGTTGGGGAACAGGATTTCGACGATTCTGCCTCACTCTTAATCGTTATCGTGGTCAGTTGTTTCGATTTAGAAGTAATCTTGGGAGCAGTTGTTTGTGTGGAAATTGAACCGTTTAATGCATGCAACAGTAGGCTTATTTAACATGAAAGTGCGTTTATTTAGTTTTGTGTAGAAGTTGAAAGTTTTATGTAGGTTCTTCTCTCTTGTAGGACATACAAAAGCAGAGTCAGGACGATGCCTCTTTTGACTCCTTTATTTAAACGACATATCTACACTTCCACGAAATTGTTCCGCCCAACTCAGAAATCACACGCATAAATATACAAGTACATTAACACAAAGTATCTCTGCAACAACGGTGTGAATCAGAAGGGGAAGACGCACCATGGATACGCCAGCCACACCAAATCAACAGATTCCCTCGCCTTGGCTTGGCTAGGGCAACTCCGGCGCCGTGCGTCGGCTTGTAACGTTCGGACATCGCATCCAACACCGTGCATCAAGCATCCGTGGATCAGACCGGATGCCCTAATTCACGCACTCTGGAAGCAAAGCCAGGGGAAGTTTGTCAGCATCCGGAAAGCCGCCATGTAGGCATTTGACACCTCGGACCTAGCCAAAACTGATGCAGAACCCTGTAATTTGGACATTTTCATGACTTTTCTGTGAGAAAGCTCACCCTTTCCCATCCTCTCTGCCCCCCTACTTCCTGCCTCGATCTTTATACTGAAGCTCCTTTTCTATTATTTCTTTCTACGTTGTCCTTAATAGCGGGTTGGTTACATCTACAACCCAAATGGAAAGCAAACCTTTCGTGGTTCAAAAACGCGGAATGTCGTCTCAATCATCATTTGTCAAGACTTTTCGGGGTAAGTTCTTTAGAATTATTATTATTATTGTAATTTACTTTTAGATTTGGATAGTTTCTGCAACTATTATATCTATTTGCACAAATACCTCGACGCTTTCCAATCGCCGCAAGGAATTTGAAAAGATTGACTCCGCTTTTTTTCTTTTCGAGCATGCCAAGCCTTCTTAAATAGAAGTTCCAGAAGAATTAATATCGGCTTTTTTCATCTTAAACAGTAGATTTTGAAGAATCTTACGTCCTTGAGAAAAGTAAAAAGATAGGAAAGGGAAGTTAATTAAATTTTCGAATCACTGACTCAGGCCCATTGTCGAATCCTACTCAGCAATTGTCGAATCCTACTCAGCCGAAAATGGGGTACTTATGAACCTTTCTTTTACGGTATGGGAATTTGGCCCAATAGTCCCTCCAATTTGAAGTGATCAAGCCACCACTGGTACCAGTAGGGAACAGGTACTACCACCTCCTCCAGCTCGAGCTGAGCTCTCCAGTTCTTCTCCATCAGTGAGGTGCAATGGGAGCATGTCAACATCCTCTGGTAGAATCTGTGCAATCCAAGCCTTCTGGGACATCATCCACCCGCAGCTGCTTTCTCTCTTGCAGCTCTTTCATAGCAATGGCCTTTATGTTTGGAGGCTAACCCAGGCATCCATCACTCTCCTCCCAAAGAAAAAAGATGCCAACACCGTCGAGGATTTCAGGCCAATTAGTATCATCTCGAGATTCATGAAAATCATTTCAAAGAAGAGGAACAAACATTGTCTTTAACAACACTCTGAATCGGAATAGTTTTATTACTTCAATGAAATCCATTTTTTTAAAGAAAATAAAAGACTTTTATTCATTAGTTCCCGGCCCTAGAGGGCAAAATTGAGCAGTATGCGAAGTCACTTGCCTTCAAAAAAAGAAGGCGCAAGGCTTCTCCCTACCCTGCAGATAATAAAAGTGAAACGAAGGGACAGTCTACCTCTCCCTTCCCTTTAAAAAAAGTTTTCCCGGGGCCAGACGCAGCAGAGCGACGCCCCAGGAGCGGATTCCCCATGAGCAGGGGGACAGGAGACGGCCATCTTGAGGCACATCACGACCTACAGGCAACACCGGCAAGACCCAGGAAGGTAACCCGATTGGGAGTACTCTATATGAGAGCAAATTTCCTTTTTTTATTCAAGATATTTAATTTAATACTTTGAAAAATTAAAGGACATCTTCTGTGATGGAAGCCGAGGGAAAGGCCACCAAGAGATTCGGGTGGGTTGTCCTTCTATATTACCTAGTCGCCCGTTATGATATTCCTTTACGAGAATAGCCTACTTTCACCCCCTTTTAAAATGAAGAAAGAAAGAAGGGTCGACGTTTAGACCGCTCCCTCCATTACACTGAGAGTAGCCCATACCACAAACAACTCTCCTGAACCATTTCTTGGAAAAATACCAGCCCCTTTCGGTTCATATTGAGACGAGACTAATTCTATTTTCTTTCTATTCAGAATTCAGTTAACGACGAGATTTAGTATCCTTTCTTGCATTTTCCATATTGACTCACTTCTAGATAGATTAGTTGATTCACAATGCCCGCAGATACCTATATATAGAATTTAACCTTTTTATTGGAATATGTTTATCTAAGCCAGATCGAACTAGTCTTAATATATGGAAGATCTTGGGGACAAGGAGCTTAAACTTCGCCGTCCACCACCATGATGGAGCCAATTGAGATGGTCGCCATCACGCCGGAGCAGGAGGACCGGTTGGTGGTGGCCGTCCGCAAGGTCAACACAACAACACGCAACATCGGCCGCCACAAACAAAAGAAGAGGGAGGGTGCTTTGGCGGCGGCCGGTCACGTAGTACCTCCTTCGCCAAAGCATGTGAACTGGCGGATGTTGGTCGTGCAATCCCTGCCGCCCTGGTCGACAACTATACCCGCCATACTACTATGCCGCCCCGCGGCCTGGTTTGTAGCTGCAGTCTGCGTACACCGTCATCGACGACCATTAAGTGCCAGTCAATGTCGACCTCAATGGGGACGGCGTAACAGTCGTAGTCCCGATCGCCGACACTTTTGATTGGTTCAAGGAACCACTTCATGAAATTGTATAAATCGTCATAAACGACGTAACAGTTATTGCAAATGAATAAAGCTTGAGTTTTCCTTAAAAAAACGAGTATGGATTCACAAAAAAGGACAGGATTACGGGCTGGGCCGAGCAAAAGGCCGGCAAAGCCCACCTTGTGCCCAAAAGCCCGGGACGGCCATGGTGCGAGGCACCTTGAAATACCTCGCCTTGGCGCCCAACGTAACCGCCTCAACCAACAGCTTTCTCTCGCCTCTCCTCGCCGGCCGGCCGGAGCCCCAAACGAACCAAGAAACCCTCTCACGCCCTCCTCCACCGCGCAGCGCCCACCTCCAAGCGGCACAGCGCCGGCGACCGATGGACCAGTTCCACGACGGGCAGCACGTGCGGCTGCGGAACCGCCGGCGCGGCCGACGGGGTGAGAGTCACCCTCAGCCAGCGCCGCGCGTCGCTGAACGTGGCGTGGACGGTGCACTTGTACCACAGCGCCGACGGCGACGGCCCGTACCTGCTCCTCCACAGCGCCGCCTACGGCCGCTACCTCGCCGCCACGGACATGCCGCTGCCGGGCGGGCACGGCCGCTTCCGCGTCGAGCAGCGCAGGTACGACCAGCCGGAGCTGAGGCCCATCATGTGGCAGGCCATCGGGGGCGCGGGCGGGGACGTCGTGCTCCGCAACGTCGGTGGCCTCCACCTCAGCGTCCGCGTCCGCGGCGTCCGCACCATGTTCTACTGGACCGTGGAGCCCATCCCAGCCAGAGAGGCCGCGCCTCGCCTTCCACCGCCGCTTTCGGTGAGATTGCTCTCGAATTGCTTCTTGCCGCCATTGCTGCCAGCTCTGTTTCTCGAGATTCAGAAAGAAAATTCAGAGTCGAAATTCAGATTGCTTCCTTGATTTGATCTCCTTCTCAACATAACAATTCATGCTTCTTTGGTAGTTCGGGCAGGAGGAGCCGAGGGCGGAGCGGCGGATCCGGGTGGTGCAGGCGACCGCCGAGGGGCTCTACGCCGACGAAGGCTGGTCCCATTTCCAGTTCTTCGGGAGGTGCGTGAACCACCTGAGGAACGCTCTGGCCAGGCACCTCAACCTGCCGCGGAGCCCCGCCTTCGTCATGTGCGTCCGAGCGGGCCGCCACGGGAGGCTCACCCCGCTCGTCGTCGACCTGCCCCACGGCGGCTCCGGCGAGACCCTCGAGGTCGTCGTCATCCTGTCCGGGACCCCCGGTGTGAGCCTCTCTCCATGTCATACTGAATTTGGTATGCACGATGTGCAGATCTGATCGTAAAAGATGGTCTGAACTCTGAAGCTAGTAGAAAGAAACTACTGTTTCCACATTTCTTTTCTTGATCCAGATATAATTCAGTTCGTCCGTTTGGTAACATTTTGTGGCTAGTAAAAAATATGGAACCTAAAAAGCCAAACAAAGTCCAGTGCCAGTCATCTCAGTTCATCTTTGCAGATAATATACTGAGTTTCTTCTAGCCACTGAACAAAATTCAGGCTGCATCCTTGAATGGACAGTGCTTAAAAGCTTAGTTCCTTGCATATTTATATTGATTTGGGTTTTGCCTTCTTGATGCTATCATTATACTGTTCTTGATAATTTGTCTGCCACTTAACTTCCACATTATTCCTGCTGATTCAGCCTATGATGCGCTGCGGCACCCGGATATCGACGCAGAGTAGAGAAAGATCAGAGCTGGAGTATAGAGAGTTCACTTTTTCACAAGTTTCGCCACCTCGGATACGATGACAGCAGAAATTTTGCCTATAGATAGATAGATAGATAGAATAGATATAGATTGAGAAAATTCAGCAGCTCTAGTGTTTAGCTGAACTTGGTCCGTTCCTGACAGGACAGGGAGAGGGGGAAGCCCCGTCTGTTTTGGCCTCGCTGCTCCATGATTCAGAACTGCCGACGAAGGCATTGTTGCGTCCCATGGATGAACAATGTTTGTTGTGATGCTTGTCGTAGTAGTTGCTACATTGTCGCTCTTCTGATATTCATCTCTGTGATGTGATTGGCACCGTTTCTTTTCACTGTAGAGGCTCCTGTAATGAGTAATAAGTCGATGATCCTGCAGAAAAAATAATTAGATCATGCATTTCGGGTAACTGAAAATGCTCTGATTTTTGCAACGAGTTGATGGTCCTGCATCCCTTTTAGAATATACATTTCGTGTATAACTGAATAATGTACTGGGTTCTTCCTGTGAGCAGTAATGGGATTTTTAACGCATGAAATAAAAATCAGATTTTATCCAGGAGCTCTACATGATAACTAGTTTCTGCACATCACACTGTTTTCATCTTCTTGTTGTGTACATCTCCGGTTCAAGTTCTGCAAGGTTTTTCTGGGCTTTTTTTTCAGGCACGGTTTTCGCTTGGTTTTTCTATTTCTTTTTTCCTTCTTAGTTTTATTTTATTTTTCATTTTTCCTTATTATTTTTGAAGAATTTTCTTTTGAATTTTTGGGCTTTTTAGAAATTTGTGCAACATTTTTTCCAAATCCGCAATTGTTTTCCAAATTTGTGAACATTTTTCAGACTCATGAACTTTTTAAAAATTTAACTCATGATCAATTTTCAAATTCATTTTTTTTCAATCCATGAATCTTTTTCCATCTTCATGATCTTTTAAATTTTCTAACTCGTAACAATTTTCAAAGTCGTGAACACTTTGCAAAGTTAGTGGGCGAAGTGAGCGAGCATGCAAAGCTGCCGCATTATTAGGCTGCAGACTACTAGCTAGCGAGTGCCAATACCTAACCAACGCTTAAAGCACTGATTAGGAGCTTTCCAAATAGATGGCGCCACGCACAGGATTTGTCCGAAATAGATTGCGCCTGTCTTTCCTCATTTTGTTCAAAATTACAATCATTCGTACTTTCATAAAACTTACAAAAAATTCAAAATAAGTTCTGTATTTCAAAATTGCTCAGAATGTCAAAACACAAACATTTCTTTAAACTAGCAAGATGTCCATGCGTTGCACGGAACATCAAGATGCATTTGTATGAGTAGTTTATCTTGTGGGAGAAAAGGATGAACGAGGGAAGGCCTTATTTGCAAATGTGGAGAGGGATGTGGGTATCCTTTTGCAAAATTGTCATTGTTTTCTTCCTATCCGTCAGATATAAATCGAACGGCCTATATTGCAGGATGGCAGGCACACCATCATCACCAACTCTGCTTTTTATAAGAGTAGAGAAATAGCAAACAAAAATTTACACACAAACAATTTTTGACTTTTTTGACATTTTCTAAAAAATACTAACAAATTCGAAATTTCATAAATATCGTAGAAAAATACGAAAAAAGGTTTGAAACCAATTGTTTGTAGAATTTGCTCGAACATTTTTGTATTTGTGTAGAATGTTTTTGATAACATGAACATTTATGAAATTCTGAACATATTTTGAAGTCCCGAACATTATTTGCAAATCACGGAACAATTTTTAGTGTTTCAACAAGGTTGCAAAAAAGGGGAACAATTTTTGAATTTATGGATGAATTTTGAAAAAAGGGACATTTTTTGATTCAATATACTTTTTTTAATCCACGAGCGCTTGGACCTAGCTCAACAGACGCCCGATGGGAGCGATGCTGTCGCTTAGTTGGGTAAACGCCTAAGTTTCTTTTTCTATTTTTTTGTGTTTCTACTCTTATTTTTTCGTTAATTTATTTTTCTCCTTTTTGAACTTTACTACTCTTATTGGAACATGTTCAAAAAGCAGAAATTTTATTTGGAATACGAAAATAATAGTTTGAAATAACCTTTTCAAATTATGGTTTTAAATTCTTTTTCATTCAAACGTTTATTAAATGCTTAAAAAAGCATTTTGTGTTTTCATTTTTATTCCTTTGTACTTATTTGTTAAGTTAAATACTAAAAATAATAGTTTTAAGTACCTGTTTAAATTATGATTTTAAATAATTATTTTCTTCATACCTGTCATAGATGCCTACCAAGGGCATGCGCACCTGCTCACAAAAGTTTGGGCCATTTCAAGAATGTCCAAAAAAACCATGTCCAAAGTAGGCTGTCCGGGTAGGCCATATTCCATAAGCTCTGTTTGAGAGCACGTTGTTTCACGACATGCATCAAATGACCCCAGTTTTTTTTTCATTGGCTTCTATGAACAATTCAAGGCACCATGTCGATTAGTTTTGATTTTCAATAAATTTTGTAGTTTTTTCGGTCAAAAAGCCCAATAAATGGCTGGTCATGTCACAACTTGCATACGGTGTTGGAAATCATTGAAACCTAACATGCAATTGGTAGTTTAAAACCATTGAAATGGGCGTTTTGAAAAAGATTAAAAGTGGTCTTTGGAAATAATTATAATGAGACTTTTGATTTATTTTTAACCAAGAATTTGAAATTACCTTTTTTGAATTAGTGAAACAGTCGAAATCCCTTTTTGAAACAATGGAACAATGTATTGTTTATGAAAGCTGATTTCAAACATAGCTGAAACAGTAACATAAAAATCAGCCAAATATGTCCAAGTTTGATCTTGCTCTGAAGGGCTTCTTAGTACTATTTTGAATATATTGTTTTTAATGGGATATTTAGTTCTAGAGATATCAATCATTCAAAGTATGATAATGAATTAAAACTATGTCTTCTGTATGGAGAAAGAGAATACATCCAACGGTCCTTTTTCCAATCTCTCACCCTCTCTCTCCTTGCATAAACCTGACAATAGCCTTTGTATTCCTCTTTTCGGACTCCTGTATTACACACGGGGAAACGTTGTCTCAAATTATATACTACATATAAAGTCATCACTAAAAAATTGTAGCAAATGAGTGAAGGTATGGGAGGCGGTTCGATAAGGAAAATGAAGGTAAGAGAGGCGGTGCTCCGGAGTATGGGTTGGGCCGAAAAGACGTCAGGGAAGCCCAGCTTGTGCCCAAAGCCCGGAACGGCATGGCGTGTGGCACTGGTAGAAAAAAGGCCTTTAGTCCCGGTTCGCAAAGGCCTTTAGTCCCGGCTGTGCAACCGGGACTAAATATGCGCGACTAAAGACCCCCCCCCTTAGTCGCGCCTCTTACGAACCGCGACTAAAGGCTTTAGTCCCGGTTCTCGTGGCTAACCGGGACTAAAGGCCCGTCCACGTGGGCGCCAGGGGTCCGTCGGGGCGGAGGATCTTTAGTCCCGGTTCTCGTGGCTAACCGGGACTAAAGGCCTCCTCCGCAGGTTTAGGGTTTTAGCCCCCCTAAACCTGGTTTCTTTTTAATTTGTAGTGTTTTATTTCTTTTATATTTTATTTTGTGTTTATTTTAATTTTGATGAAGTTTCAGTACACATATTCTACGCTACTATATACATGCATATGAAATTTCAAACAAGAAGAATTCAAGAGGAATATAATATATTCAATCCGGTGACCATATAACTTCAAATTCATACAATTAGGATGGATGACCATATACAACTTCGAACAAGTTTCAATCTCGGGTATGCATATAAATTTCTTCGTCCTCGGTATAGTGTTCTCCTTTAGGATTGATGACTTCCCTCATGAAAAATCCTGCTAATTCATCTTGAATTGGTCGGAAGCGAGCTTCTGGACTAAGCCTCCTCCGCAAGTTATCCGTCGCCTTCCGCACGCTATCCGATGCCTTCCGCTCAGAGGTGTGTCTCCGGATGTTCTCACAAACATAGTATCCACATAGATTGGTCCCCAGTGGCTGCTTATCCACATTAACTAACCTTCTAAAATCTAGCTCATGTTTGAATTCACCGACAATTTCTTCTGAGAACCGTCTCCAAACCCTACAGGGCAAAGAAAATTAAATGAACAAGGGAGTTATTAGTTACTTGATATTAGGAAATGAACGAAAGAGACCGATCGATATAGAGCTCAAATGATTGAAAATAATTACTTTTGCAGCATTTTTCTCATGTCGGCCCAACGCTTTGGATCCGAATCCATAGAGTCCATGATTAGAACTCTGGAGGTGTGAAGTTCAATATTTAGCAGAATCCAGTGGAACCTGCGGACACGTTACATGCACAGTCATGCATAACTCATCGATTAGACATACCATGCATGGAGTAAACAAAAGAGAATGGGCACAAGAGAGAAACACTCACCCAAAATGGTAAGGAAATAGAATATGACTTTTGAGTTGATGCTTTCTAAGAAACTTGTACAAGTCTTTCTCCACGTCTTCGGGGTGATTTTGTAACACATGTCCATTAACGATATGTGGGTCAATGAACCCAACATCATGAATGTTTCTTATTTTGCATTCCCAAATCTTCAATCTGCATAATAGCATACACAACAATATAGTTAGGACAATATATATATATATATATATATATATATATATATATATATATATATATATATATAGTGTAGGCAATGAAGAACGAGATGAGGTAGAAATAAATCACTTACAGAACGTAGCAACTCAGCATAGATTTGTCGAGGTCGCGCAGATTGAACAGCTGGAACAATTCACTCATATGAACTTGTACAGAGTACCGTTTGGTGTGATGCTCCTCTGTAACATCCGCATAAACATATTCTTTGTCGGCCCATGTTATGAATTGCTTGTACCAACGTAGCAGATTTCGCATTTGTGGTGGTAGACTCTTTTCCCGCGCAGGCTCGACGAGAGGCCCATTCCGCACATATTGTAATGCTATCTCACATACTGGCGCATCCTCAAGGCCTAAGAAGGCACGAAGAGTCAAACCCATCTCGGACGCTTGTTTCATGGCACTCGCTACAGTCAATCCAAGTGCTGCCGCAGCTGCTATGATCTCGGGGTCCTCTTCCGGACCGGCTTTCACTATGAGCGGGGGGATCGATTGTTTCTTCTGCATCCCGAGCTGGTCAACTTGTTTCCCGCTTTTTTTACTTTCTTCTTTCTCCTCCTTCAATATTTTTGCTTGCCTACGAAGTTCATGTCCATAGTCGTCAGGCATATTCAGCTCGGCTTGGGACGGTGTCGTCAAAAAATCCTTAGCCCACTTCTTTTGCTTCTCAGTGAATACTTGCTTGGGCTCAGGCTCTTTTATCGCCTTCATATCCGCCTTCCATTTCTCATAATGAGCAGACGCGACCAATTTGGTTTCAGCTTCACTAAGTTCCCAAGGCCTTGGGAGGAGAGGCTTCAGTGATGGCTCCGGTACCCTTGTGGTCTTAGGTACATAAGGGTCCGGGTTAATAGTCCAGGAGTGGGTTTCCTTGCTGTCCGCCTGCTTCTGCTTCTTCGCCGGAGGTGGATTGGGGGGCGTCGTACCTGCCGGAGGAGGATTGGGGGGCGTCGTACCCGCCGGAGGTTGTGGATCGGGGGACGGCGTCGAATGGCGTGAAGGAGGTGTAGGTGAACCACCACGACCACCACCACCGCCACCACCGCCACCACCACCACCACCACCATCGGAGGGGGGTGGACTTGCTAGCCTTGGCGCCTCGCCTGGAAACACTATGTACTTCTTTTTCCATAGAATGATCTGGCGCTTGACATCTCCAAGTCTTCTCTCCCCTTCGGGTGTAGCTTTGTCAATCTCCAGGTCCTCAAACCCTTGGACTATGTCTTCCACCGTGACACGAGCATAGCCATATGCAATGGGGTTGTTGTGGTGGAGTGCTCCAGGTGTACAGGGTAAAGCACTGCCGCTAGCTACCTTCGTGGAAACGTTCCCCACGGGATAATGCAGATCACATTCTTTCATCTCCTTTACATCATCCACGGGGTAGTGAGGCTCCGGTGCACGAATCTCGATCATCGGTGCACTAGCACCAGGCGGGGCATCCGTGGAAGCCACGCTGCTTCTCCGCTGCTGGCTTCCGCGATCCGCTTCATGATCTTCATGCGGCCCTGCAGCCGATTTTTCTTTTACTAGTTCATGCACGGTCTGCTTCAACTCATGGAGTTCCGATGCAAACTTCGCCATAAGATCTGCATCCCGGTCCGTCTTTCTCTTACGGCTTCTGTAACAGTACGGGTCATTGTCCTGGGAAAACCCTACTTTCCACGGAACTTTGCCTTTGCCTCGTACACGTCCTCCGTGTTCATCATTCCCGAGGGCTGTTGTCAGTGCGTCTTTCTCTCTGTTGAACTTGATCAAGCCCTCTTGAGCTTGGGTCATTGCGTCAATAAGGGCTTGGGTGGGAGCAAACTTTTTCTTCCGGTGAACACACACCCCTGTCTCCGGGTCTAGCGATCCCCCATGCCCGTACCACCAGCTTTTGGCCCTTGGGTCCCATCCCTCTGTACCTAGAGGGATTCCTCGCACCCTCAGGTCCTCCTCCATCTTCTGCCACCTAGGCTCCGAAAGGCGGTATCCTCCTGGCCCCATAATATGATGGAACTTTTTCTTACTCGCATTATCCTTATTTTTTTCGATATTTCCTTGAAATGCTCCGATTGCTTTTGCCTCACAAATTCTGGCCAATCATCTTTCAGTTTCTCATGTTGTCCATTGAAATCCGGAGTCTTGCCCTTGTTGACATAGTCACGGGTTAAATTTTTCTTGAAGTTCCGGAATGCTTCGCCCATCTTCTGAAGAGCGAACTCTTTAACTAGCCTCCTCCTCTCACGTCCACCCGGAACCTCGTTACCGAATTCATCGACTTTGTTGTATTCCGGAGGTAGAATGAAATGTTCCATAAGCTTTCTCCAGCAATCCTTTTTCGTTCTCTTGTCGACAAAACTGAAACCAAGACGTGCCTTCTTTGGCTCCTTCCATTCCTGGACGGTGATCGGGACGTTGTCTCTAACAACGACTCCGCATTGGTTGATAAACTTTGAGGTGTGCTGTAGGGGCTTGCCGGTTTCACTGACAAACTCAATGGCATATGTTTCTCCTGTTTTCATCGCCTTGGATTTGCCACGCTTTGTCGTACTCGATCCGGCCGAGGGCTAAAAAAAGAAAGAGAGTCGCGCGCGTTAATACATATGTATTCACATTTCAGTAAGTTTGTATCACGAGAGGCTCAATGTATATATATACCTCGCCGGAGGTGGTTGCTACTTGCAATTCGAGATCGTCGTTTGTTGACGGTTGACCTCCGTCGACAATGTCCGTTCCTTCACCTTCTTGATTATCGCCTTCTTGATCACCGTCAAGGTTCAGAAAAGAAGAGACTACATCCTCTTCTTGCTCATATTCTGAGCCCGGCACATAAGGAATCTCGTTGTTGATGATGCCCATTAAATAACGTTCAGCCTCCGGATCCCTAAGCGGCTCGGCTCTATCGTCCGCCATATGTCACTCCTGCATGTAGTAAAAATTCTTTAAGTATAAAGGAATTAAAAAATAAGATTAAGGGGACATAGAGGAGGAGGAATTAAAAAATAAGATTATTGAGCACTGCCAAGTATTTTGTTTTTCCTTTTCTTCTTCCTTTTCTTTTTCCTTTTCTTCTTCCTTTTCTTCTTCCTTTTCTTTTTCCTTTTCTTCTTCCTTTTCTTTTTCCTTTTCTTCTTCCTTTTCTTCTTCCTTTTCTTATTTTGTTTTTCCTTTTCTTTTTTCCTTTTCTTCTTCCTTTTCTTCTTCCTTTTCCTTTTCTTCTTCCTTTTCTTCTTCCTTTTCTTTTTCCTTTTCTTCTTCCTTTTCTTCTTCCTTTTCTTTTTCCTTTTCTTCTTCCTTTTCTTCTTCCTTTTCTTTTTCCTTTTCTTATTTTGTTTTTCCTTTTCTTCTGTTTGTTTTGTTTTCTTTGTTTTTCTTTTTTGTTTTCATTTGGTTTCTTTCTTCTTCCTTTTTTTGAAACACATTTAACATTTAACATTTTCATTTGGTTTCTTTCTTCTTCTTCCTTTTTTTTGGTTTCTTTCTTCTTCTTCCTTTTTCTTTTTGGTTTTCTTTTTCTTTCTTCTTCTTCCTTTTTTTGAAACACATTTAACATTTAACATTTAACATTTTCATTTGGTTTCTTTATTCTTCTTCCTTTTTCTTTCTTCTTCTTCCTTTTTCTTTTTAGTTTCTTCTTCTTCTTCCTTTTTCTTTCTTCTTCTTCCTTTTTCTTTTTCTTTCTTCTTCTTCCTTTTTCTTTCTTCTTCTTCCTTTTTCTTTCTTCTTCTTCCATTCCCACTGGGGCAGCGGGCGGCGGGCGGCGGGCGGCGGGCAGGGGCAGGGCCAGGGGCGGCGGGCAGGGGCAGGGCCAGGGGCGGCGGGCGGCGGGCAGGGGCAGGGCAGGGGCGGCGGCGGCGGCGCGCTAGGGCATGGCAGGGGCGGCGGCGGCGCTCACTGGGGGCGGGGGCGGCGGCGCGCAGGGCAGGGGAAGTGGGGGGCGGCGAAGCTCACTGGGGGCAGGGCGTCGGCGTCGGGGCAGGGCGTCGGCGTCGATCGGCGTCGGGGCAGCAGCCTGGCGGCGTCGGCCGGCGTCAATCGGCGTCGGGGCAGGGCTTCGGCGTCGAGAGGAGAATGGGAGGTGGCGGAAACTGCTAAGTGCTATATATATAGACAGAGCTTTAGTCCCGGTTGGGGAGGCGGACCGCGACTAAAGGTACCCTTTAGTCCGGTTGGGGACACCAACCGCGACTAAAGGGTACCTTTAGTCGTGGTCCGCCTCCCCAACCGGGACTAAAGGTTTTTCGCGCCGCTTTCGTTCCCGCGCAGAAAGAGCCTTTAGTCGCGGTTCGTGTCACGAACCGCGACTAAAGGTCCTTTTTCATATAAAATAAAACTAATTCATTTTAAAATCTTAAAAATACAATTATATATCAAAAAAATCAGAAAAATAAAACTAATTCATTTTAAAATCTTAAAAATACAAATAATATATTAAAAAAATCAGAAAAATAAAAATAATTCATTTTAAAATATTGAAAATACAAATAATATATGAAAAAAATCAGAAAAATAAAACTAATTCATTTCAAAATCTTAAAAATACAATTATATATAAAAAAAAAATCAAAAAATAAAACTAATTCATTTTAAAATCTTAAAAATACAATTATATATCAAAAAACAGAAAAATAAAACTAATTCATTTTAAAATCTTAAAAATACAAATAATATATCAAAAAAATCAGAAAAATAAAACTAATTCATTTTAAAATCTTAAAAATACAAATAATATATCAAAAAAATCAGAAAAATAAAACTAATTCATTTTAAAATCTTGAAAATACAAATAATATATCAAAAAAAAAATCAGAAAAATAAAACTAATTCATTTTAAAATCTTAAAAATACAATTATATATCAAAAAAATCAGAAAAATAAAACTAATTCATTTTAAAATCTTAAAAATACAATTATATATCAAAAAAATCAGAAAAATAAAACTAATTCATTTTAAAATCTTAAAAATACAAATAATATATCAAAAAATCAGAAAAATAAAACTAATTCATTTTAAAATCTTGAAAATACAAATAATATATCAAAAAAATCAGAAAAATAAAACTAATTCATTTTAAAATCTTAAAAATACAAATAATATATCAAAAAATTCAGTTCATCGATCCCTTGAAGGTTTGGCAAAAGGTTTGATACATCATTCAGTTCATCGACCAAATACAAATCATCCGGATTCGCCATCGTACGTTTTAATTCACATGATCCATTCAACAAAGTTTGGTACAATAAATTATTACACATCAATTCTTCCCTTGTGTCCCTGCTTGCTTACGATTGTGCCGTATCCATGGAGCATCCTCATCATTTAACTTAATGCTTGGGTCAGTGTTCACTTTGAAGGGCGGAATTTCACCAAACATATTATAATCTTCTGACATGTCTGTCTTGTCCTCCACTCCCACGATATTTCTTTTCCCTGAAAGAACAATGTGGCGCTTTGGATCATCGCATGATGTACTGATCGTTTTCTTATCTTTCCGTTTCCTCGGTTTGCTACTCATGTCCTTCAAATAAAAAACCTGAGCGACATCTTTGGCAAGGACGAATGGTTCGTCAAGGTAACCAAGATTGTTGAAATCCACCATTGTCATTCCGTATTGCTCGTCCACCTTTACCCCACCTCCTGTTAGCTTGAACCATTTGCACCGGAACAAAGGGACCTTAAAGGAGGGTCCATAGTCAAGTTCCCATATCTCCTCTATGTAACCATAATATGTGACCTTTCGCCCATTCTCGGTTGCTGCATCAAAGCGGACACCACTGTTTTGGTTGGTGCTCTTTTTATCTTGGGCGATGGTGTAAAATGTATTCCCATTTATCTCGTACCCTTGGAAAATCGTTATAGTCGAAGATGGTTTCTTGGCCAACATGTACAGCTGATCTCCAACATCATCATTGTCATTCATTAAATGTTTTCGCAACCAACTGCCGAAAGTCTCCATGTGGGCCTTTCTAATCCAGGATTCAGGCTTCCCCGGGTTGTCCGAGCGTAAAATATTCTTGTGTTGCTCGAAGTACGGAGCCACCAAGCTGGAATTTTGCAGAACTGTGTGGTGTGCTTCAGTCATAGAATGACCGTCCATACATATCGTGGATTTCCTTCCGATCTTGCCTTTTCCACTTAGTCTCCCCTCGTGCCGCGATTGAGGAATACCAATCGGCTTAAGGTCAGGAACATAGTCAATACAGAACTCAATTACCTCCTCATTTCCATAGCCCTTGACGATGCTTCCTTCTGGCCTAGCACGGTTACGAACATATTTCTTTAATACTCCCATGAACCTCTCAAAGGGGAACATATTGTGTAGAAATACAGGACCGAGAATGGAAATCTCTTCGACTAGGTGGAGCAGGAGGTGCGTCATAATATCGAAGAAGGATGGTGGGAACACCAACTCGAAACTGACAAGGCATTGGACCACATCGTTCTGTAACCGTGGTAGATCTTCTGGATTGATTACCTTCTGAGAGATTGCATTGAGGAATGCACATAGCTTCACAATGGCTACTCGAACATTTTCCGGTAGGAGCCCCCTCAAAGCAATCGGAAGCAATTGCGTCATAATCACGTGGCAGTCGTGAGACTTCAGGTTTTGGAACTTTTTCTCCGCCATGTTTATTATTCCCTTTATATTCGACGAGAAGCCAGACGGGACCTTCATACTGCTCAGGCATTCAAAAAAAATGACCTTCTCTTCTTTGGTAAGAGCGTAGCTGGCACGACCTTGAAACCATTCCGGATGCCGGTCATCTGGGTCTTTCAAAAGTTGCTGGTCCTGCCGTGCTTCCTTTGTATCATTTGTCTTCCCATACACGCCCAAGAAGCTTAGCAGGTTCACGCAAATATTCTTCGTAACATGCATCACGTCGATTGCAGAGCGGACATCTAGGACTTTCCAATATTCTAGCTCCCAAAATATAGATTTCTTCTTCCACATGGGTGCGTGCCCGTCAACTCCCCGCGGAACTGATTGTCCGCCAGGACCCTTTCCAAAGATGACTTTCAAATCCTTGACCATATCAAATATCTCAGCACCAGTACGTTCCGCAGGCTTCGGCCGGTGATCTGCCTTGCCGTTGAAATGCTTGCCTTTCTTTCTTACGTTATGATTTCGGGGAAGAAATCGACGATGACCCAGGTACACGTTCTTCTTACAATTAACCAAACGTACACTTTCAGTCTCATGTAAGCAGTGCGTGCATGCATTGTATCCCTTATTTGTCTGTCCCGAAAGGTTACTGAGAGCAGGCCAATCGTTGATGGTTACAAAAAGCAACGCTCGTAGGTCAAATTCCTCTCCTTTGTGCTCATCCCAGACACGTACACCAGGTCTGGCCCACAACTGTAAAAGTTCATCAACTAATGGCCTTAGGTACACATCGATGTCGTTCCCGGGTTGCTTTGGACCTTGGATGAGCACTGGCATCATAATGAACTTCCGCTTCATGCACAACCAAGGAGGAAGGTTGTAGATGCATAGAGTCACGGGCCAGGTGCTATGGCTGGAGCTCTGCTCGCCAAAAGGATTCATGCCATCAGTACTTAGACCAAATCTTATGTTCCTTGCGTCAGCTGCAAAATCTTTGAACACTCTGTCGATCTTTCTCCATTGCGTTCCATCAGCGGTGTGTCTCAACTCCCCGTCGGACTTACGGTCCTCTTTGTGCCATCGCAACGACTTGGCATGCTTTTTGTTCCTGAACAGACGTTTCAACCGTGGTATTATAGGAGCATACCACATCACCTTGGCGGGAACCCTCTTCCTGGGTTTCTCGCCCTCAACATCGTCACCAGGGTCATCGCCTCTGATCTTATAACGCAATGCAGTGCATACAGGGCATTCATTCAAATTCTCGTATTCACCGCGGTAGAGGATGCAGTCGTTAATGCATGCATGTATCTTCAGAACCTCTAAACCTAGAGGGCAGACAACCTTCTTTGCTTCGTACGTACTGGCGGGCAACTCGTTATTCTTCGGAAACATATTCTTCAACATTTTCAGCAAATTTTCAAATGATGAGTCACCTACACCTTCCTGTGCCTTCCATTTTAGCAAATCCAGTGTGCAGCCCAGCTTTTTCAGACTATTATCGCATCCTGGATACAACGACTTTTTGTGATCCTCTAACATGCGATCCAAATTCTCCCTATCCTTGTCAGTTTCGCAGCGTCTCCGTGCATCAGCAATGGTCCGACCAAGATCATCAGGGGCTCATCATGTGCCTCTTCTTCACCTTCACCTAACCCTTCCCCACCTTCAGCATCATCCTCCATGAAAGTATCACCGAAATGATCATGATAGTTGTCATCGATATCATCCCCTTCTTCATCTTCTTCCATTCTAACCCCTCTTTCTCCATGCTTGGTCCAACAATTATAGCTTCGCATGAAACCGTGCCGAAGCAGGTGCATGTGAACGTCTCTTGAGGAGGAGTAACCCTTCTGATTCTTATAGAAAGCACATGGACAGATAATAAAACCTTGCTGCTTGTTCGCATTTGCCACTACGAGGAAATCTTTCAAACCCGTAGTGAACTCGCCGGAGAGTCGGGGACCGTACATCCATTGCCGATTCATCTGCATTATTATTATATAAAGTATATAATTAACCATCATGCATTTGTTAAACTAACTAGCTAGAAATAATACAAATTAAACAATGAACTACACACATGCATATTTTATCAATGACACATGAAAGGTTCAAGTTGCTAACCGCGATCGCGGAGGAAAAATAAATGAGAAAGCTCAAGTGTGGCTCGGACACTTCATATCATGTTTGTTTCAGGCTCTCGGGCATTTCATCGAACACCTTGTGTGCATAGGAGGAACCAAAAGCAAACCCACCACCCCCTTCTGAATATTGTGAAGTGAGCTGAGTGAAGTGAAGTGAGCTGAGTCCTATATATAGGGATGGGCCTTTAGTCCCGGATGGCCTGGCCAACCGCGACTAAAGGCCTTCGGGGACCTTTAGTCCCGGTTGGCCAGGCCAACCGGGACTAAAGCCCCTCCCGTCCGCCAGCTGGATGGGCCTTTAGTCCCGGTTGGCCTGGCCAACCGCGACTAAAGGCCTTCGGGGACCTTTAGTCCCGGTTGGCCAGGCCAACCGGGACTAAAGCCCCTCCCGTCCGCCAGCTGTCGACCGAGCGCGCTGGGCCCAGATAGTTGGTCGCGGGTCTCCTCCCGAACCGCGACTAAAGACCCCTTTTGTCGCGGTTCAATTATTTTAGGGACTAATGGGGGCGTATGGAAGCCTCTTTTTCTACTAGTGTGGCACCTTGAAATACCTCGGCTTGGCGCTCAAAGTAACCGCCGCACCCAACAGCTTTCTTTCTCCTGTCCTCGCCGGCCGGCCGGAGCCCCAGCGAACCAAGAACCTCTCCCACCTCCAAGCGGCACAGCACCGGCGACCAATGGAGCAGTTCCATGACAGGCAGCACGTGCGGCTGCGGAGCCGCGGGCGTGGCAAGTACCTCCTCGCCGCCGACGACGGGGAGAGCGTCACCCTCTGCCAGCACCACGCGACACTGAACGTGGCCTGGGCGGGTGCACCTCTACCTATTGATGTTGTAGAGTTTATTTGCTTGTAGGGATTGGCACTATCTATTGATGTTGTCACTTAACCAACATTGACATGTGACAGTGGTTTTCCTGGAAATTGGAATGCCAATATGTTATCGTTTAGCTTTCCTGCATAAAGAAAAATAAAAAGAATATGTCGTTTAACTGCTGTAGGCGTGGTGATCTTAGTTGGTGCCGTCAAAATTGGTGACAAGCAACGATGTGTGTGGCCATATAGCCTTCTCCACTAAACATTGTATGCTATATGAACAAGTGATGCATCCATACAAGTTGTCAGTCCTTCATGGTTTATATATTTACAAACAATGTTCGTTACCCACCACCACACCACTATTTCCTTCTCATCTGATATGCGGTTCGTTTGGTCAGCTCATTAGTGACTTAGAATTTGCCTAAGATAAGTCCAGTTTATGATGTAATGTTTGTTTAATTAGCAAAAAGATAAACGGGTTGAGGTTTTTGCTACTATCCCATTTGGATGTATTGGTATTGCTATCTATTCAGTCCAGTTCTAGGTGTTTCCGTGGTAAAACCTGTGAAGTGAGGGACCTGAGGCTGCTGTTGTAAATTATAATATCCATTGACTCCTTTACCTTTATGTTATGTCTTCATTTTGTAGTTTCTTTGGAATCTGGTCCAAAGGAACAGATGTTTTGGTTAGCAGTTGTATTAGGAGCTACTCTGAACATGGTTGCGTTTCTTTTTCTTTTTGAAATGGAACCAGGGAAATGATCCCTGATGATCTAAAAAAACAACCATTACTATCCAATATCTGTGGTAAAACAACAGCAACCGTGAAGTGGTTGCTATTACAATATCCATTGACTCCTCCTTTACCTTTATGTTCCATCTCTGCTTTGTAGTTTCTTTGGAATCTGGTCCAAATAGATAGATGTGTTGGTTAGTAGTTGTATTAGGAGATACTCTGAACTTAGGTTGTGTTTTTTTGGAACCGGGGAAATAATCCATGATGATCTAAAAGAACATTTGTATGTATTTACCTAATATAGTACGTGAAATAAGCTTAAGCTTGATGTGAAATAAGCTCAAGCTCAAAGCAATCCTCCTGGTGACTTTGGTAAATTAGTTATTGGCTTATGGCATCCTGCATTTTTTGTGGATATGATGTAGAAATAGAGTGATGGTTCAGAATCTATCACATGGTGCTGGAGATATTGTTGAGCTGGGCTTCGCCCCTGTACTTGACTATCGTTTCCTATAACACAGCTTATACTTTGGAGATGTATCACCTAGCATAATGTTTACTTTTAAGACATTTTACTCGACCGCAGAATGAATTCACTTGTAGTGTTGGAATATTTTCTATAACTACTGGCAAAACCAGGATACTATGTGTATTATTTCACCAAAATAATTGTCACGCAACTATTTTGAACTAAAATTCTTACATTTCAATTATTGGGTGCAGATGATAGACATGATCTCTGCCATTGAAGAGCTTAGTGGGCTGACCACTAGGGAACTTAGTGAGATGCTCAAGGGAGTCAGAGAGCTTCGTCTTGCAGTGAAAGGCATAAGATGAAAGTCCAGAGCAGGTACCTATATAGGTGCAACATTTACATCTATATTTTAGTCACCTTTTTGCTAACATGTGTTCTTTGCAAGTGGACTTATAAGGTTTATTTCCAGTGATTCGAAGTTTGTGCTTTTTGTTCCTAGGATTTGGTGGATTTAGCCCCCAGGTGCTAATTTTGCTCTAAAAATATCTTATCTGCTAGTCATATAATTGGCTCATCTAGGGTTGTGTGCAACTTCTGTCAGGATTTGCTCTTGTTAGAGTGACGATTCCTCTTTTGGGTATTTATGTCATGGATGAGATTCACATGATAATTTGTTTGGGCCATATGTTGTATAACTGAATTTTGTTGTGGTTTGTGTTCTATAATCTTAGATCTTAGTACTGTTTCTCTGAATTTCCTAGTCTATGATGATCACCAAATATCAGCATGCTTGTCTTGTAAGGTCATGTTTTGTTTGCAATGTTCTCTACTTGGCTTGGCTTCCCTTGATTGATGTTGATTATGCTGTGCATTTTTGCATATCTTGGTCATGTTGGGATATGCATTTTATTCCCCTATCCGTGACTATGTGTATAGAAATGTTACAAGTGACCTCATTTGAGTAGGCTTGCTCGTTAGGAATCACACTAGTAATTGGCCTTGGTACTCCAAGCCAAATTATTCAGTTAATTCGCTGTTAACATGGTTACATAGAGCTAAACTATATATGCTAGATTGCTTTGTATATTTGTTTATGTAGGATCCAACCTTGCATCTGCTTTGCCTGATGTACTTCGCTTAGAAGAAATAGTGTGATATAAGGTGTTAGTGAATAGTGATGGTCATTCTACATCTGAAGTCATCAAACAATTATGTTGTAACATGGACACCGCAGGGATGACGGAGGACGAGGCGGAAACGAGGCCGCCTGAGGCGGCGTAGGGGGACCGCCACAGATCGGCTCTCACTCTCACAATCCTCGCGCGGTGGTGTCGACGAGAGGAAAGGATGGGCCGACGGGATCAGGCGGTGACCATGTCGCCTCGTCGCAGCATGAGTTTGGACGGGAGGAGAGACGATGGACTCAATGGCGGGTTTCTTTTGCCGTCGGGACGGATCCGGGCGTATGGATCGAAGGGCGTCTTCGATTCACTCTGCCTTCCCGCTGGATGGCGCTCCTCGATCTAGAGAACGAAGTGCTCGCCGGCGAATATCTTCTGGACGGCGACTTGATTGAGGTGGGGTTTCAATTCAAATTTGATTCTTATAGCGTGGTTGTGGGCGATTGCGTGCAGATTGATGTTCGCCCAAAGGCAACGGAGAAGATTGATCTGACGGGGCCCATAGCGATGGCGACGTTGGCGCCAGGGTCCTCGACGCCGGCCCGCGCTGTTGCTTCCGGTGATCGCCGGAGGGTGGGTGGGAGATTTTGGGTTCTTGCGGACGATGACAGCGGAGATGACGAGGTTGACGGCGGACGATCCGGAGGCTCGACGGCCTGCTCGCCTACTCCCTCAGATATAATCTATGAGGCTTTTTCCGGCCAAGATGAGGATGAGGTGGCAGAGATCGTGGAGACGGTCGTCCCTCCCGAGGACCCGGCGAGGAACGGCCTGCGGCCCGGAGAGAAGCTGGAGCTGCTCCGGCGTGTCGTTCGTCGGAGGACGGCGGTGGACGCACCTCGGCCATGGAGGGGTCCAATTCCCAAGGTATGTCTTCCCAAACTTACGGTATTCGATTTGGTTGCGCCGGAGGCGTGGACGGCTGTGGTCAGACGGAAGAAGGGCTGCCGTGCGGCGGCCGGCCGGCAGCAAGCGGCGCCGGCGGCATCGATCGGGATCGCGGCGGCGAAGGCCCTGCGTTTGAATTCCCTGATTGGCGCGTGTGGGCCTCCGGTGGCTACTGGGCCTCCTTCGGCTGGGTATGTGGCCCAGTGCGAAGGGACTGCAGTTGGGCCGAGCCTAGTAATTCTGGAAAAGGACGTGAGAGACGCATGCAGTGTTCGATCGGTTTCCTCCTCTCCCTGCTCGCGCCGTAGGGTTCTGGTGCGGCGCTCCCCTCATCGGCGGGCGGATCCTGGCGGTCGTGCTCATCGCATCCCCCCGCTAGTGTCCATGGCGGGACGCGGTGTGGCCAGGAAGAGACCGGCCGAACCCCCTGGGGCGGGCCGCGCTGGGACTGCGCCGGACGGTGGCCGTACTGCGGTGACTTCGGCTGTGCCGCCGCCATCTGTTGTCTTCGGTCGTGGAGCTGGCCGGGGCGCGGTGCCCCCCGTGCCGCAGGCGGGAGGGCGCGGCGGATCGTTGCCGGGTGCGGCCGTGGGGCGTGGTGCCATGGCGTCTGCCGGCGCTCGCGCACCGGTGATTGCGGCCTCGGGCTTGGCGCCTAGACGTGGTGTTGCTGGTAGGGGCGGCACGGCGCCTAAGCCGCGAACGACGGGGGCGCCGGGGTCTGTGGGACATCTGCCTAGGCAAGCACCGCCACCCCACTTCGTCACAAAACCTGTGGCTGGTGCTAATGCCGCGCCTCGGGGACAGTGGGGAGACGATGGTTTTGACGCATATGGGGCAGGTGTGCACCGTGGCTCGTCGTCGACGGGTGGTGGCCGAGGTTACGCTTGGCAGAGCGACGGTTCGGCCGAGCGACCGTTCCTGGGACCCCAGGGTGGCTTTGTTGAGGGTGCTTCTGGTCCGGATTCTAGACAGCGTGGTGGCTTCCGTGGGCATCGTGGTGGTCGGGGCGGGCGAGGGGGCCGGTACCGTCCACGTCCGCCGCCACCACCGGTTGTTGTCGAGCAGATGACTGATAGCGGGGCTGCAGAGGAGCCTGTGTTGACCGATCACGCTATGGAGGTGGTGACGGCTCTTGCTTCTGCTCCGGTTCCTGAGAACGAGGTTATGCCTGATGTGTCTGCAGAGATGATGGACAGGGCTGAGTCTGATAGAGCGTCCAAGTGGGCGCGCAGGAAGGAAAAGATGCTTTGTTATCGTTGCGGTGACAAGGGTCACTTCATTGCGGAGTGTGTGGCGCGGTTATGCGATACCTGCGGTAAACTGGCACATGAATCTGGGGATTGTCCGTTACTGCGCGATCAGGCACCTTCACTCATGATGTATGGAGTATACTGTGCTGGGCTAACTTTTTTCGAGTCTCCGACTGAGCACGAGGTGCCTGACGAGTCTCCGAGTCAGACCACGGGGATTGTCAAGGTCACCAGAGGGGAGGTGTTTGAGGCACAGATCGTGCAGCGGCTTCGAGAGCTGGCTCCTGGGGATTTCCAGTGGGACCTTGTCGGTCTTGATGATACGATGTTCAGGGTTGAGTGCCCGTCGGTGGAGGATCTGCAGAGGTTGCTGAGTTTTGGGATGTGTAAGGTGCCGGGTACTGATGGCATCCTTGAGTTTCAGGAATGGAAGCTTGTTGAGCCTCAGGGCGTACCGCTTACGCAAGCATGGCTACGCTTTTCCGGGGCACCTTCCACACCGCTGCAGGATGCTCGGGTTGTGGCCAGCTTGGGCATTCTTGTGGGGAAGCCTGAGCGTGTGGACATGGCATTCACTAGAGCTCACGGGATTGCTCGGGTTCTGGTCAGTATTCTGAACGTTGAGTTTGTGCCGGAAGTGGTGAAGTGGGCTTATCGAGGCAGGATTTATAATCTGGTTATTGAGTTTGAGGACGAGAGCCTTCTGTCTGCGCCGGCTCACGTGTCTGACGTTGATATGCACGAGGGTGACGGTGGCGCGGGAGTTCAGGAACCGCCGGTCGAGGACTCTGGACGACAGTTGTCCATGGGGCAGGGGTCCGAGACCGCGACGACCGGGGATGGAGCTGCCCAACCCTCCTCGGTGCCTTCGACGTCTTTGAGATTTGGGTCCTTCGAGCCTTTTTCTGCACCACCGAGGTTGTGGAGCGATCGGGTTGAGTCCGAGGAGGCTTTTGAGCTCGCTTTGCCTGCTTTGGATTTTCTGGATGCTATGGATTCGGGTTCTGGAGATTTTGGGGTTTCATCACTTCCGCTCAGGGGGGCGGAGGAGGTGAGTCGGCAGGTGGCCACTCCCTCTTCTGGTCAGCGCGCGGTTCCCCCACAGGAGATGCCGCAGCTTATCGGGCCTGGCGTGCCGGGAGGAGCCATAGGCCAGGCGGTTTCAGGTTGTTCTTTTTGTACTGAGGAAGGGGATGCGGGGCAGGTGGCTCCCGTGTCCGCTTCTTCGTTGGGAGGAGGTCCGGGTCAGGAGGACTCGGATACCTCTTCTCCCGTTGCGTCTTCCTCTCGGTTGGTGCCGGCTTCGCCTTCGGGAGTGGGCTCGGGGCAGGTGGCCTCGGAGCTTTCTCCTCTGGTGGTGGCTTCTCCGGTGCAGTGTGGGGAGCTAGGGCGGGCGGCCCTCGTTCAGCCTCCACCACCCTCGTTGACGGCCCCGTCTTGTGGGGCGCGCCAGGCGTCCCGTCCTCCTTCTGGCGAGGCTGTGGGGGAGCCCCTGCAGGTCGCTCGGACTGCGGGTTGGGGTGAGGCAGGAGGCCGTACCCCAACTGCGATCTCTCGGGAGGAGGTCATTGCGTTTGGTGGGATCCAGGATCCGATGTCTGAGGGGCGCCAGGTGAGTGACCGTCTCCAGGCACATCCCTATGTGGACGACATTCAGCAACGGTGCGCCATGAGGGCGGCCAAGCTTCGTGATGTAGAGGTCACTACTGGTATGTCGGTCAATACTTCTAATTCCATTTTGCATTTTTCAAATGATGAGATTGTTGATAATGCAAATCAATTAGGAGTTTCTCTAGGTAGTAATGACACTGAAATTTCTAATTCTATTAATGATCTACTTGATCTAGAGGCTGAGCGGGCCTTAGAGATGATTCGCAATATTGCGGCTGTTAAACCCATGTGTGATTCGGAGGTTGATGCGCTCGGGGTCAGGGTGCTCGACAATTTTTGTGCGGATCTTTTGCCTCCTAGTTCTGAGGCGGATGTAGAGGATGTTTCTACTGAGATAGTTTTGGCAAGCCCTTCTGACACTGGTTGTGAGGACCAGTTGCAGAGTCAAGCTATCCCAAAGTGCAAGTGGAAACGGAAGGTATACCCGTTGTCCGCAGTGCGTAGGAGTGCTAGGATTCGTTCGGCAAAAAAATTCTATGATGAACTATGAAAGGAATCTTTTGGAATAGCAGAGGTCTAAGGGACTTGGCTAAAAGAAGGTTTCTTGCCGAGGCGTCTGTCGAGCATCACTTAGATTTTATCGCTCTATTGGAGACGGGTAGAGATAATTTTGCGCCTCAATTTCTAAATTCTTTGTCGGGGGGTATTGAATTTGATTGGCATTGCTTGCCGCCGAGAGGGAGATCAGGTGGAATCTTACTCGTCGTTAGGTGCGAAACGCTTGAGGTTCGCAGTGTGGTTATGGGTGACTTTGCAGTCAAGTTCCGGGTGCGGTCGAAGGAAGATGGGTTTAACTGGGCTCTGGTTGCGGTTTATGGGGCTGCGCAGCCCGAGCTCAAGCCCGATTTCCTGGCTGATCTTGTTCGGATGTGTGGTTCCGAGCAGTTGCCTTTCCTGGTGGGGGGTGATTTCAATATTATTAGAAGGCGTGAGGATAAGAACAATGATAACTTTGACGGCAGATGGTCGTTCATGTTCAATACTATCATTGAAAGTTTGAACCTGAGAGAAATTGAGCTCTCGGGCAGAAAATTCACCTGGGCTAATGCGCTGCCAAATCCGACGTATGAGAAGTTGGATCATGTGTTGGCTAGTGTCGATTGGGAACAGAAGTTTCCTCTAGTAACAGTCCAGGCCCTGTCCCGTGGTATCTCTGACCACACGCCGCTTTTTGTGGACTCTGGTAAGCCCTCCCACTTGGGGAACAAGAATGTGTTCTCCTTTGAGATGGCTTGGTTTGAACGTGAAGGCTTCCTTGACCTCGTGGCTAGAGAGTGGGCTAAGGATTCAGGAGGAAAGACTGCGCTTCAGCGCTGGCAGAATAAGATCAGGCACTTGAGGAGTTTCCTGCGTGGATGGGCTAAGCATCTTAGCGGGATTTATAAGGTTGAAAAGGAAAGGCTTCTGTCCCTTATTCAGTCCCTGGATGTAAAAGCAGAAACCACGATTCTGCCGGCCACGGAGCTTCATGCCAAGCTGGATGCGGAATTGAGGCTGAAAGAACTCCTTAGGGAAGAAGAGTTGAAGTGGGCGCTGCGGGCCAAGTTCCGGAGAGTAGTCCAGGGGGACGTGAACACTGAATTCTTTCACATGATTGCTAATGGTAAGTATCGAAAGAAGAGGATCTTTCAGCTTGAGCAAGATGAGGGTACAATTGTAGGACAAGAGAACCTAAAATTGTACATTACTGAGTTCTATAAGCAGTTGTTTGGCCCTCCAGAAAATAACTGTGTGTCTCTGGATGAGTCCAGGGTTGAGGATGTTCCTCAGCTCACGGCTGTGGAGAATGATGTTCTGACGGCTCCTTTTACCGAGAAAGAGGTATTTGAGGCCGTTTCGCAAATGGAAAATAACAAAGCGCCGGGCCCAGATGGATTTCCAGCGGAGTTCTATAAGAAATGCTGGTATATCATTAAAGGGGATTTGTTGCCTTTGTTCAATGATCTGTTTGCTGGGCAGCTTCATCTTTTTCAGCTAAATTTTGGAACGATCACCCTTGTTCCTAAGAAAACAGAGGCTGTGAGAATTGAGCAATTCAGGCCAATCTGTCTTCTTAATGTTAGTTTCAAAAATTTCACCAAGGTCGGGACCAATAGGCTCTCACAGATCGCGCATGCTGTTGTGCAGCCTACCCAAACTGCTTTCATGCCGGACAGGAACATCCTTGAGGGTGTTGTGGTCCTTCATGAAACGCTCCATGAAATCCACACGAAAAAGCTGGATGGGGTTGTTTTCAAAGTGGATTTCGAAAAAGCGTATGACAAAGTCAAATGGCCATTCCTTCAACAGGCTTTACGCATGAAGGGTTTTGATGAGGCTTGGCGACGCCAGGTAGAATCCTTTACGCAAAAAGGTAGTGTTGGAATTAAAGTAAATGATGATATAGGTCATTATTTCCAGACACACAAAGGCCTGAGGCAAGGAGATCCAATGTCCCCTATTTTGTTCAACATTGTGGTCGATATGTTGGCCATTCTCATAGGTAGGGCAAAGGATGCTGGTCAGGTAGGTGTCTTGGTGCCTAACCTAGTTGATGGGGGTGTGTCCATTTTGCAGTACGCTGGTGATACAATCATCTTCATGGAGCATGACCTGGCAAAAGCGAGAAACATGAAGCTGGTGTTGTGTTTATTTGAACAATTGTCCGGTTTAAAGATTAACTTTCATAAAAGCAAGTTGTTCTGCTTTGGTAGAGCCAAGGAGGAACAAGAGGCTTATAGGCAATTGTTTGGTTGTGAATTAGGGGCTTTACCTTTTACTTACCTAGGTATACCCATTCATCATCGTAAGCTCACGAACAGAGAGTGGAAACGTATCGAAGATCGGTTCGAAAAGAAACTTAGTTGCTGGAAGGGCAAACTTCTGTCTTATGGAGGCCGGTTAATTCTTATTAATTCGGTGCTCACAAGTATGCCGATGTTCCTCCTATCTTTCTTTGAGGTTCCAGTTGGGGTTAGGAAAAGGCTGGACTTCTATCGGTCAAGATTTTTTTGGCAGAGTGATGATCTTAAGAGAAAGTATAGACTCGCCAAGTGGGATATTATTTGTCGTCCTAAGGATCAGGGGGGGTTGGGTATCGAGAATCTTGAGGTCAAGAACAGATGCTTGCTTAGTAAGTGGCTATATAAGCTATCAATTGAGACTGATGCGACTTGGGCACAGATTCTTCGTAACAAGTATCTGCAATCCAAAACTTTGTCACAGGTGACAGTGAGACCAACTGATTCGCCATTTTGGAAGGGGCTTATGAGAGTTAAGGCAGCCTTCTTTAATAGAACAAAGTTTATTGTCGGAAATGGTAACGATACTCGCTTCTGGGAGGACACTTGGCTTGGTGATACACCTTTGGCATTACAGTACCCAACTCGGTATCGTATTGTGCATCGCCGTGATGCGCTTGTGGCAACGATAATGCAGGCCACTCCCCTTAATATTCAGTTTAGGAGGGTGCTTGTTGGTAATAGATGGGAAGCTTGGCTTCATCTGGTGCGTAGACTGATGGAGGTTCAGCTACATCATCAGCCCGATCAGTTGCGTTGGAAACTTTCTAGGTCTGGATAATTTACCGTTAAGTCGATGTACATCGATGTTATTAACTCGAGTGTCATTCCTAGCTCCAAACATGTTTGGAAAGTCAAAGTTCCTTTGAAAATCAAAGTGTTTATGTGGTTTGTCCATAAACAGGTCATTCTAACAAAGGACAACTTGGTTAAGCGCAATTGGACAGGATCTACTAGGTGTAGTTTCTGTGATCGGGATGAAACCATCAAGCATCTATTCTTTGAGTGCCCGTTGGCAAGAATTTTGTGGCGCTCCGTGCAAATTGCTTTAACATTACTCCTCCGAGTTCGGTCGGGTCGTTATTTGGAACGTGGCTGGATGGGATAGAGTCCGTTACAGCTAGACACATTCGTGTAGGAGTTTGTGCGTTGTTATGGGCAATTTGGAACTGCAGAAATGATTTGGCTTTTAACAGTATAACTACTATTCATTTTTTGCAGGTTGTATTCCATGCTACGGCGTTGATCCGTATGTGGTCCCTACTCACTCCGACGGAGGCCAGGGAGCGTTTGGTTACTGGATCTGTCCGGTGGGAGATGGTAGCGCGGGATATCTTCAACCGGTTTGGATGGCGGTCATGTAATAGGATAGGCAATTAGTTTTCCTATCTTTATTTGTGCCAGCCGGTTGTGGCTTTATGGCCTTTTCCTGTTTTCGCGTCGAGGTCTATGTGAGCTCGACTTTGTTTTGTTTTACGACTCTTCGACATTGTTGAACCTATTTTATTTATCTAAGTGGTCGTATGCATCGATCTGATGCAGAGGCCGGGGAGTCTCCCCTTTTCCAAAAAAAAAATCTGAAGTCAAGTTTACCAGTGGGATAACATGAAACTTCTACATCGGACTTCCTTTTGTGGTTACCATTTTCAGCTGCGTCATAACCTCCTTATTTGGCTACTATTGCTCGGCGAACTACATCCTCAGCAAATTACCTCAGCTTCCCCCGCCGCGTGATGACAACGGTCTTTCTGCAAGAGAGGCGGTGGTGGCCTCCCATATTCCTTAGTTCTGGTGAGTCCATGGTCTCCTCACTCTCTCCTTGTGCCCTGAGATGGTCTGGCCATCAAGCCGTGGCTGATTTTGTGGTATAGGCCATCGAGCCAATGAGGTAGGGCTTGGTTATGTTGTCAAGCATCATATACATTTATATTGTTAAATGAATCTTTAGTTGATCAACAATTGCCTAATCCAAACTTTTGTACCTGCATGCTAGGGTGGTCCTTCGCTTAGTGGACATGCTTAGATAAAGTTTATTCTCTCAGTAATTACCTATGTTGAGAATGAACATTGGGTTGTCTCTATCCATTTATATTTTGATATAGCATGCAGTAGCTCTTCTTACTGTTGTATGTTTTGATTGTAGAGTATATCATGCTAGAGTTGATTCTGAAGCATGCTTTAGTTATCTTACGCGGTTCTGTTGTGTAATCAGTGCATTTCTTATTCATGCATGCTTACATATGCAAGCTAGCCCATGTCTATGTGTTGTTCTCATATGAGCCATCTTATAGGAAATTACCAAGTGTATGTGTGGTAACAGATTCTGATTTCACCAGGGAATTCCCAGTGATGAAGGCATGCTCTATGGTGGCGCGTTTGACAAAATAACATTACGTATGCTCTCCCACTTCTGCAAATGTTCAAAATTCCTTCCTGAGCTTGTATGTTTGTAATCTTGCTGAAAATGAAGCTTTGCCAACTTGGTTTGTCTCAAATGTTTACCATGTATATGTGGATGAAGGTTGTGTGTAGACTAGATAACTTGAGGTTGCACATTCCTGGCTACTCGATTAATATGTAACACTGATATTCTGCTGAACTTTTGGACCAAGCTACATACGCATGATAACTGGTATGCATGGGCACTAGCTGCCTGTACCAGAGCAGTCATGCTGCAGGCATTTGCCTTTTTTGGAACTTCTTATTTTCTATGAAATGGGTCCTGGAGGAGGCATTTTCATGCCCACAAGGATTACGGCAATGTCATGAACCCATGATTGGACATTCGATGATAAAATTGCGGCCATATCTTTACACTACTAGGAAAGCGGCTATAGCTAATATGGACATTAATGGTGCACCATGTATGTGGTGCGCCACTACTATATAGCAGTGGCGCACCAGATACAGGTACGCCATTATTGACATATTACTAATGGCGCACCTGATGTGTGGTGCGTCATTACTAGTTTTGAAAAAAATAAAAAAAATTGTTAGCAGTGGCGCATCAGGGGATAGTGCGCCATTATTAGTTGACATAGTTTTGGCAGCTGTACAAAGTGCGCCATTACTATGTGTATGACTGGGTCAAACCTTGGTCAAACTTAGTAATGGCGCACTTTGTATAGGTGCGCTATTACTATGTCAAACTTACATAGTAATGGCGCACCTATACAAAGTGCGCCATTATTAAGTTTGACCAAGGTTTGACCAAGTCATACACATAGTAATGGCGCACTTTGTGAAGGTGCGCCATTACTAACTTTCTTTGCACACACACACACACACCCCCCGCGTGGACCGCCTTTTAGAAAAAATAAAAGAAAATGATGGAAATGTAAAAAAAATAAGTTTCCCACGTGATATGTGGTCTAGTTGTTGGGAAAATTTGCAAATATGAATTTCGACTTTATTTGCAAAATCTCTCTGGAATTTAGTAAAATGGGCATAACTTTTGCATACGAACTCGGATGAAAAAGTTTTTTATATGAAAAATCATCTACTCGAAAAGTTACATCCGAATTCAACCCAGGGAACCCCGTTGAAGATTTTCAGAATCCCGAAAACCTAACAGAACGAAAGATACGGGGCTTTTAAGATCTAGAGGGGGAAAAATGGAAAAAGTTTCAAACTTAGTAATGGCGCACCATTTGCTAGGTGCGCCACTAGTAACAGAAAAAAAAATTAGTTTCGAATTTTTTTTTCAAAATATGATACGTAATATGACCGGGAAGTTTGAAATATTTTTTCAAAATTTCATCACACTCATGAACATAAACAAAGTCCTAGACATCAACAAGGTTTAATAGGATTGATATGATAGATATATCAACAAGTGCCTGTTAAGTGAGGTGGTGCTGGGGTTGGATAGAATTGCGAAGTTAAGCGTGCCTGAGCTGGAGTAGTGTGAGGATGGGTGACCCTTTGGGAAGTTTGACCACTTAGTGCGATTTGACTTGAGATTAAGCATATTGACCCGAGATTAAGAAAAAAACGAAAAAAAATTGAATTTTTTTTCTGAAAACAAAATTTGAAAAAAAATTGTTAGTAATGGCGCACTGATGGGTGACCTTTTGGGAAGTTTGACCACTTAGTGCGATTTGACTTGAGATTAAGCATATTGACCCGAGATTAAGCCATAGTGACTTGGGATTAAGAAAAAAACGAAAAAAAAATTGAATTTTTTTTTTTGAAAACAAAATTTGAAAAAAAATTGTTAGTAATGGCGCACTTCTATATGGTGCGCCATTACTATTTGTTACTAGTGGTGTGGTAATAGTGGCGCACCTATAGTGCGCCATTAATGGCAAAAATAGGTGCGCCACTAACAGGCCTTTTTTAGTAGTGTTAGGTGGACTTGTGTTTTCCATGATTTTCTGCTTCAATATGAACTAGTGATGTGACCTGCGCATTTGCGCGTCTAGATTTGTTGGTTATTGTTATGTTCATTGTATAATCTCCAAAGTATTATTATGGTATAGGGTAATTAATTCTATCCATTGAAAACCTGATAGTAAAATTACTTATGGAATCTCCCGAAGTGCATTCTTATATTAGATACTTGTATTTTTTCCCATGAGCTATTAACACTTGTGTGATCCGCCGCTCATACCCACTTAAATTCTCTACTACATAAATGTGGTCAAATATCCATCAAATAAATTAAATTGTAGGTAAGAACGTTGTTTTCTTCCAAAAGTTCGATGCTCTTTTGGGATTCATGAAAATCATAACCTTCCATAACAATTTTGAACTTGTCTATTGCACTCCACTGTATGTACAGCAGAACTTTTCAGCAATAGATATATTTCTGAGAAGGTTTGATTCCACTAATAATTAAATTGAAATATCGGTGTCTCAGACTTAAACTTTTAATTCGCTTCCTCCTTCTCGTCTGGACATAGTGCATTGGGTTTTTAAATTTTTTGCAATGTCAGGTCTGTACATGCTTTCATGCATCTATACTTAACTTTAATATCTATATAGAAACGTTAAGACATTTCGCTCTTGTTTACTCTCAACAGAACTTGTTCTTTCTGAGTACATCCATGCGGACAATAATGTTTGGCTTCCTACATACAATATGATCGCTTGCATATGTGGAACATTCCTGTTGATATGACATTCTTCTAATCGATGACATGCATGTGCTGTGACACATATTCGTACATGCATAAACTATTTAAACCTTCCTGGTGTAAAAATTCTACACTGTCTGTACCTTGAACTCCAGTGCATGCATGCCTCCGCTCATCTCTGCTCAACTTCTTTAGTTGTATACATTTAATTATCATGTGGGATATTATGTGAACATTATTTCCACCATTCCCGTTTTTGTGTTAGCGAATGGAAATTGAAATGACAATTTTTTAGTTGTATTCCATATTTCTACACCATCATTCATGCAAAGTTTATCTTATCTCTAGACGTATCTATTTATATATACTTCACTCCACATTCAGTTTTTCAGTTTGCCAACATTTTCGAGTAGAAATTTCATTTTTATGTCACAGAATTTTTAGTATTTTTTGTGAGAACGGAATATAAATTGTTGACACTTAGATATTCACATATTTTGGGTCTCGATTGTCTATCCATGATTTATTACAGTGAACTTTCTATTGTGTGCATAATACTTTATAAGAAAGAAAAATTATTTTGCTAATCCTTTCCCCCAGTCTCTTTGATAGGTACACTACATATCTATTTTTCTATCTGGACATAGAAACTTTGTTATCCCTACATGAAGCCTTTAGCAGGAGAAAAAATATATTTTTTAATGCCGAAAAGTAGTCGTCCAGATTGCTGAAATTATAGATGATATGCACTTTTTTTTTTCTAAGGGACATGCACGTATTCTGCTCAGACTCTAAGCTCAAATCAACATAGTTTTGTTAGAAACAAAATGAATCGTACTAAATTGTTCAACTGCTCAAAAATGAAATGGTACAGTAAGAAATAGGTTTATCTGAAATTTACCACAGTTTTCTCATAATTGTCGAATTCCTCCTGTTGCTATAAATTTTTCTGTTGATTTTTCTTGTACATCCTACAATGCTTATGTATTAGTAGCTCAAATAAACATCATTTTGTTTGAAAAAGAATGAACTGTATTTGCAATACATGGTACCACCGGGATAAACCTTTTTAAAAAACAATTGTACAACAACAAATATTTTCCTTGACGCACAACAACACATTCTTTGTTATAATGAATAAGCAGATAATTTACTATAGTTTCGCCAATAATATTAACCATTATATATCTCGGAGTAGAGGTTGCTATACCATTGTCACGCAACAAAATAAAATGATGAAAACAATTAGTATAAGGACCCTAATTGGTCCCGTATATGCATGTGGTGTCAAACTCTAAACTTTATTTACATAGGCGCATCATTAGTCAAAAGGTCTAAGCACATCAGTTCAGAATCCAACAATCTGCATTCATTAACTCTAGTAGCCCCAAAATTGGGATAAGCAGAAGATGAACATACCTGAAAACTGATGAGCCAAAGATGAGTCAGAGCTCAAGCATCACGTACATGCCATACTTGTCAGCAATGGTGGCATGTAGGCAGATGTGTCCCTGACCTTAGTCATTGCCGCTGGTATATGGTTCCATGAATCATCGTTGGGAGGCAATGGGCCTGAGAGATATGCATGAGCAAGGTAAAGAAACGGACATAGGGCAAAGAAGCGGTCTCTACCTCACCGTTGCTGCGTCGTGCTCGTCGAGATCTCACCATAGTTACGGCCCCTGGTTACGGCCGCCGTGTCCTCCCTCTTGAAGATTTGGACCTGACTTCTTCTTCTCCTCGGGTGCTCGAACGCTTCAGCAGGCACGTCACCGACGATGGCGAGCGCAGGATCGGAAGTGGCACGCAGTAGCGCCAAATAATTGGTAACCCTAGCTGTCGAGCTTCTAAGCGGTCTCTACCTCACGGTCGCTGTGTCGTGCTCGTCGAGATCTCACCATAGTTACGGCCACCGTGTCCTCCTTATTAAATATTTGGACCTGACTTCTTCTTCTCCTTGGCTGCTCGAGCGCTTCAGCCGGCACGTCAACGACGATGGCGAGGGCAGGATCGGAAGTGGCGCGCTGTAGCGCCAAATAATTGAAAACCCTAGCTGTGGAGCTTCTCTATAATGTGTATGGTTAGAACGGGTAGCCTGCTTGGGATAAGAAGAGAAGGATCACGTGAGAGAAGATGCTAACTTTGACCTTCGTTTGGATGGCATCAAGAAAGATTGGACGGACAGGATTGTATTTTTTATACTATTTTAATTAGTGAAGGTTATGTTTGTCAATCGTTCTTTGCGGCCGTACGTAGTTTTTTTTTCCTGCATGTATTAGTTGTAATTCTTGCCGGACACTAAAATTCTTCGTATAGTATGTCCCTTCCGAATACATGGTTGTAGTACTGTCGGATGAAATCTATGTATGGATATGTTGAGCGTGTCAATGGACATATATGTGCACCTGCATATTGTTGTACGTAACTCTTAAAATCTTTTAATCCCAGCCCTTATAATTTAGATCAACGCATCAAATATTTTTAACCTATGTGGATTAACGTGATGGCTTGTTTGCTTATTGTTTTAATTATATAATATGTTACGGCCCAGCCTACAGCCCCTACCGCACCAGCCCATACCAGCGGTCAGGCCCAAGAGAAGAACGGACGAGCCCGGCCGCAAGCCCAGCAAGCAGTACGGAGGCCCAGAATGGACAACCTAGCTACTTAAGCTAGTGGGGGCACCGGACAGAGGCAGGCAGAAAGAAGACACTGACGGCGGCGGCTCTCACTCCCGATCCCCTTCTCCTTGTAACCCACGAACCCTAGACAAAATTCCTCCAATTTCTCTGTAATTCGACCGTGATTGTGCCAAGCTATCTAGTGGGATCGTAACATTTGGTATCAGCAGCCTTTCCACCCATCACCTCAACCCTGGCCGGTCGATTTCCTTCGATCATCCAAACCCGTCGCGGCAAGACCACCCCCATGGAGGAGACCAACAAGGCCCTAGCCGATCTGACGGCGGCGATCAGCGGCATATCGTCCCAGATCGGCGAGATCCACCCCATCGTCCTCGAGCTCTAGGGGTGGCGACCAGCCGTCGAGCGCTCGGTAGAGGACCTGCGTTCGGAGGTGGGCGAACTGCGACAGCTGCTCAAGGAGGTGCGACCGGAAACCGCGCCGGTTCTTGATCCGGCACCAGCGGCAGCTACGGAGCTGGCGCATCCGATTCGTCTCACGGATCTGCCTCCACTCCTTCCGTCGACAGTAGCACCGCCGCTCAAGCCTTCCCCGACCGCGGACGCGCGTCCTCCTCAACCCAGCGAGCGCCTCTTGCCTCGCAGTGGTGACGGCCACGGGCCCGTTGGCCACAGCAGGACTCAAGATCACCGGGGGTTGTCGCCGGGGGAACGGACCCCGCGGGCACCTCCGGTCACGGGTATGGCCGATTTCCACGCTTTTGCTGCAGAGAGTTCGTTTATGGGAGAGCGTCAGTTCGGATTCAGCCAATTTCCACCTCCCCCAAGTTTTGATTTTCCTCTGTTCGATGGCGATGGTCCACGAGCATGGCGTCTGAAGTGTGAGGCGTATTTCAGAGTCTGTACACTTAGTCCTGACATTTGGGTGAGTTGTGCCGCGATGTATTTCATCGATGGGGCATTGTCTTGGCTGCAGTCCACCAGGGCGCACCTAATCTATACAGATTGGGGTGCATTTGCAGAGGCAGTGTGTGCACAATTTGGGAGAGAGGAATTCTAGTCTCCGTTGCGACAATTCAATCGTGCAGCAGAGTGGTTCCGTGACTGAATATGCAGAGAAGTTCACCCAGTTCATGCACAGTTTAGTGGCCCATCATGAATCGTGGGAGCCATCTTATTTCATTACGCATTTTATTGATGGGTTACAGAAAGATATACGTGCTGCTGTAGTTTTACATCGACCCAAGACTCTCGATACTGCCGTCGATCTTGCTTGTTTACCGGAGGAAGTGCTGGAAGCTATGCGCAGAGAAGATAGGAGGGAGGATCGTCGGCACTCGGCACCGGCTACGTTCCGAGGAGTGCCACGCACAGCCCTTCCTCTGCCACCGCCACCAGCAGCTGCGCCGACCAAGTCAGCGCTGCCACTGGAGGGGCGCAGCGCGGATCGTCGCGCACTAGAAGCGGCGCACCCTCAACCAACAGAAGACAAGATTGCAGCCCTCCGTGCGTACCGACGCGCCCGCGGGCTCTGTTTCACCTGTGGCGAGCGCTGGGGGCGCGATCATCGCTGTGGGCCGACCGTCCAGCTGCACGTGGTTGAGGAGCTTCTCGCCATGATGCACAGCGAATCGATGGACATCAGTGAACCAAGCGCGCTTGACGACGCAGTTAGCGATGCATGGTATTCAGAGCATTTATGCAAAATAAATGTAAACAACAACTTAAACATTTTAAACATGGATGAGAGCAGCATATTATGAAACTAGATGAAATTCTGAGCATTTTACATATATAAATTATTTACATATGATGCATGGTTAATTAGTTATTACATGCATGAACATGAGGATTTTTTCTGCAAAATAGTAAAACCTCGTATAATTGCTAAATTCACAGGACGGGAAAAAACGTGCACTGGGCTGAAACTGCTGGGTGTGGCTGAGCGCTCACCATAGGCTCTTGGCCCGGTCCGTGCTGCGTTGGCCTGCTGGCGCAGGACGCGGCTGCTGGGCTGGGCCTAGGCGGCTTGGCTAGAGGCGATCGAGGCCATCCTGGTCCACGCGGGCGCGGTTAACGCACGCGTCGAGCGCTCGTTTCCCTCGCGTACAGAGACGAGCGGGCGAGGCAGAAGCAGGGCACGACGGCGGCAGCGGGGACTTGGCGAGGCGGCGGGGCCGAGGGACTTGGGTGGCGGGGAGGACCAAGAACAGTGGAGATGGCCGGGACTCGATGGATCTGGCCGGCGATTGGACTTGGCGGTGATTGGAGCTCTGGGACGCCCTGGTTGCTCCTGCCCAACAGAGAAGACAGGGAGAGTAGGGGAGGTTAGAGAAACAGGAAGGAGGGGAAGGATGAAGGAGAGGGCGCGACGGGGGCCTGCCTGCTGGGGGTGCCTGGTCTCGGGCCGCCGGCGCATGGTGACGGAGACGAGACGCTCCTGCGCGAGCAGAGGAGGAGCTCGACACATGGGCTCGGGCGCTCGCTCGTGGCTGACTTCGGCAGCAGGGAAGGAAGGCGTGAGGAAGCAGGGAGCTCGGGGTAGGAGGCCTCGGGCATCGGCTTGGCGGGACCCACGCAGGCGACCTTGAGGGCGAGCAGCAGATCAACGTAGGCAGTGGCTCGCTGCAACGCAGGGACGAGGCGGCGCTGGTTGGAGGGAGTGGTTGGGCGGCGGCGCAAATCGAGGGAGATGGTCGGAGCCATCGGTGCTTGGGGACGATTTCCTCGATCTGGATCGAGCGAGGCTGTGAGTGATTGGGTTGGCATGGAAATCAAGGAAGGCACGATTTGATTTGGGTGGATGCAGTTGGACTGGTGGAAGAAACGAGGGAGGGAGAAACTGGCTGCGGGTTGGATCCCGATGAAGAGAGTGGCGGCGCGGATGGGAATGGGTGGATGGGACGGCTAGGGTCTAGGGTTGCCCTGATATTTATATCAGATGAATTTAGGTTAGGGGATATCCCATCCCTACGATCGTAATTGGACGGCTGGGAAAATATAGGTTAGGAAGTCCAATTAAGAAAATGGAGATGTTTTATAGATGTTTGGGGATGATCCGGACCCAACGGTAACGATAGTCCGTTCGGGTTCGGGGAAGTTTCGGACACAGGCAAGAGGTCGATGCACTGTGCAAAGAGACTCCGGTTTAGGCAAGAGGGAAAACGAAGAACAAGGTTGATCTCGGAATGGTCAACAAAAGCAAGGGGGAACGCGACAACTACGAGCGGATGCAAGTTTTAAAAACAATGACGGCAACGAGTGCCGATGCAATGCGGATGATGCCATGATGAGGTGCAACAAACAAATAGAACACACAACAACAACGAAATAACTGGAAGGCTTCTGAAGCGTCGGTCTCGGGGCATTACAACACTCCACCACTACAAGAGGATCTCGTCCCGAGATCTAGGATGGCACCGGAGAGAAACGGAAGAGGAAGAGGTAAAACAAAGTTGCTTCTTTGACGAACGAGTGAAACCAAAGAACCTTGAGAGGTTGAACAAATTGAAAGAAAGAATACCATGGAGATGAACAAAATGAAAACACTCCGTTGGACAAGGAACAAGGAATACGTCAAGAAAGAAGATCCTAAGTGACAAGATAGACATTGAAACCACTCCGGTTAAATGGATAAGCAAGAAAAGAACACGATCCTCACAATTCGAGATGATGAGTGAAGAGAGCAACATCACCATGCCTCCGGAAGAAGAAATAGAAGATAGATCATTGGAATAAAGGAATGGAGAAGAAAAGGCCAACTTCTGCCACAAATGATCTTGGAAAGCACCCTTCCAAGAAGGTTAAAACGGAGTTGTTGGAAAACCAACAATGAAAGGATAAGCTTGTGGTGGGCTTATAGAAAAGACCTCAAAATTTGAGTTGCAATTCTGCCACTAACGAAAACAAATAATATAATTGATAACACCAGTGAGATGAAACACTTCTGCCACCAAGGTGATAGAGAGATAACTTGGATCATTGGGATAACACCACAAAAGCAACATTCCTTAGGAAAGGCTTTAGATGAAACCTCTACCAAGATAACTCCAACGAAGAGATTGATGGATTTAAAATACCTCATTCTTGACAACATGTGAATCATGAAACGCGAACTCAAATTGTCAAGAATGGCATAACACCACCTCAAATGATAAGGTAGAACGAATTGCACTTTGGAATGCAGGAAGAAGAATATTTGAGCTCTTCCAACAAGAATCTTGAGAACACTTCGAGAATGAATTAAATCCTTGATGAACCACCATGAAGAAACTCCATGAAGAACTCCGGTAAGAAAAGGATGATAGAAAGAAAGAGAAGTTGAAAACACAAGGTGAAGCCTTGCAGTGATAAGATGAAGCTTTGAAATGATATAACCGAGAAAACTTGGAACTCCGGAAAGAAAGATGAACAAATGGAATCAAGAATTTTGATGAACCTCCGGAATAAGGAATTGAATTTACTCGATGAAACAAGAATAAGAATTACATTATGCTCATCCTTCACCAATTAAATTGATGACAAGCAATGGATTTGGCATACTACTTATTCTCGTAGAAAGGATTAAGATAGATATGACGCAAACTTGGGAAGGTCTTCAACGAACCACCGGTAGGATTGGAAAGAACGAATGGATCTATATGATAACGAAGGAAGAGAACTCTTGAACGAACCACCGTAAGAATTGATAATGAACGAAGAAAAGATAAAGAAACACCGGGAAGAATTAGAAAATGAATGAAGATACTTGAGAGAATTTAGATACAAGTGAACGCAGAGATCCCGAGCTGATTAGATAATACTTGAATGATGCACCGGTATGATTTGGAGAACGAGAGCTGAAAGCTGAGAATGAATAATACTGAGGTGATGGGCTCCGGAGAATCAAAGTGAAAAGACTCCTAAATTGCTCCGGATGGGTGAAAAGAATTCTCGCAATCGAAAACAATTATGAGAGGATGGCATCAAGCTAGAACCATGAATCTTCAAGAGAATGGACAAGATTTAAGGGAAACTCTTCTTCGGTCTTCAAAATCCGAGAATGACGACGAGAAACACCACCATGAATTGTTGAGGCACTCCGGAATGAAAATTGGAAAGGTTGAACCAACGATGAAAAGAATTTGAAAGCGATCTTGGAGAAGAAATATGACTGATGATACTTCATTCTTACGTCAAACTTCGGAAAGAATTTGGGAATAGCTTCGGGAAAATTAGAAGAGTCAGGTAAGATCCTGGGAAAAGACCTGTGGGTTAGGGCCCACTCAAAAGATACACCGTTGAATGATTAAAAGAAAGATTGCGCCGGTTGAATTAAATGGCTCAAAAGAGATAACAACCTCAAGATATCTTGAACGGATTGGGAATGGAAATGCGAATCTTCTGAGATGTCTTCAGCACTCCAGATAACATGAATAGCAAGAGGTGGATGATTAAGAGATGCACCGACATGAGAAAGCATTTCAAACGAGGAAAATAATACGATCAACACTGAAAGCTTGACTTAAATCCACCGGAGAAGAAAATTAGAATGGAACAATGATAAAGTTGAAGCTTCCTTAGCGTCTTCATGAGAAATCACCGGATAAAAACATTGAAAGAAAAGAATGAAGAGACTTCTCACAAGTAAAAGGATACATGATTAAGAAATCTGAGTCCTTGAAGAAACAAGGGGTGGGAGGGTGGGAAAACAAAGGCAACTTAGGTTGGATGAAACGAACACCGTTGAGAAAAAGCTTAGAATTGATCTTGCAAATGTTGGAATGATCGGATTTACTTGGAGAGAAGCACACCGGTTGGAAAGGATTGAAAAGACAACCTTGATGAACAAGAAGGATTAGCATCCACATAGAAATATGACAACACCGCTTAGAATAAGGTATGGAATCAACACTTGGCATTGAAGCAACTCGAATACCACAACTTAAAACAAAACAAAGGATTGGCTTGCAAAATAAGCCGGAACAAACATATGATAGAGATTTCGTCCGAAGTTTTCATGGTGGGGCCCACACGGGCTCGATCGTACAACACCATCATGTACAAGGCAGTGCACATGACATATGAAGCGTCCCCGAGTCGGCATAGCCAAGGACTCTTTAAGACACTACGAGACCACTGTAAAACCAACCATGGAAAGGCGGACCACTAGACGTCGAACCCCAATCTCATATCATGCATCTGTCGGAAAGATATCCTAGGAACTACTTGAATTCCCACTTATAAACTCCCGAAACTTTCTGGTTATGCAATCAGGTGTTGGGGATACAGGGGACACAATATATCTCACCCAAACTAAGAATACCTAGATCCAGCTGTATCCATCCTTCAACACATAACCAAGAAACCTTCAGAAATCATTTACCTCAACCTTCAAAAAGCATCCGTTATACGAGTTATGGCAATACTCCCGAACTCCCGCCCCAGTACTGGGTGGCGTCGAGGTGATCTCACCAACAACTGCATAAAAGAGATTTTCGATGTCGGCGAAACTTAGGTATTCCAGAACTGCAACGATAAAATTGTGACGACAACACCTCGGAGCTCAACTCCCCGGGACACTGCCACAACCCCTAAATGTCAGGAGGCACCAAGAACAATGTTCTCGTCACAAAACCATCGGAACGATTCCAAGATACCCGCGTGATCCTAAATTTTTTTAGTGAAATTTGAGGAGAGGAAAGGCAAAACTTCTACGTCAGGGGGCCTCACCAGAGCGACGAAGGGACTGAGGAGTAAAAAGAATCCTACTCTCCGATATATATAATCCTAAGATTCAAAACAATTTTTTTTCTAGACTCAACAACGCCAGCGATTCGATCAAGCAGGGGGCTCCTAAGTCGGGGATGGCTCTGATTACCAACTTGTAACGCCCACGATGTGGCTATATCTCCCACGTGTCGAGGCACGACTTAGAGGCATAACCGCATTGTAGGTATTGTCGCAAGAAGGGTCATCTTCACACAATCCCATGTAATGAACAAGAATGAGATAAAGAGAGTTGGCTTACAATCGTCACTTCACACAATACATAAATTAATTCATACATCATCCAAAATACACACATAGACCGACTATGGTCAAATCCAAATGAAAAGAAGATAACCCCAAACGCTAGATCCCCGATCGACCCAACTGGACTCCACTACTGATCATCAGGAAACAAAACATAGTAACGACCAAGTTCCTCGTCGAACTCCCACTTGAGCTCGGTTGCGTCGCCTGCACTGGTATCGTCGGCACCTGCAACTGTTTTGGTAGAATCTGTGAGTCACGAGGACTCAGCAATCTCACACCCGTGAGATCAAGACTATTTAAGCTTATAGGAAGGATGGGGTAATGAGGTGGAGCTGCAGCAAGCATTAAGCATATATGGTGGCTAACATACGCAAATGAGAGCGAGAAGAGAAGCAAAGCATCGGTCGAGAAGCTAGAAGTGATCAAGAAGTGATCCTGAAACTACTTACGTTCATACATAACCTAGACCGTGTTCACTTCCCGGACTCCGCCGAAAAGAGACCATCACGGCTACACACACGGTTGATGTATTTTTATTAAGTCAAGTGTCAAGTTCTCTACAACCGGACATTAACAAATTCCCATCTGCCTCATAACCGCGGGCACGGCTTTCGAAAGATAATACCCTGCAGGGGTGTCCCAACTTAGCCCATTATAAGCTCTCACGGTCAACGAAGGATATTCCTTCTCCCGGGAAGGCCCGATCAGTCTCGGAATCCCGGTTTACAAGACATTTCGACAATGGTAAAACAAGACCAGCAAAGCCGCCCGAATGTGCCGACAAATCCTGATAGGAGCTGCACATATCTCGTTCTCAGGGCACACAGGATGAACACTACGTACAACTAAAACCAGACCTCAAGTTTCCCCGAGGTGGCGCTGCAAGTGGCTCTAGTTTGGACCAACACTCAGAGGAGCACTGGCCCGGGGGTTTAAAATAAAGATGACCCTCGGGCTCGCGAAAACCCAAGGGAAAAGGCTTAGGTGGCAAATGGTAAAACCAAGGTTGGGCCTTGCTGGAGGAGTTTTATTCAAGGCGAACTGTCAAGGGGGTCCCATAAATCACCCAACCGCGTAAGGAACGTAAAATCAAGGAACATAACACCGGTATGACGGAAACTAGGGCGGCAAGAGTGGAACAAAACACCAGGCATAAGGCCGAGCCTTCCACCCTTTACCAAATATATAGATGCATTAATTAAATAAGAGATATTGTGATAAGCCAAAATATCCATGTTCCAACATGGAACCAACTTCAACTTCACCTGCAACTAGCAACGCTATAAGAAGGGCTGAGCAAAAGCGGTAACTTAGCCAAACAACGGTTTGCTACGAAAGGATGGTTAGAGGCTTGACATGGCAACATGGGAGGCATGATATAGCAAGTGGTAGGTAGCGCAGCATAGCAATAGAACGAACAGCTAGCAAGCAAAGATAGAAGTGATTTTGAGGGTATGGTCATCTTGCCTGAGATCCCGCAAGGAAGAAGAGTGAGTCCATGAAGAAGACAAACGGACGTAGTCGAACGAATCCTCACAATCGCAACGTTACCGGAACTACCAAGAAGAACGAACACCGGAAAGAAACAAAACAACATGGTAAACAACCATCACATACACATGGCATGATGCACAATCAAGTATGATGCATGTCCGATTTAATAAGCATGGCATGGCAAGGTGCAATAAACAACACTATAAATTAAGTGGAGCTCAATATGCAACAACTTGCATATTGACGAAACACCACATTCAAGTTATTTAGTTTGCTCTCGTTTATGTACCCAACAATATTGAATGTTATTCAACATGGCAAGGGGTGAAGCATAAATAAACTAACTATTTAGGCAAGTTTAAATGAGGCTGGAACAACAAACAACAATTTCGGAAAATCCTCATATGCATATTATGAATTTGGTACTGTTCTGCCCTACACACAATTTTAATGTTGTTAAACGGCAAAATAAAGTGCACCAAGTTAAACTAGGCATTTTTCTACCCCATTTACATATAAAGTTTATTAAATTTGGAGCTACGGTTCTTTAGTTATGAAATAAATCATTCAGCATGGCATTTATGCAAAATAAATGTAAACAGCAACTTAAACATTTTAAACATGGATGAGAGCAGCATATTATGAAACTAGATGAAATTCTGAGCATTTTACATATATAAATTATTTACATATGATGCATGGTTAATTAGTTATTACATGCATGAACATGAGGATTTTTTCTGCAAAATAGTAAAACCTGGGATAATTGCTAAATTCGCAGGACGGGGAAAAAACGTGCACTGGGCTGAAACTGCTGGGTGTGGCTGAGCGCTCACCATAGGCTCTTGGCCCGGTCGGTGCTGGGTTGGCCTGCTGGCGCAGGACGCGGCTGCTGGGCTGGGCCTAGGCGGCTTGGCTGGAGGCGACGAGGCCATCCTGGTCGACGCGGGCGCGGTCAACACACGCGGTCGAGCGCTCGTTTCCCTCGCGTACAGAGACGAGCGGGCGAGGCAGAAGCAGGGCACGACGGCGGCAGCGGGGACTTGGCGAGGCGGCGGGGCCGAGGGACTTGGGTGGCGGGGAGGACTGAGAACAGTGGAGATGGCCGGGACTCGACGGATCTGGCCGGCGATTGGACTTGGCGGTGATTGGAGCTCCGGGACGCCCTGGTTGCTCCTGCCCAACAGAGAAGACAGGGAGAGCAGGGGAGGTTAGAGAAATAGGAAGGAGGGGAAGGATGAAGGAGAGGGCGCGACGGGGGCCTGCCTGCTGGGGGCGCCTGGTCTCGGGCCGCCGGCGCATGGTGACGGAGACGAGACGCTCCTGCGCGAGCAGAGGAGGAGCTCGACACATGGGCTCAGGCGCTTGCTCGTGGCTGACTTCGGCAGCAGGGAAGGAAGGCGTGAGGAAGCAGGGAGCTCGGGGTAGGAGGCCTCGGGCGTCGGCTTGGCGGGACCCACGCAGGCGACCTTGAGGGCAAGCAGCAGATCAACGTAGGCAGTGACTCGCTGCAACGCAGGGACGAGGTGGCGCTGGTTGGAGGGAGTGGTTGGGCGGCGGCGCAAATCGAGGGAGATGGTCGGAGCCATCGGTGCTTGGGGACGATTTCCTCGATCTGGATCGAGCGAGGCTGTGAGTGATTGGGTTGGCACGGAAATCAAGGAAGGCGGGATTTGATTTGGGTGGATGCAGTTAGACTGGTGGAAGAAACGGGGAAGGGAGAAACTGGCTGCGGGTTGGATCCCGATGAAGAGAGTGGCGGCGCGGATGAGAATGGGTGGATGGGACGGCTAGGGTCTAGGGTTGCCCCGATATTTATATCAGATGAATTTAGGTTAGGGGATATCCCATCCCTACGACCGTAATTGGACGGCTGAGAAAATATAGGTTAGGAAGTCCAATTAAGAAAATGGAGATGTTTTGTAGATGTTTGGGGATGATCCGGACCCAACGGTAACGATAGTCCGGTTCGGGTTCGGGGAAGTTTCGGACACAGGAAAGAGGTCGATGCACTGTGCAAAGAGACTCCGGTTTAGGCAAGAGGGAAAACGAAGAACAAGGTTGATCTCGGAACGGTCAACAAAAGCAAGGGGGAACGCGGCAACTACGAGCGGATGCAAGTTTTAAAAACAATGACGGCAACGAGTGCCGATGCAATGCGGATGATGCCATGATGAGATGCAACAAACAAATAAAACACACAACAACAACGAAATAACTGGAAGGCTTCTGAAGCGTCGGTCTCGGGGCGTTACAGATTTCCACCTCCCCCACGTTTTGATTTTCCTCTGTTCGCGAGCATGGCGTCTGAAGTGTGAGGCGTATTTCAGAGTCTGTACACTTAGTCCTGACACTTGGGTGAGTTGTGCCGCGATGTATTTCATCGATGGGGCACTGTCTTGGTTGCAGTCCACCAGGGCGCACCTAATCTATACAGATTGGGGTGCATTTGCAGAGGCAGTGTGTGCACAATTTGGGAGAGAGGAATTCCAGTCAGTCTCCGTTGCGACAATTCAATCGTTTGCAGCAGAGTGGTTCCGTGACTGAATATGCAGAGAAGTTCACCCAGTGCATGCACAGTTTAGTGGCCCATCATGAATCGTGGGAGCCATCTTATTTCATTACGCATTTTATTGATGGGTTACAGAAAGATATACGTGCTGCTGTAGTTTTACATCGACCCAAGACTCTCGATACTGCCGTCGATCTTGCTTGTTTACAGGAGGAAGTGCTGGAAGCTATGCGCAGAGAAGATAGGAGGGAGGATCGTCAGCACTCGGCACCGGCTACGTTCCGAGGAGTGCCACGCACAGCCGTTCCTCTGCCACCGCCACCAGCAGCTGCGCCGACCAAGTCAGCGCTACCAATGGAGGGGTGCAGCGCGGATCATCGCGCACTGGAAGCGGCGCACCCTCAACCAACAGAAGACAAGATTGCAGCCCTTCGTGCGTACCGACGCGCCCGCGGGCTCTGTTTCACCTGTGGCGAGCACTGGGGGCGCGATCATCGCTGTGGGCCGACCGTCCAGCTGCACGTGGTTGAGGAGCTTCTCGCCATGATGCATAGCGAATCGGTGGACATCAGTGAACCAAGCGCGCTTGATGACGCAGTCAGCGATCGGAGCGCGGACTGCTGCGTCATCTCCAAGGAGGCACTCGACGAAGGGGAATCCCTCACCACCATGCGTCTCCACGGTTGGGTGCAAGGGCGCGAGGTTTTGATGCTCGTCGACTCTGGCTCGTCCCACAGTTTCATCTATGAGTCGCTCGCCACACAACTGCAAGGCGTGATCAAGGCCAAGCATCCTCTGACGGTGTGCGTGGCCAACGGTGGCGTCATGCGATGCGACCAGGAGCTGCCGGCGTGCCCATGGCAAACCCACGGGGTCACCTTCGACACCAACCTTAAGGTGCTCCCGTTGGGTTGCTACGACGTCATCCTTGGCATCGACTGGCTTGCACAGCATAGCCCAATGAAGGTGCATTGGCTCGAGAAGACGATGGACTTTGACTACAAGGGCGACACGGTCCACCTCCAAGGTGCTCGAGCGGATATCAGCCAGTGCCACCAGCTATCAAGCGACGAGCTCACTGAGTTGTTGCAGCGCTCGGGTGTCGCGCGCATGGTTCAATTGTACGCTGCAGAGCAAGGGGAGCCAATCATCACCGAAGTGCCGGTGCCTGCTGAAGTTGAGGCCCTGATCAGCGAGTTTGGACACCTGTTTGAGGAACCTAAAGGACTACCACCACAGCGCTCTTTCGATCACACAATTCCTCTCCTGCCCGGGGCGAAACCTGTCAACGTGCGCCCATATTGATACAGCCCGGCCCAGAAAGATGAGATTGAGAAACAGGTTGCAGACATGCTTGCCCAAGGTATCATCACGCCCAGCTCCAGCCCCTTTGCTTCACCAGTGCTGCTAGTTCAGAAGAAGGATTTGTCTTGGCGTTTCTGCATGGACTACCGACAACTCAATGTGGTGACAGTTAAGAACCGCTACCCTTTGCGTGTCATCGACGAGCTACTGGACGAGCTGGCTGGTTCCATGCTGTTCACCAGTCTAGATCTCCGGGCCGGATATCATCAGATTCGTATGAAGCTTGAGGATGAACACAAGACTGCTTTCAAGACCCACCATGGCCACTTTGAGTTCAAGGTTTTGGCGTACGGCCTCACGGGGGGACCGGCGACTTTCCAAGGAGGAATGAACATAGTGTTGGCTCCAGTGAACCGCAAGGGGGTACTGGTCTTTATTGACGACATCCTAGTGCATAGCGCCACATTGAAGCAACACTGTGAGCGGCTGAGAGAAGTGTTCCAGCTACTCGACAAGCACCAGCTGAAGATCAAGATGAGCAAGTGCACCTTTGCCAGGCCAAGTCTGCTATACTTGGGGCATGAAATCAGTGGAGATGGAGTCCGCACTGACCATAAAAACATTGCTGCAGTAGCAAAATGGCCAACACCAACCACCGTCAAGGAGGTACGCGGTTTCCTCGGTCTCGCGGGGTATTATCGCAAGTTCGTGAGGAACTTTGGCATCACCAGCCGCCCACTAACAGACCTGCTCAAGAAGAACACAGTATTTCGATGGACTGAGTTGGAGGAAACAGCTTTCCAGGAACTTAAAAGAGCACTGATAACTGCTCCAGTGTTAGCACTACCGGATTTCAAGGTCCAATTCGAACTGGAAACAGATGCGTCGGACAAAGGCATCGGCGCCGTCCTGAAACAAGGCAAACACCCGGTGGCTTTCTTGAGCAAGGCTTTGGGTCCACGTAACAACGCCTTGTCCACATATGAGAAGGAAGGGCTGGCGATCCTCTTGGCGATCGAGCATTGGCGGCAGTACTTGCAGAACGACGAGTTCTTGATCCATACTGACCAGCGAAGCTTAGTGCACCTTGAAGACCAACGGTTGGCGACACCTTGGCAGCAAAAGATCATGTCCAAGCTCCTCGGCCTGCGCTACCGCATCGTCTACAAAAGAGGTGTGGACAATCGTGTGGCAGATGCTTTATCCCGACGCCCGGGACCCCCACAAGGAGATCTTGCATCGATCACGGTAATGGTGCCGGCTTGGTTAGACTCAGTTCAGCAGGGTTACAATGAAGATCCTATGGCACAAAGGTGGCTAGCTCGTCTAGCTACAGGGGCAACTAACAAGGACGTCTTCACTTTGGACTCGGGTATCATCAAGCAGCATGGACGGGTATGGTTAGGTAACAATGTGGCTGTTCAGAAACAAGTGTTGTCAGCCTTGCATGCGAGTGCGATTGGAGGGCACTCTGGTTTCAACGTCACATACAAGCGAGTGCGGCGGCTGTTCACTTGGCCAGGGATGAAACAACATGTCAGACTGTTCGTTGAAGACTGCCAGATTTGCAAGCAAGCCAAGCCGGAACGAGTCAGGTACCCGGGGCTCCTAGAACCCTTACCCGTGCCTACACAAGCCTGGGAGGTCATCACTATGGATTTTGTTGAAATTTGCCGCAATCAGCCAGATACAACAGCATATTAGTGGTGGTAGACAAGTTCTCGCGACTAGCCCATTTCATTCCGTTGTCGCACCCGTTCACTGCATTCCAAGTGGCTCAGGCTTTCGTCAACAACATCTACAAGCTCCACGGATTGCCAGCAGCGATTGTATCCGACCGAGACCCTATCTTCACAAGCATCATGTGGAAGGAGCTGTTCCGTCTGACGCACACTAAACTACGCATGAGCACGGCTCGCCACCCGCAGACGGATGGGCAGTCAGAGCGAGTCAACCAGTGTCTGGAGACTTACTTGAGGTGTTTTGTCCATGCATGCCCAACCAAGTGGTCCCAATGGCTGCCTCTAGCTGAGTTCTGGTACCAATACCTCACCACACTCGGCACGCGCCAAGGCTCTTTGGCATCGATGACCCACTGTCCTGCGCTGCACCGGATCTAGAGGATTGGCTGCAAGACCGAGCACAGATGGAGGCCTTGCTTCGTCAGCACCTGCTTCGAGCGCGGCAACAGATGAAAGACTCTGCAGACGAGAAAAGATCAGTGCGCGTGTTCGCGGTGGATGATTGGGTGTTTCTGAAGATCCAACCCTACATCCAACGGTCGCTGGCCACGAGAGCTAACCAAAAACTTTCCTTCAAATATTTTGGTCCGTTTCAGGTGGTGCAACGGGTCGGCCAAGTCGCCTACAAGCTTCAACTTCCCGCCTCGTGCAGCATTCATCCAGTTCTCCATGTATCTCAACTGCGGCGAGCACTTCCTCCGTCAGAACAGGCGCTGGAGGAGCTACCAGCTGAAGCAGCATCCAGTCCCGAGCCAGTGGAAGTTCTGGGCACTCGTCTCCACCGCCGTGGCAAGAACCAAGTCCCACAAGTTCTCATCCGCTGGACTGATCAACCAGCGTCCCTGGCGACATGGGAGGACCGTGACGAGCTGCAACACCATTATCCAGAAGCTCCAGCTTGGGGACAAGCTGGTTCTCAAGAAAGGGAGACTGTTACGGCCCAGCCTACAGCCCCTACCGCACCAGCCCACACCAGCGGTCAGGCCCAAGAGAAGAACGGACGAGCCCGCAAGCCCAGCAAGCGGTACGGAGGCCCAGAATGGACGACCTAGCTACTTAAGCTAGCGGGGGCACCGGACAGAGGCAGGCAGAAAGAAGACACTGACGGCGGCGGCTCTCACTCCCGATCCCCTTTCTCCTTGTAACCCACGAACCCTAGACAAAATTCCTCCAATTCCTCTGTAATTCGACCGTGATTGTGCCAAGCTATCTAGTGGGATCGTAACATAATAGATGCCATCTTATTCTTATATAAAGCGCGCTTCCAATTCTGTACACAGATCTTTCTCTGCTTCCAGTCCTTATTCTTATACAGAGTGCACTTCCATTTCAGTAATGAAATTGCAGCCCATTTTCTTTAGGTTGATGGTCTGCATGTCTTTCCTTTTATTGCAAGGGGAGTTTGTGTGCATTTTAATATAGCTGCACCGTAGTGGTTCATATCTCCTGTTTGTTAATCTATATATATATTCCATGCTAGTTTTTCAATCATAAGTTGGGCTTTCTTCGTGTATACCTTGAACTCCATGCTTAATTCAACTGAACCGAACATTGGGTCACGGGAGGTGAGCTATACAGTTTCGATTTGCTGCTAGTTATTTTCAGTACTCATATATGGCGGTGCTCATCAGCATTGCATTTCTGTCATGTACTCATATTTGTTTTTCTTATCTCTTTAGTAAGATACTGAAACAGATTTCTAATTTCACCAGGGAATTCCCAGTGATGACGTCGTCCTATATGGTGGTGCTTTTGACAAGATACCATTAGGTAAGCTCTCCTGCTTCTGGAAATGTGCAAATTTCCTTTCCAAGTTTTTATGTTTGTTCTTGATGAAATTGTAGCATCGCCAACTTGGTTTGTCTCAACTTTATACCATATACTGCCTCCATTCCAAAATATAAGACGTTTTGGTAGACGTATATGTGGATGAAGCTTGTGTAGATTAGTTAACTTGCGGGTGCACCTTCCTGACTACTTGATTATTTTGTAATGCCGATATTTCGTTGAACTTTTGGATCCAGTGCCATACGCATGATAGCTAGTAAGCACGGACACTAGCTGCCTGTACCGGGGCAGTGGTATCCTAGAGGCATTTGCATGTCCACATGGATTATGACAATGTTGATAAAATTGCATTTCATTAAGAGTGGAATACCTCCTATTATTTGTGCTTATGAGTACCATCCTTTTCTCATACGAAGCATGTTTCCAATTCTGTACACAGATATAACTACCTTCTCTGCTTATTCTGGGAACTGCACCATGGTGGTTCATGTCGCCCATTTGTTGAAATGTACACAGATCTTCTGTACTAGTTTTTCAGTCATCAGTTGGGCTAGCTTCATGTATACTGTGAACCCCATGCTTTATTTAACCGAACCCGCCTTGGGCTGCAGAGTGAATTCTACAGTTTTGCTTTACTGCTAGTTATTCTCATGTGAGCTCTCTTACAGGAAAAATTAACAAGTGTGTATGTGTTTTCAGCCACTGGTTCCCCTTCTGCTCTCTCCCTCTCATGCTCTGCGATTGCAGCACTGCATACTATTTGTCATGCTCCTGCCTGAATATTCTGAGTTGGGAGCACTCTGTTATAAGTTCATTTTTGCCATGTTTTGGGAGCTAATAATGATCCAAACTTTTTGGTGATCTTAGTTGGTAGGCCAATTTGGTTAACTTTCTCGTGTTGCTCTGAATATTCCCAATTATGGCCACTCAGCATCACTATTATTTCCATTGGATATTATTTTTTCGTCGCCCTAGTTTGCATCACTTCATATTATTGTTTGATCTGCCTGAAGGTTGTGGATTCGGCTGCACCCTGTTGGTTGATTCAAGCTGCATGACACTTCCTTGAAGTTCTTTTTTTGCCATGTGTCGAGTGCACCCCATTAATTTGCAATTAGAAACTAGTGGACTCGAATTCGTCCCCCTTGAATCTGAGCTGAAGTTGAAAACTTTTTCATTATCTCCATTGTCAAATGCTTAAAATCATGAAAATGGTTGTTGATGATATTGATTGCTCCCTTAGATGGAAACAATACTAATCATAGCTAGTTGCATTTCTGATTAACATGATTACTAGCATCCCCTTATGATTTGTATTATGTGTGTATATCGATAAAGTGTTGATGGTTTGGTTGTGTATTTCCTACCTCATTGTCTTGCTGGATGTAATGAGAGAAAAAACTTGACTTTTTTTAAGAACATGCATTAGATTGGTGTTCAAAATGATTCTCGTTATTTATTGGTTGTTCTGTTCAAATATAAAATGAAAACCCCTCCTGTTCCTTGCATGATGATGTTATGATGTTCTTCAAAAGATAAGTTCATAGTGATGGAGCCATTTCTTGTTGTTTCTTCCCATAACAGCCGCCACAGCCATGGAAGGTACCTCTTCTCTTTCCGCATAGCCGAAGAGCGGGGGCTCGCAGTAACAGGCACTCCAGCCTCCTCCCGACGAGCTCCAGGCACTAGACGAGGTATGCCCTCCTCTCCTTCCATCCCCTTCCTTCCTGTCAAATCTTGTTTGCCTTGTGGGTAAAGCAACTTTGCTCTTGCGAAGACCATAAGCACAACCCAACCGAATCAAATAACCTTACCTGGGATGCATGATTACTAGTTCGTCATCTCATTTCGTCTCTTGCGACTAACAATTTGCTGGAAATACAACTTGTATCCTGATGCTCTTGTTGGGTGATTGGCTGCTGTTTTATTTTGGTCCGAGTTCCTATATTGGTTCTCAGCTTACTGAGTAAAGGATAAAGATGGTAAACAAAACAGACTTGTGTTCCGAGTCGCATTGTTCTTTTAGGAGCAGTTCTTGTGGGAACAAAGAAACGTGAACTTGTATGGTTACTTGTCGGTGACAAAGCATATGCGTTTTATAATTAATCTCACGTTTTGACAAGCGAAGCACTAGCAGCATGCACATATGCGTGATAGATGTTCCTGGATTATTTGTATTTTTTTCAAGCGAGACGGTTGCTTTAAGTTCAAATATACTGAAATTTCTTAGTGAATACGGAGTCTCTTATCATATTCTTGCCATGATATTTCCAGAATCACAGGGTTTTTGTTAGGCTGCTGTACAATCTGATGAGCCATGAACCTCTTTGTCGTCACTTAATTTTCTATCATCTGTCTTGGCCTGTGTTGTTGCCGAAAAAGGGTTTCCCCCGCTTTATATTATAAAGCAAACATCACCGAGTACAACCGAGATACCGAACAACGCACACACCGCACACACCCAAGGCAAGATACAATGGTGCCAGGCACCGACACACCACCCCACCGACTACCAATAGAGAGGTGAACCGGACCAAAACAAAGTCAGGCCTCCAAAGCGGTGCCTCCAAGAAGGATACGACCATGGAAAGCCGCCACCGCCCGATCAGCGAAGATCAGGTTTTCACCCGGAGCAAGACGACAAGAGTGGAAACGCCGCGACGGAGCCTCCAGGAAGGGTACGGTGACAACGGCCACCGCCACCGTCGGCCAGTCAAAGGACTGGACAAGTGGTGTACCCCGGCACTCACACTTCACCGTTGAACCTGAACTCCGCCAACCACCCGCAACCATGCCACCCACGCGGCCATGTTTGCCAGCCCGCACCTGAGACGCATGCTCCGCCCACAAACGTCGTGCCTCCCGCCGCCAGAGCCGCCGCCCTGCAACCAGACAACTCCGAGACCTACACAAAGGCCCCAGCTTTGGATCAACCGACGGCCCTCGACCGACGGAACCACCCGCAGACGCTCCGCTGGTAAACTTGCGCCAACCCGCCCGCGGTCGAGGAAAGGGGGAGAAAGGGGAGCGGACGAATCCAGACCGGCAAATCGTGCCGGCGACGGGTGACGCGACCGCATCGAGGCCACCCATCCCTCCAACCAAGCTCCCCGCCAAACACGGGGAAAGGGGAAGAAGGAGGAGCGGACGCATCCGGACCGGCAAACCGTGCCGGCGACAGGTGGCGCGACCGCATCGAGCCACCTATCCCTCCTACCAAGTTCCCCCGCGAGCACCCCCCATGTTGCCCCACCATGGTAGCTGACACACATCTCCGCGAGGCCATCGGCAACCGCGTGCCCGCCGACGAGGGAGACCAAATCAACCCGCAGCTGCAGCCATAAAAGCTCACCGGAGATGCCTCCTCGCACCGTCCGAGTGCCAGACCAGGAAGAATCCGACGCGGACTCGACCAACACGCCCCGCCAGCCACCACCACTGTGCCGCCACCCCCACCAGCCCGAAGCTAGGGTAGGGGCGGCCGCCCGCGACCCACACCACCGCAGCGCCCAGCCAGGAGTCGGCCCAGGCCACCGGAGCCCGTCACCGACACCCTGCCTCGACGCAACCGCCGTCACGCCAGATCCACCCGCCACCAGGACCGCCTGCACCAGCCGCTCGCTGCCCCCGCCGCTCCACACACCGGCGCGCCCTCCGACGCCCAGCCCGTCGCGCCACCGCCACGCGCAGCACCATCACCACGCCTCTGCGCCGCAGCGCCGCCTCGCCCCGGGATAGCGAGGCACCCCGATCCAGCCGCGTCGGCCCGCGCCAAGGCCGCTGGGAAGGGGAACGAGGAGGCCTCGCCGCCGCCGGCGCCGGCCAGGCTTCGCCCGGCCGCGCCCTCTGGCGGCGGCGAGGGAGGAGGAGGGGGCGGGGAAAAAGTTGGCGGCGGCGTGGTAGGGTTTCCTCCCGTCGCCTCGCGGGGGGCGAGCGGGAGGGAGGGTCGGCCTGTGTTGTTAGAGAAACCTGACTCTGGTTCTTTTTATCTTATGACAGGAGGGAGAGCATATCTGAAGAAAAGTCATGGTTGTTACATGCTGAGTCGAGGGAACTTTGTTTGATACTCCGTTAATGGGCCACCTAGAGTTGGTTGTCAAGGCTGGCTGGCTCTACACGGTGTGAAGATGAGATCTATCTGGAAAGTAAAGAGGGAATCCCAAATTAATTGGTCACCCCACGAGTCTTTGTTCCAATCTTGTGCACGTGTGCTGCGTACTTGCATTGGAAACAGAAGTAGCATGGTGTAACGTTTACCCTTGGTGTGATCGCCTCCTTGAAGGGCATCATCGAGCGGCCGTGCTCGTCGTCTTTTGTTTAGAGTTGTTTTCCTTGTAATTATATATCTTGTTATGGACGTGTGGATAAATTTAATAAGAAGCCAATGAACGTACAGTTTGACTAATTCACATCTAGATGTTTTTTAAGGATGTTACATCTAAGCTTCCACAAATATATAATACAGCAACAAGAAACAAAAAAAACTAGGACAAAAAAATAGACTACAAACAGAGTGGACATGAGCTTAGATGTGACATAACTATGTCACATCTAGATGTGTCCTAAACAGACCCATAAATGTATGCATAGCTTGATGAGAATTATTGCCTGCCATGTTTCAATCCAAACCAAAGGTAGCTGATGATGATGTAAAGGCCTTTGGCTTGTTGATGACATAATCAATTTGAGGATCTTCCATTTGCTGTCACCTGCCTGTGGTCCATTTGCTAGCATCATATACTTGTTATCATCCTTGTGAAAAAGAGCGAAAAGATCATCAACATTAAAGAAGGCTTGAACATTGGAAAGATGGATGTTCCAAACAAAGTAATAAGCGTATCTTTCTGACATGCTCGAAGAAAGCAGACGGACTTGGAAAGTTGTCAATTTGCTACTCGAAAATAGACAATACACTACACTATCGGCCATTGTAAAGTAATTAAGCTTCATGTAATCACTAGCTTGGCACCTCATAAAATGACCTAAACCCGTGCTACCACTTAATTAGCTTTCTTGTGAATGAAATGAATGCGCCTAGGGATGCCCATCAGTGAGGGTCTGGATTGTGCCACATCATTGATCCATGGCATGGCCTTCTCTTTGGCCATGGCCTTGTTCTCTCTCCCATGCCACCATCTGTATCTATATATACAAGGGGCAGTCATTCATCCGCATGCGGGTTGCGCGTGCGACTTAGGATTTGGGCGACGGCGAGAGGCGGGAGGCGATGCTTTCCTTGTGAGTGTCAGAGGTTCTTGTTCAAGACGGAATGAGATGGGATGTGGCGAGCAGTTGATCTAGTAGGTAGTAGGTATGGACGCACACATATCCCACAAGAAGAGAAGGAACAGGTTTGTTGCAACCTTTACGTATCCTCTCTCGCCCATCCACTCCAATCTCTGCCGCGTCGGAGCTCCAACCCGGTGCAGCAGCCGCATCCATGGATCTCGATAAGTCAAGGTCCCTCTCTCTCATCTCTCTCTCCCCCCCGTTGTGTGCTGTTGTCTTGATCTGGCCGGTGTCAAGTTGACCTTTCCTCCTCATTGAAAGCTGAATAAAACTGTTGCTTATTGATGATTTGGTGCGGCATACAAGAGTATATAAGAGGGTACAAACCGACTTGGGGTAGGGGTACAAAACTGACTTGGACGAGAAGTCGTACACCATAATGACTACTCTAACATCCCCCCGCAGTATCAACGGCAGGCTCGACGACGTTGAGACTGAAACAGATATCTTGAAACGGCTTAGTAGGCAGTGCCTTGGTGAAAATGTCAGCAAACTGAGCCGTAGAGGGAACATGAAGCACCCGAACCTGACCAAGAGCAACCTTTTCACGAACAAAATGAATATCAATCTCAATATGCTTTGTGCGTCGGTGTTGAACTGGATTGCTGGTCATGTAGACTGCTGATATGTTGTCACAGTAGACAATAGTGGCCTGCTCAATAGGCCTGTGTAGCTCGGAGAGTAACTGCCGAATCCAGATTGTATCTGCAACGGCATGTGCCACAGCGCGATACTCAGCCTCGGCCGACGAACGTGAGACTGTAACCTGTCTTTTCGAAGACCAAGAAATCAAATTGTTACCAAGAAAAACACAAAAACCGGAAGTGGACCTTCGAGTGTCAGGACAACCAGCCCAGTCTGCATCAGAGTATGCGGTAAGCGAGTTTGGAGAAGAATTATTGAGGTGGAGACCATGATTGAGAGTTCCTTTTAAATACCGAAGAATGCGTTTAACATGATTATAGTGAGGAACCCGGGGATCATGCATATAGAGACATGCTTGTTGAACAGCAAAAGAGATTTCAGGACGAGTAATGGTGAGATATTGGAGAGCACCTGTTAGGCTACGATAGAGAGTAGGATCGGAAAAGGGTTCACCGGTAGCCGAAAGTTTAAAACTAGTTTCGACAGGAGTGCGAGATGATTGACAGTCAAGCATACCAGCACGATTAAGAAGATCAAGAATATACTGGCGTTGGGAAAGAAAAAGGCTGGAGGAATCTCGAACAACGGCAATGCCTAAGAAATGATGAAGTGGTCCTAGGTCAGTCATAGAAAATTCAGATCTAAGAAGAGAGACAATATGATCTAAGAACTTTTGGGAGGAGGCGGTAAGAATGATATCATCTACATAGAGAAGTAAATAGGCAGTGTCAGAAGTTTGATGATACACAAAAAGAGAGGTGTCGGAGAGAGATGGAGTGAAGCCTATTGTTTGAATGAAGGAGGAGAAGCGTTGAAACCAAGCTCGTGGGGCCTGTTTAAGACCGTAGAGAGATTTCTGAAGAAGACATACATGAGTTGGAAAGGATGGATTTTCAAAACCCAGAGGTTGTTGGCAGTAGACAGTTTCTTGAAGGGAACCATGGAGGAAAGCATTTTTAACATCAAGTTGGTGAATGGGCCATGAAGAGGAGACAGCAACACTAAGAACGGTGCGAATGGTGCTAGGTTTAACAACAGGAGAGAAGGTTTCTTCGTAATCAATTCCTTGTTGCTGAGAAAAGCCACGACAAACCCACCTGGCTTTATATCGTGAGAGGCTCCCATCGGAGTGGAACTTTTGGCGAAAAATCCATTTGCCAGAAACAATATTTGTATTGGGAGGACGAGGAACAAGTTGCCAGGTGTTGTTTTGAAGTAAAGCATTATATTCTTCTTGCATGGCAGCGGCCCAATTGGGATCAAGTAGAGCAGTTTTGTAATTCTTTGGAAGAGAAGTGAGAGATACGGAGGTATGAAGGTTTAGGCGGTCTTGGGGTTGATGAAATCCTGATTTGGCCCTAGTACGCATGCGATGATCATTAATCGGGGCTGCTGTAGGAATAGCACGAGGGGGTAAGGTGGGTACTGGTGAGTCCGGCGCAGCGGAAGAGTCGGACGAAGGAGTAGGGCTGGGTAGTGGAGTGGGAGCAGGGCTGGGTGGTGGAGTGGGAGTAGGGGCCGGGGGTGTTGGGGAGGGAGCAGGGGTCGGGGGTGTTGGGGACGTCTCGGGTGGGGTGAGTGTATGGTTGGGATTGGCTATGGTGGGTGTTAATGGTGGTGGTGATAAGTTGTGTTCGGCAGGTAGGGGAGTATATAGTTGGAAAGGACGGGGAGAGGGGGTGTTTGCGGAGCTAGGGGTGTTGGATGGTGTAGTAGTGCATTGTGAGAAAGGAAAAATGTGCTCAGCAAACGTGACATGACGAGAGACATGAACGTGTCCGGTGTGAAGGTCGAGACAGCGATAGCCTTTGTGCTCGTCAGAGAAGCCGAGAAAAGCACATGGGATAGAGCGTGGTGACAATTTATTTGCAGAAGTGGCGTAGGCATTGGGAAAACAGAGACAGCCGAAAACACGAACCGCGGAGTAATCGGGGTGGGAAAGAAAGAGGGAATAATAGGGAGTGTTGGATTTAGTTTTGGAAGGTCGAATATTTAGAAGGAAGGTGGCCATGTGTAGGGCTTCAGCCCAAAACTTGGGAGGCATAGATGATTGAATGAGGAGAGTGCGAACTATATCATTGAGGGTGCGAAGAGAGCGTTCTGCTTTACCATTTTGAGGGGAGGTGTAGGGACATGAGAACCTAAGCAGGATGACATGTTGTAAGAAGAAAGTACGATTTTTAATGTTATCAAACTCGCGACCATTGTCACATTGGATAAAGCGAATTGGGAGGAAGAAGTGAACAGACACATAGCGTTGAAAATTAAGGAAAAGAGAATGGACCTCGGATTTGTTGCGTAGAGGAAAAGTCCAGACAAAGTGGGTGAAATCATCTAGGATAACAAGGTAGTATTTAAAACCCGAAACACTTGCAATGGGAGAGGTCCATAAATCACAATGTATTAATTCAAAGGGATAAGTGCTACAAGAACTAGAGGAACTAAAGGGAAGACGCACATGTTTGCCTAATTGACAAGACTCGCAAAACACAGAATTATGAGAGTCCCTATTACATGGTATGGTAAATTCACTAAGCATAGAAGCTAAGACGGCGGGGTTGGGATGGCCCAAGCGACGATGCCAGAGATCGACGGAGGCCAGCATGGATGTTGGAGGGGTGGCGGCAGGAACTCCATTAAGAGAATAAAGATCACCGGAGCTATTGAAGCGAGCGATCTCGGCCTTGGTCAGGTAATCCTTCACAGATAAACCAAAAGGGTCAAATTCAGCCGAAACTAGATTGTCGCAAGTAAATTGGCGAACAGAGATAAGATTTTTAATGAGGGCGGGTGCAACTAGAACATCGCGAAGTAAAAGAGGTTTGGTGGAAGAGGGAAGTTGAGCCTGACCAACACAATATATAGGAATAGATGATCCATCTCCAAGGATAATGGAAGGGAAAGGAGATTTAGTGCAAGAAGATAACCAATTACTAGATGCAGACATATGACTAGAGGCCCCTGAATCAAAGATCCAATCCGTACCTGAGTTTCCTTGTGCAGCAAAGTTATTCATGGCCTGGAGAAAGGCAGCTTGATCCCAGCTCGGCGTCGCAGGTGGGGGTGGCGTCGGAAGCAGTGCCGGCGGATACGATGGTGAAGGCAGTAGGGCCGGCTGGGAGTGTAGTAGGCATTGGCCGGCTGTGGTGGGGGTGGCGTCGGGAGCAGGGCCGGCTGAGGTGTGTAGTAGGGGCCGCCGTCGGTGCTGTAATGACCATAAGGAGCATACGTCGGGGCGGCGTGATAGGCATTGGCCGGCTGTCGGGGGTTGAGAACCCCGGGAGCACCAGTAGGCGGCCGAAGGCCGGGTTGCCAGGCACCTGAGTATGCCGGCGGAGCACCGAGGGTGGACGGAGCGGACCAGGGCATGGGCCATGCTTGAACAAGCCCCGTCCAAGGATCATGAGGAGGCCGCCATGCAACCGCAGATGGAGCACTGGTGGGTGGTGCAGGACTCGGTGCTGGTGATGTCGTAGGACCGAACGAGTCGACGGTGGCCTGTAGATAGGGTTTTTGCCGCGGTAGTTCGGACTAGGACGCCAGCCTGGGGGCGGTTGAACAGATGACGATGCGGACGGCCCGGCGGCAGGAGCCGGCCTGGAAGGCGGCGCTGGTGTAGACGACAGAGGAGGATGAGCCGCAGCATGAAAGACCTTGGGGCGAGAGTCCTTGCGAGCTTGTGTTTCCGCCGCGAGTTGTAGCAAGGAACGAACTTCAGCGAAGGTAGGAGGGGGCCGTATCATCGGTATGAACGAGGCTTGCTTGTCAAAGTCTTCGCTGAGGCCGACGACGACGATATTGATTAGCTGTGAGTCGCTAACTGTATCGCCGAGTTCGCGGAGCTCATCACCAATGGTCTTAACGCGCTGGCAGAACAGGTTCACCGGGGCGTCTCCTTGCACCATATTGCGAAGCTCGGTGTGGAGAGCGTTTTTCCGAGCGTCGGTGTTGCTTTGGAAGAGCTGACGGAGGGAGTGCCAGATGTTGGCAGCGGTGGCGCCGTCGTGATCGAGCATGTTGAAGATCTCGGTGGTGATGCGGGTGTAGAACCACTGGACGATCGCGAGATCGTCTTTCAACCATTGCGGATCGTCGGGGCGGGGAAGACAGTTGGCGGCGACATGCGAGCGCAGGTTGCAGCGGCCGAGGTGGAGATCGAAGAGATGTCTCCAATGGTAGTAGTTGTGGGCGGCGAGATCAAGAACTATGGGGATGTAGGGGCTGACGTCGGAGATTGTGTCAGCAAGAGATATTGGTGCGGCGAGGATGGGTGCAGGGTAGTTTTGTGGAGCTATGGTGAGGGCCGAGAGAGAAGCGGCCGCGGCGTTGGCAGCCTTGGCGATGAGTGCGGCCCGGCGCTCGAAGTAGCCGGGCGGCGGCGGCGGCGGTGGCGTTGGCGGAGCCATACCCTAAACCCTGGGACCGGTATCTGATACCATGAAAGCTGAATAAAACGGTTGCTTATTGATGATTTGATGCGGCATACAAAAATATATAAGAGGGTACAAACCGATTTAAAGTAGGGATACAAAACTGACTTGGACTAGAAGTCGTATACCATAATGACTACTCTATGAGTGTCTCTTTCGGGATGCTGCACCGACAACGCCATGGAGGGAGGTCGTCTAAGGTATCATCGTGTGTTTATTTTTTTATCATTCATTCTTGTGTTGTTTCTACCCGTCCGTCCGTTCGCTTTCGTTTCGGACGGCCGGTGTATTCATTGCAGTGTGTGGAAAGGAAAAAAGAGACGAAACCCCAAGTCTACTAAGGTTTGTTTGGCCGTGCGTTTATCTCTCTCTTTCTTTTTCTTATACATAGATAGATAGAGTACTTTTTTTTATGCTACACAGATAGAGTACTTACTATTATTAGTTTTATTAAGGGGAGATGGAGTACTTATTGTGAGATGAAAAAAAATGAAGTTCCCGTCTCGACTGGAGAAAAACGAAAAAAAAAGCAGAGCAACGAGGGAGAAGCAGCGAGGAGCGACGCAGCCATGCTTTGGTTGACTTGAGTTTTGATGACTCACGTACGCGCGCGATTGCCTTCCTTCCTTGTTTTCCTTTGCTATATACTACTAACATACACGTGCAACGCACGTCTTGATCAAAGCATCCTATGAAATTCGTGTGGATACTGAATTCTGAATTCATATTGAGATTAATTAACTTCCATGTAAATGAAGCTTACTTTATACTACTCTCTCCGTAGACAAATAAATATATGAGTGAGTTCTATTTACAAGAACACATGAAAAATAGTAATAAATCCATGTAATAGCAGCATCTATGACGGCCATATAGAGATTTAAATAATAAAAATGAATGATAAAAAGGGTCTGCATGAAGCAATATAGTGCTATACGATATTGGACCACATTAAACATATTTGCGATCTTTAAATCTTTGCACATAGGGTTGGCCTTGTTTCAGAGGAGTTGTGCGGGTCAACTTCCTGATTAGGAACATTTGGTTTCAGGCCTTCAACTCTTCACCCCAAATCATTTTCTTTTGTAAATAATCTGCAAAAGACCGAATTAGGTTGATAATATCAAACCACATAAAACGGAACACCAGAACAATCAAATGTGTCATCTAGAGACAAGTGCTTAACAAAGAGTGAATAAACCAATTTTGATTTCTACTCCCTCTGTTCTTAAATATAAGTCCTTTTGGAGATTCCAATATAAACTACATACATATGTATATAGACATAGTTTAGAGTGTAGATTCACTCATTTTGCTTCATATGTAGTCTATATTGAAATCTCTAAAAAGACTTATATTTAGAAAGGGAGGGAGTATACCACTAAAATCAGATATAGTCTGATGGATCTCAGATATAATACAAAGGACAACTGGTTTAATAGTACGGATTTGCTAAAACTCAGCTAGATGAGTTTTAGTTATGTCTGATTCACTTTTGTGACCGTTGGATGTATATATACCCTAAGATTCGTACATTTTCGCGTGTGGCTGCTTTTGTATCGGGCTCTCTGCAATTTTGTGTTGTAGTCATTCGTTGCCAGGCCGACAGGCCTTTCTTTGTTTTGCTTTTTTTTTTGCGGTGAAGGCCGGCAGGCCTTTCTTTGTAATATCTTTTTTTTCACTGGTTCAACGATGGACTATTTATTGTATAGGTTTGCTATTTCACATCTAGATTGAAATAGTCCAGAACCGTTGGATCATCTGTCTTTAATATTCGTGCAAAACGCAATTGTCTGATTGCTGCGTTGTCTCGCTCTGTGCCTGTGTCCGAGTCGTTGCTAGCTGTGCTTGTGTGCGGGTCGTTGCTAGTGCGAGGTCGCTCCGTTAGTTTTCGCAAGCCTATGCTCTTGAAGGTCGTTGCAAGTGTGAGGTCGATTGACTTTTTCTATTTCTTTTCACAAGTCTGTGCTGCATTCAGTCCTAGTTCCTCTCATTTTTCTACACTCTCATTTGACTCCTAGTATTTGTTATTTTTTGTTTCCGTTTTATTTTCCTTTTTATTTTATTTTTTCTATTCATTCTTTATTTTAAATTGTGAACTATTTTAAATTCATGATTTTTTGTTTTTGTTTTTATTTATATTTTCTATTTTCTATTTTCACCTTTTCCATTTTTATGTTTTATTTTATTATTTATTTATTCGTTTATAATTCATGAACTTGTTTTCACTCTGTCATTTGTTCGCTTTAAATATTGTGCAAATCTTGATTGCGGGTTATTTTGTCACGCGCGCTCTGTGTCGCGTCGTGTGTTTTGTGTCTACTTGTCGATCTATTCGCGCATGTATCTTTTGTTGAGCGTTTTTGTGACGCGATCTGAGGTGCCGTTTCGAATTGGTTTGCTAATTATTATGTAAATGAGTTAACAATGTTCCATCTAACTCATATACTGTTAGATACACGTGCTTCTAAGTGCTCATTGTCCTTGCGTCGTGTTTTCTGTTTGTCCCTCGTGAAGCAGTGAAACCCGATATGACAATTTTGAGTGAGTAGTTATTATGTTTGTGTATTGATTTTTTTGTGGGCTTAGCTTTTTTGGAGGGACACATGTCTTTTTATTCCTTGTTTTCTTTTATTTTGGTTTGACCGTGTAGCTAGAGAGGAGTGTAACTAGTTTTTTCGTTTTCATATTTGCTAAATCTAATCTAGATAAGTTTTAGCTCATCTAAGTCTATAATTAATTGACTGATTTGTTTTATTTAATGTTTGCACAAACTCGATCATGCACACTCATGTCAGCTTGTTCTTTTTTGTCGCGCGTCCTCTTGTCCCGTTTGTTTTGTGTCGTCATGTTCTCACATTTATTTTCACATTGGCCTATATGTGTTGTCGTTTTGGGGGCTCAACTATGAAGCTTATCCCCCATCTTCTCACTGACCGATCTTTGACCCTGGTTATTTTGCATGTGTTTTATTTTTCATCCCAGTTATAGGTCCACCCTTGACATACAACTGGCATGTAGTTTGTTTCATCCTAGTTACAAATCGACCATTGACTCGCAACTGGGCTCGTATTTTCGTATGTTGTCTCAGGTGCAAGTCCACCATCGACTCGCAACTGGAGCATGTGTTTTTGTTTTTCATCCCAGTTGCAAGTCCACCATTGACACGCAAGTGGGCATGTAGTTTGTATCATCCTAGTTGCAAGTCGACTCTTGACTCGCAACTAGGCTCGTAGTTGTCCTAGGTGCAAGTCCACCCCGACTCACTACTAGGCTCGTAATTGTCAGACTTGCAAGCCCACCCTTGACCCGCAACTGGAGCATGTGTTTTGTTTTTCATCTCAGTTGCAAGTCCACCCTTAACTCGCAACTGGGCCCATAGCTTGTTTCATCCCAGTTGCAAGTCGACCTTGACTCATAACTGACTTGTAGTTTCATAGTTGTCCCAGGTGCAAGTCCCTCTCGACTCAAAACTAGGCTCGTAGTTGTCCAAGTTGCAAGCTCACCCTCTACTCACAACTAGAGCATGTGTTTTGTTTCATCCCAGTTGCAAGTCTACCTTTTCATTGGACCAAGCTCATAGCTTGTTTCATCCCAGTTGCAAGTCGACCCTTAACTCGCAACCGGGCTCGTAGTTTCGTAGTTGTCCCAGTTGCAAGTCCACCATTGACTCGCAATTGGGCTCGTAGTTGTCTGAGGTGCAAGCCCACCCTCCGAGTTGCAAGCCCACCTTTGAACCCGCAACTGGGCCTGTGTTTTGTCTTTCATCTCATTTGCAAGTCCACCATTGACTCGCAATTGGGAGTGCACTTGTTTCATCCCAGTTGCAAGTCGACCCTTGTCTCGCAACTGGGCTTGTAATTTTGTAGTTGTCCTAGTTGCAAGTTCAACTTGGACTCGTAATTGGGCTCATAGTTCTCCCAGTTGCAAGCTCACCCTCGACTTGCAACTAGGCACCTGTTTTGTTTTTCATCCCAGTTGCAAGTCAACCCTAGACTTGCAACTGGGACCGTAGTTTGTTTCATCATAGTTGCAAGTTGACCCTTGACTCACAACTGAGTCATTTTTTCGCAGTTGTCTTAATTGCAAGTCCACCCTCGATTCGCTGGTCCCATAGTTTGTTGATGTCCCAGTTGCAAGTCTACCCTCGACTCGCAACTGGGATGTGTTTTGTTTTTCATCTCAGTTGCAAGTCCAGCCTCAACTCGTAACATGTATCGTAGTTTTATATACTTGTCTCAGTTACAAGTGCACCCTCGACTCGCAACTAGGTTTGTAGTTTTTTTTATCCCAGTTTCAAGCCCATCCTTGACTCGCAACTGGGCCTGTGGTTTTGTCTTTCATCCTAGTTGCAAGTCCATCCTTGAACTCGCAACTAGGACCGTAGTTTGTTTTATCCCAGTTGCAAGTCGACCCTTCACTCGCAACTGGTCTCATAGTTTGTAGTTGTCCCAGCTGTAAGTCCATCCTCAACTCGTAACTCAGCTCGTAGTTCTCCTAGTTGCAAGCCCACCCTTTCACTCGCAACAAGGCTTGTGCTTTATTTTGTAACACACAACTTGCCTCGACCTCTAGTTCCATGTCCAATCCCAACATGTAAACCCTCCTGACCCAGTTGCATTTCCAAGCCAAACATGCAACTCATGCATGACATAGTTGCATGTCTAATCTCGGCACGCAACTCGTTCCGAACCCAGTACCCCTACATAGTTGTATTTTTTCAAGTACATGTTCACTTTTGTAATACACACTGTATATCTTTCTGTATACACGGGAACATTTTTTTTAACAAACATTGAACATTTTTTTAAATGCATGATGAACATTTGTCTTGAACATTTTTTGAATTAACAACTATTTTTTTCCGATTCACTAATATTTTTTATACATGTGGTGAACATTCATAAATACACGACGACATTTTCCAAACATGAAGTGAACAGTTTCGAATACACTATAACCATTTTCGTGAATAATTTCTAAATGTGCGGCATTATTTTCTTCCAAATATGCAAATAATATCCTTAGAAACATGTCGTGAATTTTTTCAACGAATGTTTTTTTAATACCCGGTGAACACTTCGTAAATACTTGATGAATAGATTTTTAATACACGGTGAACATGTTTTTAAATACTTGAAGACCATTTTTTAAGTTCGAACCTTATTTTTTTTAATTTACCGGTTGTATAATACTTTTCCTTAATTTTAGCCATCTAACATTTTTTAAGCAATTTGTTTAATATATTTTTCAGAAATATTAAACAAGCTGAGGCACAAAACCGGGCATGGCCTGTGCGCGAAAGGCTTCCTACTGGCGAAATGAAAAAAGAAAAAGAAAAAATCACCCAAAGTTGGAATACGGTGCATGTCCCTCTATCATCCCATGTATATCTCTCCTTTTTTGTTAAGAATATACGTTTGTTTTTTTTTGCCGGGGAATATACGTGTGTTCTCCTACCACATGCTCTCGTTCCACATAACACATTCAGCCTAGCAATAAAGTACGTACATACAAAGGCTTATACGTAAAATAGTTGTGGCCTATTTGTTCACAAAATTACAAAGAAAGAACAAACAAAAGGAGAAAACAAAAGCATGTCTTGGAGCGCCACACAATGCACCCCATGCCAGCCCATCTTACCGAGCCCAACAACGCACAACCCCAACCCACAGTAAAACAATATGGGCAAAGCGGGCAGCCAACAAACGGGATGATGTCAGCCTGACATCAGCTGAATGAGACATAACTATATCTCATTCAGCTGAGCTCCAGGCGCTCCCTTAATTTAAGAAAAGATCAATCTATTTTTTTAGCAGGTGTATTTCCAAACCAAATGATTTATATTGCAATAAAACTTGCCATGAGCATCCTTGGTTCAGTTGCTACCACCAAATATATATTATGAACACATGATGCTCTCAATTATGAATCTCATCCTCGTGTTGATGCCACAAAAAAGGAACTTAGTTGCTAAACATCCTTGGTTCAGTTCGTGCAGCAATGGGACATCCACAACCCTTTATGCTGGATGCTCTACTACAGATGTTTGTAGTTCAGTTTTATATCCTTCTTTCCTAGGGTAGCAAATATGCACATGATTCAGCGTTCTGGTGGTTCAAGAGCTTTCCTATGTGAGATAGGGAAAACAAACAACAAAAAGAATAGATTGAGAGGGAGAGAGACATCAAGGAGTAGACTGGTGCAGAGGAGACAGGAGGGCGTCGCTGGCAGCAGGGAGGAGAGCGGTGCTCCGCGCGGACGCGACCTCGTTTGCCAGCGACTGACGGACCCACGTGCACGTCCATGTCCCCGGCGGCAGCGGCGACCTGGCAGAGGACGGAGTGCTTGATCTCCTGCCGGTGCCCACACCCAAAACTTAATCATGGATAGAATCAGTATGGAAAGTTGCAGTTTTAATAGCAGAGAAACTTACATTAAACCCCCAACCTTGACAAAATGGGTGAATAAAAAATCTCTTGGGGTGCTTAGTTCAACAAATTATAGTTTTTGGACCGCTCAGGAATTAATGTATTGGCCCTTTGCCTCTCGAGCTATCCCCCCATCTAGCTCTGCCACTGTAATTAGTTAATTAAAAAGATTTAGTGAAAAATGCATTTGGGTATTGCATCCACCCAATGGGTTCTTTGTTATGCTGCCGGAAGAAATCCTTTCTTGTTGGTCCTTCAACATAAAAATGTTTGGCAACGTTATCATTTTATATTTTAAGATGGTGCCCAACCTTGGCACAAACCACAAGAATAGTTTTGTCCAACAAATTGTTATATACTCATGGTCAGTGACAACATAACACAAGTACACGGATAACTCACAAAACAATCGTTCTTTTAAAAATATATGGTAAGGCAAGATGGAATTTGGAAAGATATACAGAGATACAGTATATACACAAACACTTGCATGTGGATCTGAACCCTCCATGCCCAATCCTTTTATAATATACAACTAAAAATAATATATATTTTTTAAAAAAAGAAAAGGAAAATCCCCTTTTCAGATGACACAAACAGGTCAGGTCAGACTACCTTACAGTGAGAAAGAAAAATTGATAGCATGAACTCAAGGGGCCATGCACAAAAGACTAACATTAAAGGTGAATCACAATACATGATAGAAAGTGCTACTGAAGCTTAGGTGAAGCAAATTACCCAAGAGAAAATATGTATCGACTGTCGAAAGAGAGTGACCAGGTCAGACCATCATATAAAAGAGTGTGACCAGCAGCAGACTTCAGAGGGAAGTTGATTTTACCCCTAAATAAGATGCTCCATTTGACATGCTGTAAATTGACTAATGAAATAATGTAGAACTCCTCTGCAGATTGTACTAAGTGTCAAATATGTGTTTAAGTAAAATGTAGAACAATGGACGTAAAAGTTATACGCCTGAATAAAGCATAACCTACAAGAATCACAAGGGCTAAAAATTCAGAACGCAGAAAATTTACATATGCCAAGAAGGTCACTGACCAATAACCATGTGTACTTCCATATTATGCAAACAAGGGATAAAAATTGTTTGATCTGCAGTTAATCACCTAAGCATTGGTTTAACACAGTGGTGCTACTTTTCTTTTTCGTCCAAAACGGAACCATCATGTCTTGAGTTTCCTAAACAACAGTAGACATGCATAAGAATCCTAGTACTCCTGTTAAAAAAAAAGAATCCTAGTACTAATGTGCATCCAGTGATAACCAAATATACAGCTCATTAGATAACCAAATATACACAAAAGCAAATATGCTAAAAAAGTCCTTTTGAAGCACAACAAAAACTTTGTATTCTACTTCTTGACCAAATATAAAAATAATAACGTGTATCCAATGATTTTTTTACCCAATGCATGAATATAGATAATGCCACGTTACTCAATAACTATGTAAATGCCTGATGATACATGGTACTACAAACATGATTAGAACATAACAGAAGGCTACTGCAATGCTATTGTCATTGTTTTCTCCGATGATAGCTGTGAACAGGAAAAAAATACAATACTTGAATGTGATTCCATGTGGTTCTGAAGCCATTAACGACCATAGTGGTAGCGCGCTTTGCGCGGAACCGCTACTACTATTCCTAGCCTACCGCCAACATGGTGGGATTTATAGTGGTAGCGCTTTTTGCTGCACACGCGCTGCTGCTATAGTTGTAGCTATAGCGCACTTTTCTGGAACGCGCTACTACAAAGTAGCAGTAGCGCCCTATTTTAACCAGCGCTACTGATATACCTCTGTGTATAGGCTTTTTCCTAGTAGTGTACCGACGTAGTTCTAGCTGCCATCATGCACCTCCTCAACCCGACGGAACTTTTCACTGCCGTCCGATTCCACATGGCTATGCTATTGTGTCGGTGGATGAAGTAATGAAGGGATTTAAGGAGCTCGAGCTTGACCACCCTACAAGTGAAGGGGAGACTCAACTGAGTTATGCTCTGAGGACTACATATCTATGGCGGAAGGAGTACATCAAGCTTCCGAACTGGACGCCCCGCCTCCTCCTCCCCCTCCTCCTCCGGCGAGTCAGGGCACTCCGCCTCCTCCTCCCCCTCCTCCTCCGGCGAGTCAGGGCACTCCGCCTCCTCCTCCTCCGGCAAGTGATCAAGGCACTCCGCCTCCTTCTACGGCTCCTCCGGCGGTGAGGCCAGCACTCCGCCTCCTCCTTCGCCTCCTCTGGCGTGTCCAAGCAGTCCACCTCCTCCTCCGCCTCGTCAGCAATGGCGAAAGACAGACGCCGCCGCTCCGGCTCCTCCGGCGCGTCGGAGCACTCCGCCTCCTTCTCCGCCTCGTAAGCAACGACGGAAGAGAGACGCCGCCGCTCCGGCTGCTAGCAGTACAGCCAGAGGCAGGAGCCAATTCAGATACGGTCCATCTCTCAAGCCTCTAGAAAAGTTACCATACGAGAAGACCTAGAAGGAAAACGCGGAGATCTGTGAAGCCCAAGTGAGGGACCATTTTGCAAAGAAACCTCCACCTCCGAAGGAGACGATAGATCCGGTGAAAGCGAAGCGCACTATCGATACCCTGAAGCGACCACCAGCGCCTCCGTCGCAATCCAACTATGAGTGCATTATTCAAAGGACATATAAGGAAGCGGAGCGGTCGGGAAGTACTTGCAGTGATGTAAGGTTAGCACAACGAAGAAGTGGGAAAAAAATCCCCAGCTCGGCGAACAGGCGAACCAATCGTACCCCCCGCTCAAGGTGTCTAGCGATATCGTCACTAATCTTCCGGGGATGGTGCCCGGCACCAATCCTGCTGATTACCTGGGCAATGATGTAGAGTTTGAAACAATGGAGGTGGACGAAATCAGATGCCAGTACGAGAAGCCTCTCGCCAAAGATGGAAGTCCTCCTCTAACAACGATGATGCAAAGATTCCATGAATGGTACATGAAAACCTGCAACGAGTCTAGGGAGGATGCTTTGACGATGAGAATTAAAGAGGAGCACGACCTCGTTGGACTGGATCAGTTTTCTGTTGAATTTGACGAGTTTTCCAGTTATACAATCAAAAGGCCCTCGACAAATCACTCGTGACTTGCTACTGTCTGTAAGTACTACTTTGTAATTAAGTCTCTATATATAGTTAGCTCTTTCATTGCATGCATATATAATTATCCTCGCTATATTATGCAGATTGAAGATCGTCGAATGCAGAAAAGAACAAATCTATGACATTGGGTTCATTAACCCAAATGTCATACATGAATGGACGGTTAAACACAATGTCAAAGAAACCGAGGACAACTTGCTACAATCCCTTTTAGAATATCCATTTCGTGTATAACTGAAAAAAGTACTGGGTTCTTCCTGTGAGTAGTAATGGGATTTCTAACGCATGGAAAAATTCAGATTTTATCCAGGAGCTCTACATGAAAACTAGTTTCTCCACATCACACTGTTTTCAGGTTCAAGTTCTGCAAGGTTTTTCTGGGCGATTTTTCTTTTGGTTTTTTCAAGCACGGTGTTCGCTTGGTCTTTCTCTTTCTTTTTCCTTTTTATTTTTATTTTTATTTTTCATGAACTTTCTTTTGAATTTGTGAACTTTTTACAATGCTGCGAACCATTTTTTTCAAATCTGCAATTGCTTTCCAAATTTGTGAAAAAAAGCAAACTCGTGAACTTTTTAAAATTTTAACTCATGAACAATTTTCAATTCACATTTTTTTCCAATCTATGAACCATTTACAAATTCATGATCTTGTAAAAAATTGAACTCGTAACAACTTTCAAACTCGCGAACTTTTCCAAATTCATTAACTTTTTAAAATTTCACTCTTGAACACTTTTCAAATTCATGAACTATTTTGTAAACTTGTGAACTTTTTTCAAAGGTAGCGGCTGAAGCAAGTGAGCGTGTGAAGTTGGCGAGAAGGCGAGCAAGCTGGCACAATAAGGCCTTGTACAATGCAAGGTGCTTAGGGGAGGTGCTTGGAGAAACAAACCAGGCTTTTCTTAACACCGGTACTTATTTGTACATAGCAGACGCTTAATTAGGCGTCTCTCCTACAGAAATAGACACCGGTGTTTCAGAAAATCGGTTTATTTTTCAAGCACCTCCCTAAGCACCTAGCATTATACAAGGCCTAATAGGCCACAACCTACTAGCAAGCGAGCGCCAATTCCTAACCGGCGGTTAAAGCGCCGACTAGGAGTAGACGGTGCCATACACAGGAATTTGTTCAAAATTTCAAAAAATGTTCTCCTTTACAAATTTTGTTCAAAAAATTATAAATATTTTTATTTTAAAAATTGTAGAGAAATTAAAGAAACTATCTTACCATTTTTTTCTTTTTCTTTTGATGGCACTCATAGTTGGATGAGTTGTCGAGTAGCCAACAATAACGATATCGACGCTATCTAGATCGCAATATCGATCAACATATGCATGAACACAAACAAGTTAAGCTCATTTATTAAAAAGATTTTTTCATATAAACAATTAAATAATTTCAAAAATTGACTTCAGTTATTTCAATTTCATATTTTAGTATTTGAAATTGGACCTTTCAAATATCTGAAATGGCCCTTTGAAATAATTGTAATGAACCTTCTGAAATAATTGAAATGACCCTTGGCATAATTGAAATGTGACTTTTGAAATAACTGAAATGGGTCTTTTGAAATAATTGAAATGGCCCTTTTGAAAATAATTGAAATGTGTATTTAGAAATAATTCAAATGGTTCTAAAAAATGAATTCAGTCTTTTTTAGTAATTGAAATTGGTAGTTTGAAACCATTAAAATGGGTGTTTAGAAAATATTAAAATTAGACATTAAAAAATCGGTGTTTCAAAATAATTGAAATGGGTCTTTTGAAATAGCTATAATGAGACTTTTAATTTAATTTTTAAATGAGGCTTTTGAAATTCCTTTTTTGACTTAGTAAAACAGTCGAAACCACTTTTTGAAACAATGGAACAATGTATCGTTTTATGAAAACTGATTGCAAACATAACTGAAACAGTAAAATAAAAATCAGCCAAATATGTCCCAGTTTGTTCTTGTTGGTATAAACTAGTGGTTGGGGCGCCACCCTGTGGCGCCGCTTGAAGTGAAGGTGTGCGCATGTTTTTATTTAAAAAAATACGTAGTCCTCGCCTCCGTCTAAGAAAACATCTAAAGAAATCATCACCTTCATCTAAAAAAGAAGTAAAAAGAAAAAAATTACCACAACAGACTATCAACGAGTGCCACTTTGAATAACCCTCTATTTAAAAAATACCAGAGGTCCTCATTTTCATCTAAAAAATACATTTAAAAAGCAATCCATAGGTTCATCTAAAAAATTCCAAAAGATTTCACACCGCGGCCAACCAACTTGCGCCACATGGCATAGCTGGTTGACCGCGCGTAGCTTAATGGTTTTAATTCGAAGACATAATTTTGTTGAAAATGGGAGATTTAGTTCTAGAGATATCACAATCCCTCCCTCTCTCTCCTTGAGTAAAGCTGACACAACCTGACAATAGCCTTTGTATTCCTCTCTTCAACATTCTGTATTACACACGGGGAAACATGATCTCAACTAGTCCTATTGGGCCTTAGCACGACGTCTTTCTGGTTGTCTATTACAACAAGGGTTGTCCGGCTCCGGTAAAGGGGCGATGACGGCGGCGAGCCTTCAGTTTGCTCCAGTGCTTGTAGTCGTCACTAGGTGGTCGACAGACATAGTTGTAACTTCTATTACCTCTGTTTGTTTTTTGTAATGCCATGTTTAAAGATGATTAGATTGAAAGTTTCTCGCAAAAAAATTATATACATATAAAGTCATCACTAGAAAAATTGTAGCAAATGAGTGAAGGTACGGGAGGCGGTTCGGTAAGGAAACTGAAGGTAAGAGAGGCGGTGCTCTCGAGTATGGGTTGGGCCGAAAAGATGTCAGAGAAGCCCAGCTCGTACCCAAAGCCCGGAACGGCCATGGCGTCTGGCACCTAGAAATACCTCGGCTTGGCGCTCAAACTAACCGCCGCACCCAACATCTTTCTTTCGCCTCTCGTCGCCGGCCGGAGCCCCAGCGAACCAAGAACGAGCCTCTCCCTCGTCCTCTCTCTCTACGTCCAAGCGGCACAGCACCGGCGACAATGGAGCAGTTCCACGACAGGCAGCACGTGCGGCTGCGGAGCCGCGGGCGTGGCAAGTACCTCCTCGCCGCCGACGACGGGGAGAGCGTCACCCTCTGCCAGCACCGCGCGACACTGAACGTGGCCTGGGCGGTGCACCTCTACCACGGCGCCAACGGCGACGGCCCGTACCTGCTCCTCCACAGCGCCGCCTACGGCCGCTACCTCGCCGTCACGGACACACCGCTGCCGCGCGGGCCCGGTCACTTCCGCGTCGAGCAGCGCAGCAACGACCAGCCCGGGGTGGGGCCCGTCATGTGGCAGGTCATCGGGGGCGGGGACGGGGGCGGCTTCCCGAACGACGTCCGGCTCCGCAACGCCGGCGGCCACTACCTCCGCGTCCACGGCAGCTTCCCCGCCGCGTTCTACTGGAGCGTCGAGCCCATCCCCGCCAGAGAGGGCCCGCCTCGCCTTCCACCACCGTTTCGGGTGAGACCCGGCCGCTTCTTGATAGCTCTCGAATTGCTTCTTGACACAACAGTTCATGGTTCTTTGGTGCAGGAGTATCCTCCGGCGTGGCGGCTGATCCGTTTCCGGCTCTACACCGACGACGGCTGGTTCCAGTTCCAGTTCCAGGGGAGCTGCGTGTACAACCTGAGGAAGGACCTGGCCATGCGCCTCCACCTGCCGCTGCCCCGGCGCTACGCCTTCGTCATGTGCGTCCGAGCCGGCCGCTACGGGAGGCTGACCCCGCTCGTCGTCGACCTGCCCCACGGCGGCTCCGGCGAGACACTCGAGCTCGTCGTCATGCTGTCCGGGACCCCTGTTGAGAGCCTCTCTCCACGACTTACTGAATTCGTTATGTAGAATGTGCAGATCTTGGTGTGGATACTACTATATTCTTGCTGCATGGAGCATGGTCATGATATTTTTGGTTTTATTTTGGTCGTCTTGTAGATTGCTGCATTAGTTGGTTATTGGGGGAACAAATTTCATGAGTAATTCGAGGTCTTAATTTAGTGGAGTGCTAATCTTATCCTGCTTGAAAAATGGATATTATGTTAGGTTTTACTGTTAGGACTTGGGACTTGTCTGAAACTTGTTTTGGTCTTGTAGAAAAGTAAAAGTAGGTGAACTCTGAATATTGGGTGCCAATGCCATGTGGAATTATCAGTCTGTGTACAAATTGTAAAATATGGTCTTGAACTCTGAACTCTGAACCTAGTAGAAACTACCGTTTCCACATTTCTTTTCTCGGTCCAGATAGTTCAGTTCGTCCATTTCATAACATTTTGCTGCTAGTAGAAATTATGGAGCCTAAAATGCCAAACCAACTTCAGTCATCTCATTTCATCTTCACAAAGAATATACTAATTAAGTTTCTAACCAACAAACAAAATTCAGGATGTATCCTACAATAGACAGGGCATAAAAGCCTTCTTGATGCTGTCATTATACTGTTATTCCTTGAACATTATATTTTTTGGGGTTTTGCCTTCTTCATTCTGTCAGTATACTGTTATTGATCATTGGTCCGCTTAACTTCCACATTGTTTCTCCTGGTTCAGCTTATGATGAGCTTCGGCACCCGGATGTCGACGCAGAGTAGAGAAAGATCAGAGCTGGAGTCCGAACACAAGTTCGCCACCTCGGATACGACGACAGCAGAACTGGACGCCTACTTTCGCCTATAGATATACAGAATAGTTATAGGTTGAGAAAACTCAGCAGCTCTTGTGCTTCTTGTAGTAGCTAAACTTGGCCCGTTCTCCTGACAGGACAGAGAGAGGGGGAAACCCTGTCTTTTTCGGCCTCACGGTTCTATATGATTCGGAACTGCTGAAGGCGTTGCGCCCAATGGGTGAACAATGTTTGCTGTGATGCTGGTTTTAGTAGTCGTTGCATTATCGATCTTCTGGCATTCATCTCTATGATGTGATTTCAACCCTTTCTTTTCACTGTAGGGGTTCTCGCAATGAGTTGATGATCCTGCAAAAAAAAAAATTAGATCATCCATTTCGCGTAACTGGAAAATGCAGTGTTTTTTGCAACGAGTTGATGGTCCTGCATCCCTCTAGACTATGCATTTCGTGCATAACTGAAATACATAGTGGGTTCTTCCTGTAAGCAGTAAAGGGGTTTCTACGTACGAACAAAATTCAGATTTTATCCAGGAGCTCTGTATGAATACCAGTTTCTGCACACCACACTGTTTTCAGGTTGTGTACAGCAGCTGCATCCTATGTCTTTTAATGTCTTGTTTCAGCAACATGAGATTATTGATCTGTGGTATGGTGCCAACTTCTTCATTGTTCAGGCTTAATTCAGGCAATGGCAGGCCAGCCACGGTAGCCGGATGTCAATGTCTTCTTCTTCTTCACAGTTCACCTCTTCAGAAGAATTCAGAACAACGCCTTGAAAACCCAGAAGCTCGTGTGTTTCGGCTAGCTAAACTTGAGCCATTCTCCTGGCAAGAGGAACCTTTCTGTTTTCCCCTCGCGGTTCGAAGCTTCACAACCTTTTTTTCTGAACATCCTTATGCACTTTTCCCCTGAACGCTCATAGGGGAGTAATCTGAGTAGAGAAATTCAGCACCAACCCGATTCTTACAAAAAGTAATTGTCAAACGGATTAAGCAATATTAGGTTGGTAACATTCAGGGATATTCAAACTTATCCTTTCTTGAGCTCTAGCAATGGTTGCAACAGAGACAGTAGCCGGATAGTCAACCATAATCATATCCTTGCAAGTGTTTTTCGAATCATAATGGCATTGGCAGTTGGATGAGCTATCTGATTATTTCAGTCCTTGGTACGGCATTGGCAGTTGGACACAGCTCAAGGGTTACCTGCAGGCACTGGCAGCTCGTGTGTTTCGGTCTTATTATTTCAGTCCTTGGTACTCAAGTCAAGTCAACCATAACCAAATTCTTGCCAGTTTTTTCTTTTCTTTTGATGGCACTCATAGTTGGATGAGTTGTCGAGTACCCAACAATAATGATATTGATGCTATCTAGATCGCAATATCGATCAACATATGCATGAACACGAACTAGTCAAGCTCATTTACTAAAAAGTTTTTGATATAAACAATTAAATTATTTCAAAAATCTGATTTCAGTTATTTCAATTTCATATTTTAGTACTTGAAATTGGACCTTTCAAATAATTGAAATGGCCTTTTGAAACAATTGAAATGGGACTTTTGAAATAATTGAAATGAGTCTTCTGAAATAATTGAAATGACCCTTTTGAAATAATTGAAATGTGACTTTTGAAATAACTGAAATGGGTCATTTGAAATAATTGAAATGGCCCATTTTAAAATAATTGAAACGTGTATTTTGAAATAATTGAAATGGATCTAAAAAATGGAATAAGTCTTTTTTAATAACTGAAATTGGTAGTTTGAAACCATTGAAATGGGTGTCTCCGTGTCTAGAAAAATATTATAATTAGTCTTTAAAAAAATTGGTATTTCAAAATAATTGAAATGGGTCTTTTGAAATAATTGTAATGAGACTTTTAATTTAATTTTTAAATGAGGCTTTTGAAATCCCTTTTTTGAATTAATAAAACAGTCGAAATCACTTCTTGAAACAGTGGAACAATGTAGAGTATTGTTTTATGAAAACTGATTTCAAACATAACTGAAACAGTAAAAAAATCAGACAAATATGTCCAAGTTTGTTCTTTTTCTGAGGTCTTCTTGGTACGAATTCGAAAGGCGGTCTGCAGCTTAACTTCCTCATTATTTCAGCTGATTCAGCCTATGATGCGCTGCGGCACCCGGATGTCTATGCAGAGTAGAGAATGATGAGAGCTGGAGTCCTGACACAAGTTCCGTTGCCTTGGATACGATGAAAGCAGAGCTGGACGCCTACTTTTGCCTATAGATAGATGGAATAGATATAGGTTGAAAAAACTGAGCAGCTCTTGTGCTTCTTCTACTAGCTAAACTAATCCTCAAAAAAAAAAAATACTAGCTAAACTTGGTCTGTTCTCCTGACAGAACAGGGAGAGGGGGAAACCCCTGTCTGTTTTGGCCTCGCAGTTCAAAACTGCTGAAGGCGTTGAGTCCAATGGCTGAACAATGTTTGCTGCGATGCTGGTTGTATAATCATTGCATTGTCGCTCTTCTGGCACTCATCTCTATGATGCCATTTCTATCATTTCTTTTCACTCTAGGGGTAACTGAAATGAGTTGATGATCCTGCTGCAAAAAATTAGATCATGCATTTCGCGTAACTGAAAATGCAGTGGTTTTTGCAATGAGTTGAGGGTCTTATATCCATTTTGTCGATCCCCACCACAGTGCGACTCACCGTTCGGTAGTGCTCGTCATACCCGAAACGTCTAGAACATCACCGAGCACCGCCGTCCATCTCCACGCCGGCGAGTCCTCGTCACCGTCTGTTTTTTTGGGGATAATCCTTCATTTAAATGGGTACAATCCCATCTGTTATCGATCCATAGGCCCATAACCCACGCGTGCTTACCGCTTCGCTGATGGCGTATTCTGGTTTTAGGCCATCGAAGTCACTCCAAGTTTGATTAGTTTTGTTTAAATATTCAAGTAGATAAATTTGACCGAACTATGACGGGCCATTTTAGCTCCAAATGAATTGCTCCTTTTTTTGCTTAATTGTGTATTGAAATGCTCTTTCCAGTAGTACACTTGCTAGAATTGTTCTTACTCTGTATGCTATTGTATAGAACTAGAACATAAATGCGCGCGTTGCCGCGCTCGTCATCTTAGCAACGAAAATAATAAAATATTAGAGAAAAAATGGAATGGTAGAAGCATCAAAAGAAAAATTACAAAGTCTTACAGGGGAGCATGTCTGACAAATAGGTTGCAGATGAGCTATACAGGAAGTGTTGTCCCACACTTCTCTTGATTCTGATTTGGTCTATTTGATGGTTCTAACTAATTTCTTCTCCTTTCAGGCATTTTCTCAAATCATGCAATTCTCGATTTTCTAATCTGCGGTTGGTCTGTAAGATGTTCTTGATTCTAGTACTTTGGAAACCTATGTCAAGAAATAGCATACTTGCCATTGCCAAGAAACTTTATAGCTTCCCGTGATAACAACATAAAATAATCTACCAAGATAAAAGGCGTTAGGAGCTGCAATGTTGAGGGAAATTTTAGTAAGTAAAAACAAAGCAACGGCTACATACCGGACTGGCAAGGCGCAAACTTGGTAATTTTCAAGAAGGCGAGGATCAAACACGGAAGGGTGGCATGTAGTATCTGCAACAATATGCAGCAAAGCAATTGGTAGCCTGAGATGCATAAGTAAAGAATCCTTACAATTGCTTTTACAATCAATAAAACTGCCTTAACGCTTCCTGGGACCAGAGCACTACAACAGCTTCCTATAAGAAGGCTTAAATGATAACAACTCCCAGCTAATGATGTACTGTTAAAATAACCACCAGAGTAGAAACTGTGTGTCACAGTGTCACCTGCTCAAGAAAAGCATGATGCTGTGAATGAACTCCCTAGGCACTTAGAACACCATAAGCGGCATATGCATTGGACCTCATTTTCTGTTCCCAGAGATCTGCAGCAGAGAAGTTACAGAATGTGACGACCCTAGGCTGTGTGTAGGGTCATCATCTGAAAAATACAGAAACAGACCGCATGAGTGGAAAGGGAGATGATCTAAAAAAATCTCGTGTGAAAAAAGGTAATATGCAAGAAAAGTAGGCACACAGACAACAAGTAACGTCAACCACCAGCTGAACTTACAGAAGGGTGTGTCAAGCTTCGTCGCCATGATTCCGCCGCCGCTTCCCCAGTATAGGGTGATCATCTTTAGGTACAGAATGGGGAGGGACGTGCGTTACAGCTGCAAGGGCAACAAGATGGAAGGAGGAGGAAGACGGCCGGTGATCGACGCCGACGGCGCGTGTGTCCGCCGCAGCCGCCATGGAAGAACACTGCAGGACGCGACATTAAAAAAGAGATAAAAAGATAGCCACCGTGGGGGCCTGCAGAGGGGGAGTGGAGGGCACAGAGGCAGAAGCAAACCTAGCTCGACGCCGAGACGGATGACGGCGGCGGCAGGGCGTCGAGGAACAGAGGAGCAGTTCGCAGCTCGGGGATGGAGATTGCGTCGCCGAACGGAAACCTGGACGAATCATGATATGGGACTGGACTGGGCCTTCTACCTTACGGCCCGACTACGGACGGAAACCGCAGCTCATTCATTCTGCGGAGTAGCGGCCCATTAAACGGTGTGCAGCGTGTGCTCTACATGCGGTGCGTAATTATAGCGTAAGTGCGTAACGATGTGAAGTGCTGGGATGACCAATTGATCCAGAGCGTCGATGAGCATGATTGGATGGCTGACGAGCCAAAATCGCTGTGGAGGCTCCTAGGTGGCTCCGTTTTACTGTTTCTCAATATCTTTCTTGCATCTTTCTTAAAGTAAATTATTATTATTTATCCTAGAGGGCTAAAATCTTGGTGGTGAGCAAGACTACCCCTGCAAGGCTGCAACCTCTCTAGTGAAGACAAGCTCTCTAAACTTATGCTTGCTATCATGAAAAGGATCTTGGTATTTTGCATGTGTTTGAAAGATTAAAAATGCATATTACTTGTAATTTGCAAATTTTGCTGAAAGAATTTTTTTTGCTCCGGAAAGCAAAATGTCCATGAAAAAAAAACAGTAAGAGTTGAACTCAAATTCCCGCCACGGAGGAAACCCAATTGGTATTCCGTATGCGCGCGCGGGCCGAAGCCCGTCTGCTCCCCGCCCACCATTCCGCCACGTCAGCGATCCTCGCCGAGGCGCATCCGCGCCGTCCAGCACCCACAGCGGCGAACGGCTGAGATCGTATCAAACGACTCGTGGCCGCCGATCCGTGGCACGCACCCCTCCACCAATCAGGGCCGGCTCTCCCCTCCTATAAGCTCGCCGCACCCCCGCCGCCGATTCCCCACCACTCCTCCTACCTCCCAGCGAAACACCACCACACCCGTCCCCGGCGAAGGAGCAGCGGCATCCATGGCCCCCAAGGCGGAGAAGAAGCCGGTGGCGGAGAAGGCCGAGAAGACCACGGCGGCGAAGAAGACCAAGGCCGAGAAGAGGCCGCCGGCGTCCAAGGAGGGCGGCGCTGACAAGAAGGGGAAGAAGAAGTCCAAGAAGAGCGTGGAGACGTACAAGATCTACATCTTCAAGGTGCTGAAGCAGGTGCACCCGGACATCGGCATCTCCTCCAAGGCCATGTCCATCATGAACTCCTTCATCAACGACATCTTCGAGAAGCTCGCCGGCGAGTCCGCCAAGCTCGCCCGCTACAGCAAGAAGCCCACCATCACGTCCCGGGAGGTGCAGACCTCCGTCCGCCTCGTCCTCCCTGGTGAGCTCGCCAAGCACGCCGTCTCCGAGGGCACCAAGGCCGTCACCAAGTTCACCTCCGCATAGATGGGCTGCTCCCTGCCATGTTGGATGATGATGCTGTTTGTACTCTGTCATCTTGTAAGTTAACTGTTTCATGAACTGAAGAAATAGTAACAGTGCTGATTTATTCTGTCTCTGAATCTGACTGTCTATCATGTTCGGTTCTTGCCATGGTCCCTACATTTCTTGAGAGAGTTCTTGCTATGATCCTGCTTGTGTGAGTTTATCCTTTGTCTTCTCTGTTCGTGTATGAATGAAATTCAGATTTTATCCAGGAGCTCTGCGTGAATACCAGTTTCTGCACATCACACTGTTTTCAGGTTTTGTACAGCTGCTGCATCCTTTGTGTTCAAATGCCTTGTGTTGGCAACATGAGATTATTGATCTACTGGAACGGTTGCAGCACCTGTGAACACCCGGATGTCGACGCAAAGTAGAGAATGATTGGAGCAGTACTCCTGGCTGTCGCCTTCTTCTTGACAGTTTACCTCTTTGTTTTCTGTCAGTGCGTCTATGTTTTCTCTATCTTTACGACACGGTGAACTTGAATCGTTTATTGTTTTATTTCACACCATCTTAACCAAACATACGTGTTCTTTGGTGAAAATTTCTCTGCCTCTGTAACAGAAACTGTATTGGTGTACTGGAGGCTGGAGGCGTTTCATATTGAAACTGAATGTTTCTCACGTAATTGTTTGTGTGAACAGCTCCAGTGCTCTCTCTTCGCCACCCGAGACCTGGAGACACAACTCTTCTGTCTCTAGCAAGTCAACAACCACAAGGCCAAGTGAGACACAAGACAACTAACTTTCTAGTATGTTTACCATGGCAATTCACACTAGTCTTAAGATCCTTTTCAGAGCTTTCACCAAACCATTTGTACCTTTTCAATTCGTAGACCCCTGAACGCCCATAGACGAGCGAGTAATCTGAGTGAAGTCATTCAGCACCCCACTTGTTTATTTTAAGACCACCAACCCGATCCTTACAGAAACTAGTTAATAGCCAAATGGATTCAAGAATATGCTTCGATACACCCCCTTACAAACCGTATAAGGGTAGTATGGTCATTTGACCATAAGGTATACCCACCTCCGTATGTGGCACACGAGCTGTACATAGAGGCACACAGCCGATTCGTCCGGCGGTCACACCCCTCTGTCCTGGGCCTTCCCCTTTTTTTAGGATCACTTTTTTTATTCTTGTTGTGCATCTTCTCAATCTAGTTTCTTCTTCATTTGGTTTGGTTTTGTTTGGTCTTTTTCTCTTCATTTTTTTCTTTTATTTATTTCTTCGTTGAACGCACCCCCTCTGACCTGGCCTCGGCCAATATTCCTTTTCCCCTTTCTTTTTGCAACCTTCTAAACATAAGCGTCAAATACACGCACTAACCACCTGCGATATCTCACCTCCTATGTCTAAGGTTTTTTTCCATCTTTTGTAGTGCGTCAAATATAACGCTAAAAATAAAGACTGGTTTTCCTTTTCTATCGGGCTATTTTGACCGGTTTTTTCTTCTGTTTTTAATTGGGTTTTATTTTATTTTATTTTTCTTTTACTACCCTTCTTTTTTCCATGTTTCTTTTTCCTGTGACATGCATATTATGCTCTTTGTCGAGCAACATAGGTCTACGAGCAACATAGAGAACACAAAAGCACACGCCAACAATAGCGATTTCAGTAATAGGCTGCTTCCTATTGCTTATACACAACTTCTCTTTGTCGGCCTTTACAGAAGGTAGAGCTTGGCATCTGGTGGAAGTCTCTTAGAGAGAGGATCCTTGACAATATCAAGGGCCGAGCTGCGGAGTGCCGGGAGAATCTCATCTGGATCCAACAGATCATACCGTCTTTGAATTGTATCTACGGTCACAGTCTCTATCGCAGGGGCGTTTTCCACGACATGAAACATGAGTTGAAGCTGGCCTTTCGTGGCTTTGAATCCTGTGACATGCATATTCTTCAGGTGTAGGTATTTGTGTTCGGATTGTGGAATGTCTTGTCTCGAAGGCCCCTTGTTTGCAAACCACATCGTGCAAGTGCCATCAAACTGCGAAAGTAGAAACATGCCGTTAGAGCCACATCAGCACACTCGAGTGAACCAACACTAAGCATCCTGATAAAAGGTCATTGAAGTAGAATCCTTAACAAATACAATTCCTTTGTTACCAACAAAGGTGATCCGACAAGAAAATACTCACATGTACTTCCAAGTGTTCAATAAACGGAGCAGCCCTCAAAAGGGAAACCAAGTAGAGAATCTTGTCGTCATCTTTATGATATACAGTCAATATTATCTGCAGATGCTTGAGCTGCGGGAACATGTAACGGCTATCTGATGTCCATGTAGTCTGAAAGAGAAAGACCAAGTTGAGGTCGTCAACGGAAAAATAAAACCATATTGCACAAACTAGAAGTTTGCTCTTACAACGTACATACATCTAGCACTTCAACTGAAATTTTCAAAGTGAGGTTCTGAACATGTGGAAGCCCATTGAGAACCACAGCTGTACCACGCGTAAAGGTAGAAGAACAAAACAAAATTCTTCATTTTCCATCTCCGGAGCATGATGGAGGGCAATAGGTATGCAGCCCCCTTTATACACAAAGGTGGAGAGCTTGGCAGCATGGAACTCTATCTTGGTGAACCCGCAGTATTTGACTCTCAGGTACTGCAGGTTGGACAATGGTCGCTGAACCACCTTCAGTTCTTCGTACAGATCACACCTGACTATGCTCAGCCACTTAAGATTACAGCAGTTGCACAAGATATTCTCGAGATCATGTCTGGTGGTGTTGAGTAAATGGAGATCAAACTTTCTTAGGTTTGGGAAACCTGTGAACCGGGAAGGGGGTGGTTTGAAACATACAAAGCGAAGTTAAAGACATCGTAGACAGGATACACTATCCTTGTCTAAAAGTTCAAATGGGAACCTGTAATGATTCCTATATTTCCAAAATTCAGGCAGTGGTGCCAAATCAAAAGATAGATTCTTAGTCCGGGAGGACATTGCAAACCTTATCCAACTGTTGAGATGATAAACTAGCTTGCTCTCAAATACAAATTTGATCTCAAGATTGTCAACAACCTTGCCGTGGTGCTTTTTCAAGACTGCATTAATATGGTCTATGAACATCTGTGCATGTTGTTTCCCTCCATGCCTAGGCACATGATCCTTACCATTGAAACTCAGTTTGGGGCAAGTTGTCCATATAGATCTCCACTCACTGGACAAAACACTTGACCTTACAGCCTCTTTTGCAGGTAAGTTTGATAAAATGGTGCACATCACATCCTTGAATGAAAAAAAAGGAAAGAAACCTATTAGTTTACCCTGAAAATCAACTGAACATTTTCTTGGCAATTTGAACATACCTCTGGAAGATCTTTAAGTTGAACATTGTGCCTCCCCTTGTCATTTGTTAATCTTGTTGTTGGTTTAATACGGACATGCTTCTCTGCAATCGTTGCACTCATTCGATGATTGCCCATTCTAACGCTGACAAGAACAAGGTGATGTTTGAGGAAAAAATAGGTGGATGGTGACCATGAGTTTAGATAGTGAGCAACACAGACAAAATCAATGAAAAAATAGCATGCTACAAGATTTAGTGCCGCCCTTCTCCAAATGCTATACAAGTTATAGCGTGCTATATTTGAAAATAGCGTTTGCATAAAAATGTCAATTATGTCACAAAAATTAAGGCTTCCATAATTTGCAAGGAAAGGGAACACTCCTAACTAGACAAAGAAGCATACGAGAGTTAGGCTCAGGGCATGTACACTACTACTTTGCAAGGCAAGGGAATACTGCTAATTAAGCAGAGAAACATCAATTGCTGACTTGCCAGCACCGGCGGTGTGGTTTACACATGCGCTGTCTTGTTAGAGTTGGAGGCGATGAAGAGAGAAGCTGTTGTCGCCTGCCGCTCATGAACCACCATCGGCACTTCGCTCAGGAGTCACGAATGCCGCCGCTGCCCTTGGTCAAGAGATCGCGGGAAATTGGTGACGAGTGGGCTAGGTTAGGCTGTATGTGTTGAGAGGGGGGGGGGGGGGGGGGGGGGGGGGGCGGGGGGGAGAGAGGGAGAGAGTTGGGCCCATGCGATGCGGCGTTACCTGATGGGTTGTTGTGTTGTACATGCTAAAACGCTACAACGCTATTTCGTTTAGCATTGAAATAGCATGCTATAGTGCATATAGCGCCGTAGCGCGCAAAATAGCTAAAACATAACGTGGCCCTTCCAGATACGCTATAGCGATGCTATAACGTCGAAATAGCATGCTAGACATGTGACAAAAACATAAGCAATAACACCACCTCCACTCAACCAAAACTTAATATGGACATCATCCATCTTGCATAATGCGTATTCCATGTTTTCATAAACGTATTAAAAATGCAGCGCTAAGGTTATGGCAGTGTGCTTGTAGATCACAGCAGGTCGAGAAGGATGGATCGTCATAGTGGGAGGCATGGATGGTCACCTTGGGATTGTTCGGGATGAGCAGGTGGAAAGGTTGCTGCGCTGCTGGAGCCCCTGTGCAGCTCACCGAAGAGGCCGCCTGGGAGGTGGGATCCCTCTCCCTCCTGCAGCTCACTCCCCTAGGACCCCTGCTGTGCAAGGAGGAAGACCGGGTGTTTTGAAGTGGTTCAGCGTGAGCAGCCAGGCGAGGAGATGACCGACCGGCGAAGGCTCAAACCCTAGAAATCGGAGCAGGGTGGAGACTTCCGTTGGCGACTCGATTGGTCGTGGGAAGCGACGCGGCCGCGATCGATTCGCCGGAGGAGACGAGGCAGACCGTGCGCCTCGCTGGGCCCGGTGGATTCAACGATAATTGGGCCGGCGCCCTCTCCCGTGTTGTTCGCAAACAATCCCCTATTCGTTCTAGGGTTTTAGCCTGCGCCGGCCGCCGACTGCTCCATCCGTGCTCGAGCCTCGAGGTACCTTTCATGTCTGCCTACTGTGTGATTGGTCGCTTATATCTCTTCCTTCTATCTTTCCGTATTCATCTACACCCTCCTATCTATATTACTTGTCACTGACTTAGTACAACAAGTAATATGGATCGGAAGGAGCGCAGTAATATTATTTCAGTTTACACCATTAATCCATAACTATTTCCTTTCAGCAAATGGCAACGCAAGCAGGTCCTCGTCTTTCTCCTAAAGCGGTAGACTTCTCTCGATCTCCATTAACAAAGCTAGTTTTTTTTAAAGGGGTGATACCCCGGCCTCTGCATCAGGAGGATGCATACGGTCACTTTGATAAATAAAATAGGTTCCACAATGTTAAGAAAGTCGTAAAAGAAAACTACGTCGAGCTCACATAGACCTCGTCAGGAAGATACAAAATAAAAAGGCCATAAAGCCACAACCGGCTGGCAGAAAATTAGGAATGGAAACTAATTGCCAATCCTATTACATGACCGCCATCCAAACTGGTTGAATATATCCCGCGCTACCATCTCCCACCGGACAGATCCAGTAACCAAACGCTCTCTGACCTCCGTCGGAGTGAGTAGGGACCACATACGGATCAACGCCGTAGCTCGGAATACAACCTGCAAAAAATGAATAGTAGTTATTCTGTCTGCAGTTCCAAATTGCCCATAACAACGCACAAACTCCTACACGAATATGTCTAGCTATACCGGACTCTATCCCATCCAGCCACGTTCCAAATAACGACCCGACCGAACTCGGAGGAGTAATGTTAAAAGCAATTTGCACGGAGCGCCACAAAACTTTTGCCAACGGGCACTCAAAGAATAGATGCTTAATGGTTTCATCCCGATCACAGAAACTACACCTAGTAGATCCTGTCCAATTGCGCTTAACCAAGTTATCCTTTGTTAAAATGACCTGTTTATGTACAAACTACATAAACACTTTGATTTTCAAAGGAACTTTAACTTTCCAAACATGTTTGGAGTTAGGAATGACACTCGAGTTAATAACATCGATGTACATCGATTTAACGGTAAAATGTCCAGACCTAGTAAGCTTCCAACACAACTGATCGGGCTGATGTTGTAGCTGAACCTCCATCAGTCTACGCACCAGATGAAGCCAAGCTTCCCATCTATTACCAACAAGCACCCTTCTAAACTGAATATTAAGGGGTGTGGCTTGCATACTCGTTGCCACAAGCGCATCACGGCGATGCACAATACGATATAGAGTTGGGTACTGTAACGCCAACGGAGTCTCACCAAGCCAGGTGTCCTCCCAGAAGCGAGTATCATTACCATCGCCAACTATAAACTTTGTTCTATTAAAGAAGGCTGTCTTAACTCTCATAAGCCCCTTCCAAAATGGCGAATCAGTTGGTCGCATTGTCACCTGTGACAATGTTTTGGATTGCAAATACTTGTTACGAAGTATCTGTGCCCAAGTCGCATCAGTCCCATCTGATAACTTATATAGCCACTTACTAAGCAGGCATATGTTCTTTACCTCAAGATTCTCAATACCCAACCCCCCTGATCCTTGGGACGACAAATAATATCCCACTTGGCGAGTCTATACTTTCTTTTTAAATCATCACTCTGCCAAAAAAATCTTGACCGATAAAAGTCCAGTCATTTCCTAACCCCAACTGGAACCTCAAAGAAAGATAGTAGGAACATCGGCAAACTTGTGAGCACCGAATTAATAAGAATCAACCGGCCTCCATAAGACAGAAGTTTGCCCTTCCAACAACTAAGTTTCTTTTCGAAACGATCTTCGATACATTTCCATTCTCTGTTCGTGAGCTTACGATGATGAATGGGTATACCTAGGTAAGTAAAAGGTAAAGCCCCTAATTCACAACCGAACAATTGCCTATAAGCCTCTTGTTCCTCCTTGGCTCGACCAAAGCAGAACAACTCGCTTTTATGAAAGTTAATCTTTAAACTGGACAATTGTTCAAATAAACACAACACGAGCTTCATGTTTCTCGCTTTTGCCAAGTCATGCTCCATGAAAATGATTGTATCATCAGCGTATTGCAAAATAGAGACACCCCCATCAACTAGGTTAGGCACCAAGCCACCTACCTGACCGGCATCCTTTGCCCTACCTATGAGAAGGGCCAACATATCAACTACAATGTTGAACAATATAGGGGACATTGGATCTCCTTGTCTCAGGCCTTTGTGTGTCTGGAAATAGTGACCTATATCCTCATTGACTTTAATTCCAACACTGCCTTTTTGCGTAAAGGATTCTACCTGGCGTCGCCAGGCCTCATCAAAACCCTTCATGCGTAAAGCCTGTTGAAGGAAAGGCCATTTGACTTTGTCATACGCTTTTTCGAAATCCACTTTGAAAACAACCCCATCCAGCTTTTTCGTGTGGATTTCATGGAGTGTTTCATGTAGGACCACAACACCCTCAAGAATGTTCCTGTCCGGCATGAAGGCCGTTTGGGTAGGCTGCACAACGGCATGCGCGATCTGTGAGAGCCTATTGGTCCCGACCTTGGTGAAAATTTTGAAGCTAACATTAAGAAGACAGATTGGCCTGAATTGCTCAATTCTCACCGCCTCCGCTTTCTTAGGAAGAAGGGTAATCGTTCCAAAATTTAGCTGAAAAAGATGAAGCTGCCCAGCAAACAGATCATGGAACAAAGGCAACAAATCTCCTTTAATAATAAACCAGCATTTCTTATAAAACTCCGCTGGAAATCCATCTGGGCCAGGCGCTTTGTTGGTTTCCATTTGTGAGACGGCATCAAATACCTCTTTCTCGGTAAAAGGAGCCGTCAAAACATCATTCTCCACAACTGTGAGCTGAGGAACATCCTCAACCCTAGACTCATCCAGAGACACACAGTTATTGTCTGGAGGACCAAACAACTGCTTATAGAATTCAGTAATGTACAATTTTAGGTTCTCCTGTCCTACAATTGTACCCTCATCTTGCTCAAGCTGAAAGATCCTCTTCTTTCGATGCTTACCATTAGCAATCATATGAAAAAATTCAGTATTCGCATCCCCCTGGACTACTCTCCGGACCTTGGCCCGCAACGCCCACTTCAACTCTTCTTCCCTAAGAAGTTCCTTCAGCCTCAATTCCGCATCCCTCTTGGCTTGAAGCTCCGCTACTGGCAGCAGCGTGGTTTCTGCTTTTACATCTAGGGACTGAATAAGGGAAAGGAGCCTTTCCTTTTCAACCTTATAAATCCCGCTAAGATGCTTAGCCCATCCACGCAGGACACTCCGCAAGTGCCTAATCTTATTCTGCCATCGCTGGAGCGCAGTCTTGCCTCTTGAATCCTTAGCCCACTCTCTAGCCACAAGATCAAAGAAACCTTCACGCTCAAACCAAGCCATCTCAAAGGAGAATACATTCTTATTCCCCAAGTGGGAGGGCTGACCAGAGTCCACAAAAAGCGGCGTGTGGTCGGAAATACCACGGGATAAGGCCTGGACTGTTACTAGAGGGAACTTCTGTTCCCAATCGACACTAGCCAACACACGGTCCAACTTTTCATACGTCGGATTTGGCAGCGCATTCGCCCAGGTAAATTTTCTGCCCGAGAGCTCAATTTCTCTCAGGTTCAAACTCTCAATGATAGTATTAAACATGAACGACCATCTGCCGTCAAAGTTATCATTGTTCTTATCCTCCCGCCTCCTAATAATATTGAAGTCACCCCCCACCAGGTACGGCAGCTGCTCGGAGCCACACATCCGAACTAGATCAGCCAGGAAATCGGGCTTGAGCTCGGGTTGCGCAGCCCCATAAACCGCAACCAGAGCCCAGTTAAACCCATCTTCCTTCGACCGCACCCGGAACTTGACTGCAAAGTCTCCCATAACCTGCGAACCTCAAGCGTCTCGCATCTAACGCCGAGTAAGATTCCACCTGATCGCCCTCGCGGCGGCAAGCAGTGCCAATCAAAAGCAATACCTCCCGACAAAGAATTTAGAAACTGAGGTGCAAAATTATCTCTCCCCGTCTCCAAAAGAGCGATAAAATCTAAGCGATGTTCGACAGACGCCTCAGCAAGAAACCTTCTTTTAGCCAAGTCTCTCAGACCTCTGCTATTCCAAAAGATTCCTTTCATAATTCATCGTAGAATTTTTTTGCCGAACGCAACCTAGCACTCCTACGCATTGCGGACACCGGGTATACCTTTCGTTTCCACTTACTCTTTGGAATAACTTGACTCTGCTACTGGTCCTCATGCCCAGTGTCAGAGGGGCTTGCCAAGCCTATCTCAGTAGAGACATCCTCTACCCCCGCCTCAGAACTAGAAGGCAACAAATCCTCACAAAAATTACCAAGCACCCTGACCCCAAGCGCATCAACCTCCGAATCACACATGGGTTTAACAGCGGCAATATTGCGAATCATCTCTAAGGCCCGCTCAGCCTCTAGGTCAAGGAGATCATTAATAGAATTAGTAGTTTCATGTTCATTACTACCAAGAGAAACTCCTAATTGATTTGCATTATCAAGAATCTCATCATTTGAAAAATGCAATATGGAATTGGAAATATTGACCGACATACCAGTAGTGACTTCAACATCACGAAGCTTGGCCGCCCTCATAGCGCACCGTTGCTGGATGTTGTCCACCTCCGGATGTGCCTGGAGGCGGGCACTCACCCGGCGCCCCTCAGACATGGGGTCCTGGATCCCGCCAAACGCAATCACCTCCTCCCGAGAGATCACGGATGGGGTACGGCCTCCTGCCACACCCGAGCCCGCAGCCCGAGCGACCTGCCTGGGCCTCCCCACAGTCGCGCCAGTAGGAGTAAGGGACGCCTGGCACGGCCCACCAGACGAGGGCATCACCGATGGTGGTGGAGACATGGCCAGGACCTCCCGTCCTGACGCCCCAACCTGCACCGGGGAGGCCGCCACCATAGGAGCAAGCACCGAGGCCACCTGCCCCGAGCCCACTCCCGACGGCGAAGTCGACACCGGCCGAGACGAGATCGCAACGGGAGAAGAAGTATCCGAGTCCTCCTGACCTAGACCTCCACCCAGTGTAGAAGAGTACACGGGAGCCACCTGCCCCGCATCCCCATCCTCAGCACAAAAAGAACCTGAGACCGCCTGGTCTATGACTCCTCCCTGCACACGGGATCCGGTAGACTGCGGCATCTCCATAGGGGGAACCATGCGCTGACCAGAAGAGGGAGTGGCCACCGGCCGACTCACCTCCTCCGCCCCCCTGACCAAAAGTGGTGAAGCCCCGAGAGCCCCAGATCCCGAGTCCAGAGCATCCATAAAATCCAACGCAGGCAAGGCGAGCTCAAAGGCCTCCTCGGACTCCACCCGGTCGCTCCACAACCGCGGCGGTGCAGAAAAAGGCTGAAAGGATCCAAATCTCAACGACTGCGAAGGCACCGAGGAGGGCTGGGTAGCTCCATCCCCGGTCATCGCGGTCTCAGACCCCGGCCCCATGGACAGCTGTCGTCCAGAGTCCTCAGCCGGCGGCTCCTGAACTCCCGCGTTACCGTCACCCTCATGCATATCAACGTCAGACGTGTGATCCGGTGCAGACAGCAGGCTCTCGTCCTCAAACTCAATAACCAGATTATAAATCCTGCCTCGGTAAGCCCACTTAACCACCTCCGGCACATACTCAACATTCAGTATACTGACCAACACCCGAGCAATTCCATGAGCCCTGGTGAAAGCCATGTCCACACGCTCAGGTTTCCCCAAAAGAATGCCCAAACTGGCCACAACCCGAGCATCCTGCAGCGGCGAGGAAGGTGCCCCGGAAAAGCGTAGCCACGCTTGCGTAAGCGGTACACCCTGAGGCTCAACAATCTTCCATTCCTGAAACTCAAGGATACCATCAGTACCCGGCACCTTACACATCCCAAAACTCAGCAATCGCTGCAAGTCCTCCACAGACGGGCACTCGACCCTGAACATCTTGTCAGCAAGCCCGACAAGGTCCCACTGGAACTCCCCAGGAGCCAACTCTCGAAGCCTCTGCACAATCTGCGCCTCAGACACCTCCCCTCTGGTGACCTTGACAATCCCCGTGGTCAGACTCGGAGACTCGGCAGGCACCTCAGGCTCAGTCGGAGACTCGAAAAAACGTGAGCTCAGCACAGTAAACTCCATACATCTTGAGAGACGGTGCCTGATCGCGCAATAACGGACACTCCCCCGATTCATGAGCCAGTTTACCACATGTATCACACAGCCGCGCCACACACTCGGCAATGAAGTGACCCTTATCACCGCAACGATAACAAAGCATCTTTTCTTTCCGACGCGCCCACTTGGACGCTCGATCGGAGTCAGCCCTGTCCATCATCTCCGCAGACACATCAGACATAACCTCAGGAACCGGAGCAGAAGCAAGAGCCGTCACTACCTCCATAGCATGATCAGACAACACAGGCTCCTCTGCCGCCCCGCTATCAGACATCTGCTCGACAACAACCGGTGGTGGCGGCGGTCGTGGACGGTATCGGCCTCCTCGCCCGCCCCGACCACCACGATGGCCACGGTAACCTCCTCGCTGCCGATGACCCGGATCCGAAGACCCCTCAACGAAGCCCCTGGCAGGCCCCAAAAATGGCCTCTCAATCGAGCCATCACTTTGCCATGCATAGCCACGGCCACCTCCCGAGGATGAAGACCCACGGTGCTGGCCAGCGCCGTAGGCATCGTACCCGTCGTCCCCCCACTGACCCCGGGGCGCAGTAACAGTATCGTTGGTCTGCGACGACTGAGACGGACGAGCAACGACGTGGGGAGGAGGAGCCGGTCTAGGTGTCGAACCCGACGGCGCGGGAGCCCTCGGCGCGGCCCCCCTGCCCGTAGCTACGACCGCCGGAACAGCAGGAGCCACTGGCCTAGGGCCGGAGCCCGGTCCACCACGTCCTCCCGACGGCACCGCCGCTGCCGGCGGCCTCCCCACTGGCGTCCCGATAGCAACACGCGCCGCATCCGGCCTTCCCGACCCGCGACCCAGTGCTGATTTGTGAAGCGGCACACCACCACGGCCAGTAGCCGACTCCGGAGGCGGCAGCGCGCCCCGACCATTGCCTTGGCCTGGCGGCAGCGCTCCCCTGCCATTGCCTTGGCCCGGCGGCGCGACGCCGGAGGCCCGACCCGCCCCACTGGGCGCAGGCGGCCGCCTAGCCGGGGGCGCGCCTCCAGAGCCCCCATTGCTCGGAGAGGGGGGATACGACGAGCCCGACCAGGTCCGGCCTTGCGTAGTGACGGCGAGCGGCGATGTAGAACCCTAGGGCACGGCGCTGGAACGACCGAAGACGACAGCCTCGTGCATGCGCCCCGTTCCTCCGTATCGAGCGAACCCACGTCCGGCTGGGCCTCATACCCAACACTCCGCGGCCCAAACGACCTGGTCGGCCCAAGTGATCGCAAGTCAACTTGACCCACAGCCGCTTCGAACTGGGCCTCATACCCAGCCGAAGTCGGCCCAGAAGCCACAGGCGGCCCATCCGCGCCTAACAGGCGATTCAAACGCGCCTCCCGATCGGCGGCGATCCCGAATGGCTTCGCCGGCGCCGCCAGCTTCCGGCCGGCCGCCGCCGCCGTCCGTTTCTTTTCCCGCTGGCGATTGGGCACCACTTTCCATTCTGAACCAAGGTAATCCCCAAACGTGAGGGCCGGAAGACGTACCTTTGGAAGAGGACCACGCCATGGCCGGATCGCCGTTGCCGCCGTCCTCCGGTGCACGACGCGCCAAGCGATCTCGATCCTCTCCGTCTTCTCCAGTCCAATCCTCGCCGGATCATCCTGCGGGTCACCTCATCTACCAGCCGCGCAACCTCCTCCGAATATCCACTCTGAAACGCCTCGCAAATATGATCTGAAGGCGTAGGGGACGCCGTCGCCGGCGAGCCGACGTCCAGATGCCGGCCACCGTCAGCATCCTCCTCCTCGTCACTCTCCATTAGCGCCCAGAAGCGTCCTCCGACACGCCGGTCGCCTCCGGCGCCGAGGTCGCGAGAGGCGCCGAGAGACCCCATAGGCCTGGCTCAGTTACATGCACCACGTTAGCTTCGATTGACTTCTTTTTTTCTTGTATAGATTTGCGCCGTATTTGTTGATCAATACTATCATGTTCTACATGACACGCCAGATCAGGCGTACAAATTTTATCTAGACAGGAGCACCATTGGCCGGCCACGTCCTGATGGAGTCGTGGAATACGTAACAACACTGCCCGTAAGTTCCTCTATGAAAATTAGTTTTCTTGCTACAAACTGGAGTATCAATGTTTCTATCAAAATATTCGCAGAAGAAACTTTATATGGACTGGTAACTACTCCCTTGATTTTAGCTAACAGACATCAACTTGAACTAGTGCGTAAACTCTTTGTAGATTTTGTACGTACAAGTAGCGTTGCTCACCTTTATATACTTCGATTAGTTCTTTTTAATTAATTCTACCCCTTGTGTGCTTGAACGAGAGGAGATCAACAAATCATTAATATCTATGGACTTCAGCAAATACTTGACGGAGATAGACACTGCAGATGCAGTCTCATCTCACAATGGTGGTACGCTCATTGTTGTTACTGGATCGTTAACCGCGCCTGATGGCGTTTGCACAAACTTTACGCAGTCGTTCTTCCTTGCACCACAAGAAGGTGGTGGCTGTTTTGTTCTCAATGACATATTTAGAATTATGCCTAAAACGTCACGACTTGTGACAAGTCAATCCGATAGTCAAGAAAATGACATCAAGGAGAATGTCGGATCTACAGTTGAATCAAGAGAGGCAGAACAAGTGAAGACTGGCCATGTACCAGTGGAGAATAAGGTTGGAGACTTGGAAGTTCCAAACCCCTCAGCTAATGTCACAACATATGAAAATTATGATGGCACCGAGCCACTTGTGCAAGCGACCAAAGAGGATCTTGAAGGGACTCATGATGCTTTTCCTCCTAAACCTCAACCTCATAAGGATGCTACTGGCAGCTCTTACGCATAAATCGTGACTTCTCTATTTTCCCATCTACTTAATGCGAGGGGTTAAGATCGATCGAGGGGCTTTGAGAACCAGGAAAAGCTCTAACTTCTAGAAAGATGGCATCGCTCTTGACCTAGGAGGAATTGCCCAACTTAAGGCAGCTCACTTTGCTTAGTATTATGTGCTATTATCATACCGCATGATATACTATTGTAGTTACTACATTCACATTGCATATTATCATACACTAGTGTTATCACTTTATTTATTTATGAAATCCCAATACAAATTGTGGATATGATCTATTTCTTGTTAGTTTATTCGTTTGATGTGCTATGATAATGTATCATAATCTGAAATATGATAAAGTTATGATCCGGGGGGATACGCATGGGGCCTATGGACAAAATTGATTTTAATTTAGCCACCCCATGACTTAAACCTACCCTCCCACCCCCCAACCCCCGCGGTCATTTCAAGTAACTATCCCCGGATTTCCATGTCTTCTGTAAGATTTTTTTTTCGAAAAGGGGATCTCCCCGGCCTCTGCATCAGAATGATGCATACGGCCATCTTATTAACGAAATAAAAGGTTCCAACAAGGTTCCAAAGTCTCCGACTGAAAAGAAATAAAAAGACAGCTCACACAGAGCTAAAGAGGCTGGTCACACAGACTAGCCAAGATAAGACGCCATAACCGACTGGCTAAAGATAGATAGGTAAACTAATTGCCTATCCTATTAGATGACCGCCATCCAAACCGGTTGAAGATATCCCGAGCTACCATCTCCCAGCGGATAGATCCAGTAACCAAATGCTCCCTGGCCTCCATCGGAGTGAGTAGCGACCATGAACGGATCACGGCCGTGGCTCGGAAAATAACCTGCAAAAAGTGAATACGTGATATTCTGTTAAAGACCAAATCATTTCTGCAAGTCCAGATAGTCCACAACAAAGCGCAAACTCCAACACGAATATGTCTCGCTAATTCAGGCTCAATCCCGGTGAGCCATGTCCCAAATAACGTAGTGACAGAATTCGGTGGAGTAATATTAAAAGCAATGTGGACCGTCCGCCAAAGTACTCTGGCAAACGGGCAATCAAAAAAAAGATGTTTGATCGTCTCGTCCCGATCACAGAAGCTACACCTCATAGGTCCTGTCCAATTACGCTTAATCAAGTTATCCTTTGTTAAAATAACCTGTTTATGGACAAACCACATAAACACTTTTATTTTCAAAGGAACTTTGACAGCCCAAACATGCTTGGAGGTAGGAATGGAGCTCGAATTAATTACATCAATATACATTGATTTCACCGTGAATACTCCAGACCTAGTCAGTTTCCAGCGTAATTCATCGGGTTGTTGAGAAAGATGGACATCCATTAGTCTCCGAACTAGATGGAGCCAATCTTCCGAACGATTGCCCACTAACGACCGTCTGAATTGAATATTAAGGGGGATGGATTGAAACACCGTAGCAACGAATACCTCACGTCGTTGAACAATGCGATATAAAGACGGATATTGAATGGCCAAGGGTGTCTCGCCAAGCCAAGTATCCTCCCAGAATCGTGTACTAGCGCCGTTGCCAATAACAACCTGTGTCCTATTAAACATAGATTGTTGTAAGATAATTTCGGTAATAAAATTCCTTATCATAATATGATACAACGTCATGGATGCTCTAGCCGCACTACCGCCCTGTCCTTCTCTAGTACATCCTCCAACTATTTACATCTACATAGGTCCGATTCCTCCCATGGCAGCCACCACCGCTGCAACCACGTCCTCGTTCCTCTTCCCCTGCCACATTTTCTCGCTGGCAGCAGCAACTCTGAGCCTGCGTAGCTACCTCGCTTTCTACTCGCACAACCAACACTAGTCTAGGATTGCTTTCCATGCCATAGATGTGTTTGGGGTCGATCCCTTCGTGGCTTGCATCGCCCAAGAAAAGGAAAGTTGTACTAAATCAGCGACGAGTAATATGGAACGGAGGGAGTATAAGGTAATAAGGACCAAGTCGTCACCATCGACAACTGCTTCTTGGGAGAGGACACATACACAAAGGTTCTGCTCAATGTACGGCCCTTACAATGATAGCAATGCTCTCTGTTTTTAGTTTTGAGTGGTGATATTTGCCCGGGGGTCAGTGGCGGAGTGTGACACGAAAGTAGGTAGTGGCTAAATTCTAAGCCCAAAATGCTAGCACAGGCCGAATAAGCCCAACGACACGAGAGTTGACTGCATCAGGAGAGAATAGTTCATGAAAAGGGTTTGAGAAAAGAAGAATGAAACAGCAATGGGGCAAAACTAATTCTTATGCCTGGACGGCCTCCCGGAGAAGCTCCAGCTAATGCTGCGACACGGTACGAACCTGCAAAACCAGTTCTCCAGATGGTGAAGCTCCAGCTGTTGCCATGTTGGCTTTTGTTAAGCTTAATTAAGCCTGGTTGACCCCAGTTTCTGTTATTTCCATATATTCATTTTTATAAGTAGTGGCAGTTGGATGAGTTATCGAGCACCCAACAATAACCATTGTTGATACTATCTAGATCGCAACATCGATCAACATATGCATGGACATTAACTAGTCGAGCTCATATTATTCAGTAACAGGGCATATACATAGCATCAAAATGGACGGAAAGAACTGCAAAAAGTGGTAGTATGCAGTATGCAACCTAATCTCTCAGGCTGTTGAAGTACCACCAAGCTAATTAAGCGGAGAATCGACCCTGATAATCAATGTTTATTCGGCTGATAAGGCCGGAACATGCTGATATCTCTGTTGTTCACCTCCTGACGCGGCCTCGCGTTCTTCTCCATGTCCTGCACGGTGGAAGGAAATCAGTCAAGTTTTTCCTCCTTTCTTTCTGCGTAGTTAAATGATGGTTGACATCAACCCAGTCAATGGCAGTTTTCATGTCTCTTTGGAAATTTTAGCCATGTTTTGGTCAACCGAATTAAAGACACAAGAGTTGAGTGCACAGGAGAGAATGGTTCATGACAAGAATTGGAGAAACAGCAGAATGAAACTGCATTGGGGGGGAAAACAAATTCTTAATTACGTACATCGTGGACGGCCTCCCGGAGAAGCTCCAGCTGGTGCCGCGACACGGTACGAACCCACAAAACCAAAGAAAAAATTGCAGAACACCAAACATGTAATGTAATAGGGCTTATGCAAGCATCTAGCCTACCCGCTTGACGATGGTCCAGATGACCCCTTGGGCGCATGGCGGGGTGGTGAGGGAGCCCACGTAGCGGTAATACACGCTGGCCCTGCCCCTCGCGCCCGGGCGTCCACCACCCCCACCTTCTCCTCCCTCTCCCGCTGCTCCGCGATCATCTCCAGATATGGCTCCAGCTGATCATTCAGGAGGACTAGAGTTACATTTTTTTTTTCTTCCAAAAAAGAGGATTACCCCCGGCCTCTGCATCAAAATGATGCATGCGGCCATCTTGCAACTTTATAACAAGAGGCGCCTGAGTTGATTAAGAAATCACTCATGGCGGCAATGCGTGTGCGTGCGCCCCATGTTGGCTTTAGTTAAGCTTAACGAATTGAGCCTTGTTGACTAGTTGCTTGGTTGAAGAAATAGGATGAAAGAGAGAAAGAAGCAAATTAGGGGTGTACCTTGTGCAGGAAGGGGTCACGGGCACCGATCTCGTAGAGGACGCCGATGACGGCGGCTTTTCCCTGGGCGCTCTGGTGCACCATGTGCAGCTCCATGTCGTACCGGCGGCCGTTGACGCTGTGCTCCGTGGGCGCGTGCCAGTGCAGCTGCCGGAGGTGGTACGCCGTGCCGTCGATCGACACGCTCCCGGCGTCGCCCTCGAAACGCACCTGCATATCCAAGCATTCACGGTTAATCAAGCAGGCCATTACTACTTGAAAACGGATGGGTAACGTTGGATACCATGATGTCGTGGCCGCGGTTGACGATGGATGCGTTAGCGGGGGCGTAGGAGTGGTTCAGGTGGCCGAGGCGGCGCACCAGGGACACGCGCGGGCCGGCGAGGTCGATGGGTGACTGCATCTCCCCGCTGCCGCACGCCGACCACTCCTCCCTGATCTCGCCCCAGTGCGCCGGCCCGTTCTCCGCGTCCACCGAGTAGCTGAACTCCTCCTCGTGCTCTACAATCAGGACATCATGCAACGGACATGAATCCTCAAGACATGCACGCACGGCATGGCGTCGATCGGCAGTGGATGATGGAGCTCACGTACCGGTCTCCTGCTGGGCTCTTGCTGTCGGGACGGCCGAGAGGAGGACGGAGGCGGAGAAGAGGAGAAGGAGGAGAGCCGCCGCCGACGCCGAGATGGCGTGGTGGAGGCCCCGACGTGGACGCATGTTGTCTACGTGTTGTGTGTCGGCTCGTCTGCTTGTGGAGCTGATGAGTCGTTGTGCGGCTGGAATATATAAAGCGAGGAGAATGGCACGGGTCAGGCGTGGCCGGCCGCGTTAGGTATTTGGAAGCTAAGCTGCTACGGCGTAGGTACTGACGTGACGTAGGTACACACATTAAAATTCAGAGCTAAATCGATGGGTTGGCTTCAGAGTTTAGAGCAATGGCGCCCCTAATGCCATCTTAACCGCGCAAAGTCATTTTAAGCGGTGATGCTATCTGTCTGATAGATCTCACACCGCTCATATTTTCTGAGATGCGTGCGAGCTATGGCCCATCTAGATGTATCACACGTATCTTCTTTTACGTATTTCAAAGTCAAATCACGGCACGGGTCCTACCATAGTCGGAAAATAGACACATGCATGTTACACATCTTTCTTTTCTCACTCAAGCACAAGCTCCCTCTTTCATAAATCCATCACTTTTATTTTTATTTGCAGAATTTGGATGATTCATATCTCTTAAAAAAAATCTGTTTCTGAATTTTCTTATATACTTGAACTCCTGGCATCAAGACCTTTAGAACAAGATCAAACCTGGGTACATTTGAAACATGCTTAATTTTGACATTTCACAATTCATATGTGAAACAAACATTTTTCAGTAGAAAATATGAAACAAACCTATTTTCACTAGAAAAAAAATGTGAAACCAACCTATTTCACGGGAAACCTATTTACCGCAAATATCAAACTTAAATGTCAATTTGTGAAACTGATTATTTGAAAATGTGTAACAGTTTATTTCAAAAGAGTGAAATATGTTACTTAAAAAATGTGCAATTGAAATAGATGTAATTTTTGTGAAACAAGCCAGTGAAAAATTAAATGTAGGTTCTTGAAACAAAAACAATATGTAACTAAAATGTCAAGTTGTGAAGCTGATTATTCGAAAAGAGTGAAATATGTTATTATGAAATATATTTTTAAATGAGTGAAATATGTTATTATGGATCTTTTTTGAAATGAGTAAAATGATTGAGATATGTTATATCAAATGAGTGAAATCTGTTTTGGAATAGGTGAAATCGGTTTTAAAATGAGTAAAACATGTTGTTTATGAAATTAGTGAAATATGTTATTCTGAAATATTTTTCTAAATGGGTGAAGTATGTTATTAGGAAAGAAGTGAAATGTGTTCTTGTGAAATCAATTTTTTAAACTCATTCGAAATATGTTCAAGGTCGGTCTTGTTTTAAAAGGTCTCTTCAACATGAGTTCAAATATATTTAAAAATTTAAAACGAATTTTTTTAGGAGATATGAATGATTTTAAGTTAGCAGAGGTCAAATAAATGGATGAATTAGTTTGGATGGGAGAAGCGAGAGAATGGGAAGCACACGCATACAAGACTACTTTACCATCTGACTAAAATCTGAAATTGGTGGGACCCGTGTATCGTATTTATAGATTGTGTGTATTACGGTGTCCCGAACTAAGGGTCTTTACACGATGGTAAATGATGCACGAGTTTTTACCCAGGTTCAGGCTCTCCTGAGAGAGAAATCCATACATCCTACTTGTGTTTTAGTGCTTTTGGATGAAGTACAAAGTACTGATGCTCTACCTCGAGATCGCTGTGTGTCATCTACATGCCCGACCCCTCGGTTTATATAGGTACCGGGGGTCTAGGATTACATCCTAGTCGGCTATGCACACCGAGAACGGGTTATGGACGACTTCTAATATCTTGGAGTATATGGCATGTCTTTGGGAGCCTTTCATTTGCCACGAGCACCACCTTGATGTGGCCCACTGGTGAACTGACATGTGGGTCCTCGCCCTGGCCCACCAGGCTAGGAGACGACGTGGTGAGAGACCCCCATTCGAGACAACGTTAATATGTGGCATGGAAAGGAAGGAGCAGTGTCGTTTGTGCACATGGAAAGTGAGGTATCTACGCCGGGTCAAGGCTGCCTCTGCCAGCGAGGAAATGTGGCAATGAAGAGGGACGAGGAAACCATTATGGCGCTGGTGGCTGCGATGGGAAGAATGGAAGGGAAATATAGGAGCTAAGAGGTCAATGTTGGGAGTTGTATTGGAGAAGGACGAGGTGATCGTGTAGGCTAGAGCATCCATGACCTACCTAGAAGGAATGAGACCGGCTATCGCAAGTTGGGTGGGGGGGGGGGGGGGGGAGACCTAGCCGCCATGTCAGGAGCAACAGAAGTTGCATCAGGGCAACAGTGATAGAATCGAGAACGACTGAGACACACCGCATGATGGTAATAGCGATAGGCGTGGCAGGCAAAGCCATGTGTACATAGCCCCTAGCTCGTAACTTTGGCATTTTTGTATTATGAACATCAAACAAAAAAATTAATAAGAAGTAAATCATATCCACAATGTTGTATTGGGATCCAGAAATAAAGAAATAAAGTCTCGATACTGATGTATGATACTATGTGATGTGAATGTACAATATTATATATCATGCACTATGGTACTAACACATAATACTAAGCAATGCGAGTGGCCTTAAGTTGGAGAATTCCTTCTTGGGTCAAGAGCAATGCCACCTTTCTAAAAGAATTTAGGGCATTTTTATGGCTTTGAGACCCACTCGATCAAACTTAACCCCTCACATTAAGTAGACGGGAAAACAGGGAAGTCACAGTTGACGCGTAAGACCTGCTAGTAGTGTCCTTTTGAGGTTGATTAGGTTGAGATGATGGAGGAGAAGCAGCAACAGGATCCTCTTTGGTCACTTGCAGAAATAGATCGATGTCATCATAATTTTCATCTGCCGTGCCATTAGCAATGGGGTTTAGAACTACCAAGTCACCAACCTTATTCTACGCCGACACATGGTCAGTACTCACCCGCTCCACCTCTCTTGGTTCAGCAATAGATCCGACATCCTGCTTGATCTCATTTTGATGATTGTCGGCTTGACTCACCACAGGTGGCGACGTCTCAGGCATAATTCTTAATATATCACTTTGGACAAAATAGCCACCTTCTATTGGTGCAAGGAAGAACGACTGGTTAAATTTCTGGCAAGCACCATCAGACATGGTTAACGATCCAGTGACAACAATGCGCACACCACCATTGAGAGATGGCACTCCATCTACAGTATGTATCAGAATCTTCAAGTATTTGCTGAAGTCCATAGACATTAAGTTTTTCTTGATCTCCTGCGTTGTTCAGACAAAAGGGTTATATATATAGAACTAATAAGAAGAACCATTCTGTCGTTTAAACAAAGATTAATTCTGTCGAAGTATATAGAGACGGGCACCATATTGATTAATTGTAGCAACAAAACTGAATTTCAAATATACATATACAGGAACTTACGGGCAGTGTTGTCACATATTCCACGACTCCATCCGAACCTGCCCGGCCAATGGTGCTGCTGTCTTTATAAAATTTGTACGCCTGGTCTGGTGTCGCGTGCAGACTCTGGTAGTAATGCTTAACGAAAAAGGAGAGAAGTTCTAGCACTTCCTCTGGAGGGGTATCACGAGAATCAGCTTGCATCGCCATTGCTGAAAGGAAATTATACATTAACGGGTATATAAACTGAGAGAATGTATATTGTAGTATGAGCATAAAGAGATGCTAACATTAATTAAAAGGAACAATGCAGAGAATCGAAGATTATCGAACAAGATGAATGAATAAATAGAAGATGCAGGCAGAGAAATTTTGAGAAGGACGAGGAGATAGAAGGGGCGACGGTACCTCGATCAAGCACGGAGATATCGAGGGCGAGTCGCCGGCCGGCCGGCGCAGGCTAAAACCCTAGAAGCAACACGAAACAGCAGCGGAGGATGGTTTTTCGCCGGACACGCGAGCGAGCACAGCAGCAGGGGAGGAGGCGGCCGGGTTAATTTAAAACGCAGTTGTTCACTTGTTCTCCGATTCCGATTGCGATTCCGTTTCCTATTTCCCTTGCCGGTTGTGCGCGCGAGCGGCTGAGCGACATGAGCGGCCAGGAGACGGTGGCCGGTCTCCTTTCTCTACATGGAGACGACGGTGACCGGTTTCGACTGACTTTTGCTGTCAACACAAAACGAGAAGAGGCTTGATTTTGACCAATCCAAGACCAGCCCCGTCAGCTCTTTTTTTTTATAGCAAAACCAGCCCGTCAGTTTTTTTTAGGGATCGTAACTTTATTAAAATTGAACAATATTCAACGGGGTACAAAGAGGGCCATGAAGGGATATAACAAATTTTACAGCAGTGATAACAAATTTTACAACATTATGCGCCTTCTGATTGGAAGCTCGACCTTCGAATATAAAATCACAGCTGACAAAACATGCTCTTTCCTGTTTATCTCTTTCACAGCAGTGATATGGGGGCCTCCCAACCCCTTTGTGATGTCGTCCACTGCTAGTTTGCAGCCACGGGCAATTACCAAATGATTCGAAAATCGATCAGCCGCAAGTGGCAAGGTCTCTCAACATGCTATGGCCTCTAGCGATGTTGGATTATTGACACCAGGTAGAACAATAGCTGAAGACCCGAGGTACTGACCCATCATGAGACAAGCCGTCGTCTACATGGATTTTAACATGACCAATCGGAGGCGGTTTCCAAGCTCTTTGCACATTGACCACATGTGTGTGTCTCGCCGGATTGGTCGCAGTGGACTAGTTCATTTTTCAATGTCAATCAGCCCCGTCAGTTGAACGATGACGGACCCGAACAAAGAGCCCAACCCATGTGAGCTCATGGGGGAGGAGGAGTTGACCCACCATTCGATTTGAGGCTTCGACGTGTTCGCCGGTTTTCCAGTTATTAAATCAGGCATTGGTTTGTCTCAAAAAAAAAATCAGGCATCGGTGGAGAAAGATATGCTAATATCATGAGAGAAATCAATATCTCAGCACAGAGTTCCTTCCCGCTCCTTCATCTTCGAAGGACAGGAGTCTAATATCAAGGCACATATAGCCTCCCTAAATTCGCTCTCAATCTTCCTGAAGGACGCTAGCCAATCGATATTCACTGTATTACTGTAAACCATATTTTTTATCAATATAAATTGGATTGTGTTTAGCTTAAAAAAAAGAGTGATCTTGGTTTCTGGTTTGGCGGTCGGGATTGACAGGGATGGCTAAGGTTGTGGTGCTAATAGGCAAGGTTCGATTCTGACGAGTACTTTAATATTTATTTCTAACTTATTTAATGCTATTGTATTTTTAATCCCCGTTTAAAACTTAGGAACCAAAAAATCTTAGGATTGAAATATCACATGAATTGTCTTGTTACCTGAATTCCTACATGAATTCAAAACACATGAATGCTCCAAAACTGCTGTTTGGGCACTATATATAGGGAAAACTCAGAGATTGTAAACACCAGGAGAAGAAAACATGAGGTAAGACCTCATGTTTGCTTTCCTCCAAAATTTATATGAATTGGCTCATTCCATAGGAATCTTGCTAAGCTATTTCTTTGTTTTCAAATGGCATCATAAGAAGTTCTCCTATAGGAATTCAATCATCCAAAATTATCATGCTTTTCTTTCCAAACAGGGGCATCACTTTATGGAAATGATAAAATCCGAATGTCCGATTTTTAACCATGCAAATCAAACATTTTTATGGCAATTTTAGTTGACGTGAGAATGGCAAGTTCATTAGTTACCACTTAGCAAGCATGACAATTTTCTAGCAAATAAAACTGAGGGTGGATTTGCCATGTTTATCAACTAAGCTAGCCAGGACCAAGAAATATAAATTGCCACAAAAAAGTTAGGTTTGCCATGGTCAAATCCCGAACGTCCGGGACTTATCGGCGTCCTAGCTTTATCTGTCCCAACCCCTTCTCATTGTAGGTTGTTTGTTACCAAAATAATAGAACTATTTTGAAATAGATGACTCCCTGGCCAATCTTTTTCGAATTTGTTATAAAATATTCATTTTTCTGAGGGATAAATCATTATTCTCAAGCTTGAATCTCAGTCGCCAACTCAAAAGTCATTATTCATATGATTGTTATTGTTTCCACCAAATCAATTGAACTAGGTGTGGGCTCATTAGATATGTCCTGACCACCATTTTCCTCAAACCGCATTTTACAGAAACATGATTTCACTTTTGGATATTCTGTGTCATGTTTTCTATATATATATACTTAATAAAAGAATATTGTTCCTTTTTCTGCCAGGCAAAGTGATTCGTCCAACATTTCATTCTTTTACCAAGCATCATTTCTTGGAACCCACCTTAACTGTCCCACCTTTTATTGACTTACCGAATAAACTTATATTTTCTTTGGTAAGCTAACAAATGATTATAGAAAATAAAATCCTAAAATATGGGCAGGTTAATCACAGGGCAGGATTTGGTAAATATTTATTTACATGTTCACATTACTATGGACTGGTAAATCATGGGCTAAAATAATAGAATATTTATACATGTTGCAATGCACATGCAATTACCTAGTTACACCATTAAAAGTATTGCACTTTTGGACGTAGCGTGCATCATTTTATTTTCTTGGGTGAAGTTTATTTATTGCAATTGTTGTAGGAATCGAGAGAAACTAAAGAGTAAGCATAGTTAAAAGGAATTATAAATTCCCGGCGAAACCGTGGGAAAGCTCTAAAACCTAGTCTTGAGATGAGAAAGAACTTACACCAGGTCATTCAAAAAGATGCATTCTTTGTTTAATTATTTTAGTTCTGGTCTATTTACTAACTGATTAATTTTGTCATGCAGGAGAATAGAGAAATTTTTAGGGGTTCCTCTAGTGCTACACATCCACCTCCACAACCACCACCTCAACACCAAACTTCACAGATGCCAGCATCATCTGCTCCACCTCCTAAAGCAATGAGGAACAGAAAAACAACAGCAAATAAGAGAGGTTCAACATCAACAGTTTCAGCAGAAGCAGCCAGGTCTTCACCAGCACCTGTAACAGGATCAGCATCAACAAGAGCTCCAAGAGGATCAACATCAACAAGAACATTCAATGCACCAAGAACATCCACTGGAGAACCAGGGATATTGGCAGGCAAGAGGAAGAGGAAACCTCCTAGCAAGTTTGCATCCTATTTCAATGCTAGTGGAAACTATTGAAACTCTGTTTCTAAGTTTGTGTTCTGCTACTTAGTTTGAGTGTATGGTACTAAGTTTGTGTTCTGCTACTAAATGTGTGTTGTGCTACTAGCCTGCTTAAATTCAGACATGTGAACTTGTGGACAATGTTGAATGTATGGTACTTATTTGTGCCCAATACCAATGGGCTAAGTGCTACTGATTTGTTTTGATTTGTTTTTTGTTTTACTTTGCCATTTGTACAGTTTAGGTGCATGTTGTAATTGTTTTAATTTGTTTTATTTGTTTAACGTTGCCATTTCCACAGTTCAGAAGTTACTGCCAAATTAATTTTAGAAAAAAAATTCTGCACAAAAAAGTCTGGCCTAGGGCTCGAACCCAGGACCAGTTTGTTGTAACCATGCGTTCAATACCAATGGGCTAGTGCTGGTGATTTGTTTGACTAGCACTGGCCTAACTTATTATGTGTTGTTAGCTACGTCGTCTGTTCAGCTTGCGTTGCAGCCGACAGCGTGGTGAGCGTGCGTTGAGTAAAACCAGCCGTTTCGGATTCTACGACTTAATTACGTGTCCACCCACCACGCCCTCTGCTCACTCGCCCACTCGCCACGCTCGCACCGCCCACTCCACTTCCCCCTCTCTCCTGTCAAAATCGCCGCCGACAACCACCGCCACCGCCGTCGCCATGGACTGGCAGCTGGCCATCGAAGGTCTCGCCGGCAACAACCAGGAGATGCGCGCGCAGTACAGGGAGATCGCACGCTGGTTCCCCAGTCTGGCGATGCTGAGGAACCACGCCCGCGGCCTCGTGAAGATGATGACAGCTGCTGAAAAGCAGCGCGCCTTCCCAGCCGGCCGCACCATCCCGCCGCCGACCATTCTGCTGTGGGAGACCCCCGTCCCCAGGCAGCGCGCCCGATGGTGGATGTACCGCTCATCCACCACGCCGCCGGCCGCCGCGGACCACATCACCGACGCCGTCCTCGCTCTCCCAGCTCCAATCAACAACGCCTACCAGGGGAGGCGCAATCCATGGGTCCTTGGGCCCTCTGACGACTCTGACGGCGAGTCCTCTGACGACGAGTCCAGTGACGATGATGAGGACGAGCCCTCTGACGACTCGGACGACGAGGTGGATGAGGTCGTCGTCCTCTCCGACGACGAGCCTGAACTGCAACTGCTGGCTCCGGTCCTCGACGCCGTGGAGGGGGATAGGAACCTCCCAATCCACGTGGATGCGCTGCCGGAGGTCGTCGATCTCCCAGACGGCGTCGTCGTGAAGCAAGAACAAGATGGCGGCGAGGAAGAGGTGCTAGAGCCGGCGCCGGTCAAGAAGAAGAGGGCGGCCGTGACTGCGGTGCGCCGCTCCCAGCGCTTGAAGATGCTGAAGAAGAAGGAGTGAAGTGCTGCCTTCAGTTACTTCAGTGCACTAATGTTCAGTTTCGTCAGTCCTGAACTTTCGTAAGTTCAGTAAGTTCCTAGGTTCAGTTTCGTCAGGCACTATCTACTACTAGTTGCTATTTATGTCAGGCACTATCTACTACTAGTTGTTATCTATGTCAGACTATGAATGGAAGTACTATCTATCTATGACAGACTGTCTATATATGTTACTTGCTACTTGCTACTTACTACATATGTTAAGTTATTTGTCAGACTATCTAAGCTAACTGCTATATGTGTTACTTGCTACTTCCAACTATGTCACTACTGTCAGTTATCCACACATGATATATGCAGAGTAAAACAGCCTCATCGTAGATAAAACATTCTTACTTACTTAACTTAGCATGAGTACTCACTTAGCATAGTAGGTCTTAACATAATAGTCATTACATCATAGATAAAACCAACTAGTTCTTAAACCATAACAGTACCTCCCTCCCTCATACCTTTCTGAAAGCACATGAAACTTTCCCAAAATATACACCTAACATGCATGACATTCCAAGGCCAGCTATATATATAGGCCTACTAATTACTTAACCCACACACCAACCACTTCACTCATTCATAATTGCCTTGATCCTCTCCAGCTTATCTTTGCTGGCATGCCCAGCATTGAGCAGATCAGCAATCAGATACTCCAGCTTCTTCTTCTCTTGCTTAAGTAGGTCCCTGTCCCCCTCCACTTCCTTCATGGCCTTCCTCATGTTCTGAATGATATCTGCTTGGCTTTGAAGAATGCACCTTTGCTCCTTGGCAAGCTTCAGCTTTTCCATACTTAACTCAATCTTTGCCTGATCCTCAAGTTGTTTCTTCTTCTCATTTAGTTCATTGTTTGCCTGACTGGTATAGTCCATGTCATGAGACATCTTGCCATCTTGATAGTCAAATAGCTTGGATACATCTTCCACCAACTGGCTGTAGTTGTTTGACAGGAAATCAATTTCCTTCTGTAGCTTGGCCACCTCCTTCTCATGGGCTTGTTTGTCATTCACCCTTCCCAAGTTCTGCTCATGGTACATGTCCCAAATCCTGGTTAGGCACCTTTGTAGAATCTCTGGCCAAGGACCATCCACCCACTCCACAACCCCACAGTTCACACCTACATCCTACAGAAGCAATTATTTATAATTAAGCACAAAGCACTTAGTAACAAACTTAGTACAGATAACTAAAGTTATAAAGTCATTTCATTTAACTGAAACCCTTCGTTTACATCAATATGCTCTCTGAATTATGCAAACATAACTCTTTCACAGTAAGCACACACCACCTGACTTAGCATCAGAGATAATTTCAGTTAACAGCTATATTTAGCAGTAGATACCAATTCATTTAACTCTGTTCTTTTTCAGTTAACAGCTATATTCAGTAAACACCTAACTAATACATTCAGTTCACAGTACACTAAAGATCTCTGCATGTAGGTGTTCTCAGGTTCAGTCATGTATTGAATTCAGTTAACTAAAGATCTACTTTCACATATAGCTTCCATATGTATGGCACTTTCAAGTTTCAGTTCTAAACTACAGCACACATCTCTGCACCACATGCTGCACCACACATCTCCAGCAGCAAAACACATCACACATCTCCACCAGCAAAACAAGTTAGCGTTCAAGATTAAATACCTGCTGCACAGGACAACCCAGGAATCGCCTCCCAGTCAAAGCACCTTCAAAAGCCACCATCTTCTTCGGCCTCTGATGATGCATCATGCACGTCGGCTCAGATTCAGTGTAAGAACCACAGAAAGATGGTTCCACCACACTGTCAGGGGTTTCCTGCAAAAAAAACTTCGAATCAAACCAAAAGCAACTTGGAATCTCCAATTTGGATGAACTAACCCTAACCCTTACTCTGTTTCACCATTATGCACTTACAAAGAGCTGAGGATCCATTGAAACCATGTTGATGTCCTCGTCCGAGCTCTCCTCGTCATTCTAGGATGGCATCCTCAACTTCTACCGGCAGCAATGGCCGCGGCCGCGACGGCGATAGGCTGACGTAGCTCAGAGCACCAGGGAGAGGGAGAGGATGAGGACGAGGAGAGCGAGCGAGGAGGAAGAGACTGAGCGAGTGGCCGAGCTCGCTCTCACTTATTGGCCCACTGACAGCCGACGTTCTCACAGCGGACGGGCCGTTAACGGCCGTCAACGCGCGGCGGCCGACCGTTAGCCTGCGTGGCAATTGATTCGCGGGCCCAACCGGTCAGATTCGGGGTTAGCGCGGGCGAAGCGAGCGCTTTCGCGACTTGATAGTTTTTTTGCCATGGTTTAGGACAAATTTGGTAGTTTTTCGCACAAAAACGTAGAGTGGTAGTTTTTCGTCACGTTTCCGTCAATTGTGGTAGTTTTTGGTTAAATACTCGATTGTGTCCATGTTTTGTAGTGTGTAGCGCACATTACGGTCTGATGATAGTTATTTTTCGATCTAGAAAGAAGTTATGAAATTGACTTGGCCCCCTATACCAAAATCCTGGCTCCGCCCCTGTCTCGGCTGTTGTTATTAGCTCCGAATGCAACACATCGATTTAGTTAAGAGTCGAGGACAAGCAGAACACATCCCGGATATTAGCTCTGAATTTTGATGTGTGTACGTACGTCACTACCTACGACGTACGTAGCAGGTTAGCTTCCAGTTACCTAACGCGGCCGGGCACGCCTGACCCGTGCCATTCTCCTCGTAGTATATATGCAGCACCAGCTCAACACACGACTCATCATCGACGCAGACCAAAGAGGCAGCAAAGACCAGGAGGAGACGCACAACATGCATCCATGTCGGGATCTCCACCTCCACCGCGCCGTCTCGGCATCGGCGTTGCTCCTCTTCTCTGCCTCCATCATCCTCTCGGCCGTCCCTGCAGCCAGAGCCCAGCAGGAAACCGGTACGCTGAACTCATTCGCCCTCCGCCGATCGATCCATCCATCCATCGATATAATCACCATTGCTTTCCCTTCCGATGAACCCATGCCTTCTTGTCTTGATAATTCATGTCCGTTTGTCGCAGAGCACGAGGAGGAGTTCAGCTACTCGCTGGACGCGGAGAACGGGCCGGCGCACTGGGGCGAGATCAAGGAGGAGTGGTCGGCGTGCGGCAAGGGGGAGATTCAGTCGCCCATCGACCTCGCCGGCCCGCGCGTGACCCTGGTGCGCCGCCTCGGCCACCTCAACCACTCCTACGCCCCCGCCAACGCCTCCATCGTCAACCGCGGACACGACATCATGGTATCGAACGATTACCCATCTGTTTTCAAGTAGTAATGGCCTGCTTGATTAACCGTGAATGCTTGAATATGCAGGTACGGTTCGAGGGCGACGCCGGGAGCGTGTCCATCGACGGCACGGCGTACCACCTCCGGCAGCTGCACTGGCATGCGCCCACGGAGCACAGCGTCAACGGTCGCAGGTACGACATGGAGCTGCACATGGTGCACCAGAGCGCCCAGGGAAAGGCCGCTGTCATCGGCGTCTTGTACGAGATCGGCGCCCGCGACGCCTTACTGCACAAGCTGGAGCCATACCTGGAGATGATCGCCAAGCAGAGGGACAGGCAGGAGAAGGTGGGCGTGGTGGACGCCAGGGGGGCGCGCGGCAGGGCCAGCGTGTACTACCGCTACGTGGGCTCCCTCACCACCCCACCCTGCACCCAAGGGGTCATATGGACCATCGTCAAGCGGGTAGGTTTCGTTCCATTAATACTACTATCTCTGTAAACTAATATAAGACGTTTTAGATTAGAAAGATCGATCAATTATTTTCTTCATCCTGATCGATAAAATTAACTCTTCCTAAAACTTGTCTTTGGTTTAATTTGCAGGTTCGCACAGTGTCGAAGCACCAGCTGGAGCTTCTCCGGGAGGCCGTCCACGACGTAAGTCTTTTTTTTTCTCTCCAATGCAAACAGATGCCTATTCTCCTGGTGTACTCAACACTGTCTTTAATTCAATTCGGTTGGCCAAAACATGGCTAAAATTCCAAAAGTGATATGAAGGCTGCCTTTAATTCAGTTGATCTCGACTGTGGGTTAGGAAAATGCTAAAAATCTAAGGTTTGCTGGGTGAGCATGGCAAATCGAATGTTCTTCATAAAAAATTATGTTGTCACGAAGATGGCAAATTTCTATAGCAAGCATGGAAAATCTGAACTGGACGAATTTGTCGTGCTTGCTAAAGAAATTTGCCATCCTCACGACACATAAATTGCCATGATAAACGTTTGATTCCGCCCACCCTCCCAGTTGATGTTCGTTAGTTATCAAAATCTCAGACTGATTTCCTTCCACCGTGTAGGAAATGGAGAAGAACGCGAGGCCCCGTCAGGAACTCAATAGTAGAGACATCAGCATGTTCTGGCCTATCCAGCACAATAGAAATTGATTATTATATTAGGGTATTCTTCGCTTTGATTGGTTTGGTACTTCGGTAGCCTGAGAGATGAATTTGCATATTGTACAACGATCTTTTGTACTTCTTTCTGTCCATTTCGATGTCTTATGCTTAGCTAGTTCATTTCCATGCATATGTTGATGTCAGGATGTACTTCCTCCGTCCTATAATATAAAAATGTTTTTTACACTAATTAAATGTCGTTGAATCGTTGGGTACTCTGGACATGATTACCAATGTGGGTGTTGATGTTGGAAAAACTCACAAGCATTTGATTATGTTTAGCAATTGTTGCTTTTCGATAAAGGATTATGGTTGACTTGAGTACAGGGGCCTGAAATAATAGGACCATCCGTCTGCTGGTAGCCTACTGCTGTCTCCTTAAGAATCATGCAAGGAATAGTTTGCTACTCGATAACTCATCCAACTGCCACTGCTATTAAGATTTGGAAAACTGGCCATGATTTGATTATTCTTGACCACACAACTAGCTGCTGGTATCCTGGTGATGTTTCCTTAAAGAACCATGCAAGATGGTGAGGCATTTCTCTTATAAAAAGCCAATCCCTGAAAATACGAAACACGTAGAAGATTACGCTACCAAAAGAAAGTACAGGAAGCTCAACGCTACACTACACCTAACTACACCTAAGCTCCACGACAACGCCCCAGGAAGGAGAACGGCGCAAAGCGTCGTCGCTGCAGAATCCATATGGAACCCAGGCATGGAGAGGAGCATCACGGCGCCATCTTTAGGAAGAAAGCGACACCCAGGAGTGTTGCCGTCGTCGGCGACAAAGCGCAGAGCTTTCATGCGGCATCTCCTCCGATGTCACCACGAGGTCTTCAGGAGAAGCACGGCGAGTCCAGAACCCTAGATCCGGATCGGGATGCCGCCACTGTCAAAGATAGAGTGCGCTCAAGCCACCCGCCACTATACCTCTCGCCGCCACACGACCAAGAGACATAGGCACCACCATTGCCATTGTGCCAGCCGAAGAGCCACCCATGACGACCGCCTTCCAGGTCGCCGCCCCGGCATCCAAGCTGCGAGACATCACCAACTACCCACTTTCATAGTGGCCACACTACTGCAGAAATGCCAAGTAGTGGCGGGCGCCAAATGGCCAGTTGTGGCGGGCTAGGCTCCCAGGGGCGCCCGCCACTGACCTTCTGCCACTGTTATGATGCCATCAGTGGCGGGCGAGCACCCGCCACTGTTAGAGTCCACCAGTGGCAGGCAGTGCTACTTGCCCGCCATTGGTTTATGTTATTAGTTGTGGCGGGCCATACTTGTCGCCCGCCACAGCTACGTCCCTCTAACCATTCCAGCACACGATACAAATAACCACATTACAGCATACAACTAACCACATTACAACATACAACTAACGTAAGTGATCATACACATTACATCTAACATAGCAATAATCTAAACTTCATACAAATAGATGAAAATGGAGTGGAAACTTTCCGCTTTTCCGGAGGAAAAATGGAAACGGAGAGGAAATATGAAAACATAAACTGAAATTTGCAAAACAGAAGTGGAAATGGAACTTTTTATGCAGAAACGGAAACAAAAACGGAACAGTGTTTTCCGATGAAATGGGCGTGGAAATGGAACTTTCCGTTTCTGTGAATATGGAATTTCGTTTTGACTATAGACATGTGGCTACTTTGTAGCCTAGCCACCAAACAACACACAATGACACAATGAGTAGAATGGATCATTTGAGGCCCAATTTCTACTACCACACATGTACTCAGCTTGACCTTATATGCAATTGTGCAGTACTATTACAATACTACGCTAAGTTGCTAACATAATGATATTATTTTATAGCCATGTTAACAATTCATTAAAGAAATTGTGTGTATTTCTCTATGATTAAAGGGTTTTAAGTTCCGGTCAACGTCCGCTTTTGTTTCCGTGTTTGCTTTGTATTCGCTCCATGTCCATTTCCGATAGTATCTGTTTTCGTATTCATTTCCGGGGTTTCTGTTTTTCGTTTCCGCTTCTGCAAAAATATATGAAAACAAATGTGGTAGCACTCAGTTCCGTCTGTTTCCGCTCCGTTTTCATCCCTACGCATTAGTGTACAACAACTCATGTCACATCATTAGTACAACAACACAACATACAAGACCTCATGATAACAACAATACCATAATGACAATGAGCTGGATAAAGATAATCAAATTCTTTACTCGTCCACTTGTCCACACGGTCTTGCATACTTCATAGTTGATTTTCTCTTTGCGAACGTAATTGACATAATGATCCTCAACTTCTCTGTGGACGTAGTTAGCATAATGATCCTCAGCTTATTTTTTTAGTCTTATATATATCCTTTGTGGCAGCTGTTTTTGTAACCGTCTACTTGCTCCTTCCATATCTCCCATGAATCCTAAATTCCAGGATTCCTCCCGGTGTACACTACATACCAGTTCCACTTCATCTACGTAAATTGATAAAAAAGCCAACATGTCAATTTCATAGTTATCCAATCATATAGAGCAAAGTCACATCATAATCTTCATAGTATTATAGACGATACAAATCACCACATTGGACAGTTCATTAGTAGTTCGAAAGCAAAAGTTTAGCTCCATCATTCGCATCGATCATATAGATCACATGGAAGCAGTGCACTAGTTGTTCAGCTCTATCATGAGCTATCCTCGCCTTCCGTAATCTTCGTGATCTCGTCTTGAGTGTTCCTCGCAGCTTCGACGGCTGCTCGCGCACTCTCCGCAGCTGCCTGCACACTCTCAGCGGCTGCTCTAGCGCTCTCGGAATATGCCTGAGCGCTCTCAGAGTATGACTGAGCGCTCTCGGTGGCTGCTCGAGCACTTTTGACATAGGCGAGCACGATCTCGGTGTACTGAGCCACCTCGTGACGATGTCTACAGCAGTAGGAATCCCGTCTATGGGTGTAGGAGTCCTAAGGAGGTGTCTTGGCTTCTTCGTCTAAATCACATTAAACAGTTTGTCATTTAGATATAACATTTAGAGAAAAAAAACTACATGACCTTTGATAGAATTTGGACATATTGAGTGCCAGAAATTAAGCGAAACGGAACTTAATCCACGCTTCACAAAAACATCGGCACTCACTATGAATACACCTGCATCTATATGTATACTTTTGGTATAGCACACGCAATCAATTTTAAGACATTCACTTAAGAAGATTCAATGATACATCATACAACAAATTTTAGCTACACTAATAAAATGTTGTACTAGATTTTCATCCATATGTTGTACATTTTAACTACACTAATAAAGAGAGAGAAACCCATACCACAAGTAACCATTGACAGAGAGGAGGGAGGTGTGCTTACGGGGCCGGAGTCGGAAGGGTGGTTGTACGAGGCAGAGGTCGATGTCGGAGGCGCTGGCCGACGGCGAGTTCGATGGTGACGAGCACGACATTGGATGCGAAGGAAAGCACGGGTGACGGTCAGGGGGAAGTAGTTCGAAGTAGCGTTGCATGGCGACGCCGACGAACTTCGAGGCGGGGACGGACGGCACGGGCGAGAGGGAAGATTGGCTCCTCGACGCCGTTCGAGGCGGCGGACCGTGACCTCGTGATACGTCTCCAACGTATCTATAATTTTTGATTGTTCCATGCTATTATATTATCCATCTTAGATGTTTTATATGCATTTATATACTATTTTATATTATTTATGGGACTAACCTATTAACCTAGAGCCCAGAGCCAATTTCTGTTTTTCCTTGTTTTTGAGTTTTACAGAAAAGGAATATCAACCGGAGTCCAAACAAGCTGAAAATTTATGGTGATTTTTTATGGACCAGAAGAAGCCCCCGAAGAAAAAGAGTTGGGCCAGAAGAGTCCCGAGTCAACCACAAGGGTGCAGGGTGCGCCCTACCCCCCCCCCCCCCCCCGGAGGGTGCTCCGGTCTTGTCTTTGACTCGTGGACCCCCCTGACGTGAAACCGACGCCAAAAATTCCTATAAATAGAGAAACCCCCGAAAAGAAACTTAGATCGGGAGTTCCGCCGCCGCAAGCCTCTGTAGCCACCAAAAACCAATTGGGACCCTGTTCCGGCACCCTGCTGGAGGGGGGAACCATCACCGGTGGCCATCTTCATCATCCCGGCGCTCTCCATGGCGAGGAGGGAGTAGTTCACCCTCGGGGCTGAGGGTATGTTCCAGTAGCTATGTGTTTGATCTCTCTCTTGTGTTCTTGATTTGGCACGGTCTTGATGTACAACGAGCTTTGTTACTATAGTCGGATCATATGGTGTTTCTCCCCCTCTATCTCCTTGTGATGAACTGATTTTTTTCCTTTGAGGTTTTGTTATGTCGGATTGAATCTTTGGATGTGAGAGCACTTGATGTATGTCGTGCGACGAGATATCCGTGGTGAAAATGGGATGTTCTATTTATCCACGTGATCTAGGTTTTGGTTATCAACTTGCAGATTCCCGTGGTGACATTGGGGTAATCTATGCATAGGTGTTGTACGCGTTTTCATATTCCTTTCTCTGATAGAAATCTTGGGATACTGTCGAAGTTCTTTGTGTTGGATTGAATATTATGAATCCGAGATTGTGTGATGCATATCGTATAATTGACCCACGGATACTTGTGGTGACATTGTTGTATCAAAGTGACATTAGGGTTTGATTGATGTGTGTCATATGGTATTATTTTACTACCAACTCTAGGGCTGTTTGTGACACTTATAGGAATAGCTCAATGGATTGATCGGAAAGAATAACTTCGAGGTGGTTTCGTACCCTACAAGAAATTTCATCTTACGTTCTCCATGATAGGAACTTTGGAGTGATCCTTCGTTGCATGTTGAGGGATTGTTACATGATCTAATTATGTTATCATTGTTGATAGAACTTGCACTAGTGAAAGTATGAACCCTAGGCCATATTTCCAAGCATTGCAATACCGTTTTCGCTCACTTTTACCACTATCGCTATTTTTATATTTTCAGATTACAAAAATCCATATCTACTATCCATATTACGCTTGTATCACCATCTCTTCGCCGAACTAGTGCACCTATACAATTTACCATTGTATTGGGCGTGTTGGGGACACAAGAGACTCTTTGTTATTTCGTTGCATGGTTGTTTGAGAGAGACCATCTTCACCTTACGCCTCCCACAGATTGATAAACCTTAGGTCATTCACTTGAGGGAAATTTACTACTGTCCTACAAAACTCTGCGCTTTGAGGCCCAATACGAGTCTACACGAAGAAGGTTGCATAGTAGACATCAAGCTCTTTTCTGGCGCCGTTGCCGGGGAGGCTAGGTAAGCGGCACTCACATCCTCTCAACGAAGCTCTTTTCTGGCGCCGTTGTCGGGGAGGTGAGTGCTTGGAGGTATATCTTTAGATCTTGCAATCGTATCTTTTAGTTTCTTGTTTTATCACTAGTTTAGTCTATTAAAGAAAATTACAAAAAAATGGAATTGAGGTTGCCACATATGCTTCATCTTTTTAATGTCTTTGTGAAAATGATGGAAAAGAAAATTGTGCTCAAGTGTTAGAAGAACAAGTCTATAAAATGTTTGGCATGAAATCTTTGTATGATGAGCATGATCGCAATGTTGTTAGTATGAATTCCTTGAATATCCATGATGCTAATGATATGCAAAGCCACAAGCTTAGGGTTGCTATGTTTGATGAAGATGATATTTTTTGTCCCCCAAGTTTTGATGAGCAAATTTATTATGATGAAAGCATGCCTCCTATTTATGATGATTATATTGATGAAAGTGGGTTTGGAAGAGTGTCAACTTTAGGTAGTATTGATCCCACTATTTTGGAGGGTGTTGATTCTTATTTTAATAATGATGAAAGTGGATTTGGAGAGGTCATGACTTTATTTAGTGATGAATCCACTATTTCGGTAGAGGTTCCAATTGATTATGAGAACAAAGTTGCTATCTATGATGATTACTGTGATGACATGTATGCTATAAAGAATAATGATAACCATGAAACTTGTCATCATGATTTTAATTTTCAATAGGATTATGCCTCACATGATAGTTATTTTGTTGAGTTTTATACCACTACTATTCATGAGAAGAAATTTGCTTATGTGGAGGGTAATAAAAATTCTGTGCCTGTGCATCATGAAAATAATGCTTTATATGATAGTTATATTGTTGAATTCATCCATGATGCTACTAAAAATTATTATGACGGAGGAATATATGCTTGTAGGAGTTGCAACAATATCAAGTTTCCTCTCTATGTGTTGAAAGTTTTGAAGTTATGCTTGTTTTGTCTTCCTATGCTAGTTGATTCTTGTTCCTATAAATTGTTTGCTCACAAAATCCCTATGCATAGAGAGTGGGTTAGACTTAAATGTGTTGTTCATATGCTTCATGATGCTCCCACTATGTTTCAATTCTTATCTTTTATGTGAGCATCAGTGAAATCATCATGCCTAGCTAAAAAGGCATTAAAGAAAAGCACTTGTTGGGAGACAACTGATACGTCCATTTTGCATCATGTTTTCTTACTGTTATTTATGATATTTTTATGCATAATAATGCTTTTTGGAGTAATTTTAATGCCTTTTCTCTCATAATCTGCAAGGTACACACCAAGAGGGAGAATTCCGGCAGCTAGAAATCTGGACCTGAAAAAGCTACGTCAGGCTACCTATTCTGGACAACTCCAAACAAGCTGAAACTTCACGGAGAATTTGTATGTAATATTTGAAGAATATTGGAGCAAATAAGTACCAGAGGGGCCCACCAGGTGGGCACAACCCACCTGGGCGCGCCAGGGAACCCAAGCGCGCCCTGGTGGGTTGTGCTCACCCAGGCCCACCTCCGCTGCCCATCTTCTGGTATATAAGTTATTTTGACCTAGAAAAAAAATAAGGAGAGGACTTTCGGGATGGAGCACCGCCGTCTCGAGGCGGAACTTGGGCAGGAGCACTTTTGCCCTCCCGCGGAGCGAAACCGCCGGGGGAACTTCCCTCCCAGAGGGGGAAATCATCGTCATCATCATCACCAACAACTCTCCCATCTTGGGGAGGGCTATCTCTATCAACATCTTCAACAACACCATCTCATCTCAAACCCTAGTTCATCTCTTGTGTTCAATCTTGTTACCGGAACTATAGATTGGTGCTTGTCGGTGACTAGTAGTGTTGCTTACATCTTGTAGTTGATTACTATATGGTTTATTTTGTGGAAGATTATATGTTCAGATCCAATATGCTATTTAATACCCCTCTGATCTTGAGCATGATTATCATTTGTGAGTAGTTACTTTTGTTCTTGAGGTCACGGGAGAAATCATGTTGCAAGTAATCATGTGAACTTGATATGTGTTCGATATTTTGATAGTATGTATGTTGTGATTCCCTTAGTGGTGTCACGTGAACATCGACTACATGACACTTCACCATATTTGGGCCTAAGGGAATGCATTGTGGAGTAGTAATTGGATGATGGGTTGCGAGAGTGACAGAAGCTTAAACCCCAGTTTATGCGCTATTCTGTAAGGGACCGATTGGATCCAAAAGTTTACTGCTAAGGCTAGAATTTATTCTTAATACTTTTCCCGTAGTTGCGGATGCTTGCAGGAGGGTTAATCATAAGTAGGAGGTTTGTTCAAGTAAGAACATCACCTAAGCACCGATCCACCCACATATCAAATTATCAAAGTAGCGAACACAAATCAAACCAACATGATGAAAGTGACTAGATGAAATTCCCGTGTACCCTTAAGAACGCTTTGCTTACTATAAGAGACCATTTTGGCATGTCCTTTGCCTCAAAAGGATTGGGCTACCTTGCTGCAATTTCGTTACTGAAGGAAATATGCCCTAGAGGCAATAATAAAGTTATTATTTATTTCCTTGTTTCATGATAAATGTTTATTATTCATGCTAGAATTGTATTAACCGGAAACTTAGTACATGTGTGAATACATAGACAAAATAAAGTGTCCTTAGTATGTCTCTACTTGACTAGCTCATTTATCAAAGATGGTTATGTTTCCTAAACCATAGACATGTGTTGTCATTTGATGAACGGGATCACATCATTAGGAGAATGATGTGATGGACAAGACCCATTCGTTAGCTTAGCATTATGATCGTTACAGTTTCATTGCTACTGCTTTCTTCATGACTTATACATGTTCCTCAGACTATGAGATTATGCAACTCCCGAATACCGGAGGAACATCTTGTGTGCTATCAAACGTCACAACATAACTGGGTGATTATAAAGATGCTCTACAGGTGTCTCCGATGGTGTTTGTTGAGTTGGCATAGATCGAGATTAGGATTTGTCACTCCGTGTATCGGAGAGGTATCTCTGGGCCCTCTCGATAATGCACATCACTATAAGCCTTGCAGGCATTGTGACTAATGAGTTAGTTGCGGGATGATGCATTATGGAACGAGTAAAGAGACTTGCCGGTAATGAGATTGAACTAGGTATGAGGAAACCGACGATCGAATCTCGGGCAAGTAACATACCGATGACAAAGGGAACAACGTATGTTGTTATGCGGTTTGACCGATAAAGATCGTCGTAGAATATGTAGGAACCAATATGAGCATCCAGGTTGCGCTATTGGTTATTGACCGGAGATGTGTCTCGGTCATGTCTATATAGTTCTCGAACCCGTAGGGTCGCACGCTTAATGTTCGATGACGATTTGTATTATGAGTTATGTGATTTGATTACCGAAGTTTGTTTGGAGTCCCGGATGAGATCGGGGACATGACGAGGAGTCTCGAAATGGCCGAGACGTAAAGATCGATATATTGGATGGCTATATTCGGACATCGGAAAGGTTCCGAGTGATTCGGGTATTTTTCGGAGTCCCGAAGAGTTACGAGAATTCGTATTGGGCCTTAATGGGCCATACTAGAAAGGAGAGAAAGGCCTTAAGGTTGGCCGCACCCCTTGCCCATGGATTGGTCCAAATTGGACTAGGGAAGGGGCCGCCCCCTTCCTTCCTTCTCCTTCTCCCTTCCCATTTTCCTATTCCATGTGGGAGGTGGAATCCTACTAGGACTAGGGAGTTCTAGTAGGACTAGACACTTTGGGCGCGCCCTATGAGGGCCGGCCTCCTCCTCCTCCCCCTCCTTTATATATGTGGGGAGGGGGGCACCCCATAGACACACAAGTTGATTGTTTCCAGCCGTGTGCGGTGCCCCCCTCGACCATAATCCACCTTGGTCATATTGTTGTAGTGCTTAGGCGAAGCCCTGCGCCGGTAGCTTCATCATCACCGTCATCACGCCGTCGTGCTGACGAAGTTCTCCCTCGACACTCTGCTGGATCGTGAGTTCGTGGGACGTCACCGAGCCGAACGTGTGCAGATTGCGGAGGTGCCGTACTTTTGGTGCTAGGATCCGTCGATCGTGAAGACGTACGACTACATCAACCGCGTTATCATAACGCTTCCGCTTACGGTCTACGAGGGTACGTAGACAACACTCTCCCCTCTCGTTGCTATGCATCAACATGATCTTGCGTGTGCGTAGGATTTTTTTTGAAATTACTACGTTCCCCAACAGTTACTACTATCTTTACTTGCTCCTTACAAAAATATCTTGCTATCAAACTACTCTGTTACTTACAATTTCAGCACTTGTAGACATTACCTTGCTGAAAACCACTTATCATTTCCTTCTGCTCCTTGTTGGGTTCGACACTCTTACTTATCGAAAAGAGCTACAATTGATCCCCTATACTTGTGGGTCATCAACAACCCAATATTTACCCCTACTGTTTTTGTGTGTTCACATGATTAAACTACCGTAATAATCATGTTTTGTAGCTTTTGTTTCAATAAAGTGCCAAGTAAAGCCTTTAGGATAGTGTGGATGATAGTTGACTTGATTCTGTGCAAAAACAGAAACTTTTCCTCTCAGTCCAGGAATTTTGAAAATTCACTGGAACGTGCTTTTGATCTGAATTTTTGACACATGATTTATATACAAATTGTCTACGTTGTCCTAATTTTCCAGAATGTTTGGAGTTACAGAAGTATGGAAAGTTTCCAGATTACTATAGACTGTTCTGTTTTTGGTAGATTCTGTTTTCATTGTGTTGTTTACTTATTTTGATGAATCTATGAGTAGTTTCGGAGGGTATGAACCATGGAGAAGTTGGAATACAACAGATATAACACCAATATGAATTTAGAAGGAGTTCACAATAGTACCTATGTGGTTATTTGCTTTCATATACTAACGGATCTCATAAGATTTTCTGTTGAGTTTTGTGTTGTGAAGTTTTTGAATTTTTGGGTGAAGTTTCGATGGACTACGGAATAAGGAGTGGCAAGAGCCTAAGCTTGGGGATGCCCAAGTCACCCCAAGGTAATATTCAAGGACAACCAAGCATCTAATCTTGGGGATCCCCCGGATGGCATCCCCTCTTTCGTCTTTGTTCATTGGTAACCTTACTTGGGGCTATATTTTTATTCACCACATGATATGTGCTTTGCTTGAAGCATCATTTTCTTTTGTTTATATTTGCTTGCTGTTATTCAGAGACATGTTTGCTATCTTTTAGTTCAATAAAAAGGTCAAGTATAGCTTTTACCATGCTTATTTTGCAAGTCTATGTGTTGCTCTTTGAAAACAGAAAGTTTGTTGTTATGTTTTGAATATTGTTGAATAGTCAGAACATGATAAAATCTTGAAATTTTTACACACTGAGTAACAACAAATTTTCCACAGTGTGGTAATTGATGTCTACTACGCAACCTTCTTCTTGTAGACGTTGTTGGGCCTCCACGTGCAGAGGTTTGTAGGACAGTAGCAAATTTCCCTCAAGTGGATGACCTAAGGTTTATCAATCCGTGGGAGGCGTAGGATGAAGATGGTCTCTCTCAATCAACCCTGCAACCAAATAACAAAGAGTCTCTTGTGTCCCCAACACACCCAATACAATGGTAAATTGTATAGGTGCACTAGTTCGGCGAAGAGATGGTGATACGAGTGCAATATGGATGATAGATATAGGTTTTTGTAATCTGAAAATATAAAAACAGCAAGGTAACAAGCGATAAAAGTGAGCGTAAACGGTATTGCAATGCTAGGAAACAAGGCCTAGGGTTCATACTTTCACTAGTGCAAGTTCTCTCAACAATAATAACATAATTGGATCATATAACTATCCCTCAACATGCAACAAAGAGTCACTCCAAAGTCACTAATAGCGGAGAACAAACGAAGAGATTATTGTAGGGTACGAAACCACCTCAAAGTTATTCTTTCGGATCGATCTATTGAAGAGTCCGTACTAGAATAACACCTTAAGACACAAATCAACCAAAACCCTAATGTCACCTAGATACTCCAATGTCACCTCAAGTATCCGTGGGTATGGTTATACGATATGCATCACACAATCTCAGATTCATCTATTCAACCAACACAAAGAACTTCAAAGAGTGCCCCAAAGTTTCTACCGGAGAGTCAAGACGAAAACGTGTGCCAACCCCTATGCATAGGTTCATGGGCGGAACCCGCAAGTTGATCACCAAAACATACATCAAGTGGATCACGTGATATCCCATTGTCACCACAGATAAGCACGGCAAGACATACATCAAGTGTTCTCAAATACTTAAAGACTCAATCCGATAAGATAACTTCAAAGGGAAAACTCAATCCATTACAAGAGAGTAGAGGGGGAGAAACATCATAAGATCCAACTATAATAGCAAAGCTCGCGATACATCAAGATCGTGCCGAATCAAGAACATGAGAGAGAGAGAGAGATCAAACACATAGCTACTGGTACATACCCTCGGCCCCGAGGATGAACTACTCCCTCCTCGTCATGGAGAGCGCCGGGATGATGAAGATGGCCACCGGTGAGGGATCCCCCCTCCGGCAGGGTGCCGGAACAGGGTCCCGATTGGTTTTTGTTGGCTATAGAGGCTTGCGGCGGCGGAACTCCCGATCTATTCTGTTCCCGAAGGTTTTCAGGGTATGTGGATATATATAGGCGAAAGAAGTCGGTCAGGAGAGCCACGAGGGGCCCACGAGGGTGGAGGGCGCGCCTGCCTCGTGCCTTCCTTGTTGCTTCCCTTACGTACACTCCAAGTCTTCTGGATTGCTTCCGTTCCAAAAATATCTCTCCCGAAGGTTTCATTCTGTTTGGACTCCGTTCGATATTCCTTTTCTGCGAAACACTAAAACAAGGAGAAAAACAGAAACTGGCACTGGGCTCTGGGTTAATAAGATAGTCCCAAAAATAATATAAAAAGTGCATAGTAAAGCCCATTAAACATCCAAGATGGATAATATAATAGCATGAATACTTCATAAATTATAGATACGTTGGAGACGTATCAGTAATTTTCAGAATTTTTGGAGTTAGGAAAGTATGATTTCTCTTGCATTCTTTACAGACTGTTCTGTTTAGACAGATTGATGTTATGTTTGCATTGTTTGCATATGTTTGCTTGTTTAATGATTCTATTTGAGGATAGGACTCTTAAATATGCAGAGGCATCTAGTATGCAATGTCAAATTATAATTCTAGTGATTTTCTATAGTATAGAATGATAAGGTTTTGCATTTGAGTTATACTAACTTATGAGTTCTTGTTGAGTTTTGTGTGGTTGAAATTTTTGAAGATTTAGGGAAACCGTGATATACAAGGAATTAAGGAGACACAGAAGCTCAAGCTTGGGGATGCCCAAGGCATCCCTAATTAATATTTCGAGAAGTCTCAAGCATCTAAGCTTGGGGATGCCCCGGTTGGCATCCCGCCTTTCTTCTTCAACAACTATCGGTCAGGTTTGGTTGAGCCTAAGTTTTTGCTTCTTCACATGATATGTGCTATCCTTGCAATGTCATTTTATCTTGCTTTGCTTGCTGCTTGAATAAAATACATTAGATCTGAAATTTTTAAATGAGAGAGAGTCTTCACATAGCAAAATAATTATTTGACTACTCATTGATCTTCACTTATATCTTTTTGGAGTAGTTTGTCATTTACTCGTGTGCTTCACTTATATCCTATGAGTAAATTGGTTGAATGAATTGAATCATAAATCTGAAATTATATATGTTTTATATGCTTATCCCATGGGGAGTAATGACTTCACATATAAGAAGTAGAGGTGGTAAATTTATTGGAAGTTAGCAAACATAGTATGGGTCACTTGAACAATTCATGAAAGAATATTGAAGGAAGAGAGATTTCACATATAAATATACCATCCTAGACATCTTCTATGATTTTGAGCCTCATTAATTATTTTCAAACCTGAGCATATTAGTTGAATTTGGACAAGGAAGACAACATGATGAGTTATGCTTGAAGGATATATGCCCTAGAGGCAATAATAAAGTTATTATTTAATTCCTTATTTCATGATAAATGTTTATTATTCATGCTAGAATTGTATTAACCGGAAACATGATACATGTGTGAATACATAGACAAACAGAGTGTCACTAGTATGCCTCTACTTGACTAGCTCGTTGATCAAAGATGGTTATGTTTCCTAGCCATAGACATGAGTTGTACTTTGATTAACAGGATCACATCATTAGGATAATGATGTGATTGACTTGACCCATTCCATTAGCTTAGCACTTGATCGTTTAGTATGTTGCTATTGCTTTCTTCATGACTTATACATGTTCCTATGACTATGAGATTATGCAACTCCCGTTTACCGGAGGAACACTTTGTGTGCTACCAAACGTCACAACATAACTGGGTGATTATAAAGGTTCTCTACAGATGTCTCCAAAGGTACTTGTTGAGTTGGCATATTTCGAGATTAGGATTTGTCACTCCGATTATCGGAGAGGTATCTGTGGTCCCACTCAGTAATACACATCACTATAAGCCTTGCAAGCATTGTAACTAATGAGTTAGTTGCGGGATGATGTATTATGGAACGAGTAAAGAGACTTGCCGGTAACGTGATTGAACTAGCTATTGAGATACCGACGATCGAACCTCGGGCAAGTCACATACCGATGACAAAGGGAACAACGTATGTTGTTATGCGGTTTGACCGATAAAGATCTTTGTAGAATATGTGGGAACCAATATGAGCATCTAGGTTCTGCTATTGGTTATTGACCGGAGACGTGTCTCGGTCATGTCTACATAGTTCTCGAACCCGTAGGGTCCGCACGCTTAAAGTTCTGTGACGATCGGTAATATGAGTTTATGTGTTTTGATGTACCGAAGGTAGTTCTGAGTTCCGCATGAGATCGGGGACATGACGAGGAGTCTTGAAATGGTCGAGACGTAAAGATCGATATATTGGACGACTATATTCGGACTTCGGAAAGGTTACGAGTGATTCGGGTAATTTTCGGAGTACCGGAGAGTTACGGGAATTCGTCGGGGAGTATATGGGCCTTATTGGGCTTTAGGGGAAAGAGAGAGGGGAGGCTGTGCGCCCCCCAAGGCTTAGTCCGAATTGGACTAGGGGGAGGGGCGGCGCCCCCTCCTTCCTTCTCTTCACTTTTCCCTTTCCTTCTCTCCTACTCCTACTACTTGGAAGGGCTCCTAGTTCTACTAGGAAAAGGGGAATCCTACTCCCGGTGGGAGTAGGACTCCCCTAGGGCGTGCCATAGAGAGGGCCGGCCCTCCCCCTCCTCCACTCCTCTATATACGGGGAGGGGGGCACCCCTTGGAGACGTAACAATTGATCATTGATCTTTTAGCCGTGTGCGGTGCCCCCCTCCACCATAATCCACCTTGGTCATATCGTAGCGGTGCTTAGGCGAAGCCCTGCGTCGGTAGCATCATCATCACCGTCATGACGCCGTTGTGCTGACGAAACTCTCCCTCGAAGCTTTGCTGGATCGGAGTTCGTGGGACGTCATCGAGCTGAACGTGTATTGAACTCGGTGGTGCCGTGCGTTCGGTACTTGGATCGGTCGGATCGTGAAGACGTACGACTACATCAACCGCGTTGTTCTAACGCTTCCGCTTACGGTCTACGAGGGTACGTAGACGACACTCTCCCCTCTCGTTGCTATGCATCACCATGATCCTGCGTGTGCATATGATTTTTTTGGAATTACTACGTTCCCCAAGAGTGGCATCCGAGCCAGGTTTATGCGTAGATGTTATATGCACAAGTAGAACACAAGTGAGTTGTGGGCGATACAAGTCATACTGCTTACCAGCATGTCATACTTTGGTTTGGCGGTATTGTTGGATGAAGCGGCCCGGACCGACATTACGCGTACGCTTACGCGAGACTGGTTCTACCGACGTGCTTTGCACACAGGTGGCTGGCGGGTGTCATTTTCTCCAACTTTAGTTGAACCGAGTGTGGCTATGCCCGGTCCTTGTGAAGGTTAAAACAACACTAACTTAACGAACTATCGTTGTGGTTTTGATGCGTAGGTAAGAACGGTTCTTGCTCAGCCCGTAGCAGCCACGTAAAACTTGCAACAACAAAGTAGAGGACGTCTAACTTGTTTTTGCAGGGCATGTTGTGATGTGATATGGTCAAGGCATGATGCTATATTTTATTGTATGAGATAATCCTGTTTTGTAACCGAGTTATCGGCAACTGGAAGGAGCCATATGGTTGTCGCTTTATTGTATGCAATGCAATCGCCCTGTAATTGCTTTACTTTATCACTAAGCGGTAGCGATAGTCATAGAAGCCATAGTTGGCATGACGACAACGATGCTACGATGGAGATCAAGGTGTCGCGCCGGTGACGATGGTGATCATGACGGTGCTTTGGAGATGGAGATCACAAGCACAAGATGATGATGGCCATATCATATCACTTATATTGATTGCATGTGATGTTTATCCTTTATGCATCTTATTTTGCTTTGATTGACGGTAGCATTATAAGATGATCTCTCACTAAATTTCAAGATAAAAGTGTTTTCCTTGAGTATGCACCGTTGCCAAAGTTCGTCGTGCCGAGACACCACGTGATGATCGGGTGTGATAAGTTCTACGTTCATCTACAACGGGTGCAAGCCAGTTTTGCACACGCAACTCGGGTTAAACTTGACGAGCCTAGCATATGCAGATATGGCCTTGGAACACTGGAGACCGAAAGGTCGAGCGTGAATCATATAGAAGATATGATCAACATAGTGATGTTCACCATTGAAAACTACTGCATCTCACGTGATGATCGGACATGGTTTAGTTGATTTGGATCACGTGATCATTTAGATAACTAGAGGGATGTCTATCTAAGTGGGAGTTCTTAAGTAATATGATTAATTGAACTTTAATTATCATGAACTTAGTCCTGGTAGTATTAGCATATCTATGTTGTAGATCAATAGCTCACGTTTAGCTCCCCTGTTTTATTTTGATATGTTCCTAGAGAAAACTAAGTTGAAAGATGTTAGTAGCAAAGATGCGGACTAGCTCCGTGATCTGAGGATTATCCTCATTGCTGCACAGAAGTGTTATGTCCTTGATGCACCGCTAGGTGACATAACTATTGTAGGAGCAGATGTAGACGTTATGAACGTTTTGACAAAAGCTCGGTATGATGACTACTTGATAGTTTAGTGCACCATGCTTTACGGCTTAGAACCGGGACTTCAAAAATGTTTTGAACGCCACGGAGCATATCAGATGTTCCAAGAGTTGAAACTGGTATTTCATACTCATGCCCGTGTCGAGAGGTATGAGACCTCTGACAGTACTTTGCCTAAAAGATGGAGGAGAATAGCTCAACCAGTGAGCATGTGCTCAGATTGTCTGGGTACTACAATTGCTTGAATCAAGTGGGAGTTAATCCTCCAGATAATATAGTAATTGACAAAGTCACTATCACCAAGTTACTAGAACTTCGTGATGAACTATAATATGCAAGGGATGACGAAAACAATTCCCAAGCTCTTCGCGATGCTAAAATCGGCGAAGGTAGAAATCAAGAAAAACATCAAGTGTTGATGGTTGACAAGACCACTAGTTTCAAGAAAAGGGGCAAAGGGAAGAAGGGGAACTTCAAGAAGAACGGCAAGCAAGTTGCTGCTCGAGTGAAGAAGCCCAAGTCTGGACCTAAGCCTGAGACTAAGTGCTTCTACTGCAAAGGGACTGGTCACTGGAAGCGGAACTACCCCAAGTAATTGGCGGATAAGAAGGATGGCAAAGTGAACATAGGTATATTTGATATACATGTTATTGATGTGTACTTTACTAGTGTTTATTGCAACCCCTCGGTATTTGATACTGGTTCAGTTGCTAAAAGTAGTAACTCAAAACGGGAGTTGCAAAATGAACAAAAACTAGTTAAGGATGAAGTGACGATGTGTGTTGGAAGTAGTTCCAAGATTGATATGATCATCATCACACACTCCCTATACTTTCGGGATTAGTGTTGAACCTAAATAAATGTTATTTGGTGTTTGCATTGAGCATGAATATGATTTGATCATGTTTATTACAATACGGTTATTCATTTAAGTTAGAGAATAATTGTTGTTCTGTTTACATGAATAAAACCTTCTATGGTCATACACCCAATGAAAATGGTTTGTTGGATCTCGATTGCAGTGATACACAAATTCATAATGTTGAAGCCAAAAGATGTAGAGTTGATAATGATAGTGCAACTTATTTGTGGCACTGCCGCTTGGGTTATATTGGTGTAAAGCGCATGAAGAAACTCCATACTGATGGACTTCTGGAATCACTTGATTATGAATCACTTGGTACTTGCGAACCATGCCTCATGGGCAAGATGACTAAAACGCCGTTCTCCGAAAGAATGGAGCGAGCAACAGATTTATTGGAAATCATGCATACTGATGTATGTGGTCTGATGAATATTGAGGCTCGCGGTGGGTATCGTTATTTTGTCACCTCCACACATGATTTGAGCAGATATGGGTATATCTACTTAATGAAACATAAGTCTGAAACATTTAAAAAGTTCAAAGAATTTCAGAGTGAAGTGGAAAATCATCGTAACAAGAAAATAAAGTTTCTACGATCTGATCGCGGAGGAGAATATTTGAGTTACGAGTTTGGTCTTCATTTGAAACAATGCGGAATAGTTTCGCAACTCACGCCACCTGGAACACCACAACATAATGGTGTGTCCGAACATCGTAATCGTACTTTACTAGATATGGTGCGATCTATGATGTCTCTTACCGATTTACCACTATCGTTTTGGGGTTATGCATTAGAGACAGCTACATTCACGTTAAATAGGGCACCATCTATATCCGTTGAGACGACACTATATGAACTGTGGTTTGGCAAGAAACCAAAGTTGTCGTTTCTTAAAGTTTGGGGTTGCAATGCTTATGTGAAAAAGTTTCATCCTGATAAGCTCAAACCCAAATCGGAGAAATGTGTCTTCATAGGATACCCAAAGGAAACTGTTGGGTACACCTTCTATCACAGAACCAAAGGCAAGACATTTGTTGCTAAGAATGGATCCTTTCTAGAGAAGGAGTTTCTCTCAAAAGAAGTGAGTGGGAGGAAAGTAGAACTTGATGAGGTAACTGTACCTGCTCCCTTATTGGAAAATAGTTCGTCACAGAAACCGGTTCCTGTGACACCTACACCAATTAGTGAGGAAGCTAATGATATTGATCATGAAACTCCAGATCAAGTTACTACCGAAACTCATAGGTCAACCAGATTAAGATCCACACCAGAGTGGTACGGTAATCCTATTCTGGAAGTCATGTTACTTGACTATGACGAACCTACGAACTATGAAGAAGCGATGGTGAGCCCAGATTCCGCAAAATGGCTTGAGGCCATGAAATCTGAGATGGGATCCATGTATGAGAACAAAGTGTAGGACTTTGGTTGACTTTCCCGATGATCGGCAAGCCATAGAAAATAAATGGATCTTCAAGAGGAAGACGGACGCTGATAGTAGTGTTACTATCTACAAAGCTAGACTTGTCGAAAATGGTTTTGACAAAGTTCAAGGTGTTGACTATGATGAGATTTTCTCACTCGTAGCGATGCTTAAGTCTGTCCGAATCATGTTAGCAAATTGCCACATTTTATGAAATCTGGCAAATGGATGTCAAAACTACATTCCTTAATGGATTTCTTAAAGTAGAGTTGTATATGATACAACCAGAAGGTTTTGTTGATCCAAAGGAAGCTGACAAAGTGTGCAAGCTCCAGCGATCCATTTATGGACTGGTGCAAGCCTCTCGGAGTTGGAATAAACGTTTTGATAGTGTGATCAAAGCATATGGTTTTATACAAACTTTTGGAGAAGCCTGTATTTACAAGAAAGTGAGTGGGAGCTCTGTAGCATTTCTAATATTATATGTGGATGAAATATTACTGATTGGAAATGATGTAGAATTTTCTGGAAAGCATAATGGAGTATTTGAAAGGAGTTTTTTCAAAGAAAGACCTCGGTGAACTGCTTACATATTGAGCATCAAGATCTATAGAGATAGATCAAAACGCTTGATAAGTTTTTTCAACGAGTACATACCTTGACAAGATTTTGAAGTAGTTCAAAATGGAACAGTCAAATGAAAGAGTTCTTGCCTGTGTTACAAGGTGTGGAATTGAGTAAGACTCAAAACCCGACCACGGCAGAAGATAGGAAGAGAATGAAAGTCATTCCCTATGCCTCAGCCATAGGTTCTATAAAGTATGCCATGCTATGTACCAGATCTATTGTATACTCTACATTGAGTTTAGCAAGGAAGTACAATAGTGATCTAGGAGTAGATCACTGGACAGCGATCAAAATTATCCTTAGTGAAATAAGGATATGTTTCTCAATTGTGGAGGTGACAAAAGGTTCGTCGTAAAGGGTTACGTCGATGCAAGTTTTGACACTGATCCAGATGACTCTAAGTATCAATCTAGATACATATTGAAAGTGGGAGCAATTAGCTAGAGTAGCTCCATGCAGAGCATTGTTGACATAGAAATTTGCAAAATACATACAGATTTGATGTGGCAGACCCGTTGACTAAACTTCTCTCACAAGCAAAACATGATCACACCTTAGTACTCTTTGCGTGTTAATCACATAGCGATGTGAACTAGATTATTGACTCTAGTAAACCCTTTGGGTCTTGGTCACATGACGGTGTGAACTATGGGTGTTAATCACACGGTGATGTGAACTATTGGTGTTAAAGCACATGGCGATGTGAACTAGATTGTTGACTCTAGTGCAAGTGGGAGACTGAAGGAAATATGCCATGGAGGCAATAATAAAGTTATTATTTATTTCCTTATTTCATGATAAATGTTTATTATTCATGCTAGAATTGTATTAACTGGAAACACGATACATGTGTGAATACATAGACAAACAGAGTGTCACTAGTATGCCTCTACTTGACTAGCTCGTTGATCAAAGATGGTTATGTTTCCTAGCCATAGACATGAGCCGTCATTTGATTAACGGGATCACATCATTAGGAGAATGATGTGATTGACTTGACCCATTCCGTTAGCTTAGCACTTTTTCGTTTAGTACGTTGCTATTGCTTTCTTCATGACTTATACATGTTCCTATGACTATGAGATTATGCAACTCCCGTTTACCAGAGGAACACTTTGTGTGCTACCAAACATCACAGCGTAACTGGGTGATTATAAAGGTGCTGTACAGGTGTCTCCAAAGGTACTTGTTGAGTTGGCGTATTTCGAGATTAGGATTTGTCACTCCGATTGTCGGAGAGGTATCTCTGGGCCCACTCGGTAATACACATCACTATGAGCCTTCCAAGCATTGTAACTAATGAGTTAGTTGCGGGATGATGTATTACGGAATGAGTAAAGAGATTTGCCGGTAACGAGATTGAACTAGGTATTGAGATACCGACGATCGAACCTCGGGCAAGTAAGATACCGATGACAAAGGGAACAACGTATGTTGTTATGCGGTTTAACCGATAAAATATCTTCGTAGAATATGTGGGAGCCAATATGAGCATCCAGGTTCCACTATTGGTTATTGACCGGAGACATGTCTCGGTCATGTCTACATAGTTCTCGAACCCGTAGGGTCCGCACGCTTAAAGTTCTGTGACGACCGGTAATATGAGTTTATGTGTTTTGATGTACCGAAGGTAGTTCGGAGTTCCGGATGAGATCGGGGACATGACGAGGAGTCTTGAAATGGTCGAGACGTAAAGATCGATATATTGGACGACTATATTCGGACTTCGGAAAGGTTACGAGTGATTCGGGTAATTTTCGGAGTACCGGAGAGCTACGGGAATTCGCCGGGGAGTATATGGGCCTTATTGGGCTTTAGGGGAAAGAGAGAGGGGAGGCTGCGCGCCCCCCAAGGCTTAGTTCGAATTGGACTAGGGGGAGGGGCGGCGTCCCCCTCCTTCCTTCTCTTCTCTTTTCCCTTTCCTTCTCTCCTACTCCTACTACTTGGAAGGGCTCCTAGTTCTACTAGGAAAAGGGGAATCCTACTCCCGGTGGGAGTAGGACTCCCCTAGGGCGCGCCATAGAGAGGGCCGGCCCCCCCCTCCTCCACTCCTTTATATACGAGGAGGGGGGCACCCCTTGGAGACATAACAATTGATCGTTGATCTTTTAGCCGTGTGCGGTGCCCCCCTCCATCATAATCCACCTTGGTCATATCATAGCGGTGCTTAGGCGAAGCCTTGCGTCGGTAGCATCATCATCACCGTCATCACGCCGTCGTGCTGACGAAACTCTCCCTCGAAGCTCTGCTGGATCGGAGTTCGTGGGACGTCATCGAGCTGAACGTGTGATGAACTCGGAGGTGCCGTGCGTTCGGTACTTGGATCGGTCGGATCGTGAAGACGTACGACTACATCAACCGCGTTGTTCTAACGCTTCCGCTTACGGTCTACGAGGGTACGTAGACGACACTCTCCCCTCTCGTTGCTATGCATCACCATGATCCTGCGTGTGCTTAGGAATTTTTTTAAAATTACTACGTTCCCCAACAATGCTTGGGTATATTTGTATAGAAGTTATATTGTTATGGATCCTCCAACATGTGGTCCTTGCTATTTAGAATCCTTTGCTAGCCAAAATTTCTGTACTAAGCGGGAATACTGCTTGTGCATCCAAAATCCTTGAACCAAGTTTCTTCCATGAGTGTCCACCATACCTACCTATATGCGGTATTTACCTGTCGTTCCAACTAAATTTGCATGTGCCAAACTCTAAACCTTCAAATAATAATCTGTTTTGTATGCCCGAATCGCTCATGTAGCGACTAGGGGTTGTCAGTATCTTCCATGCTAGGTGGGTTATTCTCACAATGAGTGTTTATTCACGTATCATTCATGAGAGAGTGGCTGGTAATTGGGATGCCCAGTCCTATGATCAAAAGATAAAAAACAAAATCACAAATAATTAAACAAAACTCCCCCAGGATTGTTGATAGTTGGACGGTACCGGTTGTTTCGGACCAGCCGTGGAATGTGCTTGTTGGTGGTGGGGGAGTAAAGACTTTACAATTCTGTTTGGGAACCGCCTATTATGTATCTAGTATGGAAGATATTGGGAACTCTTGGTTGTTATGTTGACAATAAAGCATACCTCTCAAAATTATTTTCATCTCTGTTTTAAAAGCTTCGAGCTCTGGCACCTCTGCAAATCTCTGCTTCCCTCTGCGAAGGGCCTGTCTTTTACTTTTATGCAAGAGTCAGTAGTATTCCTTCTCATTCCAACCTACTCTTTAGTTGGCAAGCATCATGTGATGGGGAAAGATCTAAGCATATATGGCCATTCAAATATATTCGATCCTGAATTATTATTGTTGACAATTATCTATATGATAAATAAGTTGGGAGGCGAAACATTAAGCCCCTATCTTTCTCTATGTTCAATGGATGCTATTTGTTCTAAATGTATGCTTTGATTGGAAGCAATCATGGAAGACAATATGATAGTTGAGTATGTGGGATTTGCTAAATCAAAGCTCTTACATAGACCCTTCCTGAAAATAAGATGAATTGCAATAGTTTGATGACTAAGAACAAAGTTTGTTAGTTTTCAAGAAAGTTTATGGTCTATGCTTTAACATGTGAATAGCTTGTTACTTGATCATGAGAAGCGTTATGATATGAGCTACTGTTATGATATATAATGATGCTAGAAAGAGTGATTGAAATTATCATTGATCAAACTTGTGCACTTGCTAGCATTCCACATCAAAAAATTCTGTTTTTATCATTTACCTGCTCGAGGACGAGCAGGAATTAAGCTTGGGGATGCTTGATACGTCTCCAATGTATCTATAATTTTTGATTGTTCCATGCTAGCTATTATATTATCCACCTTAGATGTTTTATATGCATTTATATTATTTTTTGGACTAACCTATTGACCTAGAGCCCAGTGCCAGTTTCAGTTTTTTCCTTGTTTTTGAGTTTTACAGAAAAGGAATATCAAGCGGAGTCCAAACGAGCTGAAAATTTACGGTGATTTTTTATGGACCAGAAGAAGCCCCCAAAGCAAAAGAGTTGGGCCAGAAGAGTCCCGAGTCAACCACAAGGGTGGAGGGCGCGCCCTACCCCCCGGGAGGGTGCTCCGGTCTTGTCGTTGACTCGTGGATCCCCCTGACGTGAAACCGACGCCAAAAATTTCTATAAATAGTGAAATCCCCGAAAAGAAACCTGGATCGGGAGTTCCGCCGCCGCAAGTCTCTGTAGCCACCAAATACCAATCGGGACCATGTTCCGGCACCCTACCGGAGGGGGCACTACTAGAAAAAGGCTTACTAGTGGCGCACCAGTTTTGCGTACTAATGGCGCACTACTGGTGCGCCACTAGCATCACGCCACTAGTAATTTTTACTAATGGCGCATCGCTGGTGCGCCATTAGTATCTGGTACTCTAATGGCGCACCGGGCCGTGCGCCATTAGTATAGGCCACGGTGCGCCATTAGTATGCCTCCCAGGGGGCCATATATACCCATGTGCTTTGCCATACTAATGGCGCACTGCAGTGTGATGCGCCATTAGTATCCTTCGGCATACTAATGGCGCACTGCTGGGTGATGCGCCATTAGTACCCTCTGGCATACTAATGGCGCACTGCTCTGGGATGCGCCATTAGTATCCTTTGGCATACTAATGGCGCACGTTGGCGTGATGCGCCATTAGTATGTATATTAGGGATTATTATTTTTTCTTTTCTGATTTTTGCACAGATTACAAAATATATTATTGGACAGAAAATAAGCAGCAGGACACAGCAACAGCAGATTCATCGAATACAATAGAAGATTAGTCTCCGAATACAATTCATCATATTAGCCTCCGAATTCAAAAGACCGAACGAAGATAGAACATTACAAGTCTCGAGACCGCGAGTAGCGAGTTTGTCTTCACATTACAAGTCGATATCGATCATCTAAACTACCATCACATAGAAGAGAGATGCGGTCATCACGATGAGCATCATCGCGATGAAACTGGTCTTCATCCGGTTCCTCCAACGCTCCCTCCTCTCTCCCGCTAGATAGCGCGCGTATCTAGATTCCGCCTCCGCCCTAGTGGTGTACCCTTTGTAACTGTTACCGCTGAAACGGTGAACCTGTCTCCGACACTCCTCCCAGTCGTCGTAGACTCCGGGAACCTTACCCTTGTACACGACATACGACGGCATCTCTATGCACTAGGCAAACAACAGACAATACATAAGCAATATATAAGTATGCAACAAAAGGATCGGAAGAGAAAAGCAAGACATCCATAGCACGATTCATGGTCCTACTAACAAATAGCATCGATTACATCTAAGTTGAACGACTGTCCAAACCAAAGAGACATACAAGTTCACTACAGTTTAATTACAACATGAGCTAATGAATGTTTCAGAACTACACATAGCATCACAACTTTCGACTCGACTCATGGGACCGGAGCGTGGATGAAGCCGCCGTCTGTCGTGATGGTCATGAAGTCGCGGGCGTTGTCAGCCTGCATTTGTAGCGTTGTGTCTATCTCGCTGTTGGATGGTTGAAATTTGAGGTAGAACTGCCCCGAGGTACGAAGGACATCTTGATGGATGATTTCTGCAAACTCCGACTGGATGCGAAAGAATTCTTGTCGGATGTCCGCGTCCTGGATTGCCCCCAAGCTTGCGGCCCAATCTTTGAGATTATTTGGTAGGAGAAGGTGATTATGGTCCCGCACGATCGCCCGCATGTGATGGAGGGCGTAGTAGGCATCCTTCTGACCGCCAGGCGGCTGCTTGACGCAGGGGAACGTCGTATTGTGGGTGAACACGTGCCTGCCGTACCTACGAACTGGCCTCTTAAAGGTGCCTCCAGATGCGGCGTAGCCGGGGAGAGCATCATCAAGAACTTTCTTGATATTTGTGTAGTCTATCTTGGAGTCACGGTCCGGGTCGAGATACGTGGCCATGGAATATTTCGGGCTTAAGAGGATGAGTGTGCAATGTGTGTCACTGCACAGAACACGGAATGTTAGAAAAAAAGAACGATCGAAATCTAAGAAATCATATGTTACGGGGCGGTTAGGAGATGACTTACTCGGGAAAGTAAGGCACGAGGAAGTTATCCTTATCTGGGTTTGCCAGAATGACGCCTTCGAGGTGTGAACTCGCGACTTGCCGGTCCCCAGCGCTGCCCAAGATCTTGGCACGCATGTAGAAGGGGTCGACTATCACAATGTCCGGGGTCTTGTCTCTAATGATCCGCATCTCCATACTCAGCGAAAACAGCCGAACGAAGGTGTAGTGCAGCGGATGAAGGTTAAGCATAGCAAAGATGTCATCAAATCGCAGGACGATCGTACCCCCGACGGCGCTATCCACAAAGCCCTTGCCCTCTGGCACCTTGGCCACGAAAACCGGGTATGCCACATCATTCTCTCTGAGACGCCGCTTCTCCAAAGAAAGAACACTGTCATGCAGACTCCGCATAGCACCGGTTGCAGCATTGAGCATATTTGTCGGTAGCATCGGCCTACCCGCCACATGCACCCTCCTCGAGATATCCTTAGGTGAAGGTGGTCCGTCCTGAGCACGGATCGTACTCGGTGCCGGTTGGCTCGCACTGGCGCCCTTGTTAGTCTTTCGTTTCCGTCCCTTCTTCTTGATCTGCTGTAATGGGATCGAGTTCTGCTCACAGACCGCCTTCTTGAGCGTGTTGGGGCTGATAATATTTGGCACCTCAGCTATCTGAGGCTCGGTGAAGGCGGCAGCTGGAGGCGTCTCCTGAGAACTGAACGCCAGACGACGCCTGTTGCAATTGGGTTTCTCCGCCGTACCAGCTAGATCGCGGTCGTCTTTTTGAGGGTTGGGTTCTTGAGAAGGAGGCCCGCAGAACTCGTCACCGTACCCATGCTCGGCAAAGTACTTATCGACGTTGGTAAATGTACCGTCGTCGTTGTCGTCGTCGTCCGGATCCTGTGCCATATGCATGTTCGGATCCTGTGCCATAGGGATGTCCGGCAGGTCCGGTAGCGTTGCGGCGTTCTTGCCATGGCTTGGCGCTGGCACGACTGGCGGTCTTGTCTGTGGGGTGGTGTCCCCCGCCCCCAAACGAATCTGGCTCTTCGGCCAAAGCAGGGGCCAGCTTACACAGGCGCTGAGGGTCATCACATCATCTTCGTCGGCCCCAGCGGGTCGAATCGGAGGTAACAACTCGTCGCAGCCTGGCAGTACCCGAACCAGTTCAACCCTATAGAAGGTGGGTGGCATCGGATTACCGTGGAACACGCGGTTGCCCGGTTGAACGATTCTGCCCTTGGCGACATCGACCAACTCGCCGCCCACGAAGTGCAGGAGAGTGCAAGGAACATCGGTGGCGCCCTGCGAAAACATGTAGGGCGTCAGGGATGCCCAGTCAAAGGCAAGGAGATGAAGTCATCGGCCGAGAGGCTTAGTTACCGTGATGCCGTCGAGCTCGGCTAATGTCGAGGCACCGCCAACGGCGGGCGTGCGCGTGCAACTGACGGAGGGGCCGCTTGCTGGCGAGGTGCCGGCCGGCGTACACCCAGGTGCATTAAGCTCCAATGCCCGTGCCGGCGCCGGAGACACGAATACCGCCTCCGCCGGAGACACCAATGGCGCCGCCTGCGCGTTGTGCGAGTTGCTGGCCGTGAAGCTGGGAACCGGGGGAGGCCCCTGTTGGCCGCCCGCAATCCACGTCGTCAGCCCCTGAATCAAGGTAGGCACAATGGCGGTGAGCGTCGTTCCCAGTTGTTGTTGCACTTGCTCTTGGACAATCTCCGGAATCCGCGCCACTTGTGCCTTGAGTTCTTGAACCTCGCGCGACTGGCTTTCCGAGCTGGTCTTTTTCTCCTTTCGCCCACCAGCGGTATAGTATGACGACCATTTTGTGGACAAGCCTTTGCCGGCCACACGACCAGCTGACGACGGCTTACTGAGCTTATCCTTGTTTTTCATTACGTTCAACGCCCTATTTAAAGGGGTGTCAAAAGGGGAGCTCTGAGATGACCCCGCGCTACTGCTTTCAGCCTCCTGCGGAAGGAATGTGAACCATTTAGAAATTTGGCTTCATTAACTAGAATGCAACCATATATGTAGCTAATTACGCGGGGGTGTATTCCTTACCAGAACTTTCTCAAGCGCCTTGGTCTTCGGATCCGTGGTAAGCTCCTTTGTTACCGGGTCCTCCTTGTACCGGGCCCTGACAAAGTTCCTGGTCTGCTTGTCAGGGAATTTCTCGAAGCGGGGCGGTAGGCCTTGCTCGGCACGCTCCGCGTCCTCCTTGTCCCATATAGGCTCCGCCACTCTATAACCGCCGGGACCGAGTTGGTGGACCCCTAAGTTCAACTGCCGCATTTCTTTCCCCCACTGACTTGATTCGGAGGTTGCGCTGCTCTCGCACTTGATCTTGAACTCCTTGTAGTCATCTTCGCTCATCAAAGGATATTTCGCCTTGATCTTCTCATAACTATCACCTTTTTCAATCATTGCCTTCACCGTGCTTCTCCATGTAGACAGGGCCGTGCTCATCCTCGTGAGGGCGGCACTGTTCACTTTATTCCCTGAGAGGCGTGTGTTTGCAAACTCATTGGGGAACTTGTATCGTTCGTGCAGCTTCGTGAAGAGGAGGCAGCGCAAATTCCCTCGGTCCTTATGCCTTAGGTTCTCGGTGTTGATCGAGACGGTGCTCCGGAGAATGCACCCGAGCTGAACCGAGTACCCCTTGACTACATGTTTGGGCGCCGTTGGATGCCCGTCGGAGTTCACTTCAGTAAATTCCTCCTTGACGGTGCCGAGCATGTTCGGGCGCCGGTCCTTCCGTTGCCTCTTCGGTTGGCTGCCATCTGTGCGTGCGCCGCCATCATCAGTGGTGGCATCCTCGGCGGCACCATCAGTGGTGTCATCCCCGACCCCACTAGGGGTTGTGTAGTCAGGATCGGTGTCTTCCGCGGCATCGTCCCGATAGCGGTGAGGTTCTTCCTCCATCTCCTGGGACAGCTCCCAGAATTGCTTGCCGCCCGAACCGCCGGCCTCATCGTTGTGGGCCATGTTTCGCTCTAAATAGGAAAAAAGTTTGGTCAAAAAGTTGGTTATTGTCAAGGAACAAGATCATGGTCTCATCATTTAGGGTTTGTCGACACCGAGGCATCCTAAAAGCTAATCTTTTATCATTTAGGGTTTGTCGACGCCGAGGCACCCTAAAAGCCTAAGCGTACATCATTTAGGTTCTCATCGACACCGAGGCACCCTATAGAAGCCAAGGTTTCATCATTTAGGGTTTGTCGACGCCGAGGCACCCTAAATGCTAAGTTAAGTTTTCATCATTTAGGGTTTATCGATGCCGAGGCACCCTAGGTTGGGGCTAATCACTTGGCACTAATCACTTGGCTCTATTGCCACCTATGTTGGGTTTATCATCTAGGGTTTATCGATGCTAAGGAGAATTCTAAGTTGGGCGTAATCACTTGGCTCTATTGCCACCTATGGTTTAATGCAGCAAGAATGGCGGGGCAGTCGATCCTACTTAACTAAGTACTAAGATACCCCGGCCCATGCATTAGTCGCAAGTACCCCATATGTCCTATTTTTAGCAAAGTCATGCTAAATCTCATAGGGAAAATTTCAGCATGACCTTTGCTGAAAATAGGACATATGGAGTACCCGAATTTGCCGGAACGGAAGTTAATCGACATTCCAGCAAACTCAAGGGCCTCTCGGGGTACCTGCAAATTCATCACGACACAATGGTCGGAGACAAAACATGATGGGCAGGCCAAATACTCATGTCACAAGTAATTCAGAGGCATCACAATAAAGCAACACCCTGCACTAGCCTAAAAACAAGTGAAGTTTCACCCATATAAGAACAACTTTATAAAATAAGAGAAGTTGCTAAATTTTTTGTATCCTTCATACACACTGGAGTACAATGCTTTATAATGTTCCATCATCATTACAGAAATCCAAGAAACACATGGTCTTGAGGATATTCTTTATGACTGATTGTTTCAGTTTTACATGCAGATTTTGACCAAAAAACACATGGTCTTTTTAACAGTTTTCAGTTTGGACAGAATACTGAAAACTACAGTTTGGACAGAATTCCTAACACTTTGGTCTTCTAGTTACAAAACAAAACTGACATAATTCTAGATGCCATAACTGAATTTTCCTTTGGCATCTAAAAACTGACATAATTTGGATAATTCTAGACCAACTGGCCTCTGTGAATGTCTAGTTCATTTTCCAACATATGAGATGAAGATCTAAGTGCTCAGCTACTTGATAGTGTTATAGGATATAATATAAATGAAAATTAATTTTAAGACAGAAAAATAATAATTTCGGTGACCCCTGCCAATACAACTAAAGAATATGACAAGAAAATAACTAGAGTATAAGTTGGCAGTAATTTTGCTAAAAAATTGCATACAAACTAAAGAATATGACAAGAAAATAACAATATACACTTTTTGCTAAATTTGGAGTTACTTCCTATAACAGTGATGATGACAGAGTAGTGTAAAGTATATTCTCCTAGCAGTATGTTCCATCTTGTAAAAGAAAAGGAAAGAAAAATTGTTTTCTAGGCATAAAAAAGAGACCTTTTACAGTACAACAAGTTATTTTGGACCGTTTATTTTTTTGATCTAGTGACCCAGATTTGCTAATACTACACCAACAATTGTTTTCTAGGCTAATACTACATCAAGCAAGCAGAGTGTTGAATGATGGTGACAGAGCTCTAGAGTTCACATGACACTTCCATTAGTTCATAGCAGTAGCACAGAGGAAGGAGGAAGGAGGAGAGGTACCTGGTCGCCGGAGGGGTCGGGGTCGGGGTCGGGGCCGCGGTCGAAGGAGAGCAGGGGCCGGTGGCGGAGGACGGCAGGGGCAGGCGGGATGGGCGCGTCGGGGCCGCGCTCGCCGGCTGCTGCAGGGGCCGGAGGAGGCCCTCGCTCGTCGGAGGGAGGAGGAGAGGAGAGGAGCGGGCGGCGCGCGCTCGGCCGATCCCGTTCGGGGGGCGCGGGGGCGGCGGGGGTGGAGTCCCGCGGGGGTCGGGGCGGCGGCGTTGAGGCAGCGCAAGAGCACAGCGGCGGACGGCGTGCAGGCGCGGCGGACGGAGGGGGCGGAGCAAGGGGGCGGCGGCGTACGGTTGGGGTCGAGGAGTGGGGGATCTGGCGAGCGAGGGAGGGAGGGAGGCGACAGTGCGAGGGGAACAAGTATGTCTATTCTAATGGCGCACCTCCCCCTGGTGCGCCATAAGTACGTCAACTCTAATGGCGCACCTCCCCCTGGTGCGCCATTAGAATTTGGTTTTACTTACTAGCCCGACTGGTCAGGTTATATCCCACCTAACCCTATCTCCATCAGAACACGCCCACTAGCCCGACTGGTCAGCACGCAGCACACACACTAGGAGGTCCTGGGTTCGATTCCCAGGCTCCCCAATTTTTATTTTTATGCATTTAAAATGCTGTTTGATATTTATTTGTGTTTAAATATGTTCAAACTTGTTTAAATCATAACAGTAATAATTTTTTATGCTTTTTTTTTGCAAATTTAGTTGCATTCATTTGTGACGGTGGAGCGGCGGGGTCGGGGGAGGGTGCGGGGGGTCGTCGGCGACGGCCGGTGGAGCGGGGGAGGGTGCGGTGGGTCGTCGGCGACGGTGGAGTGGGGGAGGGTGCGGGCCGGGGGTCGGCGGCGGCGGCCGGTGGAGCGGGGGAGGGTGCGGGGGGTCGGCTACAATCGAGAAATACAATCGAGTGTCCATGAAATTTAAAAACATTCATGAGTTCAAAAAGTGCCCATGAAATACAATCGAGAAATGAAGGCTACAATTTAAATACAATCGATCTTAGCTAGCTATCTGTTCACAATCTTCTTGCCCTTATTTTTCGTAAATGGAGTTCTTCTCTTGAACGGACGTCCTTTAGGTAGGGTGGTCCTGCTTCTTCTTGTGGTGTATGCTAATACTTCATCGTCGTCGTCATGTTCCATCTTCGGGTCGCCGTACTTGTCGAAGTCTTGCTCATTGGCGACTCCATCCATTCCGATGATCTTCCTTTTGCCTCTCCTCACGACAACACGACTGGGCTTTGATGGGTCGGTAATGAAGAAGCATTGGTCCACTTGGGAAGCCAGTACCCATGGCTCATTTTTCGCGGTGACGTTCGCGCCTGCGGTCTTGGATTTGGCTTCGGGTATAACCATGGTGGTGAAATACCGGTCTTCTTTTATGACGCTCTTGGCCCATCTGACACGGAACATCGGGACCTTCTCTCCAGCGTAGCTCAGCTCCCAGATCTCCTCGATCCTTCCGTAGTATCTATCCTTGTCGTTACCGGTGTAGGATTCCATCGTTACCCCGGAGTTCTGATAACCATCGCTCTTCATGTCCTTGTCCTCGGTGTAGAATGTGTAGCCGTTGATATCGTACGCCTCATACGTCATCAGGTTGTGCTCGGCGCCCTGTGACAAGGCGAATATGAGTTGTTCTTCCGCGGAAGAATCCTCATGTAAAGGGTACGACAGAAGCTTCTGCTTGAACCAACGCGTGAAACATGAGTTGTGCTCTTTGATTATATCTCCGTCTGTCCTCTGTTGGCCTCGGTCATTGTACGTCTTCTCAATAAACGTTTTGTGCTCTACCACCCAAGGATCGACCACGTCTATGTGTTGTAGCGCGACTAGGTTTGCTCTTTCAAAGTCGGCGAGTCGACCATCGAAGTCGACATGCATTTCGCGGCGACCCTCACGGTGACCCCATCCAGCGAGCCTGCCGAGGTGCCTGTTGACGGGCAGACCAACGGGTTCTCGATGCCTAGATAATTCGTGCAGTAGGAGATGCACTCTTCGGTCAGAAAGCCCCTGGCTATGCTTCCCTCTGGACGTGACATGTTGCGAACGTATCCTTTGATGACACCATTCATCCTTTCGAACGGCATCATGCTATGCAGGAACGTCGGCCCGAGTTGGATGATATCCTCCACGATATGGACCAGCAGATGCACCATAACGTCGAAGAATGCGGGAGGGAAGTACATCTCAAGCTCGCATAGTATCACCACGATCTCTTCCTGTAGCCTTCTGAGTTGCCTCACGCCAACCGACTTCCGAGAGATGACGTCGAAATAGTTGCATAGGCCAAATAGCGTTTCACGGACGTGCGCGTGCATGATCCCACGGATTCCAACTGGAAGTATCTGCGTCATCAGCACGTGACAGTCGTGAGACTTCATCCCGCTGAACTTCTGCTTCACTGAGTCTAGGTATCTCCTTATCTTCCCCGCGTAACCGTAAGGAAGTTTTACTCCTACGAGGCAGGTGAAAAACTGATCGATCTCCTCCTGACTTAGAGTGAAGCACGCGGGAGGGAAGTCATTTCCGGTCTTCTTGGCCTTTTTGCCTTTGCGACGACTTTCCGTGTCCTGCTTCGCCTCATCATCATCATCATCATTAGCGTGAAGCTCCTCCCTGATGCCCATTGATTTCAAGTCTGCCCTTGCTTTCGGCCCATCTTTGTTTAGGGTAACGCGACAGAAAACGAAAATTTTCGGTATAGCGAGCACGCCCAGGACCACTATGGAGACTGCATACAAGGTTTGATCTGATCCGTACCGACTCGAAGCGCAGCAGAAGAAGAGTCGGTGTAGATCGTCGGTGCAGATCCCCGCAGCTAGGATTTACAACCTCCCAACCGCGAGGATGTACTCCCTCTCCGGACAGCCCTTCGGGAGGCGGTCGGACAGTCCCCCGGACAATGTCGCGGACAGCCCTTCGGGAGGACCCTCGAAACTCGGACGGAGACTCGGACAGCCCTTCGGGAGGACACTCGAACAGCCCCTCGGGAAAAAGATCGAAACTACAATCTCTCTACGGGGTTGCACACATACGGTGTCAGCTATCCGGCAGGGCTTCGCCGTCCAGAACTAGTTCCTGCCGGAACCCAGACAGCCTTACGGCTCTACGAAACTCTTTTCGTGGGAGGGAGAGAAGAAGCCAGATAATGCATGGCATGTGTATGAGAGCAAGGGATGAGTGTGGAGGGCTGCCCCTCCACCTCTATTTATAGGAAATCCCAAGGGGTAGGGTAGTTTCACACAAAAACCCAAAATGCACATGAATGAAGTCCTTCCACAAGGACCTAGAAGTGAAACCAATGAACAAAAGGGTCCCCAAGGGGGGATACCCCATGTGGCCGGCCACACCCCCATGAGGGGCCCAAAAAATGGGTCCTATCCATCCATGTCATCCCCAAGATCTTTTGGAGCAAAGCCCCAAAAGGTGGCTTTCCATAAAGTAACCATAAAGCTGATTTTCACTATTCACGACGACATTTTTCAGCGTCTGATCGAACTGAAAATATTTATGTGGGCTAAGAACATTTCCAGTACCCACTAAAATGATTTTCAACGCGTTCCGAAACAATTCCGGTTTTAGTGATTTTCATCTGCGAAACGCATCTGAAGTGGCTCCGGCAGCTCCGGAACATTTCCGGTTTTTATCTCAGAAAATTCCAAAAAGCTTCCAGAATGATTCTGGCATCCTCCAAGAATTATCAGGCATGTGCCGAAACCAATTTGACTTAATGGTGTATCCCGAAACAACTTTTCGGTATCATCGAAACTTATCCGATGACCTCTCTCTGCGGTACGATTCCGCTGTCCGAAACTTTTCGGTGTCCGAAACTTTTCCGGTGATTTTCTCTCAGACTCCCTGTCTAGTATTCAGCAGATAGATGACCCTTAAGCGTGTGACCCTATAGGTTCGGTGAAGTATAGACATGACCTGGAACCCCTTCCGATCAATGATCAACATCGGAGCCGTGGACACCCATATTGACCCCTATACCCACACGAATGAATATTCGAGTGAACCTCCAGTTGCAGTGAGCTATTCCTGTTGCTTCACGATATGTCACAAACACCCGAGGTGAGATTTATTGCATGCCCATGGACGAACAATTTTCCACCATGCAAGTTACCTCGTTACCGGTTTTGTTCTCTTTTCTCGTTTCCGTGTTCCGGCATCCCAGCGATCAAATCACAATGTGTCTGGCCAGACGATGATGGATACCGTTACACCGAGAGGGCCCGAGTATATCTCTCCATCGTCGGAGGAGCAAATCCCAATCTTGAGCTATCTTGTTACTTCCTATACTTTTCCGTGAACCCGAAAGCTGCCGTAATAGCCACCCAGTTACGGATGACGTTTAACAAACCCCAAAGTTCACGAAGCAAGCACGAAGGAACTTGATACTCTCATGGTCTAAGGAATTATGCAAACATTAACTATCTCAATGATATTAACCATAAACTTGTGATGAAGGTATCTCATAGCTTAACATCAATTTGGGTCGATTCAACACAAGTGTTCTACCAACATCGCGCCCTCAGAATTGCCAGCATAGACATGCCCATGATCAGGAAAACAGGATCATCATGCAATACATGAGCCAGTCTTAGAGGCAAGACTAGGAATACATTTTACCGTTTAGTATACCACACGTGCACATGAGTTTCCCTCCGAGCCTCGTGGATATTGCAGACTCGGGAATCATTGCAGTTATAGCATGGAAGCTAAACATTCATTACAAACTTTGGAGATACAAAATAACTGTTATTACTGCCTCTAGGGCATATCTCCTACAGACTCCCACTTGCACTAGAGTCATAATCCAGTTACATGGCTTCCCTAACACCAATGGCTATCCGGTGCTGCTCATGCTTTGCTCGGGGTAGAGGCTTTGTCATCGGGTCTGACACGTTCAGATCCGTGTGAACTTTGCGTACTTTCACTAAACCCTCTTCGACATGATGTCGAATGAGTTTATATTTGCGTTGAATATGTCTTGTCTTATGGTGCGAACTTGGCTCCCTTGCCTGAGCCACGGCGCCACTATTATCACAATAGATTTCCACCGGGTCCAGAGCACTTGGAACCACACCAAGGTCTTCAAGAAATTGCTTGATCCATACCGCCTCCTTGGAGGCTTCTGAAGCGGCAACATACTCCGCCTCCGTCGTAGAATCTGCCACAGTCTTTTGTTTGGAACTTTTCCAATCAACTGCGCCGCCGTTCAATATGAAAACATAGCCTGATTGAGATTTGAAGTCATCTGGGTCAGTCATGAAGCCTGCATCAGTGTAACCACTTACAATGAGCTCTTCATCACCTCCGTACACAAGGAGTAAATCCTTGGTCCTTCTGAGGTACTTAAGAATACCCTTGACTGCGGCCCAGTGTTCCAACCCTGGATCACTTTGGTACCGGCTGCTAACACTTAGCGCATAGGAAACATCTGGTCTTGTACATAGCATGGCATACATAATAGAACCAACTGCCGAGGCATATGGAACATCATTCATTTGTACTCGCTCATCCAGAGTCCGAGGACTCTGATTTTTGCAAAGCACTGTGCCAGGTGACATGGGGAGTAGGCCTTTCTTGGAGTTCTCCATGTTGAACCTTTTCAACACCTTGTCAATGTACGTGCTTTGGCTAAGCGCTATCAGGCGTTTTGATCTATCTCTATAGATTCTGATGCCCAATACATATGCCGCTTCGCCTAAGTCTTTCATTGAAAAACTTTTCTTCAATGAGTCTTTTATTTCGCTAAGAAAATTCACGTCATTTCCAATCAATAATATGTCATCCACATACAAGATTAGAAATGCTTTTGCGCTCCCACTAAATTTCTTGTAAACACAAGATTCTTCGTCATTCCTGATGAAGCCAAATTCTTTGACCACTTCATCAAAACGAATGTTCCAGCTCCTTGACGCTTGCTTCAGACCATAAATGGCTTTCTGAAGTTTGCATACCTTTCCAGCATCCTTATGAACGACAAAACCTTCTGGCTGTATCATGTATACATCCTCTTTGAGGTTTCCATTTAGGAAAGCCGTTTTGACATCCATCTGCCATATTTCATAATCGAAATAAGCAGCAATTGCTAGTAATATCCGAACAGACCTAAGCATAGCTACCGGCGAGAAAGTCTCGTCGTAGTCCACTCCTGGAACTTGTGTGAACCCTTTCGCGACAAGTCTAGCTTTGTGGATAGTAATGTTACCATCCGCGTCTGTCTTCCTTTTGAAAATCCATTTACAACCAATCGGCTTTACGCCTTCAGGAAGTTCTTCCAAGTTCCAAACTTGGTTTTCGTACATGGATTCCATTTCGGATTTCATGGCCTTGTGCCATTCCTTTGAGCTGGGCCCCGCCATCGCTTCCTTGTAGTGCGCAGGTTCATCGTCTTCAAGAATGAAGATTTCATTATGAAACCATTCAGGTGGCTGGATAGCCCTACCTGATCTGCGCGGTTCAGTTACAACATTGTCTGAAGTCTCCGCATCATATGCGACAACTTCCGGCTCAGTTGCAGGGATAATGAGCGGAATTTCTTCCGGTTCCTTAGCCATATCAACAGTTACCGAAGATTCACTAATCTCATCAAGTTGTACTGTCCTCCCACTTAATTCTTTGGCGAGAAATTCTTTCTCAAGAAAGACTCCGCTTTTAGCTACAAACACTTTGTGCTCGGAGGGTAGGTAGAAGGAATACCCAATTGTTTCTTTTGGATAACCTACAAAGTTACACTTGTCTGATCTGGGATCGAGTTTGGTAGGTTGTAAACGTTTTACATGTACCTCACATCCCCAAATTTTAAGATGCGACAAACTGGGTTTCTTCCCATTCCACATCTGATGTGGTGTCGTCTTAATAGACTTAGACGGTGCTCTGTTTAGTGTGTGAGCGGCAGTTTCTAGTGCATGACCCCAAAAAGATATCGGCAGATCTGTAAGAGACATCATCGACCTTACCATGTCCAACAGGGTTCGGTTACGTCTTTCCGATACTCCGTTTCTCTGTGGAGTTCCGGGAGGCGTAAGCTGTGAAACGATTCCACGGTCACTCAGATGTTGGCCAAACTCATGACTAAGATATTCGCCTCCGCGATCAGACCGCAGAAACTTAATCTTTTTGTTACGATGATTTTCTACCTCATTCTGAAATTCTTTGAACTTTTCAAAGGTTTCCGACTTATGCTTCATTAAGTAGATATAGCCATACCGACTTAAATCATCAGTAAAAGTCACGAAGTAGAAATACCCACCCCGTGCGGCTGTGCTCATTGGACCACATACATCACTATGTATTATTTCCAATAATTCACCCGCCCGTTCAGGATGACCCGTGAACGGCGTCTTGGTCATTTTCCCCATCAGACAAGCTTCGCATGTGTCAAATGATTCAAAATCAAAGGACGGTAAAACTCCATCTCTCTGGAGTCTTTGCATACGTTTCTTTCCGATGTGGCCAAGCCGACAGTGCCACAAGTAAGTGGTGGTGGTATCAGCCTTCTTAAGGCGTTTGGCATTCACGTTAAAGACATCATTTTCACATTCAAGATTTAGTATGAAAAGGCCCCCAACAATGGGTGCAAATCCATAAAACATATCCTTACAATAAAGTGAACAACCATTGTTCTCAGACTTGTACGAATACCCATCGTGTACTAAACATGATCCGGAGATAATGTTTCTACACAACAGTGGAACAAAATAACAGTTACTTAGTTCTAAGATAAATCCTGAAGGGAGACGTAGAGGCATAATGCCAACGGCTTGAGCGGCGATCCCAGTGCCGTTCCCGACGCGCATTACGACTTCATTCTTTGCCAGCTTGCGCACCTTCTGAAGCCCCTGTATCGAGTTGCAAATGTGAGCAACCGATCCGGTATCAAATACCCAAGACTTAGAATTTTCGCTAGCAAGCAAAACGTCAATGACATTAACCTGTATAACAATTATACCTTTTCCGGTTTTCCCGGTCTTCTTATCTTCCAGATACTTCTTGCAGTTTCTCTTCCAGTGTCCTGTGCCCTTGCAGTAGAAGCACTCAGTTTCATTCTTGGCTCCGCCCTTAGAGTTGCTTTGGGAGCCGGTCTTACCGGCGCCCTTGCCCTTCTTTGGCTTGCCTTTCTTCTTTTTGAAACTGGCGGTTTTATTCACAAGCAACACTTGCTTGCGATTTTTCCGCAGTCCTCCTTCTGTAGTTTTTAGCATGGCGAGCACCTCTTCCGGTGTCTTCTCCATCGCTGTCATGTTGTAGTTCATGACAAAACCGTCGTAAGACGGGGGGAGTGAAGAAAGCAACATGTCCATCATATGGCCAGGTGGAAGTGGAAATTCTAGGGCTTTAAGCCTTTCAGAATAGCCAATCATTTTGACCACGTGTTCACCAACTGAACTACCCTCAGCCATCTTGCAATCCATCAAAGCCTTCATGATATCATATCGCTCAGACTTTGCGGTTTCCTTGTACAGAGCATCCAATTCCCGGATCATATCACGGGCTTTATGGAATTCAAAACGTTTTTGAAGCCCTGGAGTCATGCAAGCTAGCATGAGGCACTGCACTAAGTTGTGATCATCATCCTTAGTGGACCAGACATTTTGTTCATCTACCGGTGCATCTGCCGCCGGTTTAGCTGGAAGAGCAGTTTCAAGCACGTACAATTTCTTAGCGCTCCTGAGGACAATCCTCAGGTTACGGACCCAGTCCGCATAGTTGTTTCCAGTCGTAGCTAACTTCTCTTTCTCTAACATCGGGCCTAAGTTGAAGGCGGTGTTGCGAGCCATTTGATCTACAACGGAAAACACAAGTTTCACTTAGACTTTTGTTTATAATGAAATTTGCACTAGTGAATAAACATTTTTATTCTAAAGTGTGCTCTCACTCAAATCAATATCTCTCAAAATTGATTTTGAGTGATTCAAGATCCAAATATCAATTCAACGTCATAGAATCATCATCTCATGACGAGGATTTCAATTGGTAGGCCAACTTGCCGATCACATCTCTATGTGACTCTTGTTCATCTTTCGATGCGTGTGTTCCGAGCTCAGGACGATCCTGCCATGAACGTCAAGACAACCAAGTGATCTTGCTGCGAGGTCTGACCTCACCCGCCTTACATTTCTCCAATCGTTCGTACCCATGCATCCATGGCGCACCCCGAAAGGATAGATGTTGTGACGGTGCTGCACTTGGGAGAACACTAACTACTTGATATTTGAAGTGAGAGATCACCCTAATAAAAGCGACTACCGCGCAATCAAGAAGGGTGCATCAAGAGGGATAAACATCTCAGGCAATTCATAATAGCATGATATGGTATAGCCTCTTTCTGACGGAGAAGTCTTTCAATTCTTCGTCTTCGGCATTTGCGTCGGTGTTCACCTTCGCGAAGATTGCCACCACCTTGTCGATGCACCAGATAATATTGCTATCTCTATAGCTAATAAAATAAGTGCATTACTTAAGGTTGACACACAGGTCATTAAAGTGCAATCATATGGCTCCAGCCATCATGCAGAATCATGACACGCAGGTCATGTTAGTTACATCATATAGTCATCTCATACATAATCAAATAGAATATGAGCATTGCTATACCACATCACATGCACATCCTGCAAAACCAAGTTAGACGCCTCTAATCGGTTTATGCAAAATTTTATTTTACGTGGCTTCTAAGGTTTTGACTTAAACCGCAGCTACCAACGTTTTATCATCAAGTATGATTATTCAAGTTGCTAGATTAACATCTCGGGGTGTATGAAACACGAGATAATTAAATCTCGAGCCCCATACTAAACTTCGTCATACGCATGACCCCCGTGCAGATCATATCTGCAATGCCCTTTCATCTGCGAATTTCATCTTTCTTTTGACTATGGCAGAACCCAAAGAACTGATAGCACTTCCATGATCAATCAGGATCACGGATTGCCAGAACTTTGTCAAATTCCACCATGCTGTCTCGAGATTGAGCAAACGCAAATTCTAGGGAAGCAGCAAGAACGTCGGGTAACAGATTTCATCTGTCACCCGCATAAATAATTTTCAGCAATAAATCTCATCTACTCCAAAATTATATTATGCAATACCCATACATCTCCATGTATTCTAGATCATAACCTGCATCTACGCATAGCACGGCTCTTGATGCCACTGTAGGGTAACGCGACAGAAAACGAAAATTTTCGGTATAGCGAGCACGCCCAGGACCACTATGGAGACTGCATACAAGGTTTGATCTGATCCGTACCGACTCGAAGCGCAGCGGAAGAAGAGTCGGTGTAGATCGTCGGTGCAGATCCCCGCAGCTAGGATTTACAACCTCCCAACCGCGAGGATGTACTCCCTCTCCGGACAGCCCTTCGGGAGGCGGTCGGACAGTCCCCCGGACAATGTCGCGGACAGCCCTTCGGGAGGACCCTCGAAACTCGGACGGAGACTCGGACAGCCCTTCGGGAGGACACTCGAACAGCCCCTCGGGAAAAAGATCGAAACTACAATCTCTCTACGGGGTTGCACACATACGGTGTCAGCTATCCGGCAGGGCTTCGCCGTCCAGAACTAGTTCCTGCCGGAACCCAGACAGCCTTACGGCTCTACGAAACTCTTTTCGTGGGAGGGAGAGAAGAAGCCAGATAATGCATGGCATGTGTATGAGAGCAAGGGATGAGTGTGGAGGGCTGCCCCTCCACCTCTATTTATAGGAAATCCCAAGGGGTAGGGTAGTTTCACACAAAAACCCAAAATGCACATGAATGAAGTCCTTCCACAAGGACCTAGAAGTGAAACCAATGAACAAAAGGGTCCCCAAGGGGGGATACCCCATGTGGCCGGCCACACGCCCATGAGGGGCCCAAAAATGGGTCCTATCCATCCATGTCATCCCCAAGATCTTTTGGAGCAAAGCCCCAAAAGGTGGCTTTCCATAAAGTAACCATAAAGCTGATTTTCACTATTCACGACGACATTTTTCAGCGTCTGATCGAACTGAAAATATTTATGTGGGCTAAGAACATTTCCAGTACCCACTAAAATGATTTTCAACGCGTTCCGAAACAATTCCGGTTTTAGTGATTTTCATCTGCGAAACGCATCTGAAGTGGCTCCGGCAGCTCCGGAACATTTCCGGTTTTTATCTCAGAAAATTCCAAAAAGCTTCCAGAATGATTCTGGCATCCTCCAAGAATTATCAGGCATGTGCCGAAACCAATTTGACTTAATGGTGTATCCCGAAACAACTTTTCGGTATCATCGAAACTTATCCGATGACCTCTCTCTGCGGTACGATTCCGCTGTCCGAAACTTTTCGGTGTCCGAAACTTTTCCGGTGATTTTCTCTCAGACTCCCTGTCTAGTATTCAGCAGATAGATGACCCTTAAGCGTGTGACCCTATAGGTTCGGTGAAGTATAGACATGACCTGGAACCCCTTCCGATCAATGATCAACATCGGAGCCGTGGACACCCATATTGACCCCTATACCCACACGAATGAATATTCGAGTGAACCTCCAGTTGCAGTGAGCTATTCCTGTTGCTTCACGATATGTCACAAACACCCGAGGTGAGATTTATTGCATGCCCATGGACGAACAATTTGTCCACCATGCAAGTTACCTCGTTACCGGTTTTGTTCTCTTTTCTCGTTTCCGTGTTCCGGCATCCCAGTGATCAAATCACAATGTGTCTGGCCAGACGATGATGGATACCGTTACACCGAGAGGGCCCGAGTATATCTCTCCATCGTCGGAGGAGCAAATCCCAATCTTGAGCTATCTTGTTACTTCCTATACTTTTCCGTGAACCCGAAAGCTGCCGTAATAGCCACCCAGTTACGGATGACGTTTAACAAACCCCAAAGTTCACGAAGCAAGCACGAAGGAACTTGATACTCTCATGGTCTAAGGAATTATGCAAACATTAACTATCTCAATGATATTAACCATAAACTTGTGATGAAGGTATCTCATAGCTTAACATCAATTTGGGTCGATTCAACACAAGTGTTCTACCAACATCGCGCCCTCAGAATTGCCAGCATAGACATGCCCATGATCAGGAAAACAGGATCATCATGCAATACATGAGCCAGTCTTAGAGGCAAGACTAGGAATACATTTTACCGTTTAGTATACCACACGTGCACATGAGTTTCCCTCCGAGCCTCGTGGATATTGCAGACTCGGGAATCATTGCAGTTATAGCATGGAAGCTAAACATTCATTACAAACTTTGGAGATACAAAATAACTGTTATTACTGCCTCTAGGGCATATCTCCTACACTTTGGTCCTCTCTGGCATGTTGAGCAGGGTACCAAGCAGACTCTCGCACACGTTCTTCGTGATATGCATGACATCAAGGCTGTGAGGCACACGGTGGATCTTCCAGTACGACAAGTCCTAGAAAACAGACCTCGTTTTCCATACCTTCAGCAGTGGCTCTGGCGCCTTTCGCTTCTTTCCCGGCTCTGGCGCCTTTTGCTTCTTTCCCGGCAGTGGGCAATCTTTCCAATTTTTCAACAGCTCGTCTATTTCCTCGCCGCTCCTCGTACGCGGGCGTCTTCGGGGTTCGGTTTCACCATCGAACAGATCCTTGCGTTTCCTCCACGGGTCATCGTCGCGAAGCCACCTTCGATGTCCCATGAACACGGTTTTCGAAGACCCGGGATCTCTATCTAGCTGGCGATACATTGTGTCATCCATGCACCTGACACATCCAGAAAATACGTGGACCACCTGCCCCGCGAGATATCCGAAACCGAGATAGTCGTGCACCGTCGTGAGCAGTGCGGCTCTCATAGGGAAATATTCTTTCTATGCGGCGTCCCACGTATTGGCTGGCGTTTTCCACAGCGTGTCTAGCTCCTCTTCCAGCAGCCCCAGATACAGATTGATGTCGTTCCCTGGTTGTTTCGGCCCTTCAATTAGCATACTCATGTGAATGTACTTCCTCTTCATGCACCAGGGGGGAAGGTTGTACATCCACACAAACACAGGCCAGGTGCTATGTGTGCTTCTCTGGCTGCCAAACGGATTGACTCCATCGGTGCTCGCGCCCAGCACGATGTTCCTTGGATCGTTAAATTCTGGGTGTTCGAAGTTCAACGCTTGCCACTGGCTCCCATCCTTAGGGTGACTCAGCATCTTGTCTTTTTTATTTATCTCCGGATCATTTGCGTCATCTTCTCGCTTCTTCTCCTCCCTATCCGCGTGCCAATGCAGGAGCTTTGCTACCTTAGGGTCTGCGAAATACCGCTGCAGACGAGGAGTGATCGGAAAGTACCACACCACTTTTCGAGGAGCTTTCTTCCTCTTCTTGTATCGAGTGACGCCGTACACCGGACATATGGTAGACTCCGTGTGCTCGTCCCGATAAATGATGCAATTGTTCATGCACACATGGTATTTCACGTGCGGTAAATCCAGAGGACACACGATTTTCTTCGCCTCCTCGAAACTGGTCGGGCACTTGTTCCCCTTGGGAAGACGTTCGTGCCAGAATGACATGTTCTCGTCGAAGCATGCGTCGGTCATTTTGTGCTTTACCTTCATCTCCAGAGCCATGAGCGTTACTTTCAGGCGGGTATCCTCGGGCCTGCATCCTTCATACAATGGAGTAACTGCGTCTATCTCCAGTTGATCCAGCTTGGCTTTCTCTCGGGCGGCAGCTCTTGCGTTATCCGTCTGCTTGAGAAGCAGCTCTTGAATATGAGGGTCCTGCACCCAGCCCATCGACGGTCCATCGTCGTCTGCTCCGCCGGCATGTTCATCTTCATGATCATGCCCTTCGTCTGCTCCCGCATCTTCCTCATCATCATGTCCGGCATCTTCTACATGATGACTGTGTACAGCATCACCGTCGTGATCATGTCCTGGAGATTCTTCGTCTTCTCGCCCGCCCGAGCCGCGTTGGTTGTCTTGCTGCCCATCCTCATTTCTTGCCCGACCCCCATGGACGACTTCATAGTCATCTTCATCACCTTGCCACCGATAGTCATCCATGAAACCACGCAAGAGCAGGTGGTCCCGCACCTTCCCGGAATCCGGGTCCGCAATAAGGCTCTTCAGCTTGCATCTTCGACACGGACATCTTATCTCCGTCTCGTTCTTTTCAAGCATCTCGGCCTTCGCAGAGCTCAAAAACCTATTCACGATGCCTTCGGTCATCGTGCGGACCATGGTCACCTGCGGGAGGAGCAAAACGATATTTTAGAACCAAGAAAAAATTTGGCATGACTTTCCCTAAAAATAGGACCAAAAAGAATGCATAGTGCCAAAATTCTCGCCGAAACGGAAATGAAAGTGCATGTGCACGTTGTTGGAGGGAGAACAACATAAAGATAGCTTCCCCCTTACTTACCTATCAAAAAAAGGGGCTTTAACCACGTAATTTGGATGAATTTATGGTGCAAATGAGGTGAGGAGGAGGAGGCAGCCGAGACAAGCTTGGAGGAGGGAGGAGAGAATGAAGTGGGGAAAGTGAGTGGGTAGGTGTGGCTGTCCAAAATATCTAGCTCGTCCCAGGTTACTAATGGCGCACCACCACACAATGCGCCATTAGTAACCCTGGTTACTAATGGCGCACCTGCTGGTGGTGCGCCATTAGTAGTTTTGCAAAAAAACACTAATGGCGCACGGGGAGCAGTGCGCCATTACTAGCTTAAACTAGTAATGGCACACTGCACCCGGTGCACCATTAGTAGTTTTGCAAAAAAGTAAAAAATAAAAAAAATATTTTAGTGGCGCACTATGTTGCTGGTGCGCCATTACTAGTTACAACTAGTAATAGCGCACCATGTCCTGGTGCGCCATTAGTATGTCTGGCAAAATAAAAAAAAATTGTTACTAATGGCGCACCGTTTGTCTGGTGCGCCATTAGTGTCTTTCACACTAATGGCGCACCAACACATGGTGCGCCATTGCTATATAGCAATGGCACACCACATGTCTGGTGCGCCATTAGTGGCCATTCCATCTATAGCCCTTTTCCTAGTAGTGGGGTAATTATCACCGGTGGCCATCTTCATCATCCCGGCATTCTCCATGACGAGGAGGGAGTAGTTCACCCTCGGGGCTGAGGGTATATGTACCAGTAGCTATGTGTTTGATCTCTCTCTCTCTCTCTCTCGTGTTCCTGATTTGGCATGGTTTTGATGTACCGCAAGCTTTGTTACTATAGTCGGATCATATGGTGTTGCTCCCCCTCTATCTTCTTGTGACGAATTGAGCCTTTTCCTTTGATGTTTTGTTATGTCGGATTGAATCTTTGGATGTCAGAGCACTTGATGTATGTCTTGCGATGGGATATCCGTGGTGACAATGGGATGTTCTATTGATCCACTTGATGTATGTTTTGGTTATCAACTTGCGGATTCCCATGGTGAGATTAGGGTAATCTATGCATAGGGCTTGGTACGCGTTTTCATATTCCTTTCTTCGATAGAAATCTTGCAATACTCTTGAAGTTCTTTGTGTTGGATTGGATATTATGAATCTGAGATTGTGTGATGCATATCGTATAATTGACCCACGGATACCTGTGGTGACATTGAGTATCTAGGTGACATTAGGGTTTGATTGATGTATGTCATATGGTGTTATTTTGCTACGAACTCTAGGGCTGTTTGTGATACTTATAGGAATAGCTCAATGGATTGACCAGAAAGAATAACTTTGAGGTGGTTTCGTACCCTACAAGCAATTTCATCATATGTTCTCAGCGATAGGAACTTTGGAGTGATTCTTCGTTGCATGTTGAGGGATTGTCATATGATCTAATTATGGTATCATTGTTGAGAGAACTTGCACTAGTGAAAGTATGAACCCTAGGCCTTATTTCCAAGCATTGCAATACCGTTTTCGCTCACCTTTACAACTTGCTACCTTGCTGTTTTTATATTTTCAGATTACAAAAATCCATATCTACTATCCATATTACGCTTGTATCACCATCTCTTCGCCGAACTAGTGCACCTATACAATTTACTATTGTATTGGGTGTGTTGGGGACACAAGGACTCTTTGGTATTTGGTTGCAGGGTTGTTTGAGAGAGACCATCTTCATCCTACGCCTCCCACGGATTGATAAACCTTAGGTCATCCACTTGAGGAAATTTGCTACTGTCTTACAAACTTTGAGGCCAAACACGAGTCTACAAGAAGAAGGTTTCATAGTAGACATCACCTCGCCGATGGCGACGGACGACGCCACAACGTTGGCGGCAGCGAGAGAGGAGGGGAGAAAGGGTTTCAAGTGGAGCGGGGGGTAGGTAATGTCTCGTAGAGCAGTGACGGGCGCGAGGGGTAGCCCGCCACCCAAGTATAAGCGTGGGAGGTGGCTACTTGACCAAATATAGTTGTGGCGGGCGATGCAACATAAGAAAAGAAAACCAAGTTCCTACAGCCGCCGCAAAGCACTAACAGCTGAGAAACAAACGGCTAAACCGACAAGCCGCACGCAGGTCCCCAAGCAACATAGAGAACACAAAAGCACACGGCAGCAATAGTGACTTACAGTAAAAGGCTGCTTTCTATTGCTTATACACAGGTAGCATGTTATGCCCTCTGTCTGCCTTACAGAAGGTAAAGCTTGGCATCTGGTGGAAGTCTCTCAGAGAGAGGACCCCTGACAATATCAAGGGCAGAGCTGGGGAGCGCTGGGAGTATCTCTTCCGGATCCAACAGATCAGACAGTCTTTGAATTGTATCTACGGTCACAGTCTTTACCGCAGGGGCATTTTCCACGATATGCAACAGGAGTTCAAGCTGACCTTTCGCGGCTTTGAATCCTGTAACATGCATATTCTTCAGATGTAGGTATTTTTGTTCGGACGGCGGAATGTCTAGTCTCGAAGGCTCGCTGCTTGCAAACCACATACTATAAGTGCAATCAAGCTGGAAAAGTGGAAATATACCGTTAGAGCCAGATAAGCACACTTGAGTTGACCAACACTAATAAGCATCCTGATAAAAGGTCGCTGAACGAAAATCTTAACAAGCAGCTCAGTCCCCTCCGATGCCTACTCTGAAAGAGCAAACTCCTCAATCAACTCCGATGCCTCCTCTGCTCCTCCTCCTCACTCCAGTGCCCCGCGAGCTCAATCAACTCCTCAGACGACTCACTAGTGGCCCTCTGGTGCCGTCCGAACTCGTAGGAGCCCCTGGTGCAGCCCCTCGTCGCCGCCTTCTTCAACTCCGGCGAGCTCCGCCTTCTGCAGCCGCTGGAGAAGCCCTTTCCGACCCCGTCCATCCACCTCTAGCCACGCCACGGGTACAGGCAGGTGCGCGAGCATCTCCTCTATCCACCCATCCCTCTCGATCTTGCCGCCGAGCTCTCCTCGCCGGAGAAAGCGCCGGCGAAGCGCCGCCCGTCTCTGTTTTCTCTCTCTCTCCCCCGACCTGACGTGTGGGGCCCGTTGTCAGCCACACCACTCGCGCCCGAAGTGGTACGAGTGGAGGCGCATTCCAGGAATACGCCATCAACGTCACCCCCTCTGATTTTCTTTTAATTCAAATTTAAATCAATCTTTGACCAGAAACTTTGACTAGCTCTAACTTTTAAACCATAAGTCCAAATGATTTGATTCTTTTTGCATTGTGTTTGTCTTGGAATTCTCTAGCAGCACACAAAAGTTGAGATTTTTCTCTGCTGTCTAGAATTTCTAGTGATTAAGTGTTTTTGACATTTTCTTTTGTTTTTTTAATTATTTTCCAGAGGAGGAAACTTGCCTTGAAGGAAACCAGGAGGAGTGTGACCCTCCTCTGTGCTAAGGCAAGCCACCACAAGCATTTGCATGGTGTCATCTCAATATTTATGATTTTCCAACTTAAATATGAATTACTTTCATGCATTTAATCATTTATATGAATAATGTTTATGCTAGTTTACTTTGCATGATAGAAGTGCTTAGTTTACAGAAGTATTTTGCATGCATGAACTAGTATGAGGTAGTAAAAGTGCTTTGATAGTTTGGTCATGACATGGTTATGATTCGGGTATGATCGGTACTTTCATATCGGAGTTCTTGATTTTTAATATGATAATGCATAACTAAAAATGATGTGCTAGATAACCTGTGAAGTTGAAACCAGTAAGTTAAAATGATGAGTAGTACAAGTAGCATGGTGAATCGTTGTTGATCCGTTGTTGTCATGCTATGTGGTTATGCTGCATGTCAGGCAGTTGCATGTTCATGGCATACTGTGACTCGTAGTTTCTTTCATGTCAAGTTAAAACTGATTATAACTCAACTTGAACATAACTTTGATCGGGTCATGGTGCCACTGAATCGATCTTCCCAGTGCAACCATATTTGCCTTTATGGGATGGACTTTATTCGGTCCAATGTCATGCCTCTGGTCGGTGCCTCAAACGACGGAAGGTTATGGGCGTGCGGTAACCTGGCACGGTAAGTAGACATAACCTTCTGTGCCCGTTGGTGTCGTTATGGTACCTTGTCCCCGTGTAGGACCGTAGATTTATTTTGCCACGACGATGGTCATTGGATGTCTTTGGTAGACATCGGGGCCACCCATGACTTAGCCCAAGAGGGGAGTTGGTCAGAGTGGCCGAGAGAGTGTCATGGCAATGGGCGGGTTTTGTCGGAACGCCGTCGGTCTACCCGAATGGGAGTGCGAGGCCTTAGGTTCCGTGGTGTGGGTACAGTGTGCTAACCTCTGCAGAGTGTTTATTAATCTATCGATAGCCACGTCTGATAACCCACAAGTATAGGGGATCAATTGTAGCCTCTTTCGATAAGTAAGAGTGTCGAACCCAATGAGGAGCTAAAGGTAGAACAAATATTCCCTCAAGTTCTATCGACCACCGATACAACTCTACGCACGCTTGACGTTCGCTTTACCTAGAACAAGTATGAAACTAGAAGTACTTTGTAGGTGTTTTGGATAGGTTTGCAAGAAATAAAGAGCACGTAAATAAAAAGTAGGGGCTGTTTAGATAAAGACACAATAAAGTAAATATAGCGAGTGTGGAAAAGTGGTGGTAGGAGTTGCGAAATTGTCCCTAAGCAATTGACTACTTTACTAGACCGATAGCAAGTTTTATGTGGGAGAGGCCACTGCTAGCATGTCATCCCTGACTTGGAATTCTATGCACTTATGATTGGAACTATTAGCAAGCGTCCGCAACTACTAACGTTCATTAAGGTAAAACCCAACCATAGCATTAAGATATATTGGTCCCCCTTCAATCCCGTATGCATCAATTTCTATGCTAGGTTGAAGCTTCTGTCACTCTTGCCCTCCAATACATAGTCCTATCAACATACAACTAACCCTATGGTGTGATCCACGCGCGCGCTCATATGATGGGCACCAAAGGACAGCAACATAACCACAAGCAAATTAAATCAATCATAGCAATTCATCAACCACCGATAGGACAACGAAAATCTACTCAGACATCATAGGATGGCAACACATCATTGGATAATAATATGAAGCATAAAGCACCATGTTCAAGTAGAGGGTACAGCGGGTTGTGGGAGAGTGGACCACTGTAGATAGAGGGGGAAGGTGATGGAGATGTCGGTGAAGATGGCGAAGGTGTTGGTGAAGATCGCGGTGATGATGATGGTGGCCACGGCAGCGTTCCGGCGCCACCGGAAGAGAGGGGGAGAGGGGGGCCCCTTCTTCTTCTTCTTCCTTGACCTCCTCCCTAAATGGGAGAAGGGTTTCCCCTCTGGTCCTTGGCCTCCATGGCATGGGAGGGGCGAAAGCCCCTCCGAGATTGGATCTGTCTTTCTGTCTCTCTCTGTTTCTGCGTTTTGGTATTCTTCCCTTTCACCGTTTCGTATATATATGGAGATCCGTAACTCCGATTGGATTGAAACCTTCGCCCAGATTTTTCTCCGAAAATTAGCTTTCTTGCGGCCAAAGTAGAGTAGCAACCGCCTTACGGGTGGACCACGAGGGGGGCAGGCGCACCCGGGGGGCAGGCGCGCCCCCTGCCTCTTGGCCACCTCGGGCACCGTCTCGCGTTGATTCTTCTTCCCATATTCTCCAAATATTCCAAAAATATTCTCCGTCCGTTTTATCTCGTTTGGATTCCGTTTGATATGGGGTTTCTGCGAAACATAAAACATGCAACAAACAGGAACTAGCACTGGGCACTGGATCAATATGTTAGTCCCAAAATAGTATAAAAAGTTGCCAAAAGTGTATGAAAGTGGAATAATATTGGCATGGAACAATCAAAAATTATAGATACGACAGAGACGTATCAGCATCCCCAAGCTTAATTCCTGCTCGTCCTCGAGTAGGTAAATGATAAAAAAGATACTTTTTGATGTGGAATGCTACCTAGCATAATCTTGATCATGTATCTAATCATGGCATGAATATTAAGACACGAGTGATTCAAAGCAATAGTCTATCATTTGACATAAAAACAATAATACTTCAAGCCTACTAATAAAGCAATCATGTATTTTCAAAATAACATGGCCAAAGAAAGTTATCCCTACAAAATCATATAGTCTGGCTATGCTCCATCTTCACCACACAAAATATTCACATCATGCACAACCCCGATGACAAGCCGAGCAATTGGTTCATACTTTTTAACGCGCTTTAGCTTTTTCAACCCTCACGCAATACATGAGCGCAAGCCATGGACATGGCACTATGGGTAGAATAGAATATGATGATGGAGGTTGTGTGGAGAAGACAAAAAATGGAGAAAGTCTCACATCGACGCGGCTAATCAACGGGCTATGGAGATGCCCATCAATTGATGTCAATGCAAGGAGTAGGGATTGCCATGCAACGGATGCACTAGAGCTATAAGTGTATGAAAGCTCAAACTGAAACTAAGTGGGTGTGCATCCAACTTGCTTGCTCATGAAGACCTAGGGCATTTGAGGAAGCCCATCGTTGGAATATACAAGCCAAGTTCTATAATTAAAATTCCCACTAGTATATGAAAGTGATAACTCAAGAGACTCTCTATCATGAAGAACATGGTGCTACTTTGAAGCACAAGTGTGGTAAAAGGATAGTAACATTGCCCCCTTTTTTTTTGCGGGCTTCTTTAGCCCCCTTTTTTTATTTAGGCTTCTTTGGCCTCTCTTTTTTTTGGATGGGGCAATGCTCTAATAATGATGATCATCACACTTTTATTTACTTACAACTCAATATTACAACTCGATACTAGAACAAAGATATGGCTCTATATGAATGTCTCCGGCGGTGTACCGGGATGTGCAATGATCTAGCATGGCAATGACATCAAAAAACGGACAAGCCATGAAAACATCATGCTAGCTATCTTACGATCACGCAAAGCAATATGACAATAAATGCTCAAGTCATGTATATGATGATGATGGAAGTTGCATGGCAATATATCTCGGAATGGCTATGAAAATGCCATGATAGGTAGGTATGGTGGCTGTTTTGAGGAAGATATAATGAGGTTTATGTGTGATAGAGCTTATCGTATCACGGGGTTTGGATGCACCGGCGAAGTTTGCACCAACTCTCGAGGTGAGAAAGGGCAATGCACGGTACCGAAGAGGCTAGCAATGATGGAAGGGTGAGAGTGCGTATAATCCATGGACTCACATTAGTCATAAAGAACTCATATACTTATTGCAAAAGTTTATTAGCCCTCAAAGCAAAGTACTACTACGCATGCCCCTAGGGGGATAGATTGGTAGGAAAATATCATCGCTCGTCCCCGACCGCCACTCATAAGGAAGACAATCAATAAATAAATCATGCTCTGACTTCGTTACATAATGGTTCACCATACATGCATGCTACGGGAATCACAAACCTCAACACAAGTATTTCTACTAATCCACAACTACCCACTAGCATGACTCTAATATCACCATCTTTATATCGCAAAACTATTGCATGGAATCAAACATATCATATTCAGTGATCTACAAGTTTTATGTAGGATTTTATGACTAACCATGTGAATGACCAGTTCCTGTCATCTCTCTAAATAGATATAAGTGAAGCAAGAGAGTTTAATTCTTTCCACAAAAGATATGCCCACGCTCTAACAAATATAAGTGAAGCAAAAGAGCATTCTACAAATGGCGGTTTTCTATGTAAAGAGAAACAGGCAATCCAAACTTCAAATGATATAAGTGAAGCACATGAAGCATTCTATAAAGCCATACTCAAAAGATATACGTGAAGTGCAATGAGAATTCTATAAATAAACCAAGGACTATCTCATACCAGCATGGTGCATAAAAGAAAAGTGAAAACTAAATGCAAAAGACGCTCCAAGATTTTCACATATCGCATGAACGAAACGAATCCGAAAACATACTGATACTTGTTGAAGAAAGAGGGGATGCCTTCTGGGGCATCCCCAAGCTTAGATGCTTGAGTATCCTTGAATATTTATTTGGGTTGCCTCGGGCATCCCCAAACTTTAGCTCTTGCCTCTCTTCCTTCTTCTCACATCGAGACCTTCTCGATCATCGAACACTTCATCCACACAAAACTTCAACAGAAAACTCAGTAAGATCCGTTAGTATAATAAAGCAAATCACTACTCTAAGTACTGTTGCAAACCAATTCATATTTTGTTTTGGCATTTTAGATACTGTAATATAACTTTTCCATGGCTTAATCCACTTATATAAATCGATAGTTTCATCAAAACAAGCAAACTATGCATCAAAAACAGAATCTGTCTAAAACAGAACAGTCTGTAACAATCTGAACATTAACCATACTTCTTGTACTTCACAAATTCTGCCAAAATTAGGAAAGATAAACAATTTGTATAGAACGACAGTGCAAAAAGAATCAGAACTGTTTGACGTTCCAGTAAAAAATTAAAAATTATGCACTACAGCCAAAGTTTCTGTCCTGCACCGCACAAACCAACAAGCATGGTAAACATCCTAAAGGCCAACCTTGGCACATTATTTTTATAATACAATGGAATTGTACAAGGGGATAATTATTTTTTGTTGAAAAGTTTCTGTAATTAAGATTCACAAAGTTTCCGTGAGCATGAACAAAGTTCAAGGCTAGCTCCCACTTTAACAATGCTCGTCTTTCTCACTTTCGCTTTTCTTTTTGAAAAGTTTTGGGTTCCTATCTTTATTTTTTTTGTTTTTAAACTTCATAAAAGCACACAACAGAAATAAATGACTCTCTAAAACTTCCGGGTTGTCTCCCTGGCAGCACTTTCTTTAAAGCCATTAAGCTAGGCATATAGTGCTCAAGTAATGGATCCACCCGGATCCCAAGGTATATCAAAGCCAATTTTAATTAACAATGATTTGGTATTTAGTAATGAGCACAAAGTAACATATATCATGTAATGACGAAGTCTAACTCTCTTCCTATGCATCGGCATGTCATAAAAAAAGAATTCATGCACGCAAAGTAAAGGCCAATGCTTAGTATAAGCAGTTTCTTGCAATTTTATCGTATTGGAAACATAGAGAGGTGGAGATATAGTTCCTCTCTCATAATAATTGTAAGTAGGAGCAGCAAGCACATGCATATTATTTTCATAAAAATCATCATGTGCAACGGTAAAAGGCAACCCATCAATATAATCCTTAATAAGGGCCAACTTCTCCGATATAGTGTAGTCGGGAGAATTCAAAAAGATAATAGGACTATCATGCGTGGGTGCAATAGCAACAATTTCATGTTTAACATAAGGAACTATAGCAAGTTCATCTCCACAAGCATAATTCATATTGGCATCTTGGCCACAAGCATAGCAAGCATCATCAAAAAGGGGTATTTCAAGAGAATCAACGGGATCATGACAATCATCATAGCAATCATCCTTTGGTAAACATGAAGGGAAATTAAACAATGTATGAGTTGAAGAGTTACTCTCATTAGAAGGTGGGCACGGGTAGCTAATCTGCTCTTCCTCCTTTTGTTCTTCGCTCTCCTCATCATCTTTTTCATCCAATGAGCTCACAGTTTCATCAATTTCTTCTTCCATAGACTCCTACAAAATATTAGTCTCTTCTTGGACAGCGGAGGAGTCCTCAATACATGGTTTAACATAGGCATTAGAAGCATAATTATCATAACAATATTTAAGTATGGCAAAATTTTCAGATTTGTAAAGAGTAGCACCATACTTTTCAATCAAAGAAGCAATTTCATAAGCACCCTTAAAAGCAACAAATTCTTCAATTTGTTGAACATCATAGTAATTATAAACACCCTTAGCATACGAAGATACGATTCCATTAACACTAAACAAACATTGGTAGGGAAGGTGTTTCTTAGGGTCTTCAGAACAACAAGTAATATCATATATTTCGCATAAATTCCAAGCATAGCATTGCAAATGATGAATTTGACCTAGTAAAAGTTTCCCCTTTTCAGATATGCGGTGTCACACATAACAAGCATGCTCATCTAAAGATTTGCCCTCAACTAAGCTAGTTGGGGTTTCAGCCCGAGCACACAGGGGTCGAAGATGATCCAAGTAAAAAGCTTCAGGAGTGTGATAGATTTTGAGTGGTTCTTCAACCATTGGTTCAGTAGGTACAACTAATTTTTTGGTATTTTACGTTTCCTACCCATAACTAAAGATAGAAAACAACTAAGAACAGCAAATAAAAATTACTTAGTGATAAAGCAAACAAGCACACACGAGAATATTCACCCCACGCTATTGCTTCCCGGCAACGGCGCCAGAAAAAGGTCTTGATAACCCACAAGTATAGGGGATCAATTGTAGCCTCTTTCAATAAGTAAGAGTGTCGAACCCAACGAGGAGCTAAAGGTAGAACAAATATTCCCTCAAGTTCTATCGACCACCGATACAACTCTACGCACGCTTGACGTTTGCTTTACCTAGAACAAGTATGAAACTAGAAGTACTTTGTAGGTGTTGTTGGATATGTTTGCAAGAAAATAAAGAACACGTAAATAAAAGGTAGGGGCTATTTAGATAAAGACACAATAAAGTAAATATAGCGAGTGTGGAAAAGTGGTGGTAGGAGTTGCGAAATTGTCCCTAAGCAATTGACTACTTTACTAGACCGATAGCAAGTTTTATGTGGGAGAGGCCACTGCTAGCATGTCATCCTGACTTGGAATTCTATGCACTTATGATTGGAACTATTAGCAAGCGTCCGCAACTACTAACGTTCATTAAGGTAAAACCCATCCATAGCATTAAGATATATTGGTCCCCCTTCAAACCTGTATGCATAAATTTCTATGCTAGGTTGAAGCTTCTGTCACTCTTGCCCTCCAATACATAGTCCTATCAACATACAACTAACCCTATGGTGTGATCCATGCGCGCGCTCATATGATGGGGACCAAAGGACAGCAACATAACCACAAGAAAATTAAGTCAATCATAGCAATTCATCAACCATCGATAGGACAACGAAAATCTACTCAGACATCATAGGATGGCAACACATCATTGGATAATAATATGAAGCATAAAGCACCATGTTCAAGTAGAGGGTACAGCGGGTTGCGGGAGAGTGGATCGCTGTCGATAGAGAGGGGGGAAGGTGATGGAGATGTTGGTGAAGATGGCGAAGGTGTTGGTGAAGATCGCGGTGATGATGATGGTGACCACGGCAGCGTTCCGGCGCCACCGGAAGAGAGGGGGCGAGGGGGCCCCTTCTTCTTCTTCTTCCTTGACCTCCTCCCTAGATGGGAGAAGGGTTTCCCCTCTGGTCCTTGGCCTCCATGGCATGGGAGGGGCGAAAGCCCCTCCGAGATTGGATCTGTCTTTCTGTCTCTCTCTGTTTCTGCGTTCTGGTATTCTGCCCTTTCACCGTTTCATATATATATGGAGATCCGTAACTCCGATTGGATTGAAACCTTCGCCCAGATTTTTCTCCGAAAATTAGCTTTCTTGCGGCCAAAGTAGAGCAGCAACCGCCTTACGGGTGGCCCACAAGGGGGGCAGGCGCGACCCCTGCCTCGTGGCCACCTCGGGCACCGTCCCGCGTTGATTCTTCTTCCCATATTCTCCAAATATTCCAAAAATATTCTCCGTCCGTTTTTATCCCATTTGGATTCCGTTTGATATGGGGTTTCTGCCAAGCATAAAACATGCAACAAACAGGAACTGGCACTGGGCACTGGATCAATATGTTAGTCCCAAAAATAGTATAAAAAGTTGCCAAAAGTATATGAAAGTGGAATAATATTGGCATGGAACAATCAAAAATTATAGATACGACGAGACGTATCAGCGTCCTCGGTTACGGACAGAGCTCGTAAGTAGGCACCATGGGTCAACATAAATAAGTTAATCTTGCACACTAAAGAAACACCGTGACACTGGTTTGTGATGAGTTCATTGAGACCGTGAGATGGTCGTTGTTGCGGAAGCCAAAGAGTTGGTTCCGTTCGTGATCCGGGAGTGAACACCGTTTTGATGATATGTCGGTTACGAGGTAACCTGTTCGGTAAGTGAGTCCGAGGGACTCGGTGCACGAGCATGTTCACTGCATGAGTAGTAAGTTGATACTTGAGTAATATGAAGCACTGCATTTAACCTGATTAATTGTCATAATATTGTTTGCCATTATGCTTCTGTTTGTTGTGAGCTTGCAAGTAGATTCAATGTACTGACCTGGTGTGTCATGCCAGATTTCAGGAAAGTCGTATCGGGTCGGAGTGCGTCCCGTGTCTAGATCGTGTCCACATCAGTGTCCCTGTGCTATAGAGTTCCGCTTCGTCGTCGTTCCGCTGCTGCGTAGTCATCTTGTTCGAGGCCACTTCATGTTCATTAAATAATGTACATACTTTTCAGCTGCACCGTGTGTGCCGCTTGGCCTCGCCACTGGATGTAATATCGAACCTATGTTTCCGCTAGCATCAATAAAGCGGTTGTTTTCTATACCAATTTGTTGTGTGTTGCCAGAAGACTAGATCTCTGGGTTGGCAATGCAAGGTATACCGGTTGCTCTGAGCCGGGGTGCCACATTCTTCAGCTCTCGTTTGCTCAGTGCAGCATTTGTATCTTTATTTAGTAAGAAGATAACTCATGTTTAGCAGATTAAAGCCACAACTAAGTCAAAACATCCATCGTACAAACAGTTTATGTGTGAACTAGATAATAAAAAGAGATGTTTAATTACCTAGCTTCAAATCTTTTAAGCTCCATAGATTTGAATGCCTAGTTGGCACGCATGCACATGCACGCACACACCCACACCCACACACCACACACCACACACACACATTGATCATGTGCATACAGAGTTTGAGTATGCATACATATATTGAATTGTACAGGAGAGAAAATATTGAAATACTATTGCGCACCATCAATTAACTAACAAAAATGATAAGCACTACCTTTTGAACAACTAATATGGATTACAATATTGGAACTCCATATATGGCAAGTAAAAGAACCAATGAAGCACAACTAGAAAAACAAGGTGAACAACAGAGATAGGAAAAGTAACAGAGGTTTGTAGTTCTCAAGCTTGACGATCACATGAAGAAAAATGAATCATTTATTTCTACTATAACATGTATATAGGAAATGATCATCTTAGCATCTCACCGTAGGCAAGCTTTCATGTCCCAGCGACTGATCCATGACAGTATGGCCAAGTGCACCACTCTACATACTAAGTCTAAGTTGTCAACCGAGGGAATACTATTTATTTGTGGAATCCCAATACAAGATTGTGGACATGATATATTTTTATTAACCTTTTCATTCGATGTTCTATGATAATGTATGATCATACGAAAATGCTAAAGTTATGAGCATGGGGGTCTACGCATGGGCCGCATGATAACCCCCTGATTTAGATTTAGCTACTCTCCTCCCCGTGACGGTCATTGAAACCTAATGACCATCAGATTTTCATGCCTTTTGTAAGATTGATTTGGTAACTTAGCATTACTCACAATAATATGGTACTCCCTCCAATCCAAATTAATATGCAACCTCCACACAACGTCCATTTATATTGTAATAGCACAATGCCCATGCGTTGCTGCGGGGAAAACAAAACCTAACACGCCGTGAAAGACCAATTTGTGTTCCCACACACCCTCTTAATCGCCGTCGCCAATGGTGGTCATGTGTCCACCTATTCGCGATGAATGTGATCAACCCAAGGTAACAAGCATGACCTTATATTATGTGATGGAGTAGTTTGTATGCCCTACACCATAGAGGAAAACATTATTGACCTTGAAAATTCACCAAGAGAATCTGATAGACCACAATGGCATTATCGATCTAGAATGAATTGGAGATGCTCATACAACCATCTTGGAAACAGGTATCAAATGATTGAGATTTAAGTGAGTGTTTAAATTCATGTCCTAATTAAGATATTGCTAAGAGATTACACAGAACATTACATGCAAAGGTAAGGTATGATTGCTTCTTAGCTGCTTACCTGGCTGCATTATTAGTATAGATGCAGTTCATGTGGTATCCATACAAACCGATTGCCAGCCATCATAAATTATGTCAAACTTAGGACCTGCGAAAAAATAGAAAAAGCACTTTATGGTGTTTAAGATTATGATAAGCATTAATATCGAGGTAGAGATATGCGACATAAAGAAGGTACCTGAGATTTTCCCCAAATGAGAGAATCTCTGGAGGTGCCTTTCAATAGCTTAGCAAAACAAAAATTCATGTGATATAGTATAGATGAACTTATTCAGACGGGATCCTCTGATACGTAATAGAGGAACTTGCATTGAACTTATTCAGGTAATTGCCTCTCAATTGCTTAGCAAAAACCGGTGTGTTTCCACTGCTTTTCTTCGAAATAGGCTTTTGCCCTGGTTTATATATAAAGCAACACACAATAGAGTCCACAGCCGAGCGATACAAAATGGTGAGGAGAACCCGTTACAAAGGGGATCAAAATATAAACCATAAAATCGAACAAGTCTCGCATCTAGATGAGGCCCGACCAAGCACACCTGAGCACCACGACAGCGCCCCCAAGTAGGTGAGGACGCGATGCGACACTTCTGTTGAGTCCAACTAGACTAGTGTTTTCACCAAGAGCCCTACAACACAGCCGAGATCCACGATGACGTCTTCAGGAAGAAAGCGACACCCACGGGCGCCGCCAGACACGCAAAGCTTTTGCTCAAACACTCGCCATCTCCTCACAAGGGGTCTCGGTCACCACGACAACGAGTTTTCGGAGTAGTGGAAATGCTAGCACCCAAATCACACAAAGCATTACACTCATAATCTTTAATTGTATTATTAATAGTACGTTCCCACTCATCATAAAGCTTTCTAGGGATAGAAACTTCCAACTCAAGACTTTCTACAAACAATTTCATCATAGCATCAATGATATGTTTAGTAAAAGCTTTATTTTGATTGTAAGCATCGGGTGAATTAAGCATGGATTGCAACAAGGAAATACAATCTATCAAAGAACAATTATCATAATTAAAGTCCTTCAAATCCAAAAGAGTGGGTTCATCGCTACTTCAAGTTTTAACCTCTCCAATCCCACTTTTATCATTTTTTCCATTAATATCTTCACGCTCCAAATTATTGGGATGCCTTTGATGACCTACAAGTATAGGGGATCTATCGTAGTCCTTTCGATAATTAAGAGTGTCGAACCCAACGAGGAGCAGAAGGAAATGACAAGCGGTTTTCCGCAAGCTATTCTCTGCAAGCACTGAAATTATCGGTGACAGATAGTTGTATGATGAGATAATTCATAACGGGTAACAAGTAACTAAGGTGCAGCAACATGGCCCAATCCTTTTTGTAACAAAGGACAAGCCTGGACGAACTCTTATATAAAGAGAAGTGCTCCTAGGATACATGGGAATTACTGTCAAGCTAGTTTTCATCATGCTCATATGATTCGCGTTCGTTACTTTGATAATTTGATATGTGGGTGGACCGGTGCTTGGGTGCTGCACTTCCTTGGACAAGCCTCCCACTTACGATTAACCCCTCTCGCAAGCATCCGCAACAACGAAAGAAGAATTAAGATTAATCTAACCATAGCATGAAACATATGGATCCAATTCAGCCCCTTACGAAGCAACACATAAACTAGGGTTTAAGCTTCTGTCACTCTAGCAACCCATCATCTACTTATTACTTCCCAATGCCTTCCCCTAGGCCCAAATCATGGTGAAGTGTCATGTAGTCGACGTCACATAACACCACTAGAGGAAAGACAACATACATCTCATACAAATATCGAACGAATACCAGATTCACATGATTACTTATAACAAGATTTCTCCCATGTCCTCAGGAACAAACGTAACTACTCACAAAGCATATTCATGTTCATAATTAGAGGAGTATTAATTATCGTTAAGGATCTATATATATGATCTTCTACCGAATAAACCAACTGGCATCGACTACAAGGAGTAATCAACACTACTAGCAACCCATAGGTACCAATCTGAGGTTTTGAGACAGAGATCAGATACAAGAGATGAACTAGGATTTGAGAGGAGATGGTGCTAGTGAAGATGTTGATGGAGATTGACCCCCTCTCGATGAGAGGATCGTTGGTGATGACGATGGCTTCGATTTCCCCCTCCCGGAGGGAAGTTTCCCACGCAGAACCGTTGGAGCCCTAGATTGGTTCTGCCAAGGTTCCGCCTCGAGACGGCGGCGCTTCGTCCCAAAAGCTTCCTTCTGATTTTTTCCAGGTCAAAACACACCATATAGCAGAAGATGGGCATCGGGGGCTTGCCAGGTGGCCCACAAGGCAGGGGGCGCGCCCAGGGGGGTAGGGCGCGCCCTCCACCCTTGTGGATGGCTGGTGGCCCCCCTCTAGTGCTTTCTTCGGCCAATATTTTTATTAATTCCAAAATGACTCTTCGTGAGGTTTCAGGACTTTTGGAGTTGTGCAGAATAGCTCTAATAATTGCTCCTTTTCCAGCCCAGAATTCCAACCGTCGGCATTCTTCCTCTTCATGTAAACCTTGTAAAATAAGAGAGAAAAGACATAAGTATTGTGCTATAATGTGTAATAACTGCCCATAATGCAATAAATATCGACATAAAAGCATGATGCAAAATGGACGTATCAACTGCCCCAAGCTTAGACCTCGCTTGTCCTCAAGCAAAAGCCGAAATCAAAAAATATGTCCACATGTTTAGAGATAGAGATGTTGATAAAATAAAATACGGACATGAGGGCATCATGATCATCTTTAGGATAGCAACACATATTGTCATATAATTCCTTATGCTAAAGTAACAATTAATTCACAAAGTAAAGTATGAATCAGAAACTTTATTGAAAAGTAACAAACTATGATCTCAGTCATTGAAGCAATTGCAATTTATCATAACATCGGAAAGAGTGAATATAAGAGCTTTTCAGCAAGTCCACATACTCAACTATCATTTAATCTTGCAGAATTGCTAACTCTCACGCGATACTTATGAGTTCAAAGTTTCAGTCGGACACAGAGAAAGATAGGGGTTTATAGTTTCACCTCCCAACCTTTTACCTCAAGGGTAATGTCAACAATAATACTTTATGATAACCTACATCCGAGTGGATATATATATATCCGGATCTCTGCAACACATAGTGCTTGCTAAAGGAAAAAGTGTAAAAAGGAAAGGTGAAGATCACCATGACTCTTGTATAAGGGTAGAAGATAAAAGTAAAAGATAGGCCCTTCGTAGAGGGAAGCAGAGGTTGTCATGCGCTTTTATGGTTGGATGCACAAAATCTTAGTGCAAAAGAACGTCACTTTATATTGCCGCTTGTGATAAAGACCTTTATTATGCAGTCTGTCTCTTTTATTTCTTCCATATCACAAGTTCGTATAAAGCTTATTTTCTTCACACTAATAGATCATACATATTTAGAGAGCAATTTTTATTGCTTGCATCGATGACAACTTACTTGAAGGATCTTACTCAATCCATAGGTAGGTATGGTGGACTCTCATGGCAAAACTGATTTAAGGGATGTTTGGAAGCACAAGTAGTATCTCTACTTGGTGCAAAGAATTTGGCTAGCAAGATAGGGAAAGGAAAGCTCAACATTTTGGAGAATCCATGACAATATAACTTCTATTCGGACATAAGGAAACATAACCCATTATGTTGTCTTCCTTGTCCAACATCAACCTTTTAGCATGTCATATTTTCGTGAGTGCTCACAATTACAAAAGATGTCCAAGATAGTATATTTATATGTGAAGCCTCTCTTTCTTTATTACTTCCTATTAATTGCAACAATGACCAAAACTATGTTTGTCAACTCTCAACAACTTTTATTCATCATACTCTTTATATGTGAAGTCATTACTCTCCATAAGATCATTATATGATTTTTTATTTCTTTTTATTCATTCTTTAATTTTAGTCCCTCAAGATCATAGCAAGATAGCAAAGCCCTCAACTCAAAACTACTGTTTATTATATATAACTCACAGACTCGATTACATAGATAGAGATCGAAACAAAACTCAAAGCTAGATCATACTAAAAACTTCATTCTTCTAGATCAAGATATAACCAAAATGATCGAACTAAGAAAAACGATAAAGGTAAAGGTGTGATGGTGATACGATACCGGGGCACCTCCCCCAAGCTTGGCGGTTGCCAAGGGGAATGCCCAGACCCATGTATTTATGTCTCTTTGTTCGGGGGATGTGATCATGGAGTTGTTGATGAAGTAGGCTTGTCATCCTTCTTCCAAGGCATAGGCTCACCATCATAGAAAGATGAACGAGTCGCCGGGATCCTCAAATCTACAGCCAAACTCATCGTCTTAAATTTGTATTCATACTCACAGTTTTGGTTTTGCAGGTCATAGATCTGGGCTTGGAGATGCTCGATTTTATCATGAAGCTTGAAGATGGCCTCTCCGATGTTCTTAGCATGCAGCTTGTGATTGTTGGTGACCTTCGCGATCATCAAGTGATTGCCATTGAGTCCACGATCCACCATCCCTTGACACTTGAAAACTTGCTGCTCCATTGCTTCGAGTCTTGTCTCCATGCTTCCGGTCTTCTTCGGCCCCTCAACATCACGGATGTGCAACACCCCCTCACGCATCTCAAAGGTTTGAGGGTGTCGCAGCACCTCCGCAAGGTAGGGGTTGATGACCTTCTCGAAAAACTTGTCCTTGGGGGCGCTTGGGGACGTCATGGTGATCTAGATCTGTTAGAAAAACAACTCAAAACAAGAAAAAAGGATTTCGTCATGGTGCAATGGTCAAAACCTTCGGGAGATTATATAATGAATTTTTACCAACCAAAAGAAGTATTGTGCAGGAAAACGGAGTCCGGAGGGCACACAAGGTGGCCACAAGGCAGGGGCCCCAGGGGGGTAGGGCGCGTCCTCCACCCTTGTGGTCTCCTTGTGCATCTTTCGGACTACTTTTAATATTCCTAATTTTTCAAATATTCCAAAACGGAAAAATTGCCATTAGAACAGTTTTGGAGTCGCCTTACTCACCGTACCACATACGTATTCCTTTTCGGAGTCTGAAACGTTATGGAAAGTATCCCTTATGTACTCCTCCGGTCTTATGGTATTAATTATATTGGTTTCAACATTTATGGGAGTACCTAAGGTATAATGTTTGATTCTTTGACCGTTTACCACCTTCGGCGTTGTTGATTTTGATGGCACCAGAACGATAGACCTCCTCAACAATGTAAGGACCTTCCCATTTAGAGAGAAGCTTTCCTGCAAAAAATCTTAAATGAGAGTTGTATAGCAAAACATGATCACCTACATTAAACTCACGCTTTTGTATCCTTTTGTCATGCCATCTTTTAACTTTTTATTTAAACAACTTGGCATTCTCATAGGCTTGGGTTCTCCATTCATCAAGCGAGCTTATGTCAAATAACCTCTTCTCACCGGCAAGTTTGAAACCATAGTTGAGCTTTGTGTTCTAGTTCAAGAGGTAAGTGACAAGCCTTCCCATAAACCATTTAATACGGAGACATGCCCATAGGGTTTTTATAAGCACTTCTATAAGCCCATAATGCATCATCAAGTTTCTTAGACCAATTATTTCTAGATCTATTAATAGTCTTTTGGAAAATCAATTTAATCTCTCTATTGCTCAATTCTACTTGACCACTAGACTGAGGACGATATGGTGATGAAATTCTATGGTTAACATCATATTTAGCAAGCAATTTATGGAAAGCACCATGAATAAAATGTGAACCACAATCAGTCATTAAATACCTAGGGACTCCAAACCTCGAAAAAATATCTTCTTTAAGCATCTTAATAGAAGTGTTATGATCAGGACTACTAGTTGGAATAGCTTCTACCCACTTAGTAACATAATCAACAGCAACTAAAATATGTGTATACCCATTAGAGGAAGGAAAAGGTCCCATATAATCAAAGCCCCAAACATCAAATGGTTCAATAACAAGTGAATAATTCATAGGCATTTCCCAACGTCTACTAATATTGCCAATTCTTTGACATTCATCAAAGGACCAGACAAACTTACGAGCATCCTTGAAGAGAGTAGGCCAATAAAAACCAGATTGTAATAACTTGTGTGTAGTTCTATCTCCAGCATGGTGTCTGATGACCCACAAGTATAGGGGATCTATCGTAGTCCTTTCGATAAGTAAGAGTGTCAAACCCAACGAGGAGCAGAAGGAAATGATAAGCGGTTTTCAGCAAGGTATTCTCTGCAAGCACTGAAATTATGGTAACAGATAGTTTTGTGATAAGGTAATTTGTAACGGGTAACAAGTAACAAGTGTAAATAAAGTGCAGCAAGATGGCCCAATCCTTTTTGTAGCAAAGGACAAGCCTGCACAAACTCTTATATAGAGAAAAGCGCTCCCGAGGACACATGGGAATTATCGTCAAGCTAGTTTTCAGCACGCTCATATGATTCGCGTTCGGTACTTTGATAATTTGATTTGTTGGTGGACCGGTGCTTGGGTGCTATCCTTACTTGGACAAGCATCCCACTTATGATTAACTCCTATTGCAAGCATCCGTAACTACAAAAGAAGTATTAAGGTAAACCTAACCATAGCATGAAACATATGGATCCAAATCAGCCCCTTACGAAGCAACGCATAAACTAGGGTTTAAGCTTCTGTCACTCTAGCAACCCATCATCTACTTATTACTTCCCAATGCCTTCCTCTAGGCCCAAACAATGGTGAAGTGTCATGTAGTCGACGTTCACATAACACCACTAGAGGAAAGACAACATACATCTCATCAAAATATCGAACGAATACCAAATTCACATGACTACTAATAGCAAGACTTCTCCCATGTCCTCAGGAACAAACGTAACTACTCACAAATCATATTCATGTTCATAATCAGAGGGGTATTAATATGCATATAGGATCTGAACATATGATCTTCCACCAAATAAACCAACTAGCATCTACTACAAGGAGTAATCAACACTACTAGCAACCTACCGGTACCAATCTGAGGCTTTGGGACAAAGATTGGATACAAGAGATGAACTAGGGTTTGAGAGGAGATGGTGCTGTTGAAGATGTTGATGAAGATTGGCCCCCTCCCGATGAGAGGATCGTTGGTGATGACGATGGCGATGATTTCCCCCTCCCGGTGGGAAGTTTCCCCGGCAGAACAGCTCTGCCGGAGCCCTAGATTGGTTCCGCCTCGTGGCAGCAGAGTCTCTTCCCGAAAGCTTGCTTATGATTTTTTCTCGGACGAAAGACTTCATATAGCAGAAGATGGGCACCGGAGGCCTGCCAGGGGTCCCACGAGGCAGGGGGGTGCGCTCAGGGGGTAGGGTGCTCCCCCCACCCTCGTGGCCAGGGTGTGGGCCCCCTCTGGTATTTTCTTCGCTCAATATTTTTTATAAATTCCAAAAATGACTTCCGAGGAGTTCCAGGACTTTTGGAGTTGTGCAGAATAGGTCTATAATATTTGCTCCTTTTCCAGCCCAGAATTCCAGCTATCGGCATTCTCCCTCTTCGTGTAAACCTTGCAAAATAAGGGAGAATAGGCATACATATTGTGACATAATTTGTAATAACAACCCATAATGCAATAAATATCGATATAAAATCATGATGCAAAATGGACGTATCCACTCCCCCAAGCTTAGACCTCGCTTGTCCTCAAGCGGAAGCCAATAACGATAAATATGTCCACATGTTTAGAGATAGAGGTGTCGATAAAATAAAATACGGACATGAGTGCATCATGATCATTCTTATAACAACAACATATATATATTGTCATATGATTTCTTATGCTCAAGTAATAATCTATTCACAATGTAAAGTATGAATCAGAAACTTCATTGAGAACCAACAAACTATAATCTCAGTCATTGAGGCAATTGCAATTTATGATCATAACATCGGAAAGAGTCAATATAAGAGCTTTTCAGCAAGTCCACATACTCAACTATCATTTAGTATTTCACAATTGCTAACACTCACGCAATACTTATGGGTATGGAGTTTTAATCGGACACAGAGAAAGATAGGGGCTTATAGTTTCGCCTCCCAACCTTTTACCTCGAAGGTAATGTAAAAAATAATAACTCATGCTAACTTACATCCAATTGGATATAGATATCAGGATCTTTCCAACACAATGTGCTTGCCAAAGGATAAAATGTAAAAGGGAAAGGTGAGGATCACCTTGACTCTTGCGTAAGGAATAATACAAAAGTAAAAGATAGGCCCTTCGTAGAGGGAAGCAGAGGTTGTCATGCGCTTTAATGGTTGGATGCACGAAATCTTAATGTAAAAGAACGTCACTTTATATTGCCACTTGTGATATGGACCTTTATTATGCAGTCCGTCGCTTTTATTTCTTCCACATCACAAGATCATATAAAGCTTATTTTCTCCACACTAATAAAACATACATATTTAGGGAGCAATTTTTATTGCTTGCACCGATGACAACTTACTTGAAGGATCTTACTCAATCCATAGGTAGATATAGTGGACTCTCATGGCAAAAACTGGGTTTAAGGATATCTGGAAGCACAAGTAGTATCTCTACTTGGTGCAAAGAATTTGGCTAGCATGATGGAGAAAGGCAAGCTCAACATGTTGGATGATCCATGACAATATACTTTATTTCAGATGTAAGAAAACATAACCCATTACGTTGTCTTCCTTGTCCAACATCAAGTCTTTACCATGTCATACTTTAATGAGTGCTAACAATCATAAAAGATGTCCAAGATAGTATATTTATATGTGAAATCTCTCTTTCTTTATTACTTCCTATTAATTGCAACGATGACCAAAACTATGTTTGTCAACTCTCAACAACTTTTAATCATCATACTCTTTATATGTGAAGTCATTACTCTCCATAAGATCAATATGATCTCTTTATTTCTTTTTATTCTATTTATTCTTTTATTCACTCAAGATCATAGCAAGATAATCAAGCCCTTGACTCAACACTAATCTTTATTATATATAGCTCACGGACTCGATTACATAGAGGGATCATAAAGCAAAACTCAAAACTAGATCATACTAAAACTTTATTCTACTAGAGCAAGATATTATTAAAAGGATCGAACTACGAAAAATGGTAAAGATAGGAGTATGATGATGATACGATAACGGGGCACCTCCCCCAAGCTTGGCAGTTGCCAAGGGGAGTGCCCATACCCATGTGTTTATGTCTCCTTTGCTGGTGAAGAAGATGGTGCTGATGATGGATAGTCGCACATCGAGCGTAGGAGATCCTCCAATTTGCGGATAATGCCCTTGAGTGCGGTGATATGCTCCTTAAACAAAATATTTTCACGTGTGAGATACTTGTTTTGTATACGAGCTAACTCGATCATCTTGAAAGCTTCAATCTCAGTTGGGGTAAGAATATTGTGATGAGGTTGAAGGATGTCTTCTTCTTTTGCTGCCGGAGCTTGATCCTCCACGGCCTTCTTGATTCCATCATCCTTGTTGATCTCCTCGGGTTCTTCTCTCTTCAGCTCTATCTTCATTAGCCAAGCATCGTTGCCTTCATTGTTGGAGGAGGGGGATGACATGATGCCTGGCCTTGACAACTCTGGCAGAAAACAGCTCGAAACAAGAACAGAGGATATTTGCGTGATACGAGGGTCAAAACCTTCGGGAGATTATACAACGAATTTTTACCGACCAAAAGAAGTATCGTGCAAGAAAACAGAGTCCGGAGAGCACACGAGGTGCCCACGAGGCAGGGGGCGCGCCTCCCAATCTCGTGGAAGCCTCGTGTCCTTCCTGGACTACTTCTTATTTTCCTATTTTCTTAAATATTCCAAAACGGAGAAAAATTGCCATTGGAACTGTTTTGGAGTCGGTTTACTTACCGTACCACGTACCTATTCCTTTTCGGAGTCTGAAACGTTCCGGAAAGTGTCCCTTATGTATTCCTCCGGGGTTACGGTTTCAATAACATTAGTTTCAACATTTATAGGATTACCTGAGATATAATGTTTGATTCTTTGACCGTTGGATTTGTGCCTTCGAAGTTGTTGATTTTTATGGCATCGGAACGATAGACCTCCTCGATAACGTAAGGACCTTCCCATTTAGAGAGAAGTATTCCTGCAAAAAATCTTAAACGAGAGTTGTATAGCAACACATAATCACCTACATTAAACTCACGCTTTTGTATCCTTTTGGCATGCCATCTTTTAACTTTTTCTTTAAACAACTTGGCATTCTCATAAGCTTGGGTTCTCCATTCATCAAGTGAGCTAATGTCAAATAGCCTCTTTTCACCGGCAAGTTTGAAATCATAATTGAGCTCTTTAATAGCCCAATATGCCTTATGTTCTAGTTCGAGAGGTAAGTGACATGCTTTTACATAAACCATTTTATAAGGAGACATACCCATAGGGTTTTTATATGCAGTTCTATAGGCCCATAATGCATCATCAAGTTTCTTGGACCAATTATTTCTATATCTATTAACAGTCTTTTGCAAAATTAATTTGAGCTCTCTATTACTCAATTCTACTTGACCACTAGACCGCGGATGATACGGATATGCAATTCTATGATTAATATCATACTTAGCAAGCATTTTACGAAAGGCACCATGAATAAAGTGTGAACCACCATCAGTCATTAAATATCTAGGGACTCCAAACCTCGGAAAAATAATTTCTTTAAGCATCTTAATAGAGGTGTTATGATCAGCACTACTAGTTGGAATAGCTTCTACCCACTTAGTAACGTAATCAACAGCAACTAAAATATGTGTATACCCATTAGAGGAAGGAAACGGTCCCATATAATCAAAGCCCCAGACATCAAATGGTTCAATAACAAGTGAATAATTCATAGGCATTTCTTGATGTTTACTGATATTACCAATTCTTTGACATTCATCACAAGATAAGACAAACTTACGAGCATCCTTGAAGAGGGTAGGCCAATAAAAACCGGATTGCAATACCTTATGTGCACTTCTATCTCGAGCGTGGTGCCTTCCATAAGCCTCAGAGTGACACTTGCGTAGGATCTGTTCCTGTTCATGCTCAGGTATACAACACCTAATAACACCATCTACTCCTTCTTTATAAAGATGTGGGTCATCCAGAAGTAATGTCTTAAATCATAGAAAAACTTTTTCTTTTGCTGGTATGTGAAACTAGGTGGTATAAATTTAGCAACAATGTAATTAGCATAATCAGCATACCATGGAGCAGTACGAGAAGCATTTATGACAGCTAATTGTTCATCAGGAAAGCTATCATCAATAGGTAGTGGGTCATCAAGAACATTCTCTAACCTAGACAAGTTGTCTGGTACGGGGTTCTCAGCTCCCTTTCTATCAATAATATGCAAATCAAATTCTTGCAGCAAGAGAACTCATCTAATAAGTCTAGGCTTAGCATCTTTCTTTTCCATAAGGTATTTAATAGCAGCATGATCAGTGTGAATAGTTACTTTAGAATCAACAATATAAGGTCTGGACTTATCACAAGCAAAAACAACTGCTAAGAATTCTTTTTCAGTAGTAGCATAATTTCTCTGGGCACTGTCTAGAGTTTTACTAGCATATTGAAGAACATTTAATTTCTATCAACTCTTTGTCCTAGAACAACACCTACAGCATAATCGCTGGCATCACACATAATTTCAAAGGGTAAATTCCAATCAAGTGGCTGAACAATAGGTGCAGAGATTAATGCTTTCTTAAGTATTTCAAATGCTTCTACACAATCATCATCAAAGACAAAAGGTATATCTTTTTGTAATAGATTAGTCAGAGGCCGAGAAATTTTTGAGAAGTCCTTAATGAACCTCCTATAAAAACCGACATGGCCAAGGAAACTCCTTATACCTTTGATGTCCTTGGGACACGACATCTTTTCAATAGCATCAACTTTTGCTTTATCAACTTCAATACCTCTTTCAGAAATTTTATGTCCCAAGACAATGCCTTCATTAACCATAAAGTGGCATTTCTCCCAATTCAAAACAAGATTAGTTTCTTCACATCTCTGCAAAACTCGATCAAGGTTGCTCAAGAAATCATCAAAAAGGATCCATAAACGGAGAAATTGTCCATGAAAACCTCACAAATCTTTTCACGAAAGTCAGAGAATATAGCCATCATGCATCTTTGAAAGGTAGCAGGTGCATTACATAAACGAAAAGGCATACGTCTATAAGCAAAATTACTGAAAGGGCAAGTAAAAGTGGTCTTTTCTTGATCCTCAACTGACACAGGTATTTGAGAGAAACCAGAGTTACCATCTAGAAAGCAAAAATGTGTATGTTTGGATAATCTTTCTAGCATTTGATCAATGAATGGCAAGGGGTAATGATCCTTTTTAGTAGCTTTATTTATTTTACGGAAATCAATTACCATCCTATAACCTGTAATAATTCTTTGCGGAATCAATTCATCTTTATCATTAGGAACGACAGTAATGCATCCCTTCTTAGGGACACAATGAACAGGACTTACCCACTGACTATCAGCAACGGGATAAATTATACCTGCCTCAAGGATCTTTAATATTTCCTTTCTTACCACTTCCTTCATCTTAGAATTTAGCCGTCGTTGGTGATCAATAACTGGTTTGGTGTCTTTCTCCAAATTTATTTTGTGTTGACATAGAGTGGGATTAATGCCCTTAAGATCATCAAGAGTATATCCAATAGCAGCACGGTGCTTCTTTAGAGTTTTCAATAATTTCTCTTCCTCCTTCTCTGAAAGGTTATCACTAATAATAACAGGATATATCTTCTTTTCATCAAGATAAGAATATTTAAGAGTATCAGGTAATGGTTTAAGCTCAAACACGGGATCACCCTTGGGTGGAGGAGGATCCCCTAAAATTTCAACAGGCAAGTTGTGTTTCAGAATAGGTCCCTATTTAAAGAATACTTCATCTATTTCCCTTCTTTCATTCATAAACATATCATTTTCATGGTCTAGCAAATATTGTTCTAAAGGATCACTAGGAGGCACGACAATAGAAGCAAGACCAATAATTTCATCTTTACTAGGGAATACCTCTTCACGGGGTTTTCTACTAAATTTAGCAAAATTAAACTCATGAGACAAATCCCCCAAACCAATAGTAACAACATCCTTTTCGAAGTGTATCTTAGAATTAACAGTGTTCAAGAAGGGTCTACCAAATATAATGGGACAAAAGCTATCTTGTGGGGAACCAAGAACAAGAAAATCAGCAGGATATTTAACCTTCCCACACAAGACTTCAACATCTCTAACAATCCCAATCGGTGAAATAGTATCTCTATTGGCAAGCTTAATGGTAACATCTATATCTTCTATCTCAGCAGGTGCAATATCATGCATAATTTCTTCGTATAAGGAATGAGGTATTGCACTAGCACTAGCACCCATATCACATAAGCCATGATAACAATGATCTCCTATTTAACAGAAATAACAGGCATGCCTACAATAGGTCTATGTTTATCTTTAGCACCAGGTTTAGCAATTCTAGCAGTTTCCTCACAGAAATAAATAACATGCCCATCAAAATTATCAGCCAAGAGATCTGTAACAATAGAAATATTAGGTTCAACTTTGACTTCATCAGGGGTTTATGTGTCCTAATATTACTTTTGTTGACTACAGTTGAAGCTTTAGCATGATCCTTTATTCTAACAGGGAAAGGTGGTTTCTCAACATAAGCAGTGGGAACAATAGGATCATTGTAAGTGATAGTCTTTTCTTCAACTTTAATAGGTGCATCTACTTTTACTTCTATGGGAGGATTATATTTAAACCACTTCTCCTTAGGGATATCAACATGAGTAGCAAAGGATTCACAGAAAGAAGCTACTATCTCAGAGTCAAGTCCATATTTAGTGCTTAATTCATGGAAAACATCGGTATCCATAAAAGATTTAACACAATCGAACTTAGGTGTTATACCTGACTCTTTACCTTCGTCGAGGTCCCAATCTTCAGAGTTGCGTTTAATTCTTTCCAATAAATCCCATTTGAATTCAATAGTCTTCATCATAAAGGAACCAGTACAAGAAGTATCGAGCATGGATTGATTATTACGAGAAAGCCGAGCATAAAAATTCTGAATAATAATTTATCTTGAGAGCTCATGATTGGGGCATGAATATAACATTGACTTAAGCCTCCCCCAAGCTTGAGAGATGCTTTCTCCTTCGCGAGGCCAAAAATTATATATATAATTACGATCACGATGAACAAGATGCATAGGATAAAACTTCTGATGAAATTCCAATTTCAATCGTTTGTAGTTCCATGATCCCATATCATCACATAGCCTATACCATGTCAATGCATCTCCCTTCAAAGATAAAGGGAAGACCTTCTTCTTGATAACATCATCGGGCATACCTGCAAGCTTAAATAATCCACAAACTTCATCCACAAAGATTAAGTGTAAATCGGGATGCAATGTTCCATCTCCTGCAAAAGGATTAGCTAGCAGTTTCTCTATCATACCCGAAGGAATTTCAAAGTAAACATTTTCAGTAGGTTCAGTAGGTTGAGGAGCAACTATTTTCTCTACTGGTCGGGGTGAAGATACCCCGAACAAGCCCCTCAAAGGATTACTTTCCATAGTAACAAGTGACAGTAAATTTCAGCACACTATATAAATTTTTCCTTACCAAATTCCACCTACCAAAGGCGCTTCACTCCCCGGCAACGGCGCCAGAAAAGAGTCTTGATGACCCACAAGTATATGGGATCCATGGTAGTCCTTTCGATAAGTAAGAGTGTCGAACCCAACGAGGAGCAGAAGGAAATGATAAGCGGTTTTCAGCAAGGTATTCTCTGCAAGCACTGAAATTATCGGTAACAGATAGTTTTGTGATAAGGTAATTTGTAACAGGTAACAAGTAACAAGTGTAAATAAAGTGCAGCAAGATGACCCAAACCTTTTTGTAGCAAAGGACAAGCCTGGACAAACTCTTATATAGAGAAAAGCGCTCCCGAGGACACATGGAAATAATCGTCAAGCTAGTTTTCATCACGCTCATATGATTCGCGTTCCGTACTTTGATAATTTGATATGTGGGTGGACCGGTGCTTGGGTGCTGTCCTTACTTGGACAAGCATCCCACTTATGATTAACTCCTATTGCAAGCATCTGCAACTACAAAAGAAGTATTAAGGTAAACCTAACCATAGCATGAAACATATGGATCCAAATCAGCCCCTTACGAAGCAACGCATAAACTAGGGTTTAAGCTTCTGTCACTCTAGCAACCCATCATCTACTTATTACTTCCCAATGCCTTCCTCTAGGCCCAAACAATGGTGAAGTGTCATGTAGTCGACGTTCACATAACACCACTAGAGGAAAGACAACATACATCTCATCAAAATATCGAACAAATACCAAATTCACATGACTACTAATAGCAAGACTTCTCCCATGTCCTCAGGAACAAACATAACTACTCACAAATCATATTCATGTTCATAATCAGAGGGGTATTAATATGCATATAGGATCTGAACATGTGATCTTCAACCAAATAAACCAACTAGCATCAACTACAAGGAGTAATCAACACTACTAGCAACCTACAGGTACCAATCTGAGGCTTTGGGACAAAGATTGGATACAAGAGATGAACTAGGGTTTGAGAGGAAATGGTGTTGGTGAAGACGTTGATGAAGATTGACCCCCTCCCGATGAGAGGATCGTTGGTGATGACGATGGCGATGATTTGCCCCTCCCGGAGGGAAGTTTCCCCGGCAGAACAGCTCTGCCGGAGCCCTAGATTGGTTCCGCCAAGGTTCCTCCTCGTGGCGGCGGAGTCTCTTCCCGAAAGCTTGCTTACGATTTTTTCTCGGACGAAAGACTTCATATAGCTGAAGATGGGCACCGGAGGCCTGCCAGGGGGCCCATGAGGCAGGGGGCGTGCCCAGGGGGTAGGGCGCGCCCCCACCCTCGTGGCCAGGGTGTGGGCCCCCTCTGGTATTTTCTTCGCTCAGTATTTTTTATAAATTCCAAAAATGACTTCCGTGGAGTTTCAGGACTTTTGGAGTTGTGCAGAATAGGTCTCTAATATTTGCTCCTTTTCCAGCCCAGAATTCCAGCTGCCGGCATTCTCTCTCTTCGTGTAAACCTTGCAAAATAAGGGAGAAAAGGCATAAGTATTGTGACATAATGTGTAATAACAACCCATAATGCAATAAATATTGATATAAAAGCATGATGCAAAATGGACGTATCAGTGTCCTCCGTAAGACTCGGAGTGACACTTGCGTAGGATCTGTTCCTGTTCATGCTCAGGTACACAACATCTAATAACACCATCTACTCCTTCTTTATAAAGGTGTGGGTCATCCCAAAAGTAATGTCTTAAATCATAGAAAAACTTTTTCTTTTGCTGGTATGTGAAACTAGGTTGTATAAATTTAGCAACAATGTAATTAGCATAATCATCATACCATGGAGTACTGCGAGAAGCATTTATGACAGCTAATTGCTCATCAGGAAAGCTATCATCAATAGGTAGTGGGTCATGAAGAACATTTTCTAACCTAGACAAGTTGTCTGCAACGGGGTTCTCAGCTCCCTTTCTATGAATAATATGCAAATCAAATTCCTGATGCAAGAGAACCCATCTAATAAGTCTAAGTTTAGCATCTTTCTTTTCCATAATATATTTAATAGCAACGTGATCAGTGTGAACAGTTACTTTGGAATCAACAATATAAGATCTGAACTTATCACAAGCAAAAATAACTGCTAAAAATTCTTTTTCAGTAGTAGCATAATTCCTCTGGGCACTGTCTAGAGTTTTACTAGCATAATGAATAACATTCAATTTCTTATCAACTCTTAGCCCTAGAACAACACCAACAGCATAATCACTAGCATCGCACATAATTTAAAAGGGTAAATTCCAATCAGGCGGTTGAACAATAGGTGTAGAAATCAAGTCTTTCTTAAGTATCTCAAATGCTTCTACACAATCATCATCAAAAACAAAAGGAACATCTTTTTGCAAGAGATTAGTGAGAGGCCTAGAAATTTTAGAGAAGTATTTAATAAACCTCCTATAGAAACCAGCATGACCAAGGAAACTTCATATACCTTTGATATCTTTAGGACACGGCATATTTTCAATAGCATCTACTTTAGCTTTATCAACTTCAATGCCTCTTTCAGAAAATTTATGCCCCAAGACAATACCTTGATTAACCATAAGGAGGCACCTCTCCCAATTCAAGACGAGATTAGTTTCTTCACATCTTTGCAAAACTCGATCAAGGTTGCTTAAGCAATCATCAAAAGAAGTTCTGTAAACAGAGAAATCATCCATGAAAACCTCAACATTCTTTTCACAAAAGTAAGAGAATATAGCAGTCATACATCTTTGAAAGGTAGCAGGTGCATTGCATAAACCAAAAGGCATACGTCTATAAGCAAAGGTACCGAAAGGGCAAGTAAAAGGGGTCTTTTCCAGATCATCTTTTGACACAGGTATTTGAGAAAAAGCCAGAAAACCATCTACAAAGCAAACATGTGTATGTTTAGATAGTCTTTCTAGCATTTGATCAATAAAAGGTAGAGGGTAATGATCTTTTCTAGTAGCTTTGTTTATTTGCGAAAATAAATTACCATTCTATAACCTGTAATAATTCTTTGAGGGATCAATTCATTCTTATCATTAGGAACAACAGTAATACCTCCCTTCTTAGGGACACAATGAGCATGACTTACCCATCTACTATCAGCAATAGGATAAATTATACCTACCTCCAGGAGCTTTAGTATTTCATTTCTTACCACTTCTTTCATCTTAGGATTTAACCGTCGCCGATGATCAACAACTAGTTTAGCATCATGCTGCAAATTAATTTCATGCTGACATAGAGTGGGACTAATGCCATTAAGATCATCAAGAGTATATCCAATAGTGGAACAGTGCTTCTTCAGAGTTTTCAATAATTTCTTTTCTTCATACTCTGAAAGGTTAGCACTAATAATAACAGGATATATCTTTTTTTCATCAAGATAAGCATATTTCAAAGTATTAGTTAATTTTTTAAGCTCAAACACGAGATCACCCTTGGGTGGAGGAGGATCCCCAAGGATTTCTACAGGCAAATTGTGTTTCAAAACAGGCCGTTGATTAAAGAATATTTCATCTATTTGCCTTCTTTCATTCATAAACATATCATTTTCATGGTCTAGCAAATATTGTTCTAAAGGATCAGTAGGAGGCACGGCAATAGAAGCAAGACCAATAATTTCATCCTTACTAGGCAATTCTTTATCATGGAGTTGTCTACGAAATTTAGAGAAATTAAAATCATGAGACATATCTCCTAAACCAACAGTAATAATATCTTTCTCATAATCTATCTTAGCATTAACAGTATTTAAGAATGGTATACCAAATATAATGGAAAAAAATCATTTTGTGGGGAACCAAGAACAAGAAAATCAATAGGGTATTCTATTTTCCCACACAAGACTTCAACATCTCTAACAATCCCAATTGGTGATATAGTATCTCTATTGGCGAGCTTAATAGTAACATCAATATCCTCTATCTCAGCAGGTGCAATATCATTCATAATTTCTTGGTATAAGGTATAAGGTATTGCACTCACACTAGCACCCACATCACATAAGCCATGATAACAATGATCTCCTATTTTAACAGAAACAACAGGCATGCCAACAACAGGTCTATGTTTATCTTTAACATCGGGTTTAGCAATCCTAGCTGCTTCATCACAGAAATAAATAACATGCCCAACAACATTATCAACCAAGAGATCTTTAACCACAGTTGAACCTAGCAATACTAGGTTCAACTTTAATTTGTTCAGGGGGTGTAGGTGTTCTAGTATAACTCTTACGAACCACACTTGAAGCTTTAGCATGATCCTTTATTCTTACAGGAAAAGGTGGTTTCTCAATATAAGCAGTAGGAACAATAGGATCAACATTATAAGTAAGAGTTTATTCTTCAACTTTAATAAGTTCTACTACTTTAACTTCAATGGGAGGATGATATTCAAACCAATTCTCCTTAGGGAGATCAACATAAGTAGCAAATGATTCATAGAAAGAAGCTACTATCTTAGAGTAAAGTCCATATTTAGTGCTAAATTCACGAAAGGCATCGGTATCCATAAAAGATTGAACACGATCAAATTTAAGGTTTATACCCGACTCCTTACCTTCGTCGAGTTCCCAATCTTCAGAGTTGCGTTCAATTCTTTCCAATAAATCCCATTTGAATTCAATATCCTTCTTCATAAAAGAACCAGTACAAGAAGTATCGAGCACGGATCGATCATTATGAGAAAGCCGAGCATAAAATTTTTGAATATTAATTTCTCTTGAAAGCTCATGATTGGGGCATGAATATAACATTGACTTAAGCCTCCCCCAAGCTTGAGCGATACTTTCTCCTTCATGAGGCCAAAAGTCATATATATAATTCCGATCACAATGAACCACATGCATAGGATAAAACTTCTGATGAAATTCCAATTTCAATCGGTTGTAGTTCCATGATCCAATATCATCACATAGCATATACCATGTCAATGACTTTCCCTTCAAAGATAAAGGCAAGACCTTCTTCTTGACAATGTCGTCGGATAAACCTGCAAGCTTAAATAATCAACAAACTTCATCCACATAGATTAGGTGCATATCAGGATGTAATGTTCCATCTCCTGTATAGGGATTAGCCAGCAGTTTCTCTGTCATATCCGAAGGAATTTCATAATAAATATTTTTAGTAGGTGTAGTAGGTTGAGGAGAAACTATGTCCTCTTCCGGTCGAGGTGAAGATACCCCGAACAAGTCCATAGTAACAAGTGTTAGTAAATTTCAGCACACTATATAAATGTTTCCTTACCAAAGGCGCTTCACTCCCCGACAACGGTGCCAGAAAAGAGTCTTGATGACCCACAAGTATAGGGGATCTATCATAGTCCTTCCGATAAGTAAGAGTGTCGAACCCAACGAGGAGCAGAAGGAAATGACAAGCAGTTTTCAGCAAGGTATTCTTTGCAAGCACTGAAATTATCGGTGATAGATAGTTGTATGATGAGATAATTCGTACCGGGTAACAAGTAACAAAATTAACTAAGGTGCAGCAAGGTGGCCCAATCCTTTTTGTAAGAAAGGACAAGCCTGGACGAACTCTTATATAAAGCAAAGTGCTCCCGAGGACACATGAGAATTACTGTCAAGCTAGTTTTCATCATGCTCATATGATTCGCGTTCGTTACTTTGATAATTTGATATGTGGGTGGACCGGTGCTTGAGTGATGCCCTTCCTTCGACAAGCCTCCCACTTATGATTAACCCCTCCCGCAAGCATCAGCATCTACGAAAGAAGAATTAAGATAAATCTAACCATAGCATGAAACATATGGATCCAGTTCAGCCCCTTACGAAGCAACGCATAAACTAGGGTTTAAGCTTTTGTCACTCTAGCAACCCATCATCTACTTATTACTTCCCAATGCCTTCCCCTAGGCCCAAATTATGGTGAAGTGTCATGTAGCCGACGTTCAGATAACACCACTAGAAGAAAGACAACATACATCCCATCAAAATATCGAAGGAATACCAAATTCGCATGATTACTTATAACAAGACTTCCCCCATGTCCCCAGGAACAAACGTAACTACTCACAAAGCATATTCATGTTCATAATAAGAGGAGTATTAATTATCAGTAAGGATATGAACATATGATCTTCCAACGAATAAACCAACTAGCATCAACTACAAGGAGTAATCAACAATACTAGCAACCCGCAGGTACCAATCTGAGGTTTTGAGACATAGATCGGATACAAGAGATGAACAAGGGTTTGAGAGGAGATGGTGTTGGTGAAGATGTTGATGGAGATTGACCCCCTCTTGATGAGAGGATCGTTGGTGATGACGATGGCTTTGATTTCCCCCTCCCGGAGGGAAGTTTCCCCGGCAGAATTGCTCCGCCGGAGCCCTAGATTGGGTCTGCCCAGGTTCCGCCTCGAGACGGTGGTGCTTCGTCTCGAAACCTTCCTTCTGATTTTTTCCATGTCAAAACACACCATATAGCAGAAGATGGGCATCGGAGGCCTGCCAGGTGGCCCACAAGGCAGGGGGCGCGCCCAAGGGGGTAGGGCGCACCCTCCACCCTTGTGGATGGCTGGTGGCCCCCCTTTGGTGCTTTCTTTGCCCAATACTTTTTATTAATTCCAAAATGACTCTCCGTGAAGTTTCAGGACTTTTGGAGTTGTGCAGAATAGGTCTCTAATATTTGCTCCTTTCCAACCCAGAATTCCAGCTGCCGACATTCTCCCTCTTCATGTAAACCTTGTAAAATAAGAGAGAAAAGGCATAAGTATTGTGCTATAATGTGTAATAATAGCCCATAATGCAATAAATATCGATATAAAAGCATGATGCAAAATGGACGTATCAACCTTCTAGCTAAAGTTGACTCATCACCAGTCCCATCTTTATCAAGATTTATATTACCAAACAAATATTCAATAGGATTCACACCAATCACTTTAAGATCTTCATCATTATTTTCACAAAAACTAGAAGAGCATGCTTTTTCTAGCCAATCTCTCTTAGCACGCATCCTAGAGGTTCTCTCTTTACATTCAGCTATAGAAATTTTAATAGCTTTCAGAGACTCATTAATATCAATCTTAGGTGGGATAGATCTAATCTTTAAAGAATCAATCTCATGAGAAATTCTATCAACGTTCTTAGCCAAATCATCAATCTTAAGCAAATTTTCTTCTACCATAACATTGAAATTCTTTTGAGAATTAATGAAATCTTTAATATTATTCTCAAGATCAGAGGGTATTTTATTATAATTTCCATAAGAATTGTTGTAGGAATTACCATAATTATTAGAGGAATTACCAGGAAATGGCCTAGGGTTGAAATTACCTCTATATGTGTTATTACCAAAATTGTTCCTACCAAAAAAATTCACATCCATAGATTCATTATTATTCTCATTCAAAGTGGACAAAGGCATATCATTTGGATCAATAGGAGCTTTTACTAGCAAACAATTTCATAAGTTCATCCATCTTTCCACTCAAAGTATTAATTTCTTCAATTGCATGCACTTTTTTACTAGTGGAAGATCTTCGGTATGCCATTGAGAGTAATTTGCCATAATGTTATCTAGGAGTTTAGTAGCTTCTCCTAATGTAATTTCCATAAAAGTACCTTCCGCGGCGGAATCTAAGATATTTCTAGATGCAAAATTCAATCAGGCATAATTTTTTGTATGATCGCCCATAAACTTAAACCATGAGTAGGACAATTTCTTATCATCAATTTCATCCTCTCCCAAGATTGTGCAACATGTCCATGATCAACTTGCTTAAAATTCATTATATCTTTCCAAAGGGAGATGATCTTAGCGGGAGGAAAATACTTAGAAATAAAAGCATCTTTACACTTATTCCATGAATCAATACTATTTTTAGAAAAATATGAAAACCAAGTTTTAGCACGAACTCATAGTGAGAACAGAAATAGCTTCAGTTTAACAATATCATTATCCACATCTTTTTTCTTTTGCATATCACACAACTCAACGGAAGTATTTAGATGGGATGCAGCATCTTCATTAGGACTATCGGAAAATTGTTCTTTCATAATAAGATTCAACAAAGCGGCATTAATTTCATAAGATTCCGCACTAGTGGCGGGAGCAATCGGAGTACTAATAAAATCATTATTATTAGTGTTGGAAAAATCACACAACTTGGTATTTTCTTGAGACATTGTGACAAAGAAAGCAATCTAGCACACAAGAAAACGAAAAGCAAACGAAATAAACGAACGAAAGAAGGCGAATAAAAAGGCAAATATTTTTGTAATTTTTTGAAAATATTTTAGAAGTGGGGGAGAGGAAAGCGAGAGGAAAATGGCAAATAATGTAAGTGCAAGAGATTAGATTTTATGATGGGTACTTGGTAGGCTTTATGTAGAACCTCCCCGGCAAGGGCGCCAGAAATTCTTCTTGCTACTTCTTGAGCTTGCATTGATTTTTTCCTTCACGAGGAAAGGGTGATGCAGCAAAGTAGAGATAAGTATTTCCCTCAGTTATGAACCAAGGTATCAATCCAGTAGGAGGCACAAGCAAGTCTCCAATATATGCACATGCACAAACTAACAAACACTTGCACACAACGCGAAAAAGGGGTTGTCAATCCCTTCACAGTCATGAGCAAGAGTGAGATCTAATAGAGATAGGTATAAAAGATAAATAAAAGAGCAAACTAAAGTAATATAAATAAATTGCAGCAAGGTATTTTTGGGTTTTTTGGTTTATAGATCTAAAAATATACGATGGAAAATAGACCCGGGGGCCATAGGTTTCACTAGAGGCTTCTCTCTTGATAGAAAACATACGATGGGTAAACAAATTACTGTTGAGCAAGTGATAGAAAAGTGCATAGTTATGACGATATCTAAGGCAATGATCATGAATATAGGCATCACGTCCGTGACAAGTAGACCGAAACGTTTCTGCATCTACTACTACTAATACACACATCGACCGACTCCTGCCTGCATCTAGAGTATTAAGTTCATAAGAATAGAGCAACACTTTAAGTAAGATGACATGACATAGAGGGATAAACTCAAGCCATATGACATAAACCCCATCTTTTTATCCTTGATGGCAATAATACAATATGTGCCTCGCTACCCCTTCTGTCGTTGGGTGAGGAGACCGCAAGATTGAACCCAAAAGTAAGCACCTCTCCCATTGCAAGAAAAACCAATCTAGTTGGCCAAACCAAACCGATAGTTTGAATAGAAATACAAAGATATCAAATCATGCATATAAGAATTCAGAAGAGACTAAAATAATATTCATAGATAATCTGATCATAAATACACAATTCATCGGATCTCGACAAACACACCGCAAAAGAATATTACATCGGATAGAACTCCAAGAACATCGAGGAGAACATTGCATTGAAGATCGAGAGAGAGAGAGAGAGAGAGAGAGAGAGAGAAGAAGCCATCTAGGTATTAGCTTTGGATCTGTAGGTCTGTGGTAAAATACTCAGGCTTCATCGGAAGGGCAGCAAGGTTGATGTAGGGGCCCTCCGTGCTCGAATCCCCCTCCGGCAGAGTGCCGAAAAATGCTCCAAGATGGGATCTCACGGGAACAGAGATTTGCGACGGCGGAAACGTATTTTGGTGGACGCTTCAGACATTCGGGGAATATTTCAGAATATATAGAGCTGTAATTAGGGTTAGGGGACTCCCGAGGGGCCCACAAGCCAGGCGGCGCCCCCCTGGGGTGCGCCCTGAGGGCTTGTGGCCTCCTCGGGACTCTTCTGGCCCTCTCTTCAAGTCTTCTGGGTGTCTTCTGCTCCAAGAAAAATCATCGTACAGTTGTATGCCATTTGAACTCCGTTTGATATTCCTTTTCTGTAGAAGTCAAAAACAAGGAAAAAACAGAAACTGGCACTAGGCTGTAGGTTATAGGTTAGTCCCAAAAATAATATAAAATAGCATATTAATGCATATAAAGCATCCAAAACAGATAAAGCATGGAACAATAAAAAATTATAGATACGTTGGAGACGTATCAGGCATGTGGCCGGCGGCGGGACAACACCACTAGGAGGAGATACCTGACCCCATCAGATCTGGCCGTACAGATCCAGACGGAGATGCCTAAAGCAGCCGGCAACTTCGACCGCCATGGCAGCACATAAGGCCAACCTTGCCCTCCATTTGCAGCCACCACCTCCAGCCCCCATCGAGCTCCGTCAACTAGTCGCCGGTCTCACCTCCGCATGCATGCATCTAGGGTTAGAAGCAACATGAGCCACGCACGCTACTAAGACAACAAGAGCGAGTCCCGACACCACAAACACGGTCACATCTAAAAGGACGGCCACCCCGGGCCACCTCTAGCCCCAACCTCACGCATCTCATGGGCCCCTGTCCGAAGCCGCGGTAGATACAACGCGTGTGTGCCATCCCGCACAACCACCATGGGAGGACAGCAGGTTGCCGTCCGCCTCCCGCACTGCTTGCTAGGAATCCACATCGGGGCACCCGATGGTGCACGCACCTACCAAAGAGCCAAGTGATACGTCTCAAGCGTATCTACTTTTCCAAACACTTTTGCTCTTGTTTTGGACTCTAATTTACATGATTTGGATGAAACTAACCAGGACTAACGCTGTTTTCAGCAGAACTACCATGGTGTTATTTTTGTGCAGAAATAAAGTTTCTCGGATTGGGTTGAAAATTTACGGAGAATATTTCCAAAAAATATAAAAAATATTGGCGAAGAGAACTACTAGAGGGGGGCGGGGCACCCAGGAGCCACGAGTTCAGGGGGCGCCCTCACCTCTCTTAGACCAAACAATGCACGGACAACACGCTAGACATGGTTTGGCAACCACTCGGCACCGTTTTGGCATAGTTTGCGTGGTGACCGTGTGTGGACACGCGCGCTGGCAGGTGTTCGGCGCGCTCTGCGCTGCACCCGACCTTCATTTCGGCGCGAGCTCGTTCCAGCAGTCGCCACCGACTACCACACCGCGCCACAAGCTTCGTCTCATCGCCCTTGACTTCTCCCTGCCGCTCGCCGATGCCGGAGCAGCCGCAGTGAGCACGGGCACGTCGCGGCCAAAGCCACAGTGCACCCGTGCCCCTGTCTTCTTCCACAGCCGCCTCCTGTGCTCGTCTTCGAGCTTCACAGTGCCCGCGTGAGCTCTGAAGCCTTGCCCCCTCCCCGCTGGCGCTCCTCGTCGCCGTGCGCCGCTTCCAGACCCCTCCATCGGAGCCGAGTACCCCTCCCCCTATATATTCTGACCCCCTCCAGCCTCTCCGAGCACTCCAAGGTCATCGCCCAACCTCCACAAACCCGTAGCAAAGCTGCAGCCGGCCGGGCAGGCCTCTGGCCGCCGTCCCTGACCCGAGCTCACCGGCGATCCCCTCTGCTCCTCCTCGTCACTCCAGTGCCCTACGAGCTCAATCAACTCCTCAGGCGACTCACTAGTGACCCTCTTGTGTCGTTTGAACCCGTATCAGCCCTTGGTGCAGCCCCTCGTCGCCGTCTTCTTCAACTCCGGCGAGCTCCACCTTGTGCAGCCGCTGGAGAAGCCCTTTCCGACCCCGTCTGTCCACCTCTAGCCACGCCACGGGTAAAGGCAGGTGACTAAGATCCGAAGTTTTCTTGGATTAGCTGGGTACCATCGTCGTTTCATCAAAGGTTTTTCTAAGATTGCCAAGCCAATGACCGAACTACTCAAGAAGGATAAGAAGTTTGTTTGGTCTGAGGATTGTAAAAAAAGTTTCAATGAGTTGAAGACCAGGTTGACGTCAGCACAGGTATTGACCCTTCCAGACATCTACCGCGGCTTTGATGTATATTGTGATGCATCCAGAAGAGGCATTGGATGTGTGCTCATGCAAGATGACAAGGTTGTAGCCTATGCATCCAGACAGCTACGACCTCACGAAGGAAATTACCCAACACATGACTTGGAGTTGGCAGCAGTCGTGCACGCTTTGAAGATTTGGAGGCACTATCTCATTGGCAAGAGATATCAGATATTTACCGACTACAAGAGTCTCATATATATTCACCTAGCCAGACTTAAACCTCCAATAGCGAAGATGGCTTGAACTGGTCAAGGATTATGATCTTGCAATAAATTACCACCCCTGTAAGGCCAACATGGTTGCCAATGCCCTCAGTCCTAAGACGGCCAACCTGAACGCCTTGATGGAATCCCTGCCTCCCGAACTCCAAGAAGAAATCGCTTAGCTTAACTTGGTTATTGTTGAGGCCGACCTCGCCAATATATTGGAAGTCACCCCTACCCTCGAAGAAGAAATCCGCATAGCCCAACAGGATCACTCAGTCCTGCAACACCATATCCAACGTATGCAAGACGACAAAATCCAGGACTTCTCTAAGGATAAGCAAGGTACGCTAAGGTTTCGAGGACGGATTTGCGTACCTGAGCAAGCAGACTTGAGAAAGAAGATCTTGGCAGGAGCACACGAGTCATCGTACTTGATTCATCCAGGAGGTACTAAGATGTACGAAGACCTTCGTCAGATATTTTGGTGGAAGGAATGAAGAAGGACATTGCATACTTTGTCGCCTGTTGCGATATCTGCAACAAGGTGAAGGCAGAACATCAGAAACCCGCCGGACTTCTTCAACCTTTACCAGTTCCTCAATGGAAATGGGATGATCTCTGCATGGACTTCATTACCAGTCTGCCGAAGACTCACCGCGGCATTGATGCAGTATGGGTTGTGATGGACACACTAACAAAGGTAGCCCACTTCATTCCTATCCGAACCACCTACCGAGCAGAGCAACTTGCACAGCTATATGTGTCCAGAACCGTCAGTCTTCATGGAGTGTCAAACACTATCCCGTCAGATCGAGGATCTCTCCTTACCTCAGCCTTCTGGTCACGTCTCCATCAAGCTTTGGGGACAGCATTGAAGTATAGTACCGCATATCACCCTCAGACCGACGGGCAGACAGAGCGAGTGAACCAAAATACTTGAAGATATGCTCCGAGCATGTGCTTTGGCTCCAGGTCCCAAGTGGGAGGATTTTCTACCGTATGCCGAGTTCTCATACAACAACAGTTTCCAGACCAGCCTCAAGATGTCACCATATGAATCTCCATATGGCCGTGATACGTCTCCAACGTATCTATAATTTACGGAGTATTCATGCTATTATATTATCTGTTTTGGATGTTTATGCGCTTTACTAAACACTTTTATATTATTTTTGGGACTAACCTATTAACCGGAGGCCCAGCCCAAATTGATGTTTTCTTGCCTATTTCAGTGTTTCGAAGAAAAGGAATATCAAACGGAGTCCAAACGGAATGAAACCTTCAGGAGAGTTATTTTTGGACCGGAAGCAATCCAGGAGACTTGGAGTAGACGTCAGGGAAGCTTCGAGGAAACCACGAGGCAGGGAGGCACGCCCTACCCCCCTGGGCGCCCCCCTCCCACCCTCGTGGGCCCCTCGTGGCTCCCCTGACTGACTTCTTTCGCCTATATATGTCCATATACCCTAAAAACATCGAGGAGCATAATAGATCGGGAGTTCCGCCGCCGCAAGCCTCTGTAGCCACCAAAAACCAATCGGGACCCTGTTCCGGCACCCTGCCGGAGGGGGGATCCCTCACCAGTGGCCATCTTCATCATCCCGGCGCTCTCCATGACGAGGAGGGAATAGTTCACCCTCGGGGCTGAGGGTATGTACCAGTAGCTATGTGTTTGATCTCTCTCTCTCTCTCTCGTGTTCGTGAGGTGGTACGATCTTGATGTATCGCGAGCTTTGCTATTATAGTTGGATCTTATGATGTTTCTCCCCCTCTACTCTCTTGTAATGGATAGAGTTTTTTCTTTGAAGTTATCTTATCGGATTGAGTCTTTAAGGATTTGAGAACACTTGATGTATGTCTTGCATGTACTTATCTGTGGTGACAATGGGATATCACGTGATCTACTTGATGTATGTTTTGGTGATCAACTTGCGGGTTCCGTGACCTTGGGAATCTATGCATAGGGGTTGGCACATGTTTTCGTCTTGACTCTCCGGTCGAAACTTCGGGGCACTCTTTGAAGTACTTTGTGTTGGTTGAATAGATGAATCTGAGATTGTGTGATGCATATCGTATAATCATACCCACGGATACTCGAGGTGACATTGGAGTATCTAGGTGACATTAGGGTTTTGGTTGATTTGTATCTTAAGGTGTTATTCTAGTACGAACTCTATGATAAATCGAACAGAAAGAATAGCTTCGTGTTATTTTACTACGGACTCTTGAATAGATCGATCAGAAAGGATAACTTTGAGGTGGTTTCATACCCTACAATAATCTATTCGTTTGTTCTCCGCTATTAGTGACTTTGGAGTGACTCTTTGTTGCATGTTGAGGGATATTTATATGATCCAATTATGTTATTATTGTTGAGAGAACTTGCACTAGTGAAAGTATGAACCTTAGGCCTTGTTTCCTAGCATTGCAATATCGTTTGTGCTCACTTTTATCATTAGTTACCTTGCTGGTTTTATATTTTCAGATTACAAAAACCTATATCTACCATCCATATTGCACTTGTATCACCATCTCTTCGCTGAACTAGTGCACCTATACAATTTACCATTGCATTGGGTGTGTTGGGGACACAAGAGACTCTTTGTTATTTGGTTGCAGGGTTGTTTGAGAGAGACCATCTTCATCCTACGCCTCCCACGGATTGATAAACCTTAGGTCATCCACTTGAGGGAAATTTGCTACTATCCTACAAACCTCTGCACTTGGAGACCCAACAACGTCTACAAGAAGAAGGTTGTGTAGTAGACATCAGGCCGCAAATGCCGCACTCCTCTAACCTAGTCTCAAACCAGAGATAGCCGCATTTTTGGGACCGACTTGATGATGGAGGCTGAGAAATAAGTCAAGGAGATCCGAGATAGACTGCAATTGGCAAAATCCCGAAAGAAGTGCTATTATGACTCCAAGCACCGACAGATCAGTTTTGAACCCGGAGAGCATGTTTACCTCTAAGTCATGCCCATGAAAGGAGTAAAGAGGTTCCAGACCCGCGGAAAGCTTGCACCCAGATTTATTGGTCCATTCGCAGTGATGTGCAGAGTTGGCATAGTGGCTTCTCAGTTGGAATTACCACCGGAACTATCAGAAGTGCATAATGTGTTCCATGTCTCGCAGTTGAGAAGATGTATCTCGCCACCCGAGAAAAATACTAATGTGGAAGAGCAAGAGCTTGCTAAGGATATGACTTATGAGGAAAGACCGTTCAGAATTTTGGAAGAGATGGAAAGAGTCACCCGTAGTAAGGCAATCAAGTTTTATAAGATCCAATGGGAGCATCACATAGAGGAAGAATCGACCTGGGAAAGAGAGGACTTTTTGAGAGCATCCTATCTGGAACTGTTTTCCCAAGCAACCAAATCTCGATGACGAGATTCATCTTAAGTGGGGGAGGTTTGTGACACCCTGGTTTTTGATGGTTTTTGCCCTCCTTCTTTTTCTGGGTTTATTTGCCCTTTTGATTTGAATTTGCGGTTTTGAATCATCTCAGTTGGACTTAAACACATGGGCATGTCCTTTATTTCACCCAAGTGACTCACCCCTCTCTCACACACATCATTTCCTCTCTGGGTTTTCTCAAAATGGCCATAGGAATATTTTTCATAAATGGAAAATATTCATTTTCCCCTCTGATATTCACTTCAGCGCCATATGCTCCAAAGCAACCCTCATTTTTATTGGCCATAAAAATCTGAGAAAATTCCTAAATATTCTTTGGACCTTGCCTCACCTCCCTGTGCAAAAATATTTCATAGTTCTTTGGAATATTTTTGCTACAGAAAATCATTTCCTTTCTGCCCTAATAATGCACTTTGCACAGCAAGTGTATTAACCCTTGATCCAATGAAGCTGATTTTTCTTGAGCTTCATTACCCTCCTAAGAAAACCTTAATTCCAGAAGATTAGCCCTAATCTCCTTCTAGAAGCCATCCAAACTTGGTGCCCAAGTTTCTGTCCAGAAACTTGCTGAGTAGCTCTAGTCTTGTCTGGTCGGCCTGTCTTTGCTTCCTCGCCTCTCTTAGACCAAACACTGCACGGACAACACGCTAGACATGGTTTGGCAACCACTGGGCACCGTTTTGGCATAGTTCACGTGGTGACAATGTGTGCACACGCGCGCTGGCAGGTGTTTGGCGCGCTCTGCGCTGCGCCCGACCCTCTGTTCGGCGCGTGCACGTTCCAGCGCTCGCCGTCGACTGCCGCACCGCGCCACAAGCTTCGTCGCATCGCCCTTCACCTCTACCTGCCACTCGCCGACGCCGAAGCAGCCGTAGTGAGCACGGGCACGTTGCGGCGAAAGCCACAGTGCACCCGTGCCCCTGTCTTCTTCCCCAACCGCCTCCTGTGCTCATGTTCGAGCTTCACAGTGCCCGCGTGAGCTCTGAAGCCTTGCCCCCTCCCCGCTGGCGCTCCTCGTCAACGTGCGCCGCTTCCAGACCCCTCTGGCGGAGCCGAGACCCCCCCCTCCGCCTATATATTCTGACCCCCTCCAGCCTCTCCGAGCACTCCAAGCTCATCGCCCAACCTCCACAAACCCGTACCAAAGCCGCAGCACGGCCGGGCAGGCCTCTGGTCGCCGTCCCCGACCCGAGCTCACCGGCGATCCCCTCTGCTCCTCCTCCTGACTCCAGTGCCCCGCGAGCTCAATCAACTCCTCAGATGACTAACTAGTGGCCCTCTGGTGCCGTCCGAACTCGTAGGAGCCCATGGTGCAGCCCCTCGTCGCCGTTTCTTCAACTCCGGCGAGCTCCGCCTTCTGCAGCCGCTGGAGAAGCCCTTTCCGACCCCGTCCGCCCACCTCTAGCCACGCCACGGGTACAGGCAGGTGCTCGAGCGTCTCCTCTATCCACCCATCCCTCTCGATCTGGCCGCCGACCTCTCCTCGCCGGAGAAAGGGCCGGCGAAGCGCCGCCCGTCTCTGTTTTCTCTCCCCCCCCCCCCGACCTGACGTGTGGGGCCCGTTGTCAGCCACACCACTCGCGCCCGAAGCGGTACGAGTGGAGGCACATTCCAGGAATACGCCATCAACGTCACCCCCCTCTAATTTTCTTTTAATTCAAATTTAAATCAATCTTTGACCAGAAACTTTGACTGGCTCTAACTTTTAAACCATAAGTCCAAATGATTTGATTCTTTTTGCATTGTGTTTGTATTGGAATTCTCTAGCAGCACACAAGAGTTGAGATTTTTCTCTGCTGTCTAGAATTTCTGGTGATTTTTAGAAGTGTTTTTGACATTTTCTTTTGTGGTTTTAATTATTTTTCAGAGAAGGAAACTTGCCTTGAAGGAAACCAGGAGGAGTGTGACCCTCCTCTGTGCTAAGGCAAGCCACCACAAGCATTTTCATGGTGTCATCTCAATATTTATGATTTTCCAACTTAAATATGAATTACTTTAATGCATTTAATCATTTATGTGAATAATGTTTATGATAGTTTACTTTGCATGATATAAGTGCTTAGTTTACAGAAGTATTTTGCATGCATGAACTAGTATGAGGCAGTATAAGTGCTTTGATAGTTTGGTCATGACATGGTTATGATTCGGGTATGATCGGTATCACTTTCATATCGGAGTTCTTGATTTTTAATATGATAATACATAACTAAAAATGATGATCTAGATAACTTGTGAAGTTGAAACCAGTAAGTAAAAATGATGAGTAGTGCAAGTCGCATGGTGCATTGTTGTTGATCTGTTGTTGTCATGCTATGTGGTCACCGCGGTCAGCATCCGTAGTAGCAAAAAATGATGGCGGTTGTAGCACTTTGGATCGCCGGTCGTAACATATTTGGATGTCGGTTGTAGCACCGCCAGTCACTGGGTGACCAGCGCCTCGCCTCTCTTTGTAGCACCTCACCAGTCCGAGCTTTGGTAGGGAGAGAAGAAAGAGGTGCACGCTCGCTGGGGGAGACCGGGGCGGCCACCGCCTATGTGGGGTGAGGACGGCTGGTGGGTGAGGGGGAGGAGAGAAGGGATAAGACATGTGCGGAGGAAGGAGGCCGACTTGGAACACCAGATCGATTGGGATCGAGCGACGCTCACGAGACCGGCGGAAAGTTCCGGCCGGACTGTAGTAGCCAAACTTTTCCCAAAAATAATACAATATGTGCTAATATATTTCCCTATATTGCACGCAGGGAATCCCGCCAGAAATTTTACGTGTATTTTTTTTTTACATTAAAATGTCATCCATCTCAGGAACTAACAAAAATGGTTAAAGGAAACGGGGCCACAAGTGTACTGATGACCACGCCGTGATTTTCTCGTCTTCCTTTTTTCTACACCAAGCGTTCTGCTCCAGGAAGTATCTCAAATCATCTCTCAAAATTAAAAGGAAGTATCGCTAATCCCGCACCATTGTTCTTCTCCAAAGCTCCAGCGGACCAGTCCCCCGTGGATCCATCTGCAGGTCCCATATCGTCACTGGTCCCCCGTGGATCCATCTCCAGGTGCCATATCCGTCATTGACGGAAGTGTGACAGGAGAGGCCGCATACGGCGGCGGACAGGTCGACGGCCGGCCACCGGCAGGCGAGTGGCAGATGGCGGAAGGACGGAGTCCGGCAGTCCGGTGGTGGAGCGCGATTTCCCGGGGCTCAGGTAAGCCTCAATTCATCAAGAACTCCTTGTCTTCTTGCATACCGATCTGGATCAGCAGCACCCATTAATCGGGGTCACGACCCATCCATCGATCCTGCTCGATCCGGCCTCGTCCCCGAGCCTCGATCTGGGTCAGGGGACGCACCAATGACCGACGAACCAGCCTATGGGCTCGCTGCTGTTCATAGGTGTCTGTTTCCTTCCCCAAGCACTTATTGATCGAGAACTCGATTGAATGAGAGCCCGTCGCAAAGATTCAGAGGCTTTTGCCATCAGTACAATGCATCATGGTGGGTGGACTTCATTTAGTTTGTTCCTCAGCCTTGTTTAGTTAGATCTTAGATGGGATCAACGAGGACTTTGGTTTCATCCATGTGGATCAGACCTCTCGCACCGTTCTAGGACAAAAGCTTCTTCGCATTTGGTGAAGGCCTGGGTGGGAAGCTTTCGGCCTAGTTATAGTCGATCCATGCAGCCTCAACACACGGAACGGTTCTTGGTGAGGCGTTTCATCCCAGTTGATTCGACTCCTCCTTGTCAACAGTGACACGACATGTTCCCCAACAACTGGTGGTCTCGTGTACGTAACGACCAATGGAGGCAGGCATTTCCTCTTCGGGTGATGTCTCCGCTTTCTCTACTCTAGAGTGAGCATTCCATGTCCATCCTCTTTCCATGTAGTCATAATATTGATTAGTATTGTAGTGTTATATTAAAGGGCCTTAGGTTAAAATTTCACCCCGGGCCCCCGAAATCTAATGACCAGCCCTGCACGTGATGTGACAGTGCATGGATTTCCACATGTCGTCTCTGTGATGTCTGCCTTGTCGGGAAACAGTGCCGCACACCTTTCCCGCACCAAGCGTACAATCCTGCAGACGAGCAGCCAGTGCAGGTACACGCGGACCACTGTGGTCCACTCGATCAGATGACGCCGGGAGGTAAATGTTTTTTCAAATGTGTATCGTGAATCTACACCTGAAAATAATATATGCCACCTTCTCTGACCCCCTCCCGGCTCTTGTATTGTCATAAGCCACAATTAGGCCATCCTCTGTGTTGAAGCATGTCGTTCATGCAAGCCCGGACATTATGATGAGCAACACAAAGAATTTGTGCTTTGCTAGTGCTCAATAATTCCAAACAACTGGTTTCGTTATGGAAACGATCGTCATGCTGAGCAGATCATGCCGAAGATATCGAGTATTCACCCGAAGTGTTAACGTTTCAAACAATGCCATCCTCAACATCCTCGGTGAGGTGAAATTCTTCCAGACGGACCTTGTAGCTCCAAATATTCAATGATAAGTTGCATGGAGAGGCCTGATTTATATTGATATTTATAATCTAAGGCCATGGTCCTAAGATTTTTGCACAGTAAGGTTTTTGCCCTTGGATATATTGCAAAATTGAATGGAGCTATATTTTTTGGTTTGCAGCCCCAAATCCAAAGTCATCCTCATTTCATAACAAGTTTCTTGTGAAATAGGTTGGTTTCACATATTTCTAGTGAAAAAATTGTTTGTTTCACATTTTTCTACTGAAAATGGGTTTGTTTCACATACAAAATGTGAAACCTCAAAATATAAACATGTTTGAAATGTATCCAAGATCTAGTTCCAAAGATCTTGGTGCTAACAATTCAAATAAATAAATTATTTCAGAAACGAACTTATATATTTGAAAAGATGCGAGTGGTTTAAATTGTCTAAGATGAAATAAAAGTGCATGGATTTGTTTGGGATGAAGAGAGAGAAGAGATGCTGCACGCATGCGTGAAAAAGTACTCCTAGTACTTATTCCCTGACAAGATGCATGATGGTGGTGAGCTAGACACTTTAATATACACATATAGGAATTGCAATATTGTGGAACTAAAACCACGAGGAGTAATTTGGAACGGAGGGAGTACATCTTAGTGGGCCAGCTGTTGCATGAACCTTGGCGAAAAACGAATGGATGAATATCTGCTGGTAGGTATCGTTAATGCGCAAACTGACTTTCTAGGTTTCAGCAAGCTCTAGCCTACCCTTGAAAAATACATAACAAAGATTACTACTACACGTCCCAGCCCATCAACCCAATCTTTCATTCTTATAAGCGCAATTTTGGTCTGAGGGACTAAGGGACTTCCTCAACAATGGCCGATACAAACTGTCTTTTATGGGCAGGCACTCGAAAGCGGATGTTGTCAAAATCAGACTTGAATCTGTATTTCCATGATGGAATCGAGGGGGCCACATTCCTGAAAAGGTTGTTGCCTTCTTTCCAAAGGCTATAGGCGGCCACCAAGAACATATCCATGATCATTTTTTATGGCTTGTCTTCATGTTTTTGATGAGTTCAAGTCTATTTCTGTGTGTAACCCATGTGATGTTCAAGATTTGCCAGCAATCCTTCTTAAAGTTACAATGAAAAAAAAGGTGTTCCACCACTTCTTCAATGTGTTCTCCAGACAGCTGACAGTCCAAGTTCTCCACACAAGTGACAGTCCAAGTTATCACCTATATTGTAGTGCCTCCTCTTCAACATGTTTCTTGTGTTTAAACGATCAAACGGCAGCAACCAACCAAAAACTTTGATCTTGGGTGTGCCCTTGGACTTCCACAGCCAACTAAAGGCTTCATGTGCAATTATCTCTCTAAAGTAGAAGTTATAGTACGCCGCGGTCTTGAAAGTAGCTGCTCCCCAGCAATAAGTCCAGATGTCTTTTGTCCTATAGAGGTCAATATTGGTCACTTCAGTTTGAATTTTTTTCAGTTCCTCATGGGCTTGTATTGATAGTGGAAGGTGAAAGGCCGTTTGGAGGTTTGTGGTGGCAAGAAACTCCCTGACCGAGACATCTTCAATCCTAGTGTAAGAATATGCTCTCGGATATGACTCAGCATAAATAGAGTGATTCCAATCATCCTTCCAGAATAGTGTCGACGTGCCACATCGTATCAGGACTTTTGTGATGCCATGGTAGATGGGCATTAATTGGATGAGATCGTGTCACCAGAAAGAGCCACATGGGTCAGCAACATGTGGTACAGAATTGTCATAATATGTTTTCCAAATCAGGTTTACCCAGGGTATATCATGGTAATTATAGAACTTGTGTAGGAACTTGAGCAGGAGTGCATCATTTTGGACCCTTAGATTTAGAACACCAAAGCCCCCGCTTTTGTTGGGGCGGCAAACCATATCCCAGGCAGCTAAGGAATTACATTTCTCTCCTTCTGTTGTTTTCTGTTTCCAGAGGCAGTGTCTGCGGATTTTATCTAGTTGGGCAAGGATTTTTTGGGGAAGTCTAATGGTTCCCATGGGGTAAATCGCCAGAGATTGAGGGAGTTCAACAGGGCCAGTTTGCTAGAATAAGACATTCAGGACATGGCCGCTGTGATCTTCCTTTTGCCTTACAGATAAAGGGTGTCATATCAAGCACGGAGGGTCTGGTGGTGTCAGGAGGTAACCCTAAGTAGGTGAAGGGCATGCTAGCTTGGGTGCAACCTAACATGGTGGCGAGGTCATTGCATTTTTCGGGTGGCGTGTTGATTGGCACCAGGGTGGATTTCTGGAAGGTGATCTTGAGCCCAATGGAGGTAGCGTAGTTAGCAAGAATCTTCTTTATCCTGGTAGCTTGATCAAGGCGAGAAGGCAAAATTATTGTGGCATCGTCCGCGTATTGAATGATAGGATAACTCTCATCATCTTGTAGTGGAATACGATGTTTTAAAAGGTTATGTTCGAGGGCCTCATTTATAGCAGGCTGGAGAAGATCAGCCGCCAGAATGGAGATCAGCAGTGATAGAGGATCGCCTTGTCGTACTCCGCATTTGCAATGGAATTTTCTCCCGGGCACTCCAGTTAGTAAGATGGAAGATTTACCTGAGGAGAAAATGCATTTCATCCATGTGAGCCATTTCTCATTGAATCCCATTTTTTCCATGATCAGGAGCTTGGCAGAATGCTTAATTGTGTCAAACGCTTTGGCAAAGTCATACTTTAATTGGACTATCTCTTTCTTAGATGCCTGACATTGATGGATGTACTTGAACGCCCAAGAAAGACAGTCGTGTATTGATCTCCCGTGGAGGAACCCAGACTGGTTGCGGTGGACAATCTGTAGGATGATTTTCTGAAGACAGTTGGCCAGTATCTTAGTGGTCAGTATAAGGTAGCAGTTGAGGAGGGTGATTGGACGAAAGTCATTTACAGGTTTTGGTGCATTGTTTTTGGGTATTAGGGTGATGTAGCCATAGTTTGAGCTCTCCAAATTAAGGTTTCCCCGATGGAATTCATCGCAAATGAGGTAGAAGTCATGTTTGATGATCGACCAACAAGCTCTAAAAAACGAACTGTTGAAACCATCGGGGCCGGGAGCACGGTCAGGAGGCATTTCTTTGACCACATCGTCTATCTCAGCGTATGTGAACGGAGTGGTGAGGCTGGCAAAATCCACCTCTGTACGCAGCAACTTGGGGAGATCGAATTTCATTTGTTGTGGATTTGGTGTGCCCATGCGGTTTTTGAATGCTTCGAAGAGGATTGATTCTTTTCCAGCATGATCCTCCACAGTCACATCATCACTGGTTTTCAAGGTGGGTATGCAGTATTTCCTGTATCTTTACGTTGCTACGGCCTGGAAGAATTTGGAGTTCTCTTCGCCAAACTAGATCCATTTGATCGTAATCGTTTCTTCGAGTACTCTTTTTGATATTTTGGAGTCTGATCAAGTGTTTCTTGAGTATATCTCGAAAGTTCCCCTCCGGTATTGTTAAGTTACGACAATCTTCAATGTCGTCAAGTTCTAATATAGCTTTATTAGTGTTTTGAATGGCAATTTTCAAATGGGAGAAGTTTTTGCTCCACTGGCTGAGGGCATGGCGAACTGCTTTAAGCTTTTGACACAAAATGGATGCTGCAGTATAGTCCTTTCCGTGTTTGATGGGTCTGTTCCAAGCCTGTGAAACTGCGTCCATGAAACCTGGGTGTGCTATCCAGTATGTTTCAAATCTGAAGAACTTGCTTTTGGGGATCGTGGTCTAAATAATAGCCGAGCACGGTGTGTGGCCAGACACTGGTTTCCCAATTGGGTTCACTATGGTATTAGGGAATGAGGATGTCCAATTTATCGTCGTGAAAAACCAATCTAATTGCTCGAGGAGAGGATTTTGTTGCATGCCTTTGATGGGGAGTTCAGTGAGATTTTGTTAACGGATGAAATCATTGAACGTAAACATACCGTGTACATCACCACATGGTTTGTTATGGTTGTCAGGGGAATGTATATAGTTGAAATCACCAAGAAGGAGCCAATCTTCCGAGGGTGGGATGTCCATGTCAAAAAGCCAGTTAGTAAATGTGACACATGGTTCACCCTGACAGGGACTGTAAATATTGACTAAATTCCAACGATGAGCAGATTGTGTGAAAGTGAATTCAACCCCTAGCGCAAAAGGTTCGGATAGAATACCCTGCCACAGAAGGTACTACTATTCCCTATAGTGATTATGCGACCTGACGCCCCTCTAGAAGGAATGTATGCAAACTGGTCAAAACACCTAGGACATATACCCTTGATGGAAGATGCATCAAACATTTACATTATTCTTGCAAGCAAATAATAGCGCAACCACTATCGTTAATTGCATTGGAGAGAGCTAGATGTTTGTCGAGATAATTAAGACCACAGATGTTCCAACAAAGCACGTTCCAATTTCACAAAAGTGTACCATGAAATAAAAAGATAGCGTAGGTAACTAGTTTGAAGATGCCAAGCCCTCCTTCTCCTTGGTGAGGGCTGTGATGGACAACTCCTCCATTGTGATCGCACACAGCTGTGTGCCAATGGCCTGCATGGAGGGGATGGTAGTCGGTGGTGGGACAACAGTTTCCTGAGCTCTTCAGAGGTAGGATCTTCAAAGATAGTAATGAGAGGGTAGCAGCAGTAGGTACTGTGCGCGGCTTCACCTTGTACATGGGTGGGCAAGAGTTAGCCATCATACTTATTAGTTCTGTTCCTGCGTCTGAGGGTTGAAGTGTCCATAGGGACCTGCATTTTCCCCTTGCGTTGTCGCTGTGTAGCACCGTCAGATATCAGGGTGTTCACACTATTGTGCTCGGGTAGAATCCTGCTATCTTGAGCCAACAATCCTTTAGAAACAGGTTCCTCAATTCCAGCAGCCGATGGCAAAGTACCATTCTCCTCCACAACCATCTGTGGGTCAACCATTTGCAGTTCCTGTATGTCAGTGTTCACTAGTTTCAAGACAATATCGGTCATATCAGAGATCTCATGTGCATCAGAAATTTCCATGAGAGTGTTGGTGACAGGTTCAACAAACTCATTGATTTTAACAGTCGGTCTGACATGATGGGGCCTCTGACAAGAAAGCTAAGTAAAATGTAAGCCCTCATCTCCAAGAGTAACCTCAACTTCAACCTGAAGGTTGTTTTGCCTCATCCCATAGCCATTGTTCCTTGGGCTAACTGTAGCCAGGAGAGGGCGAAGTGCAGAGAACAGGGCATTGTTAAGTTGCTGACGAGGTAATGCGTCTACCAATAAGAGTGACATGAGAAAATCTCCCTGAGCAGAGAGGCCAAATAGGATCCCTTGATCATACATTTCCACCAAAACAATCAGCGGTTCTTCAGAGGTCGTGGGGCCAAGTGGCTCGTGATCTGGAACAATGAGCGATTCCACGCCTGTGCAGCACTGTTAGAGATATTATTCTTAGGTACAATGTCGTGTTTGACGGCCAGGCCCTGATTCCCAAGCCAAGATTGGTAGTTCATCAGGTACGGTGGCAGTGGAGGCGCAAGGGGTTCTGGCCAAGCACCCCAACCTGCACCAGCATGGTCCTAACCTTCTGCTTGTTCCATAGGAGTGCCATTAGGTGGTGCCGCATTCTACACGAGCCAATTATGCACTTGATGTTGGTATAGTTGCTCCGCTATGAGGTCGGGGCCAAACTGGGGATGTGTGTTGCCGTCGGGAGGGGGAGATTCTTCATCACTGGCCGGGGGGACCTTAGGTAGCAGTGTGTTCCAGTCGTTGCTTCTAAGAATGTTGATCTGCAGTGTCCAGCAGTCTCGTGCCCCACCCAACTGCCATACCACAAAGCTCTTGGGAGCCAGATGAAGATGGATCACACGAGCCCTAATCAACATGAACCTTCTATCTTGCCTTGGATTGTACCAGGAAATCGGAGAGCCAAAACCTCCAAGAGAATTATTAATATAATAATCAGTCTGATAATCATACGAAAATCCGAAGTACATCATCCAAGGTGGTAGTGCGTCTATTGAGAGCTTCATTGTGTGAAACGAAAGTAATGAGAAGATCTTCTTCTTCTAGCTCTATAGGGGTGGTGACTGCAGTATCTCTAATGAAGGAATCCACAAAGCCAAATATCCCTATACCAAAAGGATGATCGCTAGCCTCTGTGGTGAATAGCTGGGCTTCGTGGAGGAAACCTTGGATCATATTGTGGATGGCTGCCCGGCGATGGAGAGGGACGTAGTGGCTTGATTCCGTGGTGGCCAGGTAGTTGTGATTGAGAGGCGGGATTGGCCCGACCACCTTTCCGCATCGGACGACTCGGTTCGCCGACCCTTGTTTGACGGCGAAGCCCGGCGGCAGGACGGCACCAGGTTGAGTGGGTAGTTCGCCTTGGTGGCGAGGTGGAGCGAGGTGTCGTGAATGGATGAAGCAGGGCGGCGACGTTTGAGAAGTCGAGGGAGAAGCTGGAGCGTGAGGGGTAGTATTGGCAATATTGATTTGTTTAGGAACCCACCTACATCGTTCCTCCCATCTCTTCTTGTGGTAGGATCTTACCACGTGTCCGTAGTTGCCACAAATATTGCATCAGATGGTGGGTCGTGATTTAGGGCGTGTACCAGAAGATCCGATGTGATTGATGTGATTCCCATGAGCAATTGATTTCAAACCAAAAGAAGACTGACGTGTAATCCGGGAAGGACAGTTAATTACCTTGTGATCAGGCGCGGAGCAATTAATGCAAATGACCCTGGCTCGGCAATATATCTTCTTATGCCCGCATTGAAGGCATCTAGCACAGAGGATCACCCAATTCGTGCCAGTAGCCATAATATCATCCTCCGTGTAGTAGGTCTGGGCTAGATCTGCCTTGTGATGGGCGGAGAGGGTCGGAGGCCAGTCTGTATGGGCCGGTGCATATTTGAAAGCCGAGGTGAGAAAACAATGCATGATGAAGGATAATGCGCTTTAATAAGGCACTTAAAGATGCCCACACAAAGATATTCTGGTTCCTGCGCGTCCTCTAATTCAGCGTGTCTGAGGAATTTTCCCATTAAAGAGGTAGGGAGACCAGATGCCTCAGTTAACGGCCTGTCATTAATACTTGGCAAAAAATATGCAAATTGGATTTGAACTTCCTGTAAATGATCTTGAATAGTATGATTCATAGCACTGGATGATGAAGCCTCGTCATATTTTTTGTTGGAGAATTTCATATGATCAATGGAAACAAAAGCAAACTTGCTTAATTCTCGTAGAGGATGTGGACAATGTTGAATTCTTTTTTGAAAAACCCAAATGAGATTTGATAGCCAATGGACAATGAGCAGCCATGTCACTTAATTCCTCATCAGCACACCAACATTGCATCGAAGTGGGGGCACGAGTAAAAACAGCCATGAAACAAAATAAAGTGACAAACGAAATCTGGCCAAATGTGGTATTTGAGACCATAGATGAAGTGATCCACTCTGTTGTTGGCAACAGAAAATTGAAAAGCTTGCGGATTAATTTGAACCACTTTGAATCCAGCGCTCATGCCACCAATACAGCATTTCAAAGCAATTCCAACTGAATCCACCGTGAGACGAAAGGAGGCAGAGGAAAATGAGACCACCAGAAAGAACTCCTTGGTGTCCCGAGAGATGGGGAGAAATGCACCGCGGAACCAAACCTTCTTCTAATCTGCAAGGGCCAGGCTCAGGGCATAATCTCAATGCAGTAGCCCTTCCATCAGAGATCACCATGGAATTTGGTGGAAAAGGTGGGGAGGGGGAGGGGGAGGGTGAGGAGAGTCATTCACACAGTACTTGACCATGATAGCTAGATGACGAACCCTCAGGCTCCACAGCTTGACACCTAGCGCTGCCGGCGGCGGACCATCCGAGCAGAGAGGCGGACAAGCATATCAATTTTGTCTGTTTATAAGTAGGCAATACCAAATATATAGTCCAATTTGATATGTTTCAAAAACTTTAGAACAATTACAGTAAAAACTACTCCCTCTGTAAACTAATATAAGAGTGTTTAGATCACTAAAGTAGTGATCTAAATGCTCTTATATTAGTTTACGGAGGGAGTATGTGTTTCTAGTAGTAGTCTCGCAAATTTTAAGCTTACTTGAAGATAAAGGATTAAGAGATAATGGCTATATTTTGCTAAACAAATTCAATTTTTTGGTTAAAAAGTTGATATGTATTTTAGAAAACAACTAGCAAATACTGCATGTTTTCAATAATAATCAAGGAAATTTTGAGCTTGTTTGGAGAAAAAGGACCGGGAGATAATGACCTCCGTCCGGAATTACTTGTCGCTCAATCGGATATATTTAGACGTATTTCAGTGCTAGATACACACGTATAAGCGACAAATATTTCCGGATGGAGGTAGTATTTAACTAGATAGAATTGAAGTTCCGTTCAAAATTTGATATTAAAAAAATAAATTGACAGTGATAATGCATATATTTGCAGTAGTATTCTGGCAAAATCTTAGCTTATTTGGACAAAATGATTAGGAGATATATAATGCCTTTTTCTCTTCAAAATAACTAGTTTTCTCGCCGTTACCTTGAGCCCACCATTCATTTTCTTTCTAAATTCTCCACTGATGCCGTGCATACAATGCATACAGACACACCTGTGCCGTGCAGCGTCCCGCTCAGTGAGGCTGTAGCTCTCTCAGCACAATAATATCGCATGGAGGGGACGAGTGATCCCTATGGTGGCCACAATGGCAGCGAGATCCTGCCGCCCATGCAAGCTGTGGTGGTCGAGGCGCCGCAGCCGGCAGTGGTGCACAAGGTTATGGCGCAGCCGGCACAAAGCTCAGCGAGCAAGATGAAAGGGAAGGTGAAGGAAACCTTTTTCCCTGACGACCCGTTCCGGAGCTTCAAGGGGCAGCCGCTGAAGAAGAAGTGCCTGATGGCGGTCAAGTACGTGTTCCCCGTCCTGGAGTGGGTGCCCGGCTACTCCTTGTCCCTCTTCAGGTCCGATCTCATCGCCGGCCTCACCATTGCCAGCGTCGCCATCCCTCAGGCATGTGCACGCACTAATGATTCCTAGACAAGATTGTTTGTTTGCATATTTACCCATTGCGTAGGTTTTTTATCACGTGCATGCAGATGAAATTGCTATAGCCTGTAATAATTTGGAAGCTAACCTGTGCATGAATGATTGATTATTCTACACGAACGCCCTGCCTTACCAACTGTGCTGCTCTACTGTCTTGCATGTGTGCTCTGTGCAGGGTATTAGCTACGCGAAGTTGGCAGACATGCCTCCGCTTACAGGCCTATGTACGTATGCAGATGCTTTCCTTTTTTTTCATGATAATATATGTCTCATTTATATCATAAAAATTATAATATAAGCCGCGTAAATACCAACCTGACAAAACTGAAAAAACTGCAAAATGCTAGCATTTGCACAAAGGAATATCAGTTAAGAAGGAAAATTACAAGCAAGACCAAAAATCCTCTGGACTTGACACCATGTCACCTGCCTCTGACACCATCACAGTAGCTATCAAAGAAAAAAATGACGCACATGCTTTCCCATTCTACAGGCGGTGCCTAGCGTCCGAATTAATAAATGACGTATCCATCATACATGTGTTCAGATTCGAGCTTCGTGCCGCCGCTGGTGTACACGCTGCTGGGGAGCTCCCGTGACCTGGCAGTAGGCCCGACGTCAATCACGTCGCTCATCATGGGGTCCATGCTGCAAAAGGGGGTGTCAGTGAGCCCCTCCGCGGAGCCGACGCTGTTCCTGCAGCTCGCCTTAACCTCCACCTTGTTCGCCGGCCTCCTGCAGGCCTCCCTCGGCATCCTCAGGTAACTTGCAATGATCTGATGCATCCAACAACCAATCTGCCTACGCTCAAACGAAAGATCGGTGCACGGACACATTAATGCATGTGCTGTTGTTGTTCGATGGCGCAGGCTGGGCTTCATCATCGACTTCTTGTCCAAGGCGACGCTGCTAGGGTTCAAGGCGGGCGCGGCGATCATCGTGTCCCTACAGGAGCTCAAGGACCTGCTGGGAATCGTCCACTTCACTGACGAAATGAACCTCGTGACCGTCATGGCCTCCGTCTTCCAGCACACCGACGAGGTCACCCATCCATCCTTCCACCTCTGAACCCCTGCTGCATGTATATATACACGCACATATATGCATGGTGCGTGCATGCACGCTTAGCTAATGGTTGATTTCGTGCAGTGGTCGTGGCAGACGATACTGATGGGTGCGTGTTTCCTCGTGCTCCTACTGTCAGCCAGACATGTGGTACGTATGTGTGGCCGTGCGTTTCCTTTCTTCAATTCAGCTCTTGTGCTGTACCGTTGATCACTGGCGTCGATTGTCTACTGTCTTGCGCGCAAATGCTGTTTCTGCTCTGCTTTCTTTTTCTAAAATGACGGTAAACCCTCCGGCCTCTGCATTCACACATCCATCTAAATTAAACAAAATCATTCAAGATGTTACACGAGTGGAGGAAAAGAAAGCATAGAACAACCGTTCGATAATTAAAATACATAATATACATATATCCTTTTCACTGGTTGCTATCTGAACCGGTTGAACATAGCATGTGCAATCATCTTCCACTAGCTGCACCTAAAATTCATGGACTAGCGGGAAACTCCAGTTCTCCCACACATGGATCCCTCTCTTAGTTCGAAAAGTAGCATGCAAAGTTTTCTTTGGAAGTATCAACCTGTTCAAAACACAATCATTTTGGCAACTCTAGTTCACCACACTAAAGCACATGCTCCTAACCAGATCTGAACTTTATGTTTCGGGTGGACCCCAATCAACCAGTTTCCGAACATATTTGTTGTGCTACATGTTGGTGAAGGGACTTTAAAAGCTACAGGGATGGTACCCAAAAGGAGGGCGGCAAAAGGGCAAGATAAGAATAAATGATGAATTGTTTCCTAGTGGAACATAAGCAGCACTTCTTGCACCCCCTGCCATCTGTGTTTTGCTAGGTTGTTTCACTAGGACCATACCTTTGTCCATGCACCATATAAAAATCATTATTTTTAGCGACTGTTTAACTGTCCAAATTTACTTCTTGTGGAAAACTGGACCCATTGTCGATGAGGTCTGTGTACATGGACTGAATAGAGAAGACCCGAGATATATGTAACTTCCTATGTAATGGAACGGGTTCATGCGGTAAGTTGACCCCCTATTAACCTATGACCAGATGCAACCAGGTCGTCCACTTATGACCAGTAAGCACACTTCAAAACTTGATATTCTGCAGACTCGTCGCTAACGCTGAAGCAACGAAAACGTCTTGTCACTTCACGATATTATATAGGCTCGGGTATTAAAGTCCAAGAGGCATATCAGCTAGCCATGTGTCACCAAAATCTCGCGCTAAGGCCCTTTCCCATCAGTAAGGAACACCTGCAAAAGAAATCCGCCTACAATCTGTTCACTTCTATAGAGAAATATTCTTACTATACTGATATATTTCCAAATAAAAATTAGTTGGGAATAATAAAGGTCTCGAGCCATACTTCAATAGCAAAGTGCTCTTGGGTCGTGGCTACCCTGTTTAACTCCCCTTTTGCTGAACTATCACAGAACATTTCATTTTCAGAACCTAAAATTAGAACTATTTTTTTCACCTGTTAATTGCAGCTATGTCCTGCAGCAGTACTTATTCATCTGGCTCTACATGTGAATATACAGAGCATGAGATGGCCAGAGTTCTTCTGGATTTCAGCATGTGCTCCCTTGGTATCTATCATCATATCCACGGTGCTCATTGACCTCTTCAAAGGACAGAACCACAACATAAGCACCGTAAGAAACAATAAAATGGAATAACTGTTCATATATTACAACTGTGTTATGCAACATGATGGAAAACAGGAAGTGTATGCATCTTTTCGCCGCAGATTGGGCATCTCAAATGTGGCCTGAATCACCTGTCATGGGACAAACTACTCTTTGATCCAAAATATCTAGGACTCACTGTGAAGACTGGTCTCGTCACCGGTATCATCTCCCTTACAGTACGCTAATCATCCTATGCATAACCTCACATTGCATTAGAAATTAGAAAAGTAGTTGAAATTTATTTGTCATAACTGTTGCCACTAACAAGCTAACATGTGCCCTAAATTTCACTCTGTCAGGAAGGAGTGGCTGTTGGCAGGACATTTGCTTCAATCAAGGACTACCAGGTGGATGGTAACAAAGAGATGATGGCCATTGGGTTGATGAACATTGTGGGCTCATGTACATCATGCTATGTTACAACAGGTAACCTACATTTTCGGACTAAATGACCTCCAATATTTTCGTGCATTCTTGACAAGGTTCCCAGACTCTGCATCATATGATGCACACAACCATAGGAAGAAAGATTGATTGCTCTATCTATTCCTATCAGGAGGATTTTCTCGCTCTGCTGTTAATCATAATGCCGGCTGCAAGACCGCCATGTCCAATGTGATCATGGCACTAACAGTCATGGTCACACTGTTGTTTCTCATGCCATTGTTCGTCTACACCCCGAATGTCGTCCTTGGAGCCATCATAATTGTTGCTGTAATTGGCCTGATCGATTTGCCCGCGGCATACCATCTCTGGAAGATGGATAAGATGGATTTCCTCGTGTGTTTGTGCGCATTTATTGGTGTCATCTTCTTCTCAGTCCAACAAGGCCTCGCGATAGCGGTAACCAACAGTAATATTACTGAGCTGTATTACTGATTTTTCTGTAGAGGAAGTTCATAGTTGAATTTTTTATTGTCAATGAAATTGCCAAATTTGTAGGTTGGTATATCTATATTTAGGGTATTGATGCAAATCACAAGGCCAAGAATGATAATTCAAGGGAACATAAAGGGAACTGATATTTACCGAAACGTCCTTCAGTATGAGGAGGCTCAGAGAGTTCCTGGATTCTTGATACTAACAGTTGAGGCTCCTATAAACTTCGCAAACACCAACTATCTGAATGAAAGGTAAGAAGAAATTTCAAATTCCATAGAGAGATGTTCATGTTAGGTTGTTGAACAACTTATAATGCAATATTTCATTTGTAGGACTAAAAGATGGTTAGAGGATGAAAGTTTTTCAGGGAATAAACAAACTGAACTCCGCTTTGTAATCTTTGATCTATCAGGTTTGTAACCCCCAACAAAGAAGTTGTTCACTGCTAAGTTTAGCAACATACCTCACTAACTGGTGAATGTTACTCCCTCCATTCCAGAATATAAGATGTATCTGTTTTCGTGCAAGTCAAATAATTGTATGTTTGACCAAGACTAGAGAGTAAAATATCAAGATATGCAACACCTAATAGGTAAAATATGAAAATACATTTCATGATGGATCAAATGATATCAATTTGGTAATGTAGATATTGATATATTTTTATAGAAATTTGGTTAAACATGCACATGTTTGACTTTCGAGAAACTAATACACCTTATATTTTGGAATGGATGGAACATGTTTTTGCGGACAAACGGTCCATTTCCGTCTTCCCATATGCACATGCATGCATCCACTAGAGGAAAAAAAATTGATGTCATCACAGATTCTCCTCATTTATAAAATTAAAATGTTTTGTAGCTTAAACTGTTGGTGGATTCAAAATCTGTTTTTCCATTCAATCTGTTGTGACGAGACCATTGAAACTAGATCTCATGTTAGTATGTTTCAACGACTTTTTCGGTCAAAAGTCACCATGCTGTTTACCCAGAAATTTCTGGGTCATAAAAATGTTTCACCCAACCTTCTCCCCACATGCACATGCATGAATGCACCAGGGGACAAAAGTTGATGTCATCATGGATTCAGCCCATTTCAAAGATTCAAAATGTTTTGTAGCCAGCTCAAACAGTTACTCCAATTCAAAACTGGTTTTCACTATTAAATTTGTTCTAGAGAGACCTTCAAAATTAGACCTCATGTGGGTATGTTTTGATAACTATATGTAAGTTACCATATTATTTACACCGAATTTACATGCATGAAAACCTAAACTTTTTTTGCTACGTTTCAATGTTTTTGTTAGCTGAAATTTATCACCCGGTACTACAAGAGTTACCCATAATATGTATGTGTTGTTACCTCCGAAGATTATGTGGATTGTTGAATTACGAGTGGATGGTTATCGATTCCAAAAAGTAACTCTTCTCCGCAAACAACAATGTAACTATATGGCTACTACGCTGGTGAATGCGGCCTAACACACTAGAGAAAAATGTAGTAGTGGAACCTGGTAACCACACTTGTCTCGTGTTGGTAACTATAGCATGGATAGGCTATTAGCTACATAACCACTATGTTTGAAATTGTGGCATGGGCAGCCTGGTAACTCTAGCATGAGGAGACTATAACTATGACATGAGAGGGCTAGTAACTCCAGATTCCGCTCGGTACCCTTCGCTTAAAAAATTGCACTGCAACCCAAGATGGCTTCGGGAATTTTAGCTTCCTGGAGGTGACACATTCGGGCTGGTTCCTCGCTGAGAATTTGTGAAGTTTGGAGTTGGAAGAATTCAGAATAGGCCTGTAATGTTGTGTGCGACATAAAAAGAAACATGTGTTGTGTGTAATCAAAATAGCGTGCTCCTAAACTAGTTGATGTGTTGGAATTAACACGAAGTGCTTGGGTTTGAGTCCCATCCACCGCGTAATCTTTTGGCTTTATAACATGGACTTGGGGGAGAATGCACTGAAGCTAGCGACTGTGAGCATGCAAAAAAGAAAAAAAGGAAAAAGAAAAGCAGCCTGGTGCATGTAGCTCCCGCTTACGCAGGGTTCGGGAAAGGGTCCGATCACTTTGGGTCTATTGTACACAACTTTTCCCTACATTTCTGTAAGAGGCTGTTTCCAGGACTTGAACCCGTAACCTCATGATCACAAGGCAGCAGCTTACCACTGGGCTAACGCTCCCCTTCATAGGAAATGGGCCTGAGCTAGAGATCGATGTGAGAACCTAGGCCAGGTTTGGCGATGTAACTAGCAAAGCATGGGGGAAAAAAATAAACGAAACAGACCTCCACGTTAGAATACAATCTATAGAAATATAGGCTTGGTCGGGACCAAGCCCATCGACCGACCAATGATTCGCTCGGTTCTATCACTATTGTTGGACCATTCGCCAAATACTTTTCTCGTATTACTTAACTCATACTCATAAACCATATGTATGTACTTGAGTGTTGGATGCGTGTCAGAAATTTAGTATTTTCAGTAGCATCTTCACTGACACATCTTTTTTTTTTTCTATTCAGCTGTCCCTGCAATTGATACAAGTGGCATAGCGTTCCTCATTGACCTAAAGAAACCAACAGAGAAACTTGGCCTAGAGGTAAATGTAGGTATGTGTGTGTACACACACACACACACACACACACACACACACACACACACTGAATTTTGTTGTTCATAATTAAGCTGCCAATTTTAGTTACATGGCAAATTAACATTTTATTTCCTCTGCCTTTGCAGCTTGTACTTGTGAATCCAACTGGAGAGGTCATGGAGAAAATACAACGAGCGAACGACAAACATAACCATTTCAGGCCAGATTGTCTCTATTTGACTATCGGGGAAGCAATTGCCTCACTTTCTGGAGAGGCCAGTATGGCAACACCATAGAGTGGTTTGCCGACTTAATATTTTGATCATCTGATTGCACTCTAAATTTTCATAGCCTTCTCGTCCACGAAAGTGCCTGCAACAAAGCCCTTTACAACTTGGTTTATTGCTACATTCCTTTCCTTTCCAATCTATGATGGAAATTAGGTATGTGAATGGAATTTAGGTACATGGTAACTTACATTTAGACTTGAAGTTGTATTGTGTTTACATGATATGGAGTTGTGTCAGCCTCTCATATAATGTGGGGCAAGACACACAATATAATCTATACCAACATAATAGCACAGGCTCGCAGGGGGGAGCCGGCGGCATGTGCCGGTGCCCGGGCGTCCGGGGTGTGGTATTGTGACGGTGTCACGGGGAGGAGCGCCCGTAATCAGGCCCCGAGCATGTAGCCGAGTCTAGTGACCTCGTTAACAAATCTCGGTGTCACGCCTCGTCTGATTGCTTTTTCCTCGGACGATCAACTATGCGCCTCGGTTTATTCTAACAAGTGGTATCATGAGCAAGGTTGTAAAGTCCGTAGGTTGTGGATTGTTGATCTAGAGGAGGAAGAAAATTGACAGAAATTTGCATGATGCCATCGTAACGGGACAAACTACGTCGGCGAGTTTCGATTCAGAAGCAGAGTTGATCGTGTTGTAATCTGGCAGAGCAGCGTGCAGCATGGACAAGGCAGTCTTGCCAAGATCGGCGGCGGCGCCGGCAGATTGGATCAACCTGATCCGATGCAGCGTGCGATAGTGTCCTACGCGGGAAGGAGGCGCTGGCCCACGGGAAGTTGTTGTTTTTTAGGGGCACCGGAAGTTGTTGTTGTAGGCCAATTGTGGGGGAAAAATGGGCAGTAATCTGCATCGGCCGGCCGGCACAAGCGCTAGGCCGGTCGCCACAGAACCGTTTGATAATCCGCTTAGAACTGTACGATTGCTCTCTTCCCCCAAGGCTCGGTCAATCCAAAACAGAAAAATCCCCTTGCCTCGCACATCTCAGCCTCCCACCTGCGCGCATGAAGCTCTGGCGAAGATCAACAACACCCCTCGACGTCGCCTCAGCTTGCCATCCTCGCCTCCCACACACACATCCCCCTCGCGGTTGTGCGAGCCGTGGTCGCTGTAGTGCCCGACCATGGTCTAGCATCCCCGCAGGCGCCCTAGCGTCCTCTCTGACACTCCTAACCTCACCGAATGGAGGTTTCGGCATCCTCGTCTGCTGGTCGTAGAACAATCCCCGCCAGTTGCAGCAGGTTCCAACCACATTCAGAGGCTTTGCAGTGACGCCGTGCTCCGTCGAAGCTCCTGACCACTACTGGAATTCACTTGTTAGCCGAGTACTGAAAAAACTCGCAAAGGCCCTAAAACACTCCGTAATGGTTTTGCCGAATGTTGTACTCGGCAAAGCGTACCCGGCTTATACCCTTCCGGCAAACAGAAGTTTGCCGAGTTCCTTTCGTCGGGCACTCGGCTATGTCTTTACCGAGTATCAAACCTGGTTCACGGCAAAAAAAAGCGACGGGACAGAACGGAACGAACGGGCGCTCTATTTGCCGAGGTCTCTAGCATGTGCACTCGGTAAAGCTTGTGAGCGTGAACAAAAAAAATGCCTCGCCGGACTGCATGAGCGTGTCGCCGGCAAGCACAAAATAGGCGTCGTCATCAATGGTGACAGTGATTCAAGCCGGCGACCCTGTTGTTGGAAATATGCCCTAGAGGCAATAATAAATAGGTTATTATTATATTTCCTTGTTCATGATAATCGTTTATTATCCATGCCAGAATTGTATTGATAGGAAACTCAGATACATGTGTGGATACATAGACAACACCATGTCCCTAGTAAGCCTCTAGTTGACTAGCTCGTTGATCAATGGATGGTTACAGTTTCCTGACCATGGACATTGGATGTCGTTGATAACGGGATCACATCATTAGGAGAATGATGTGATGGACAAGACCCAATCCTAAGCCTAGCACAAGATCGTGTAGTTCGTTTGCTCAGAGCTTTTCTAATGTCAAGTATCACTTCCTTAGACCATGAGATTGTGCAACTCCCGGATAGCGTAGGAATGCTTTGGGTGTACCAAACGTCACAACGTAACTGGGTGGCTATAAAGGTGCACTACGGGTATCTCCGAAAGTGTCTGTTGGGTTGGCACGAATCGAGACTGGGATTTGTCACTCCGTGTAAACGGAGAGGTATCTCTGGGCCCACTCGGTAGGACATCATCATAATGTGCACAATGTGACCAAGGAGTTGATCAAGGGATGATGTGAGTTACGGAATGAGTAAAGAGACTTGCCGGTAACGAGATTGAACAAGGTATCGGGATACCGTCGATCGAATCTCGGGCAAGTAGCATACCGATAGACAAAGGGAATTGTATACGGGATTGATTGAATCCCCGACATCGTGGTTCATCCGATGAGATCATCGTGGAACATGTGGGAGCCAACATGGGTATCCAGATCCCGCTGTTGGTTATTGACCGGAGAACGTCTCGGTCATGTCTGCATGGTTCCCGAACCCGTAGGGTCTACACACTTAAGGTTCGATGACGCTAGGGTTATAGGGAAAGTATGTACGTGGTTACCGAATGTTGTTCGGAGTCCAGGATGAGATCCCGGACGTCACGAGGAGTTCCGGAATGGTCCGGAGGTAAAGATTTATATATGGGAAGTCCTGTTTTGGTCACCGGAAAAGTTTCGGGTGATATCGGTAATGTACCGGGACCACCGGGAGGGTCCCGGGGGTCCATCAAGTGGGGCCACAGCCCCAGAAGGCTGCGTGGGCCAAGTGTGGGAGGGGACCAGCCCCAGGTGGGCTGGTGCGCCCCCCACCAAGGCCCAAGGCGCATGGGAGAGTGGGAGGGGGCAAACCCTAGGTCCAGATGGGCCTTAGGGCCCATCTAGTGGGGCGCCCCCCCTCCTCCCCTTGGCCGCCCCCTTGATGGGATCTAGGGCTGGCCGCCAGCCTTTGGGGGTGGAAACCCTAGAGGGGGCGCAGCCCCCTCCCCCCCTATATATAGTTGAGGTTTGGGCTGCCCAAGACACATGAGAACGTCTCTCTTTCGGCGCAGCCCTACCCCTCTCCCTCCTCCTCCTCTCCCGCGGTGCTTGGCGAAGCCCTGCAGGATTGCCACGCTCCTCCATCACCACCACGCCGTCGTGCTGCTGCTGGATGGAGTCTTCCCCAACCTCTCCCTCTCACCTTGCTGGATCAAGGCGTGGGAGACGTCACCGGGCTGCACGTGTGTTGAACGCGGAGGCGCCGTGGTTCGGCGCTTAGATCGGAATCAACCGCGATCTGAATCGCTACGAGTACGACTCCCTCATCCGCGTTCTTGCAACGCTTCCGCATCGCGATCTACAAGGGTATGTAGATGCACTCCCCTTCCCTCGTTGCTAGATTACTCCATAGATTGATCTTGGTGATGCGTAGAAAATTTTGAATTTCTGCTACGTTCCCCAACAGTGGCATCATGAGCTAGGTCTATGCGTAGTTTCTATGCACGAGTAGAACACAAAGTAGTTGTGGGCGTAGATGTTGCCAATTCTTCTTGCCGCTACTAGTCTTATCTTGTTTCGGCGGCATTGTGGGATGAAGCGGCCCGGACCGACCTTACACGTATGCTTACGTGAGACAGGTTCCACCGACTGACATGCACTAGTTGCATAAGGTGGCTAGCGGGTGTCTGTCTCTCCCACTTTAGTCGGAACGGATTCGATGAAAAGGGTCCTTATGAAGGGTAAATAGAATTTGGCATATCACGTTGTGGTTTTACGTAGGTAAGAAACGTTCTTGCTAGAAACCTATACAAGCCACGTAAAAACTTGCAACAACAATTAGAGGATGTCTAACTTGTTTTTGCAGCATGTGCTATGTGATGTGATATGGCCAGAAGATGTGATGAATGATATATGTGATGTATGAGATTGATCATATTCTTGTAATAGGAATCACGACTTGCATGTCGATGAGTATGACAACCGGCACGAGCCATAGGAGTTGTCTTTATTTTTGTATGACCTGCGTGTCATTGAATAACGCCATGTAAATTACTTTACTTTATTGCTAAGCGCGTTAGCCATAGAAGTAGAAGTAATCGTTGGCGTGAAAACTTCATGAAGACACAATGATGGAGATCATGATGATGGAGATCATGGTGTCATGCCGGTGACAAAGATGATCATGGTGCCCCGAAGATGGAGATCAAAGGAGCAAAATGATATTGGCCATATCATGTCACTATTTGATTGCATGTGATGTTTATCATGTTATGCATCTTATTTGCTTAGAACGATGGTAGTAAGTAAGATGATCCCTCACTAAAATTTCAAGAGAAGTGTTCCCCCTAACTGTGCACCATTGCGAAGGTTCGTTGTTTCGAAGCACCACGTGATGATCGGGTGTGATAGATTCTAACGTTCGAATACAACGGGTGTTGACGAGCCTAGCATGTACAGACATGGCATCGGAACACATGCGAAACACTTAGGTTGACTTGACGAGCCTAGCATGTACAGACATGGCCTCGGAACACAAGAGACCGAAAGGTCGAACATGAGTCGTATAGCAGATACGATCAACATGGAGATGTTCACCGATGATGACTAGTCCGTCTCACGTGATGATCGGACACGGCCTAGTTTGACTCGGATCATGTATCACTTAGATGACTAGAGGGATGTCTATCTAAGTGGGAGTTCATTAAATAATTAGATGAACTTCATTATCATGAACATAGTCAAAAGGTCTTTGCAAATTATGTCATATCTTGCGCTTTAGCTCTACTGTTTAAGATATGTTCCTAGAGAAAATTTAGTTGAAAGTTGGTAGTAGCAATTATGCGGACTGGGTCCGTAAACTGAGGATTGTCCTCATTGCTGCACAGAAGGCTTATGTCCTTAATGCACCGCTCGGTGTGCTGAACTTCAGCGTCGTCTGTAGATGTTGCGAAACATCTGACATACACGTTTTGATGACTACGTGATAGTTCAGTGCGTAATGCTAACGGTTTAGAATTGTGGCACCAAAGACGTTTTTGAAACGTCGCAGAACATATGAGATGTTCCGAAGATTGAAATTGAGATTTTAGACTAGTGCCCACGTCAAGAGGTATGAGACCTCTGACAAGTTTCTTAAGCCTGCAAACTAAGGGAGAAAAGCTCAATCGTTGAGCGTGTGCTCAGATTGTCTGAGTGCCACAATCGCTTGAATCGAGTGGGAGTTAATCTTCCAGATGAGATAGTGATGGTTCTCCATAGTCACTGCCACCAAGCTATTAGAGCTTCGTGATGAACTATAACATATCAGGGATAGACATGATGATCCTTGAGCAACTCGCGATGTTTGACACCGCGAAAGTAGAAATCAAATAGGAGCATCAATTGTTGATGGTTAGTAAAACCACTAGTTTCCAGAAGGGAAAGGGCAAAAGGGATACTTCATGAAACAGCAAATCATTTGCTGCTCTAGTGAAGAATCCCAAGGTTGAACCCAAACCCGAGACTAAGTGCTTCTGTAATGAGGGGAAAGGTCACTGAAGCAGTACTACCCTAGATACTTGGTAGATGAGAAGGCAGGCAAGGTCGACAGAAGTATATTGGATATACATTATATGAATGTGTACTTTACTAGTACTCCTAGCAGCACCAGGGTATTAGATACCGGTTCGGTTGCTAAGTGTTAGTAACTCGAAATAAAGCTGCGGAATAAACGGAGACTAGCTAAAGGTGAGATGACGATATGTGTTGGAAGTGTCTCCAAGGTTGATGTGATCAAGCATCGCATGCTCCCTCTACCATCGAGATTGGTGTTTGCGTTGAGCATAAACATGATTGGATTATGTTTATCGCAATACGGTTATCCATTTAAGGAGAATAATGGTTACTCTGTTTATTTGAATAATACCTTCAATGGTCTTGCACCTAAAATGAATCTCGATCGCAGTGATACACATGTTCGTGCCAAAAGATATAAAATAGTAATGATAGTACCACATACTTGTGGCACTGCCATTTGAGTCATAATGGTATAGAACGCATGAAGAAGCTCCATGTAGATGGATCTTTGGACTCACTCGTTTTTGAAAAGATTGAGACATGCGAACCATGTCTATTGGTATATATGCATGAAGAAACTCCATGCAGATGGATCGTTTGGACTCACTTGATTTTGAATCACTTGAGACATGCAAATCATACCACATGGGCAAGATGACTGAAAGGCCTCGTTTTCAGTGAGATGGAACAAGAGAGCAACTTATTGGAAGTAATACATTTTGATGTATGCAGTCCAATGAGTGCTGAGGCATGCAGTGGATATCGTTATGTTCTTACTTCACAGATGATTTGAGTAGATGCTGAGTGTATTCACTTGATGAAACACAAGTCTGAATTATTGAAAGGTTCAAGTAATTTCAGAGTGAAGTTGAAGATCGTCGTGACAAGAGGATAAAATGTCTATGATATGATCATAGAGATGAGTATCTGAGTTACGAGTTTTGCACACAATTAAGACATTGTGGAAAGTATTTCACAATTAATACCGCCTGGAACACCAAAGTGTGATGGTGTGTCCGAACATCATAACTACACCCTATTGGATATGGTGCATACCATGATGTCTCTTATCGAATTACCACTATCGTTTATGGGTTAGGCATTAGAGACAACCGCATTCACTTTAAAAGGGGCACCATGCAATTCCGTTGAGACGACACCGTTTAGAGAAACCTGAGTTGTCGTTTCTTAAAAGTTTGGGGCTGCGATGCTTATGTGAAAAAGTTTCAGGCTGATAAGCTCGAACCCAAAGCGGATAAATGCGTCTTCATAGAATACCCAAAATAGCTGGGTATACCTCCTATTTCAGATCTGGAAGCAAAAGTAATTACTTCTAGAAACAGGTCCTTTCTCGAGGAAAAGTTTCTCTCGAAAGAATTGAGTGGGAGGATGGTGGAGACTTGATAAGGTTATTGAACCGTCACTTCAACTAGTGTGTAGCAGGGCACAGGAAGTTGTTCCTGTGGCACCTACACCAATTGAAGTGGAAGCTTATGATAGTGATCATGAAACTTCGGATCAAGTCACTACCAAACCTCGTAGGACGACGAGGATGCGTGCTACTTCAGAGTGGTACGTGATCCTGTCTTGGAAGTCATGTTGCTAGACAACAATGGCCCTACGAGCTATGGAGAAGCGATGGTGGGCCCATATTCCGACAAATGGTTAGAAGCCATGAAATCCGAGATAAATGGATCTTTAAGAAGAAGACGGACATGGACGGTAATGTTACCGTCTATGAAGCTCGACTTGTGGAAAAGAGTATTTTCACAAGTTCAAGGAGTTGACTACGATGAGATTTTTCTCATCCGTAGCGATGCTTAAGTCCGTCGGAATCATGTTAGCATTAGCTGCATTTATGAAATCTGGCAGATGGATGTCAAAACAAGTTTCCTTACCAGTTTTCGTAAGGAAAGGTTGTATGTGATACAATCAGAAGGGTTTTGTCGATCCTAAGGATGCTAAAAGGTATGCTAGCTCCAGCGATCCTTCCAAGGACTAGAGCAAGCATCTCGGAGTCAGAATATACGCTTTGATGGAGTGATCAAAGTTTTTGGGTTCATACAAAGTTTGTTAGAAACTTGTATTTACAATAAAGTGAGTGGGAGCGCTACAACATTTCTGATAAGTATATGTGAATGACATATTGTTGATCCAAAATGATGTAAAATTTCTGGAAAGCACAAAGGGTTGTTTGAAAGGAGTTTTTCAAAGGAAGACCTGGATAAAGCTGCTTACATATTGGGCATCAAGATCTATAGATATAGATCAAGACGCCTGATGATACTCTCAAAGAACGCACACCTTGACATGATTTTGAAAGAGTTCAAAATAGATCAGCAAAGAAGGAGTTCTTGGCTGTGTTACAAGGTGTGAGTATTGAGTAAGACTCAAGACCTGACCACAGCAGAAGAGAGAGAAAGGACAAAGGTCGTCCCCTATGCTTCAGACATATGCTCTACAGTATGCTATGCTGTGTACCGCACATGAAGTGTGCCTTGCCATGAGTTGGTCAAGGGGTACAATAGTGATCCGGGAATGGATCACATGACATCGGTCGAACTTATCCTTAGTATCTAGTGGACTAAGGAATTTTCTCGATTATGGAGGTGAAAAGGAGTTCGTCGTAAAGGGTTACGTCGATGCGAACTTTGACACTAATCCGGATGACTCTGAGTAGTAAACCGGATTCGTATAGTAGAGCAGTTATTTGAAATGGCTCCAAATAGCGCGTGGTAGCATCCACAAGATGACATAGATATTCGTAAAGCACACACGGATCTGAAAGGTTCAGACCCGTTGACTAATAACCTCTCTCACAAGCATAACATGATCAAACCAGAACTCATTGAGTGTTAATCACATAGTGATGTGAACTAGATTGTTGACTCTAGTAAACTCTTTGGATGTTGGTCACATGGTGATGTGACCTGTGAGTGTTAATCACATGGTGATGTGGACTAGATTATTGACTCTAGTGCAAGTGGGAAACTGTTGGAAATATTCCCTAGAGGCAATAATAAATAGGTTATTATTATATTTCCTTGTTCATGATAATCGTTTATTATCCATGCCAGAATTGTATTGATAGGAAACTCAGATACATGTGTGGATACATAGACAACACCATGTCCCTAGTAAGCCTCTAGTTGACTAGCTCGTTGATCAATGGATGGTTACAGTTTCCTGACCATGGACATTGGATGTCGTTGATAACGGGATCACATCATTAGGAGAATGATGTGATGGACAAGACCCAATCCTAAGCCTAGCACAAGATCGTGTAGTTCGTTTGCTCAGAGCTTTTCTAATGTTAAGTATCACTTCCTTAGACCATGAGATTGTGCAACTCCCGGATACCGTAGGAATGCTTTGGGTGTACCAAACGTCACAACGTAACTGGGTGGCTATAAAGGTGCACTACGGGTATCTCCGAAAGTGTCTGTTGGGTTGGCACGAATCGAGACTGGGATTTGTCACTCCATGTAAACGGAGAGGTATCTCTGGGCCCACTCGGTAGGACATCATCATAATGTGCACAATGTGACCAAGGAGTTGATCAAGGGATGATGTGAGTTACGGAACGAGTAAAGAGACTTGCCGGTAACGAGATTGAACAAGGTATCGGGATACCGACGATCGAATCTCGGGCAAGTAGCATACCGATAGACAAAGGGAATTGTATACGGGATTGATTGAATCCCCGACATCGTGGTTCATCCGATGAGATCATCGTGGAACATGTGGGAGCCAACATGGGTATCCAGATCCCGCTGTTGGTTATTGACCGGAGAACGTCTCGGTCATGTCTGCATGGTTCCCGAACCCGTAGGGTCTACACACTTAAGGTTCGATGACGCTAGGGTTATAGGGAAAGTATGTACGTGGTTACTGAATGTTGTTCGGAGTCCAGGATGAGATCCCGGACGTCACGAGGAGTTCCGGAATGGTCCGGAGGTAAAGATTTATATATGGGAAGTCCTGTTTTGGTCACCGGAAAAGTTTCGGGTGATATCGGTAATGTACCGGGACCACCGGGAGGGTCCCGGGGGTCCATCAAGTGGGGCCACCAGCCCCAGAAGGCTGCGTGGGCCAAGTGTGGGAGGGGACCAGCCCCAGGTGGGCTGGTGCGCCCCCCCCCCCCCACCAAGGCCCAAGGCGCATGGGAGAGTGGGAGGGGGCAAACCCTAGGTCCAGATGGGCCTTAGGGCCCATCTAGTGGGGCGCCCCCCTCTCCTCCCCTTGGCCGCCCCCCTTGATTGGATCTAGGGCTGGCCGCCAGCCTTTGGGGGTGGAAACCCTAGAGGGGGCGCAGCCCCCTCCCCCCCTATATATAGTTGAGGTTTGGGCTGCCCAAGACACATGAGAACGTCTCTCTTTCGGCGCAGCCCTACCCCTCTCCCTCCTCCTCCTCTCCCGCGGTGCTTGGCGAAGCCCTGCGGGATTGCCACGCTCCTCCATCACCACCACGCCATCGTGCTGCTGCTGGATGGAGTCTTCCCCAACCTCTCCCTCTCACCTTGCTGGATCAAGGCGTGGGAGACGTCACCGGGCTGCACGTGTGTTGAATGCGGAGGCGCCGTGGTTCGGCGCTTAGATCGGAATCAACCGCGATCTGAATCGCTACGAGTACGACTCCCTCATCCGCGTTCTTGCAACGCTTCCGCATCGTGATCTACAAGGGTATGTAGATGCACTCCCCTTCCCTCGTTGCTAGATTACTCCATAGATTGATCTTGGTGATGCGTAGAAAATTTTGAATTTCTGCTACGTTCCCCAACACCTGTCCCAGCCGCCGCATCGTGCCTCGCCGAGACGAGGAGGCTGCCGCCGCGCTTGGGTAGAAGCGGAGGCTGCCGCCGCGCTCGGGGAGAAGAGGAGGCCGCCGCCGTGCTCGGGGAGAAGAGGAGGCCGCCGCGCTTGGGGAGAAGAGGAGGCTGCCGCCGCGCTCGGGGAGAAGAGGAGGCCGCCGCCGTGCTTGGGGAGAAGAGGAGGCCGCCGCCGTGCTCGGGGAGAAGAGGAGGCCGCCGCGTTCGGGGAGAAGAGGACGCCACCACCGCTCGGGGAGAAAAAGAGGCCAACCTCGCTCAGGAAGGTGAGTTCGTCGCCGTCCTCCATGGTGTCCGCCAACAGAGCTTGGAAGGAAGCTGGGGTCACCAGTCACGGGGAGGTCCCCGTCCTCCATGGCGCGCGCGAGGGAGGTCGTCGGCCGGTGGCCTGCAAGACGGTAGACGGCGGTGCTAGGCTGCTAGCCGTGGCGTGAGGTGCGTGCGTGAAGACAGAGGGGACAGAGATGCGATGAGGTTTGTGCGGCTGAAATTGAGAGGAGATAAGGTGAGTGCATGCGGGAGAGAGAGAGAGAGAGAGGAGTTTGGCCTATCCCATGACGCCAAGTCACTGATCTGTGTGCTGTGTGCTCATTGGTGGATTATGTGCTTCTTTGCTATGTTTTGAATATACTTTAAATATAGCAAACAACCACTGAAAAATATCAAATTTTGTCACGGATCATGTAATGAAGTATATTGAGTGTACAAAAAATTTCAAGCCCAACGGATGTGTATATTTAATATATAGAAAATTACAAAATACACCCTTTTTTACACTTAGAAAATAGAAAATGATATTTTTATACAAAAAAGTTGAAAACTCTATTGGCAACATTGTTTATAATGTCAATATACACCTATGTGTCTAATTTGGGCATATTATAATAAACTATGTAATGAATATGGTCATCACCTTGGTCATTGCACTTGAAAGCCATGAATGTTCATACACGATAAGCCGTTTTGTGAAGATTTTTTTTCAAATTTTTCATATTGAAAGTTTGGTATTTTTCCTTGCAACTAGAACATGTAAAAGGACTCCACGCGAAAGGATTACATTTTTGAACTTGTATTCCTTTTCTTTCATTTTTTTCTAAAACGGGGTCAAAATGGCCGGCATCTCTATTCATGGCAAGGGGTTGAATCTATCAAAACTCTAAGTGGTTATCCCATATAATGATACTTGTCTACCTAAAAATATTTTTTTCCTAATTTCACGATAGAGCTATCACATACTTGTAGTTCAAATTTGAATTACTTCCAGAAAATCGGCATAAAATCAATTAAATGTGCGAAATTTGCTAGAAAACTAGAAAATGCATGAAAATGGGGAACTGTGCATAAAATATGGTCTACTTACTATGATAATTGGGGTGGTGCCATTTTGCACCCTGTTTTTTGTACTTGCTTCACAAAAAAACTCATTTTTAACACTTCAAAAATGAAAAATGATTTTTTTTGTACAAAAAAGTTAGAAAGTCTATTTGGAAACATTGGTTGTAATGTCAAGATGCACCTATGTGTCTATTTTGGGAACATTAAAATAAACTATGCAATGAATATGCCCATCACCTTGGTCCTTTGACTCGAAAGCCATGAATGATCATACACGATAGTCCGATTTGTGAACTTTTTTTTTCAAATTTGTTATATTTAAACTTTGTTGTTTTTCCTCGCAATTAGTACACATAAAAGGAGTCAATGCGAAAGGATTGCATTTTTTAAACCTGTATTCTTTTTCTTTCATTTTTTCTAAAACCGGGTCAAAATGGTTGACATGACTATTCATCACAAGGAGTTGAATGTCTCAAAACACTAAGTGGTTCTGCCATATAATTACTACTCGTGTATCTAAAATATATTTTGGTAATTTTTATGATTGAGCTGTCACACACTTGCAGTTCATATTTGAATTACTTTCGGGAAAATTGACATAAAGTCATTTAAATGTGCGAAAGTATCTAGAAAACTAGAAAATCCATGAAACCGGGGAATTGTGCATAAAATATGGTCTACTTACTGTGATAATTGGAGTGGTGCCATTTTGCATCCTATTTTTTGTACTTGCTTCACAATAAATAACCATTTTTAACACTTAGAAAATGAAAAATGAATTTTTTGTACAAAAAAGTTGGAAACTCTATTTGCCAACATTGTTTCTAATGTCAGTATGCACCTAGGTGTCTAATTTGGGAGCATTATAACAAACTATGCAATGAATATGGCCATCGTCCTGGTAATTTGACTTGAAAGCCATCAATGTTCATACATGATAGCCCGTTTTGTGAAGAATTTTGTTCCCAATTTATAGTATTGAAAGTTGGTATTTTTCCTCGCAACTAGTACACATAAAAGGACTCCATGCAAAATGATTGCATTTTCTGAACTTGTATTCATTTTCTTTCATTTTCTTCAAAATGGGGTCAAAATGGGCAGCATGGCTATTCATTGCAAGGGCTTGAATCTCTCAATACTCTAAGTGGTTCTCCCATATAATGCCTATTTGTGTATCTAAAAATATATTTTTCTAACTTTTCGGACAGAGCTATCACACACTTGTAGTTCAAATTTGAATTACATTTGAGAAATCAACATAAAGTCATTTAAATGCGTGAAAGTAGCTAGAGATCCAGAAAATCCATGAAAGTTGGGCATTGTTCATAAAATAAGGTCTACTTATTGTGAAAATTGAAGTGGTGCCATTTTGCAGCCTGTTTTTTGTACTTGCTTCACAAAAAATACTCATTGTTGACACTTAGAAAATGGAAAAAAATATTTTTTTTTCAAAAAATTAGGGAACTCTATTTGGCAACATTGTTTGTAATGTCAAGACACACCTATGTGTCTAATTTGGGAACATTATAACAAACGATGCAATGAATATGATCATCGCCTAAGTCATTTAAGACTAAATTTTTACATGGCAAAAAGTGCAATTAATATGGCCTCAAATGAAAAAGTTGTCAACATCAAAGTTATCCGTCTCGTGAAAACGAACAACTTTTATTTTTGGATCATCTTCATCCGAGGCCGTATGCAATCTGTACAGCCAAAACCATTCGGCGTAGTGAAGACCTCCTTTTGCCGAGTGTGACACTCGGTAAAGACCCCCTTTTGCCGAGTGTAGCACTCGGTAAAGTCCTGTTTGCCGAGTTTTGTTGTTTTACCGAGCGTTTTGTCCACGACACTCGGCAAAGTATCTGTTTGCCGAGTTTCATATTTTTGCCGAGTGTAGCACTCGGTAAAGATACTATTGCCGAGTGCCCGACATAATGCACTCGGCAAAGGGCCTAACACTCGGCAAAGGGAAAAATTCCAGTAGTGGACGTTACCAGCCACAACACCAGCGAGCGCCGGCTCCAACATTTTCATCCAGCGGTTCCAACTTTTGTGCCGAAGTAGTAGCTTTGCACCCACCGACGTAGCACCGGCAAGTGCCGGTTCGAGCATTTCTAGCCAATGGTTGCAACTTCGCGTCGTAGTCACTTTTTTGCCCACCGTCGCAGCTTCGCACAAGGTAGTTTCCAGCATCTTTGGCGATGGTTGCAGCTTTCCACGACACTGGTTCCATAATCCCGGCAACGTCTGTAGCTTCCGGCGACCATGGTTCCAGCATCTGTCCGCACCAGTTCCAGCAACGTCATGGCTGGATGTAGACTGTGCAGTTGCCGATCCCAGCATCCGGACTAACGGCTCCTAGTTGCACGCCTGCCGATTGCAATATCTCGCCATGGCTGCTCCAAACACGCAGCACACGTGCCAGCGAGTGGGTCTTCCCAGTGCCGTTCCCTCACCTGTGTTGCTTGCTCCCGGCCACAGCAGGCCTTGCAGCAGCTCCGTGCAAAAGAAAGCCATGCAGGAGGATGGAGAAGAAGAGGGAGAGGAGGACGAGGCCTATGAATAAGATACAGATATTGCTGGGTTAGCGGAGTGCAATGAAATATCGGTCTTGGGCATGTTAGAGCTCCACAGGAGACCAGGGTGTTGGTGTTGTGGAGCTGCACGAAAGAGAGGTTGTAGTACGAATGAGTGGTGGCGGTGATCCCCGGCGCGACCGGCCCGAGCTTCGGCCAATCGGCCATATTGAATCGTTTCCCAAAAAAATTATGTGCAGACCAGCTGCAAATTAAATCCTATGCATACCCGATGCCAATGCCTCCCATGTGTACAAGGCTACAAGCATAGCGTCCACGGCCTCCTGGTCGAGTGCGCCTCCCTCGCGATGGCTCGCTTGTTCGGCTCGACTTGAAAGGATACCTCATGTCGCACATGACACAGCGGGGTCGCTCAAATCAGTTGACGACACACATGAGCTCACCATGCCCGCTCCAAACTGCCGCCGTCGCCTCTCTCCACGACAAGCCCCCACTCCACACAATCCCGTTGCCTGGGCCGCCGTCACCTTCCTTTGCATGGCGCCGCCCCACATCTGCATCCATTCACCGTCGGTTCCCCTTCCTCATCTTGGCCGCCGTCGCCTCCATCCCCACGGCGCCACCCAGACTCCCTTCTCCCCATTGCCACACTAGACCCTGGAGATAGCAGATGCAAGCCGCTAGCGACGGAGGGGCAGGGATCAGCGCAGTAGCACGCGGCGGTAATTGAATATTTATGCTAGATATTATGTAGAAATCAGAGGTTTTATTGTTTTCTAAGAAATTGGTTTGGATCCATAGCCTTGATTGAATTTTGGAGCAACTGAAGGTGTTGCAGCCGTACTGAACTGTCCAGACATGCATTTTAATTTAGTACTTGATATCCCATATTGTTGCTCTCGTTTGGCCTCTCGGCAGCCATAAGGAGGCCGAGGCAGGAGGTAAGTTTCCTCAATCTCATCTATTTTCTTCTTCTCCCTCCAAACTTCCAAACCCTACCACAACTTTGCCGGATCTCTCTACTCGTCCAATTTCAGTTTAAATCCTTCTGCATGATCGATCTACGGTATGTTTCTCCTTCGTCCCCAACTTATTTTTCGTGAATCCATGTTCTATGTGCCTAGCATTGGCATGCCTAGGATATGCATACTTTTGACCCAAATTATAATTTTGGCTTGGATACGTTGATGTTTTTAGAGGAATATAATGTTGTAGTTGTTGTAGGATCACTATTGTATCATTCTATTGGACTGAAAAATTATTTTGTAGAGAAGTTTACGTGGAGGTCCACACCGGTCACTCGTGCTGAAGCACCAAGTTCATCCATCGGTGCCGTACAAATGCAGCAAGTTTACACACAGGGGATCGTCTTCACCACCATGAGGCCAAGAACAAATACAAGAAGCTGAGCAAGATGAATACCAGCAATTAGTATTGTTCCACTAAACGATAGATGTTGAGGCTTCATTTCCTGAGAGAATTCATTGTTCTTCGCCCGGAACTATCCGGTGAGAATGAGTTGTTAATCCCAAGGATATGCGTATATCTATGATTCATTTAGTCACTATTTATGGGTTGAAGTTCTAACAAAGTCCTCACTCTTTAGCAGTACTGTTTAAGGGAAATACCCTTTGGCTCTGGCATGTATATACACCCTATATGGGGTATTTTTTAATAATTAAACAAAAATTCAAAGTACTTCAAAAGTATTTTTAGATTAAACTTGACTTACTTGCGGACTAGTATATAAATTTTCACAAAAAAAACCTACGTTGACTTCACAACGAAAAAGACAAAATTTATTTGCTATTATAGGTCACTATTCATGCTATTTTGACCGAAAATTTGTCTTTTTGAAAAGAAGTCAAAGAGGAATTTTCCTTTTGTGGAACTTTTCTCACTAGTACAATAAAAGGTCAAGTTTATTTCAAAAATATTTTCAGAAATTTTTTACTTTTTGTTGAATTGCTATTTTTTTCCCATATAGGGTACATATGTACCCAGGAACCAAAAGTTCCGTTCCTACTGTTTAAGCATAACAGACACGATATAGATGGCTTGTTGCACCATTTGCCTGTAGTTGCTTTAGTTTAGAAATGTAAATAGGAAAATGTAAAGTATGTCCTGTAAACTAAAAAAAGCTAGTGCAAAATTGCATAGAAAAAGTTTGCGTGTGTGTGTGTGAAAAATACTTCAAAAATACATATAACCTCTAAAAGCAAAAGTCCCGAAAATGAAGCAAGATCATTACGGAAATAAATAAAAAATAAAAAATAAACAAACTTGTCTTGGCTTATGATGTCATTTTCGTGAGGTAGAAAAAAAATACTTTCATTGGTAGTAAACAACACCTTCCTAAACACCTAAAACCCCATATGGGTTGAGACACTCGGACTACTAGTTGTTTCCTACCTTGAAAAGTGGCAGATGAGACTCTATTTGAAACCTTGTAGTTGCAACCCCGTTAGACCCCATTTGAAAATTCGCAATTGTGACCTGCCTGAAAACTTGCTGTTGCAACCCTCCCTCCACCCTCTCTCTTTGAAAGCACACACTTGTGAACCCATTTAAAAACTTGCAATTGCGACCCTGAAGGAAATATGCCCTAGAGGCAATAATAAAGTTATTATTTATTTCCTTATATCATGATAAATGTTTATTATTCATGCTAGAATTGTATTAACCGGAAACATGATACATGTGTGAATACATAGACAAACAGAGTGTCACTAGTATGCCTCTACTTGACTAGCTCGTTGATCAAAGATGGTTATGTTTCCTAGCCATAGACATGGGTTGTCATTTGATTAACGGGATCATATCATTAGGAGAATGATGTGATTGACTTGACCCATTCCGTTAGCTTAGCACACGATCGTTTAGTATTCTGCTATTGCTTTCTTCATGACTTATACATGTTCCTATGACTACGAGATTATGCAACTCCCGTTTACCGGAGGAACACTTTGTGTGCTACCAAACGTCACAACGTAACTGGGTGATTATAAAGGTGCTCTACAGGTGCTTCCAAAGGTACTTGTTGGGTTGGCATATTTTGAGATTAGGATTTGTCACTCCGATTGTCGGAGAGGTATCTCTGGGCCCACTCAGTAATGCACATCACTATAAGCCTTGCAAGCGTTGTAACTAATGAGTTAGTTGCAGGATGATGTATTACAGAACAAGTAAAGAGACTTGACGGTAACGAGATTGAACTAGGTATTGAGATACCGACGATCGAATCTCGGGCAAGTAACATACCGATGACAAAGGGAACAACGTATGTTGTTATGCGGTCTGACCGATAAAGATCTTCGTAGAATATGTGGGAGCCAATATGAGCATCCAGGTTCCGCTATTGGTTATTGACCGGAGACGTGTCTCGGTCATGTCTACATAGTTCTCGAACCCGTAGGGTCCGCACGCTTAAAGTTCAATGACGGTTATATTATGAGTTTATGTGTTTTGATGTACCGAAGGTAGTTCGGAGTCCCGAATGAGATTGGGGACATGACGAGGAGTCTCGAAATGGCCGAGACGTAAAGATCGATATATTGGACGACTATATTCAGACTTCGGAAAGGTTCCGAGTGATTCGGGTATTTATCGGAGTACCGGAGAGTTACGGGAATTCGCCGGGGAGAAGTATTAGGCCTTATTGGGCCATACGGGAATAGAGGAGAGAGGCCAAAAGGAAGGAGGCGCGCACCCCCCCCCTCTGGTCCGAATTGGACAAGGGGTGCAGCCCCCTTTTCCTTCTCCCTCTCCCCCTCTTTCCTTCTCTCCTACTCCAACAAGGAAAGGAGGAGTCCTACTCCCGGTGGGAGTAGGACTCCCCCCTTGGCGCGCCCTCCTCCTTGGCCGGCCGCCTCCCCCCTTGCTCCTTTATATACGGGGGCAGGGGGCACCCCATAGACACAACAATTGATCGTTTGATCTTTTAGCCGTGTGCGTTGCCCCCCTCCACCATAGTCCACCTCGATAATACTATAGCGGTGCTTAGCCGAAGCCCTGCGTCGGTAGAACATCATCATCATCACCACGCCGTCGTGCTGACGAAACTCTCCCTCAACACTCGGCTGGATCGGAGTTCGAGGGACGTCATCGGGCTGAACGTGTGCTGAACTCGGAGGTGCCATGCGTTCGGTACTTGATCAGTCGGATCGTGAAGTCGTACGACTACATCAACCGCGTTGTACTAACGCTTCCGCTTTCGGTCTACGAGATTACGTGGACACACTCTCCCCTCTCGTTGCTATGCATCACCATGATCTTGCGCGTGCGTAGGAATTTTTTTGAAATTACTACGTTCCCCAACAGTGGCATCAGAGCCAGGTTTTATGCGTTGATGTTATGTGCACGAGTAGAACACAAGTGAGTTATGGGCGATATAAGTCATACTGCTTACCAGCATGTCATACTTTGGTTCGGCGGTATTGTTGGATGAAGCGGCCCGGACCGACATTACGCGTACGCTTACGCGAGACTGGTTCTTCCGACGTGCTTTGCACAGAGGTGGCTGGCGGGTGTCAGTTTCTCCAACTTTAGTTGAACCGAGTGTGGCTACGCCCGGTCCTTGCGAAGGTTAAAACAGCACCAACTTGACAAACTATCGTTGTGGTTTTGATGCGTAGGTAAGAACGGTTCTTGCTAAGCCCGTAGCAGCCACGTAAAACTTGCAACAACAAAGTAGAGGACGTCTAACTTGTTTTTGCAGGGCATGTTGTGATGTGATATGGTCAAGACATGATGCTAAATTTTATTGTATGAGATGATCATGTTTTGTAACCGAGTTATCGGCAACTGGCAGGAGCCATATGGTTGTCGCTTTATTGTATGCAATGCAATCGCCCTGTAATGCTTTACTTTATCACTAAGCGGTAGCGATAGTCGTAGAAGCATAAGATTGGCGAGACGACAACGATGCTACGATGGAGATCAAGGTGTCGCGCCGGTGACGATGGTGATCATGACGATGCTTCGGAGATGGAGATCACAAGCACAAGATGATGATGATGGCCATATCATATCACTTATATTGATTGCATGTGATGTTTATCTTTTATGCATCTTATCTTGCTTTGATTGACGATAGCATTATAAGATGATCCCTCACTAAATTATCAAAGTATAAGTGTTCTCCCTGAGTATGCACCGTTGCGAAAGTTCTTCGTGCTGAGACACCACGTGATGATCGGGTGTGATAGGCTCTACGTTCAAATACAACGGGTGCAAAACAGTCGCACACGCGGAATACTCAGGTTAAGCTTGACGAGCCTAGCATATAACAGATATCGCCTCGGAACACGGAGACCGAAAGGTCGAGCGTGAATCATATAGTAGATATGATCAACATAGTGATGTTCACCGTTGAAACTACTCCATCTCACGTGATGATCGGACATGGTTTAGTTGATATGGATCACGTGATCACTTAGAGGATTAGAGGGATGTCTATCTAAGTGGGAGTTCTTAAGTAATATGATTAATTGAACTTAAATTTATCATGAACTTAGTCCTGATAGTATTTTGCAAATTATGTTGTAGATCAATAGCTCGCGTTGTTGCTTCCCTGTGTTTATTTTTGATATGTTCCTAGAGAAAAATTATGTTGAAAGATGTTAGTAGCAAAGATGCGGATTGGATCCGTGATCTGAGGATTATCCTCATTGCTGCACAGAAGAATTATGTCCTTGATGCACCGCTAGGTGACAGACCTATTGCAGGAGCAGATGCAGACGTTATGAACGTTTGGCTAGCTCAATATGATGACTACTTGATAGTTTAGTGCACCATGCTTAACGGCTTAGAATCGGGACTTCAAAGACGTTTTGAACGTCATGGACCATATGAGATGTTCCAGGAGTTGAAGTTAATATTTCAAGCAAATACCCGAGTTGAGAGATATGAAGTCTCCAACAAGTTCTATAGCTAAAAGATGGAGGAGAATAGCTCAAGCAGTGAGCATGTGCTCAGATTGTCTGGGTACTACAATCGCTTGAATCAAGTGGGAGTTAATCTTCCAGATAAAATAGTGATTGACAGAATTCTCTAGTCACCATCACCAAGTTAGTAGAACTTCGTGATGAACTATAGTATGCAAGGGATGACGAAAGTAATTCCTGGGCTCTTCGTGATGCTGAAATCGACGAAGGTAGAAATCAAGAAAAACATCAAGTGTTGATGGTTGACGAGAACACTAGTTTCAAGAAAAGGGCAAAGGGAAGAAGGGGAACTTCAAGAAGAACGACAAGCAAGTTGCTGCTCAAGTGAAGAAGCCCAAGTCTGGTCCTAAGCCTGAGACTAAGTGCTTCTACTGCAAAGGGACTGGTCATTGGAAGCGGAACTACCCCAAGTATTTGGTGGATAAGAAGGATGGCAAAGTGAACAAAGGTATATTGGATATACATGTTATTGATGTGTACTTTACTAGTGTTTATAGCAACCCCTCGACATTTGATACTGGTTCAGTTGCTAAGAGTAGTAACTCGAAACGGGAGTAGCAGAATAAACAGAGACTAGTAAAAGGCGAGGTGACGATGTGTGTTGGAAGTAGTTCCAAGATTGATATGATCATCATCGCACACTCCCTATACTTTCGGGATTAGTGTTGAAACTAAATAAGTGTTATTTGGTGTTTGCAGCATGAATATGATTTGATCATGTTTGTTGCAATACGGTTATTCATTTAAATTAGAGAATAATTGTTGTTCTGTTTACATGAATAAAACCTTCTATGGTCATACACCCAATAAAATGGTTTGTTGGATCTCGATCGTAGTGATACACATATTCATAATAATGAAGCCAAAAGATGCAAAGTTAATAATGATAGTGCAACTTATTTGTGGCACTGCCGTTTAGGTCATATTGGTGTAAAGCGCATGAAGAAACTCCATGCTGATGGGATTTTGGAATCACTTGATTATGAATCACTTGATGCTTACGAACCGTGCCTCATGGGCAAGAGGACTAAAACGCCGTTCTCCGGAACTATGGAGAGAGCAACAGATTTGTTGGAAATCATACATACAGATGTATGTGGTCCGATGAATGTTGAGGCTCGTGGCGGATATCGATATTTTCTCACCTTCACAGCTGATTTAAGCAGATATGGGTATATCTACTTAATGAAACACAAGTCTGAAACATTTGAAACGTTCAAAGAATTTCAGAGTGAAGTGGAGAATCATCGTAACAAGAAAATAAAATTTTCTACGATATGATCGCAGAGGTAAAATATTTGAGTTACGAGTTTGGCCTTCAATTAAAACAATGTGGAATAGTTTCACAAACTCATGCCACCTGGAACACCACAACATAATGGTGTGTCCGAACACCATAACCGTACTTTATTGAATATAGTACAATCTATGATGTCTCTTACCGATTTGCCACTATCGTTTTGGGGTTATGCATTAGAGACAGCTGCATTCACGTTAAAACGGCACCATCTAAATCCGTTGAGATGACACCATATGAACTGTGGTTTGGCAAGAAACCAAAGTTGGCGTTTCTTAAAGTTTGGGGTTGCGATGCTTATGTGAAAAAGTTTCATCCTGGTAAGCTCAAACCCAAATCGGAGGAATGTGTCTTCATAGGATACCCAAAGGAGACAGTTGGGTACACCTTCTATCACAGATCCGAAGGCAAGACATTCGTTGCTAAGAATGGATCCTTTGTAGAGAAGGAGTTTCTCTCGAAAGAAGTGAGTGGGAGGAAAGTAGAACTTGATGTGGTAATTGTACCTGCTCCCTTATTGGAATGTAGTTCATCGCAGAAACCAGTTTCTGTGACGCCTATACCAATTAGTGAGGAAGTTAATGATGATGATCATGGAACTTTAGATCAAGTTATTACTGAACCTCGTAGGTCAACCAGAGTAAGATCCGCACCAGAGTGGTACGGTAATCCTGTTCTGGAGGTTATGTTACTAGACCATGACGAACCTACGAACTATGAAGAAGCGATGGAGAGCACAGATTCCGCAAAATGGCTTGAAGCCATGAAATCTGAGATGGGATCCATGTATGAGAACAATGTGTGGACTTTGGTTGACTTGCCCGATGATCGGCAAGCAATTGAGAATAAATGGATCTTCAAGAGGAAGACGGACGCTGATAGTAGTGTTACTATCTACAAAGCTAGACTTGTCGAAAAAAGGTTTTTGACAAAGTTCAAGGTGTTGACTATGATGAGATTTTCTCACTCGTAGCGATGCTTAAGTCTGTCCGAATCATGTTAGCAATTGCCGCATTTTATGAAATTTGGCAAATGGATGTCAAAACTGCAGTCCTTAATGGATTTCTTAAAGAAGAGTTGTATATGATGCAACCAGAAGGTTTTGTCAATCCAAAAGATGCTACAAAGTGTGAAAGCACCAGTGATCCATTTATGGACTGGTGCAAGCATCTCGAAGTTGGAATGGACGCTTTGATAGTGTGATCAAAGCATATAGTTTTATACAGACTTGCGGTGAAGCCTGTATTTACAAGAAAGTGAGTGGGAGCACTACAACATTTCTGATAAGTATATGTGAATGACATATTGTTGATTGGAAATAATGTAGAATTATTCTGCAAAGCATAAAGGAGTGTTTGAAAGGAGTTTTTCAAAGAAAGACCTCGGTGAAGCTGCTTACATATTGAGCATCATGATCTATAGAGATAGATCAAGACGCTTGATAAGTTTTTCAATGAGTACATACCTTGACAAGATTTTGAAGTAGTTCAAAATGGAACAGTCAAAGAAAGAGTTCTTGCCTGTGTTACAAGGTGTGAAATTGAGTAAGACTCAAAGCCCGACCACGGCAGAAGATAGAAAGAGAATGAAAGTCATTCCCTATGCCTCAGCCATAGGTTCTATAAAGTATGCCATGCAGTGTACCAGATCTATTGTATACCCTACACTGATTTTGGCAAGGGAGTACAATAGTGATCTAGGAGTAGATCACTGGACAGCGGTCAAAATTATCCTTAGTGGAATAAGGATATGTTTCTCGATTATGGGAGTGACAAAAGGTTCGTCGTAAAGGGTTACGTCGATGCAAGTTTTGACACTAATCTAGATGACTCTAAGTCTCGGTCTAGATACATATTGAAAGTGGGAGCAATTAGCTAGAGTAGCTCCGTGCAGAGCATTGTAGACATAGAAATTTGCAAAATACTTACGGATGATCTGAATGTGACAGACCCGTTGACTAAAATTATCTCACAAGCAAAACATGATCACACCTTAGTACTCTTTGGGTGTTAATCACATAGCGATGTGAACTAGATTATTGACTCTAGTAAACCCTTTGGGTGTTGGTCACATGACGATGTGAACTATGGGTGTTAATCACATGGTGATGTGAACTATTGATGTTAAATCACATGGCGATGTGAACTAGATTGTTGACTCTAGTGCAAGTGGGAGACTGAAGGAAATATGCCCTGGAGGCAATAATTAAGTTATTATTTATTTCCTTATATCATGATAAATGTTTATTATTAATGCTAGAATTATATTAACCGGAAACATGATACATGTGTGAATACATAGACAAACAGAGTGTCACTAGTATGCCTCTACTTGACTAGCTCGTTGATCAAAGATGGTTATGTTTCCTAGCCATAGACATGAGTTGTCATTTGATTTACGGGATCATATCATTAGGAGAATGATGTGATTGACTTGACCCATTCCGTTAGCTTAGCACACGATCGTTTAGTATTCTGCTATTGCTTTCTTCATGACTTATACATGTTCCTATGACTATGAGATTATGCAACTCCCGTTTACCGGAGCAACACTTTGTGTCCTACCAAACGTCACAACATAACTGGGTGATTATAAAGGTGCTCTACAGGTGCTTCCAAAGGTACTTGTTGGGTTGGCGTATTTTGAGATTAGGATTTGTCACTCCGATTGTCGGAGAGGTATCTCTGGGCCCACTCAGTAATGCACATCACTATAAGCCTTGCAAGCATTGTAACTAATGAGTTAGTTGCGGGATGATGTATTACAGAACGAGTAAAGAGACTTGCCGGGAACGAGATTGAACTAGGTATTGACATACCGACGATCGAATCTCGGTCAAGTAACATACCGATGACAAAGGGAACAACGTATGTTGTTATGCGGTCTGACCGATAATGATCTTCGTAGAATATGTGGGAGCCAATATGAGCATCTAGGTTCCGCTATTGGTTATTGACCGGAGACGTGTCTCGGTCATGTCTACATAGTTCTCGAACCCGTAGGGTCCGCACGCTTAAAGTTCAATGACGGTTATATTATGAGTTTATGTGTTTTGATGTACCGAAGGTAGTTCGGAGTCCCGGATGAGATCGGGGACATGACGAGGAGTCTCGAAATGGCCGAGATGTAAAGATCGATATATTGGACGAATATATTCGGACTTCGGAAAGGTTCCGAGTGATTCGGGTATTTATCGGAGTACCGGAGAGTTATGGGAATTCGTCGGGGAGAAGTATTGGGCCTTATTGGGCCATACGGGAATAGAGGAGAGAGGCCAAAAGGAAGGAGGCGCGCACCCCCCTCTGGTCCGAATTGGACAAGGGGTGCAGCCCCTTTTCCTTCTCCCTCTCCCCCTGTTTCCTTCTCTCCTACTCCAACAAGGAAAGGAGGAGTCCTACTCCCGGTGGGAGTAGGACTTCCCCCTTGGCGCGCCCTCCTCCTTGGCCGGTCGCCTCCCCCCTTGCTCCTTTATATACGGGGGCAGGGGGCACCCCATAGACACAACAATTGATCGTTTGATCTGTTAGCCGTGTGCGGTGCCCCCCTCCACCATAGTCCACCTCGATAATACTGTAGCGGTGCTTAGGCGAAGCCCTGCGTCGGTAGAACATCATCATTGTCACCACGCTGTCGTGCTGACGAAACGGTCCCTCAACACTCGGCTGGATCGGAGTTCGAGGGACATCATCGGGCTGAACGTGTGCTGAACTCGGAGGTGGCGTGCGTTCGGTACTTGATCGATCGGATCATGAAGACGTACGACTACATCAACCGCGTTGTACTAACGCTTCCTCTTTCGGTCTACGAGGGTACGTGGACAACACTCTCCTCTCCCGTTGCTATGCATCACCATGATTTTGCATGTGCGTAGGAAATTTTTTGAAATTTCTACGTTCCCTAACAACCCCCCCCCCTAACACATGCAGTTGCGACCCCATTGAAAACATGCAGTTGCGACCATATTTAAAAACTTGCAGTTGCAATCCCCCTTGAAAGCAAGCATTCCGAACCTATTTGACAACATGTAGTTATGACCCCATTTGAAAATTTGCAGTGCCAACCCCATTGAGAATTTGCAGTTGCGTCCCTCTTGAAAATTTGCAGTTACGACCCATTTGAAAATTTGTAGTTGCGACCCCCTTCAAAAACATGAAGTTGCAACCCTATTTTGAAAACTTACAGTTGCGGTACTACTGAAAATTTGTATTTACAACCCCATTTGAAAACATGCAATTGCGACCCCTTTGAAAACATGCAGTTGCAATCCAATTTGAAAACAGCTGCGATCCTTATTGAAAACTTGCAATTGCGACCCTTCAGAACCTGCAGCTGCAACCCTTGAAGACTTGCAAATGTGACCCATTTCAAACTTGCTGTTACAAACCCCATGAAACTTGCAGCTGGGACATATTTAAAAACTTGCAGTGGCCAAACAAACAAATAATGAATACGAGGGAAAAATTGAAAATGGTGCGTTATTCCCCCTAAAATACGCCTCTCATAGTGCGAGACAGTGAAACACGCCTTTGTGCAAGCCTGCCTACGTGCGGCTCGTGAATATGGATAATAATAAGAATACACGAAAAACACAAATGAGAAATGAAAAAGAAGAATAAAGAAAAAAAATGATAAATCTCATCCAATATAAATTAGTTACAAACTGTTTACATATAAAAAGGGAAAAGTTTAAACAGAAAGTAAGAAAAGATTGATAGCGAGAAAATAATAAAGTAAATTAACACATAAAAGAAAACCAAATGAGAACAATAATAAGCAGACAAAATGCAGAAAAAGCTCACCTTGTTTCAGCTTCTCTCCCAAATCCAAATGTGCATATAGCCGAGTCAACAACGAAAAAGTTGAAAAAGTCGTACTAGTTTTAAAAGACTAATGGAGAGTCCCTAACACACGAGACATGATTTGAGATGTTAGACCATGGGTTGTTGCTGACTCGAATGTGGGTCCATTTCACGTCTTTCAACCCGGCCGCGTCTATATATTGGATGTGTCGGTCAATCCTAGCCTACATGAAGAACAAATCCCATCTACTCTGCCTCCACGCGCACTGCCCACCGTCATTCCACTCGTTGTTGCTGCCGCCGCCGGCAATCCCGTCACGTCCACCACGTGCACAATTGTATGGGAGAGAAGACCTCCGAAACCACACCCCTTGAGATCTTGTATGGGAGAGGCCGAGGGAGTCCTGGACTAAGGGGTCCTAGGGCGTCCGGCCTGTTATCTATGGGCCGGACTGATGGGCTGTGAAGACATGAAGGCCGAAGACTGCACCGTGTCCGGATTGGACTCTAGTTGGCGTGAAGGGCAAGCTTGGCGACCAACTATGAAGATTCCTTCTTATGTAACCGACTCCATGTAACCCTAGATCTCTCCTGTTACCATCGATCCTAGACGCACAGTTCGGGACCCCCTACCCGAGATCCGCCGGTTTTGACACTGACATTGGTGCTTTCATTGAGAGTTCCACTGTGCCGTCGACAAAAGGTTTGATGGCCCCTTCAATCGTCAATGATGACGCTGTCCAGGGAGAAACCTTTCTCCCCGGACAGATCTTCGTGTTCGGCGGCTTCGTACGGCGGGCCAACTCGCTTGGCCATCTGGAGTAGATCGACAGCTACGCCCCTGGTCATCAGGTCAGATTTGGAAGCTTGAACTACGTTGCGGACATCCGTGGAGACTGGATCTTCGACAGATTCGAGACCGCGGCAATCACTCCCCGCCACCCCGATGGACATGGCTTAAACCTGTCATCGGGCCGCATCCAGGAGAGAGCTCCTGCAGCAACTCTGGCCTTAGATCCGAAGCAGATCAAGTCCCCCGAAGATGGGAAGTCCAACCCTATCGCGGGGGCTACCGATTCTGCGGCGTTGGAGCCGCTCGCAGATTCCACTGTGTACGGCATCTGCATCAACGGAACCCCGGACTCTTCTCCGGTGTCGAGTTTCGAACCCTGCGAGCCCGCGGATGCCGAACTCGATCGGTTATCGATCTTCAAGTTCAGCGCCGCGCATGTCTTCCGACACACGCCCATGGGTGACCTACTAAATTCATTAAAAAAACCTATCCCTGGGAGATGGCTCATCGCCGAACTATGTTCGGTTCGAATTTACGGCGGACGATGGAGAATTTTGCTTCCCACCCGCCACCCACTTTATAGCCACCGTCGAAGACCCAACCAACACGCCTGACCCCCGCTCCGAAAACATCACCGGTATGGACGACGATGAGGGGCAGGGCCAGAGCTCTCTACCCGCTAGACACGGACGGCCACTTCCTGGTATGATGTGTGTATGCTAGACACACCCGACGACGAGGAGGATCCAGTCAAGAATAAACCTCCTGGTACACAGTCCGAACACCGGCGCCCACGGCGCCGCTCCAAGCCACATCGCCCAAGAGAAAACACTGCTAGCACCAGAAAAGACAACACCCTGGACAATGAAGACCCTGTTGAGGTAGAATCCAAACAGGAGGAACAGGAAAGCGGGCAAGACAGCCCTAATGAACAGGCCACATATGGAGACTCGGAGGACAACAATTATCTCCCACTCTCCGACGAAGAGGAGATCCTCGGCAGCGAGGATTTTATCGTGCCTAAGGAACCTCTCGAGCAGGAACGCTTTAAACGCCGGCTTATAGCCACTGCAAGGAGCCTAAGGAAGAAGCAGCTGCAGCTTCAAGCAAGCCAGGATTTGCTCAATGATAGATGGACCAAGGTCCTGGCCGCAGAAGAATACGGCCTTAGCGGCCCAGACGAAAGCCACCCCAAGAGTAGGTGGCTCCCTTGACACGGTGGCAGGGCATTGGAGCCCACATCACCATCAAACAACGCGGTGGGCCGACCACAATTTGGTCCGGACAAAGCAGCAGCACAAGCAGAGCACCATACCAACCCATCCGGCCACCCAAGCAAGAACAAAGCAGCTCGGGGGAACACTCGCGCCATCCAACAAGACCTGGAGGGTAGAACAGGACACACAAAACCGACACCCAGGTCGCGGGGACATGCCCCTACCAGTAACGACGGTTATCCATTCGGACACAACAGACCCGACCAGGCTCGGTCCAAAAACCGTAAGCGGAGTCCACCGGAGGTGTTACACAGTGTGGCCCAACATAGAGGAGCCGCACACCCTCTCTGCTTCACCGACGAGGTAATGGAGCACGAATTCCCAAACGGGTTTAAACCCATTAACATCGAATCATACGATGTAACAACAACCCCGCGGTATGGATTGAGGATTACCTCCTCCATATTCACATGGCTCGCGGAGACGACCTTCATGCCATTAAATACATACCTCTCAAGCTTAAAGGGCCAGCTCGCTACTGGCTAAACAGTTTACCAGAAAATTCTATTGGTAGCTGGGAAGATTTGGAAGACGCCTTTCAAGACAACTTCCAAGGAACATATGTACGGCCACTAGATGCCGATGACTTAAGTCATATTGTCGAGAAGCCCGGCGAGTCAGCCAGGGAGCTCTGGACTAGGTCCTTAGTAAAAAAGAACCAAATTGTCGACTGTCCGGACGCAGAAGCCCTCGCAGCCTTCAAACATGGCGTCCAGGATGAATGGCTAGCGTGTCACCTCGGCCAGGAAGGACCCAAGTCCATGAAAGCCCTTACCACTCTAATGACTTGCTTTTGTGCGGGAGAAGATAACTGGCTCGCTCGTAAAAGCAACAACGCCAGCGACCTAGGCACTTCTGAAATTCGAGACGGCAACGGCAAGCCACGACGAACCGAACACAACACTCACAGTAATATATGCGACACAGCGGTGAACGCCGGATTTCACAATCCGAAGCCCGGTCAACGGAAGAAGCCACTAAAGGCAAACCAGGATGGACCATCCACCCTTGACAGGATATTGGACCGACTTTGTCAGATTCACGGTCACCCTGATAAGCCAGCTAATCATACCAACATAAACTATTGGGTCCTCAAGCAGGCAGGCAAGCTCAACGCCGATCACAAGGGGAGGAGGCCACCAGGCGATAGAGACGACGGATCGGCTCGCCAGCCTTATACCAGGGGCCAGAAACACTTTCCCTCTGAAGTTTGACCACTCCCAGAACGGAAATAGCAGTTCGGCTTCCGCCACCCACCTACTGTACTGGCAAAGTTTACACCACACGTACATCACTACGCACTCAAGATACCATGGGCATCGGCGGAAGCACAATATGGACAACCCTGCAAGAATCCCCGTAATGTTTTTATCCGTTTCCCTTATTTTTCTGTATCATTTCTTAAAAACAGGTGACCATCAGGACAGCATCTACATCGGACTCTATCGAAGTTCGGATCTGCACACTCACCTAAGGGGCCACTCCGTTAAGGATTCCCCTCCCCGAGGACGGGCGGCGCAGACATGCGACAGGAGGTCCAAAATAAGCTTTTGTAGACCGCACTCTTTCTTTTGAGCATGTACCATGCTCTTCTCCTCTGTTCCCAACCCCGAGCATGTCAAATAGCTGGGTTGTGGTTTTTACTCTTTATATATATTTATCATTGGCATATTGCTCCGCTCCCAGTAAACTTTATCCGAACTAATCTTTCATGCTCTTTCTACAATGAGTCCGGCCGTAACGGCTGCCTTACAAGACGCACCTCGGCATAACTTGCCAGGGGCCCGGTATGGGAACAAACGAGTCACCAGTAAAAGTCCGAATAGCTCTATAGCGTACTTCGGCGTCGCAAGTTTGGCCTTATATGCATCAGCCACTACTAGGAAAAGGGCTATAGATAATATGGACACTAATGGCGCGCCACACATGTGGTGCGCCACTACTATATACTAATGGCGCACCATGTGTTGGTACGCCATTAGTGTCCAAATACTAATGGCGCACCACATCCACGGTGCGCCACTACTAACAAATTTTTTTTATTTTTTTCAAAACTAGTAATGGCGCAGCAGGGACAGTGCGCCATTACTAGTTTAACTAGTAATGGCGCACCACACCCTCGGTGTGCCACTACTAACAATTTTTTTTATTTTTTTCAAAGTTAGTAATGGCGCACCGTGGGTGTGGTGCGTCATTACTAGTTAAACTAGTAATGACGCACCACACCCACGGTGCGCCATTACTAACTTTGCCCAAAAATTCCACCGAATGCACCCCCCCCCCCCGCCCATGGATCGTCTTTTCAGTTTTAAAAAAAATAAAAGAAAATGATGGAAATGTCAAAAAAATAAAATAAGTTTCCCATGTGATAGGTGGTCTAGTTGTTGGGAAAATTTACAAATATGAAATTCGACTTTATTTGCAAAATCTCTCTGGAATTTGTAAAATGGGCATAACTTTTGCATACGAACTCGGATTAAAAAGTTTTATATATGAAAAATCATCTACTCGAAAAGTTACATACGAATTGAACTCGGATTAACCCCATTCAACATCTTCAAAATCTCCGAAAACCTAACAAAACGAAAGATATGGGGCTTTTAAGATCTAGAGGGGGAAAATGAAAAAAAATCAAACTTACTAGTAGCGCACCATTTGCTAGGTGTGCCACTAGTAATAGAAAAAAATTGGTTTCAAAAAAACTTTTTTTTGGATTTTTTTTTCAAAATATGATACGTAATATGACCGGGAAGTTTGAAATATTTTTTCAAAATTTCATCACACTCATGAACATGAACATGGACAAAGTCCTAGACATCAACAAGGTTTAATAGGATTGATATGATAGATATATCAACAAGTGCCTGTGAAGTGAATTGGTGCTGGGGTTGGATAGAACTCTGAAGTTAAGCGTGCTTGGGCTGGAGTAGTGTGAGGATGGGTGACCTTTCGAAAAATTTGAAAAAAATATTTCTGAAAAAAAATTAAAAAAAATGTTAGTAATGGCGCACTTCTATGTGGTGCGCCGTTACTAAGTCAGATAGTAATGGCGCACCGTGTGATGTACTAATGGCGCACTGCCCGGTGCGCCATTAGTAAAAAGTTCTAATGGCGTGATGCTAGTGGCGCACCTGTAGTGCGCCATTAGTAGGCAAAACAGGTGCGCCACTAGGAGGCTTTTTCCTAGTAGTGAGCTCCGAATCATTGTCTTTGGTCAATAGTTGGGTTGACCGGCTCCTGTGCTTGCTACCCTACGTTCCGCTCTATCGGCTAGGGTAGTAAAGGGAGAACTACTGTGATTGTGCCCTGGCCTAGACCGGATGAGCACCTCAGTAGAGAAAGCCGAAAACTGACTGTCATGATGCGGCGAGAGCTGGTCAATCACTTGACGACTTATTCGAATCTTTAGTGATTCTCCGTGTCACACGAGGGGTCTCTTTTAGATCAACATATGTAAGGCACTATGCGCCGTATACATACCAGGGGCTATGTCGTAGCCCCACCATAAAACTCCCATGGCTAAGTGAAAGTGTTAAATCCCTATAGTCTGATTGCCTGGTTCGCCGCATTATCACCTCCTTTATGGACCAAGACTTTGGGTAAAGAGTGATTAAAGGCTTTTCCGAACACCCCCGTACTTCCTACGAGGGGGCTGAAGCCGACGACTGGAAAATTTTCAGATTATACTAAAATGGCCACACAGGAGGAATTCAAGCTTTCGAGCAAAATATAAATAGATTAACTATAAAGTTGTCTGTTACACCATTATATAAATCACTCGAACATTATATCTTTCTAGCATTGACCCTCTATCAAGAGGGCAGCGTCTAAGATGTCTTCAAAATAGTGCTCCGGCTCATTACGGTCTTGGCCCGTGGGTGGACTCCTCGCCGCAACGTCAATGGCCTTCATCTTTAGCCAAAATGTTTTGACTCGGGCAAAGGCCATCCGTGCACCCTCAATGCACGCCGATCGCTTCACAGCGTCGATATGTGGCACCGCGTCAACAAGCCGCCGCACCAGGCCAAAATAACTACCAGGAATAGGTTCATTTGGCCACAACCGGATTATGACGTTCTTCATGGCGTCACCAGATATCCTATGAAGCTCAGCCCACTGGGACATCTGTTCATTGAGCAACAGAGGGCGCTTTGACGTGCTGAATTGCTTCCAGAAAAGCTTCTCCGTTGCATATCCCTCTTGTGCGTGGTAAAACTGCGCCGCATCGGAAGAACTCTTCGGTAAGTCCAAAAATTTGTCCGAAGAACTCCATACTTGGTTAAGCCGAACATAGTTCGGATCGCCGAACTTAGTCTGCAGCAAGAAGGGCTTGCCAGCCGCAATCTCCCCAGTTTGCCGGATCTCCTCATGGGTCGCTCTGGATTCAGACCGTGCTTCTCTCGCCTCTCGTAAGGCCTTGTCAAGTTCAGCCGTTTTGGCTTTATTTTCCTCCTCAAGAAGTTTACAGCGGCCAGCCGCATTCTCTAACTCGTGCGCCATAGTGGACATCTTCTCTTTGTCTTGGCGCCGTGCAGCTTGTTCGGCTTTCAACTCAGCTGATGCCTTTTCGGCTGCCGCATTACTAACCCGGGCCTGCTCCTTGGCCCGGGCCTGCTCCGCCCGAAGGGCCTCCACGGCGGCAGCACCATCTGCATTCATGCACATTTCATATAAAACTCTTTTTAGAGTCAGGCTTAAATTACAAGTACATTGGTGTAAAGAATGCTAGGAATATATACCTTGCGAGTCGTCAAGACGCCTGTTGATCAATGCAATATCATCCTCCGCAATATCCAGCTTTCGCTGCAGTTCGGCCACTTCCTTATTTCGGGTAGCCGCAGGAGGGGAGGTAGCCTGTATTTGAAGTAAAATCAAGGTTAGTACCTGAGCATATATTTTCTATCCTCCGATCGCTTCCTTTGGAAGGCAATCCGAGTCTCAGGGGCTACTGCATATACAACAGGTTCATTCTGTCAATATCATTCAATTGGCAAAACTACATCACAAACCTCAAAACCTCTTAGAAGGCTCGAGAAGGCCTCGTTCAATCCACTTTTCGCGGATAGAACCTTTTCGACCACCGTAACCATCAAGGCACGGTGCTTCTCTGGAATGGACGCTCGCTGCAGCATGTCCGTCAACATTTCCGGCGCTCCGGGGTCTATGGAAACCACCGCCGGAGTACGGCATTCCTTTGAAGGAATCTGCTTATTCTCCCCCAGAATCGTCTCCGGATGTAAACCGGACGGTTCGGGGCCGTCATCCTTGATTCCCGAACCTGGGATGACAGAGGCACCACCTTCGGGTAACGCCTTCTTCGTTTCCTGCAGTGCTTGAAGATTGGGAGGAGCCCTTCGGGACGATACTTCGATATCATCCCCCTTGTTGGGCGAAGAAGCCGGAGATGGCGTGTCACTCTCCATCATCTCCAGAAGAAGGTCTCCCGAGGAGGAGGACGATTGAGAAACACCAGGCGTTAACCTGCGTGGATGTGCATATGTCGGATGATTACTTCACTAATAAGGGAAGAATGAGGTACGTTTAAAGTGCCCCACTTACGGTTTGGCCAGAGGTTCGTCCTCGCCAGAAAGCCTTACGGCAGCATTGCTTGCCCGGCCCAAAGTACCTGACGATGGCATTTGTCCTCTCTTGGAAGGCTTCCCCTCCTGATCTTCGGAAGCAACCCTCTTTTTGCCATGGAGAGCTTCCTCCGCATCTTTGCCCTTGGGCAAAAGAGTTTCGGTGTCCCCGAACACAGCGTCTAATTCGTCCTCAGGGCGAGTATCACCTTCAGGTCCCCCGCTCTTGCCCCCTTCTACAGGCACCTGGTACGGTGTGGGAATCAGCATTCTCGTCAGAAGGGCGGTCGCAGAGTCTTCGGGAAGGGGCGCCGGACACCAGATCAACACCGCTTTCTTTATCCAGTCCTGTAAAGGGACGGATTGTTCAGTATCTTGTCAGGAGATGATTGAATGGAAGGTGTTCAGAGTTTGAGCACTTACCGCAGTGTCCGGATGATTGCAGTCAAGGCCTACATCTTTGGTGGTGTCCGGCCATTGCTCTCGTTCCCCGAAATATAATTTCCACATTCCTTCATGCGTGGTGCCGAAGAAGTGCTGAAGAGGCCGCCGCCCTTCTGGATTCTCCCACATACGGAGAGGCCGCCGCTGACATGGCAGGGTCCGGCGGACTAGAATTACTTGAACGACGTTCACAAGACCGATGCCCTTCTCGGTAAGGCTTCAGATGCGACCTTGCAGAGTCTGCACTTCACTGACGAATCCCTAGTCCGGTCCCTTATTGATACATGAAGCAAGCTGAATTGGAGGGCCGGGTCGGAACGCTGGCGTAGCCACCCACTTGGAGCCCTGCGGCTCGTTGATATAAAACCACCCCTGCTGCCATAGGTCGGAAGACTTGGCGAAAGATCCTTCAAACCAAACCGCGCTGGCAAGCTTGCCTATTGTGACGCTGCCGCACTCTGCCTGCTCCTCCTCTGTCACCTGCGGCCTCACATCAAAGGTCTTGAGCCACGGACCAAAGTGCGGAGGAGTCCGAAGGAAGGCCTCACACGTGACGATAAATGTCGAGATGAGGAGAATAGAGTCCGGGGCCAGATCGTGAAAGTCTAGCCCATAGTAGAACATGAGCCCCCGGACGAAGGGGTTAAGCGCGAACCCTAACCCATGGAGGAAGTTGGACACAAACACTACCCTCTCGCCGGATTTGGGGGTAGGAACGACCTGCCCCTGTGTAGGGAGCCGATGAAGGATTTCCGGGGTCAGATACCTTGCAGCGCGAAGCTTCGCAATATCCTCCTCTGTGACAGAAGAAGCCACCTGACGGTGTCCTGGACTAGGGGGTACTCATCACGTCTCCCGATCAGTCGGATTGGCCAAGGACCCCCACGGCCCTATACTCATGGGCCAGTTCGAACAGCTGCAGCATACAAGGAAGATTCCACAAGACTTGGTGATCAAGACAAGGACTCCTCCCCACCGGCGTATTCGGTTAGGACTCTTGTTATCCTAGGCCTCTGGTGCATTATATAAACCGAGGCCAGGCTAGTCGATACGGATATACACAAATCATAATCATAGGCTAGCTTCTAGGGTTTAGCGTCTATGATCTCGTGGTAGATCAACTCTTGTAATACTCATATCATCAAGATCAATCAAGCAGGAAGTAGGGTATTACCTCCATCGAGAGGGCCGGAACCTGGGTAAACATTGTGTCCCCCGCCTCCTGTTACCATCCGCCTTAGATGCATAGTTCGGGACCCCCTACCCGAGATCCACCGGTTTTGACACCGAAATTGATGCTTTCATTGAGAGTTCCGCTGTGTGATCGGCAAAAGATCGATGGCTCGCCTGCAGATCAACTGCGACTTTGGCATCTTCGTCACCAGCTCGACTGGTCACCTTGGCTGGACCGAGGACTGCGCCCTACCTCCGATCGTCATGTTCGGATGAGGGACTTCATCAACATCAACTCCGATCTCTATCAAGATCATGGAGGAATCATCCAGGGAGCCCGGGGGCTCAACGTCAACATTGCCCTCGGGCAACTGTGCTGTTTTTCTGGACAGTGAACTTGTATCCGCCGCCACCGCCTCCTCAAGTGTCGTTTTAACGATTGCTTCGGTGGAATTGTGCGGAATTGAGTCTACAACAACCCTGGAAAATTTTGTCAAGTTCCGATGGAGGAATCTCTGGCAATCCGCGATATACCGGAGCCGTTTCGAATCTGGATGGGAATCTGGACGAGTTTGGAGCGTCGCATCCAGCATCTAGCTCGGACGTCCTTTGGAAGATCCAACCGTTGATCGGCTGCGGAATTCCTATATCTACCACCCCTCAAAATTTCAGCTCGATCCGACCGTTCAAACTCCGGGAAACCTCCAATGAGCGCAACGATTTTCGGATCCGTTTTTTGCGCGAATACGAATCCGGCCCGAGTTCATGTTTCTTCATCAACGGAATATCGGACACCCCTTTTGAAGGAATTTTTTTTCTAGGGTATTGCGTGTTGTTTTTAAACACGTACCCATAAAATTTTAAGCCTCCTCCGAGGTAATCTTCACCATCACGCTGGTGTCAAACCAGTCTGGCAGTATTGCTCCACAGCTGCCGACCTACGCTAGACACGTCGCCGCTTTATTGAGCCGAGCTCAACTCCTTCGATCATCATCTCGGCAAGCCGAACAAGAGTTCGGCATCGCGAAGGATAAATCATCATCAACATCGCTGCCCCACGGATTACACGGAGCGGGCACACCGGCATCGCCACGCGGTAGCTTCATCAAGCTAGCGTCGATCGCGTCACAAGTCCTGACCTGCGTCGGCATCACCATGCTGCCTCTTCTTCAAATCATCATCAAACACGCCGACCTGTTTCGACACATCGGCTGACATGTAGACTCCGGCATCTCTTCGCCGAGCTGCTCCAACACCTCGGCTAGACCGGGGGCTTCCTCATCTCTTCATCAACCTACTCCGGTGACTTTGGTGTCACCAGCCGACCAGCTTCGTCACGATTAGCTGGACCGAGGGCTTTGTCTCGGCAAGCCAACCTTTGCCAGCATTGCCATGCCAACGCTTTATCGCCCATCAGGCAATGGATGTGCGGATTGAGTCCCAATTTTGGGAGTCACCTTTCCATGTATTCCTACAACAAATAAACCAGGTGCTATTAATCCTAGTAATTTTTGCTTGTTTGGGTTTATTTTTTCGAAGAAATTATTACTCTGGTTTGTTCCATCATCTGTACGCAGGTCTATCGAATGATGGCCGCACTAACGACGGTCGCACGGTGGTTCGGTCAGGTTCCGTACATAGTCCGGCGCACGCCGCATCCGGAACTCGGACCGACCTATGAATTCAGGCTTTGCCACGCCTTCACCGCATCACGCCGACGCCCTGCATCGACGTTCACTTCGGCGCGCAGGCCATATTTTCTTTTATTACTCACTTTGCATAAATTATTTATTATGCAACGATTTTTTTAATTATTATTATTACTATTATCTCCGGTTTGCACTATTTTTGTGCACAGGAAAATGATCCGGGTCGGGCAGTATCGTCAACTCGGTGTACTGACATACCCCACGCCGGGGACTTCGGCGTCACTCTGCCGGCCTGCATTGGCCGTGCTATGTCACCACTTCGGAGTGCCGAGCTCTTCGCTCTGCCACCTCGGGACCGGCTTGGGGGATGGAACCTTGTCCCGCATCAATCTCGGACCGCGTCATCAATGCCGAACACATTAACCAGCTAAGATGCCTTCATGCTCAAAGTTTTAAATTTTTAACTTGTGTTCGGTTTGACCTAGCATTATACCTTTTTGGCAAAAAGTTGTTTGTGAAAAAAATTCCTTGTCATAACCTTGTTTGTGACACACAAATTCAAATACCCAGTTCACTTGGGGGCTTCCTTCATGAAGCCTTTCCTCTTGCATATGATTATACTTGAACGGCTTCGTTCCTTGTTCGTGTATTACGCCACAATATGCACCATATTGACTTAAGCGATTTGCAAGCTGGGTTGCCTCGCTCCTGTGTTTACCCCTACGTTCCCGATTGTTCGGCTAGGGAGTAAAGGGAGCACCTCTGCGATTGTCACGGTCGGATCATCCGAGCTCGGACCTCAGACTGGGTGAAGCCGAAAGCTAGCACTCTTATTGTTTTCAATTATGGTCGGCACACAACGGAACTCATGAGTATAAAAAATCTATTGCACAAGTCTCATATGAACAATGAGCAATCGAAGAAAGGTATCGGTGGGGGTACTATTTTCTTCGAAGATGCTTCTTACACTTTGTCAGTAATATAGCATAAGTTCCCTGAGCACGCTTTGTCTGTTACAGCCTTATGGCCTAATTGCCTGGTTATCGGAAACACCGTCCATATTTTCAACAGGTGGAGTACATAACACTTTTCGGTCCTTGACCAAAGAGGGAGAAGCCGACGGTCGGTTAAGACGCGTTTAAAGTTCGGGTGAACAAAGATATGATATTAGTACTTCGGTACATACAATCATTATACATAAAATTATTTTACCCAAGTCACTTGGGGGCTCTTAAATGAGCCGTTTTATAATAAGTGTTCTTCTTCTTAGTCGTTGCAAAGTTTTTTATTATTATTTACCACTCCCTTTTTCGACACGAGTGTGTGGTCACTAGCCGGGGAGCCTAATTTCTCTTTCAAAACCGCTAGAGATCAGTTTACTAAACTGGCCTAACGAGAAGTACTCCGCCTTCAGGATAGGAGGTTGAAGCCGTAGGCTGACCCGCTTGAAGTCTTGAGATAGGATGTGTCATGTTAAAGCACGACAGAAGCACCTTTTTTTCTAAGACCAATTTTCGATTTGGCACCGAACACTTGTTGTAGTTCGAACGTCCAGTTTTTACTGAAGTTTTTTTTCTGGTTTTCCAAGCTTATGGCACTTTTAAACTATTTGTGTGTTTCCAGCATAATTCTCGCAGTGCAACGCCGGACACCTTTAGAGATTCGGCAAAAACATTCTCGGACACTACTATATATGCATTGGTTTCGAATTGTGTCTTTGGTCAATAGTTGGGTTGCCCAGCTCCTGTGCTTGCCTCCTACGTTCCGCTTTGTATGGCTAGGTGTGCAAAGGGAGAACCACTGCGATTGTGCTTCCAGCTCGCATGGTTAAGCACCTCAGTGGAGAAAGCCAAAAACTGCCTATCACAATAAGTGTAAACTGGTCAACGATCCGATGACTATGTTAAATGATGGGCCGTTCGTAACATTGGCCGAAGTGTTTACGGCTTGACCTCGGATGTCGCCGAACACTAACCGGGGGCTCATAGCTAGCTTCTATAGTTTAAAGCTCCTATGACTAAGCGAATGTTATAAGGCCCGCATATCTGATTGCCTCGTTTCCGCTAACACAACCGCCTTCGGGCACCGAGACGTCAGCTAAGGGTTCTCTTGTTATTGCGGAAACACCCTGCGTAGTATCTACAAATGGGTAGAAGCTGACGATGGGCCACTTTCAACTGATAAACGGTCGCAATGGAGTCAAAATAATGATGTAAAGTACTTGGATACATAGAATCATTACACATAATCTGTGATTTTACTCTAGATATCTATCCTTAATTCGGCCACCCGTGCCCACATTAAGGCTCGGGGGCTACTGGGCTTTGCGCTCATTATTTACAAATATTAAAGGGGCACATTGATCCCCTGATCTGGTGTTGCCACCCGACCAGTGTCTCAGGGGCTACTGCATTGCCTATTCAATGTAGAAAATTCAAAGGGCTCAGTGTTCGGCTTGATCGAACTATGGGAAAGCGCGTCTTCGGACAACAATAAGTACCATTTGGACCTATCTGGCATCAAGCTAATATATCACGGCGACTTCTCACGACCCTCTCTCAGGGGCCCGTCTGCTGATCATTATTATTTCTAATATATTACACTACGTTTCTATTCCTATGTATGCTGCCGAGCTAGGAGTTGATCCTCACGCCGATTTCGCAAATCGACCTGAGTCTCAGGGGCTACTAGGGTCAGCAGTTTCATATTTTCCTTCAGGTGCATCTCAAATTTTAGACCAACACACACCTTGAGGGCTACCGGATATACATATACTGGCTATATATCTCGGCAGAGAATAAATTGCACCAATCAAAAATATTCACAAAAAATCAGCCCGCTGTCTGGTGGTGCACCACCTCGGAAGCAGTCTGGCATAAAGCTCAGGCGCCAGTGGCTGGCTCCATAGAGGGCATTTCCGGCATTGAGCTCGGCTAAACTTTTTAGAACCAAGGTGATCTATGACACCTCGGATACAGTCCGGCGTTGAAGCTCCACCATAGTCCGGCATTGGAGCTTGGATACGGTCCGGCGTTGGAGCTTGGATGTAGTCCGACGTTGGAGCTCGGATACAGCCCGGCATTGGTACCCGGCTGCAAAAGATACCTCGAATACAGTCCGGCGTTGGGGCTTGGATGCAAGAGGACACTGCCGCCCGGGAACAACTTCAAAACCGAGGTGTGGCATAAAAATAACAAGGCATTGATAAAGTACGGAAACTTAAAGGGGCTCCTCGGATACCCGACGTGTAAACTCGTCGGATGCACTTCGGCGACCCTCAAGATCGAAGATGAGAAGATTTGTTCAACCAGTTTTCAAGACCGACAACCGAAGATGAAGAACAGTTCGGAAGAATCGAGGAGCGCCCCAACTTGAAGACCGGTTCAGGGGGCTACTGACGGTGTCCTGGACTAGGGGGTACTCATCACGTCGTCTCCCGATCAGTTGGATTGGGCCGAGGACCCCCACGGCTGTATACTCATGGGCCAGTTCGGACAGCTGCCGCATACAAGGAAGATTCTACAAGACTTGGTGACCAAGACAAGGACTCCTCCCCACCGGCGCATTCGGCTAGGACTCTTGTTATCCTAGGCCTCTGGTGCATTATATAAACCGAGGCCAGGCTAGTCGATACGGATATACACAAATCATAATCATAGGCTAGCTTCTAGGGTTTAGCCTCTACGATCTCGTGGTAGATCAACTCTTGTAATACTCATATCATCAAGATCAATCAAGCAGGAAGTAGGGTATTACCTCCATCGAGAGGGCCCGAACCTGGGTAAACATTGTGTCCCCCGCCTCCTGTTACCATCCGCCTTAGACGCACAGTTCGGGACCCCCTACCCGAGATCCGCCGGTTATGACACCGACACCACCCACCGGCCTTGACGGCTGGATCCGTACATGATTAGGGATGGTGGCGATGGGAACCCGAGGGTTGGAACTTGGGGTGGCTAGGGTTGAGGAAGAAGCAAGTGCAAAGGAAGAAGACGAGTCTGGGACCCTATATAAAGACCCCAGATACTAAGCGTATCCACCTGGGTCTCGAAACTTACCAATCTCCAGAGAGTTGTACCCAGAGGACGGTTGGGTTGCCCACGCCTTCATTAATGAGAATCCCGTGAATAAGGGAACACGATCTCTGCCTTGGCAAGACGTGCCAGTAAAACCGCATCCCGTGACGTGGGGCGACGTGCCAGCCAACGGTTGCAAATAGTAACCGGGCAGGCGTGATGCGATGCCGTAAACAGTTATCAACAAATCAGACTCGTGGAATATTGTATTTTCTGCAATTATATATACACAGGTCCGAATATATCTACTACATCCGAAGACTATTCCGGAGTTCGGAGGGAGGGAACCCGCCTTGCAATGACGAAGACAATCTGCGCGCCGGACTCCTCGTCATTGAAGCCAGGTTCAGTGGCTACTGAGGGAGTCCTGGACTAAGGGGTCCTCGGGCGTCCGGCCTGTTATCCATGGGCCGGACTGATGGGCTGTGAAGACATGAAGGCCGAAGACTGCACCGTGTCCGGATTGGACTCTACTTGGCGTGGAGGGCAAGCTTGGCGACCAACTATGAAGATTCCTTCTTATGTAACCGACTACATGTAACCCTAGATCTCTCCAGTATCTATATAAACTGGAGAGCATAGTCCGGATGGGACATTCGTTACCATATACACATAGGCTAGACTTCTAGGGTTTAGCCATTACGATCTCGTGGTAGATCAACTCTTGTAACACTCATATTCATCAAGATCAATCAAGCAGGAAGTAGGGTATTACCTCCATAGAGAGGGCCCGAACCTGGGTAAACATCGTGTCCTCCGTCTCCTGTTACCATCGATCCTAGACGCACAGTTCGAGACCCCCTGCCCGAGATCCGCCGGTTTTGACACCGACAGAGGCCGACTAGGTTTTTGGGAGCTTCTCCTACGTGACTGCTCGTCGCCGTACGTCCACGTCCACTATACATCGTCTGCGCCCGTGTCATATTTGTCATCACCATGTCCACCACCACAGAAGCCGACCGACTCGCTGTCGAGAAGGCCATTGCTGAAAAGAAGGCCGCTGAGGATATCGCTGTCGCGGCTTCGTTTTGGCCTACTCGAGGGTATAACACGTTTATCCTGCTCCTATTTATTTCGGTGTTGCCGTATTAGTTTAGTTTTGTAAATCTTTCTGCTTTGTGTCTTGTACGTGTTTACGTGATCAAATATAAGTATATGTTTAATACTGTCATTGCCATGCTCGTGATTTATTTATTGGTTAAATTAATCAGAAAATTGTTTATATATTCAACAAACCTGTGGATTTTGTTCAGAGTCTTTAGATAGGAGCACAACCGAACACATCTTGGCTAGCTGTGAATTTGGATGTGTGTACGTACGTCGCAGAAGGTTAGCTTCCGATTACCTAGCGCGGCCGCAGGCCGGCCATGGCTGACCCGTGCCATTTTCCTCGCACTATATATATGCCGCACCTGTCCCTGGCTCAACACCAAAGAGCAGGCGATTCCACACACACACACCCACCAAAGAGGCAAATAACAGGAGGAAACAAGATGCGTCCACCTCGCTGTCTTAGCCTCCGCGGTGCTCCTCTTCTTCTCCGCCTCCATCCTCATCTTGGCCGTCCTTGCAGCCAGAGGCTAGCAGGAGACCGGTACACTCCGTCCCCCTCCGCCGATCGATCCATCCATTAACATAACATAACCCCCATTCCCTTCCCTTCCGATGAACCCATGCGTACATGTTTTGATGATTCATGTCCGTTGTATGATGTCTTGATTGCAGAGCGCGACGGGGAGTTCAGCTCCTCAACCACTCCTACGCCCCCGTCAACGTCTCCATCGTCAACCGCGGCCACGCCATCATGGTAGGGAACTGGATCGGATCAAAGCGTTTCTAATCAAAGTAGTAATGGACAATGGCTGCTCAACTGATTTCCGGCGTGCGCGATCTTGCCAACATGCAAATGCAGGTGCGGTTTGAGGGCGACGCCGGCAGCGTGTCGATCGACGGCACAGCGTACCACCTCCGACAGCTGCCCTGGCACGCACTAGTAGAAAAAGGGTCAAATGTGAAGCACATTAGTCCCGATTTGTAACAGAACCGGCACTAGTGCCGGTTCAAATGGCTAGGCGAGCGGAGATCTATAGTACCGGTTCATCCCATGAACCGGTACTAAAGAGGCTGTGGCCCCACAGTCCCCCTTTAGTGTCGGTTCATGCTACGAACCGGTACTGAAGAGGTTGTGCCAGGCTGTTTTTTAGTCCCACCTCGCTCTCCTAACAAGGTTTTTACCACCTTAAATATGTTACTTCTCAAACTATCACAAGCACTTGGCCTTCATTGAACTCTATGTGCAGAATTTGTCGCCGCAATATGAGTCTTCACCGGTTTACAAACTGTTGAGGACTCATATTGACAATTCAGAATTTACACAAAAAGATCATTGATGATCAAAGTATTTTTGATGTATTTATCTATAAAAAATATAAGATCATGATCTAAATGCTCTTATAGTTTCTTTACAGAGGGTATATTTTTACATGTTTACACATAGCATTTAGGTCAATGTATATTTTATGTATATTTTTACATGTTTACACAATCTGTTTCGAAGTATTAGGGTTTCGACCGAAAACGCATCTGTTAAAAACAAAGGCATGGTATCATCATTTCACCCACATAGCATGTGCAAAAAAGTAGAGAGGGTTATGGCAAAAACTGGATGCACTTCGTGTACAAACTGGACAATCTCTTTCGGAGTATCAGGGTTTCGAACGAGAACTCATCTGTTACACGGGCACTTCATTTTTCTAAACTTATTTGAACTTCAGACTTTTTTTGCGTTCCGTATGCACCATTCAAAGCGACGTCATCAATTTTCAACACTTTCTGACATCATTTGCTATTTTTCAGTCATTTACCGATTTGTTTAGAGAGCTAAATGACCGTGAAATTGAAAATCACTACAAAATGAAGTCTGAAAATGTTGAAACTTGGCATGGTATCATCATTTCACCCACATAGTATGTGCAAAAAAGTAGAGAGGGTTACGGCAAAAACTGGATGCACTTTCTGTACAAACTGGACAATCTCTTTTGGAGTATAAAGGTTTCGGACGAGAACTCATCTGTTACACGGGCACTTCATTTTTCTAAACTTATTTGAACTCCAGACTTTTTTTGCGTTTCGTATGCACCATTCAAAGTGATGTCATCAATTTTCAACACATTTTGACATCATTTGCTATTTTTCAGTCATTTACTGATTTGTTTAGAGAGCTAAATGACCATGAAATTGAAAATCACTACAAAATGAACTCTGAAAATGTTGAAACTTGGCATGGTATCATCATTTCACGCACATAGCATGTGCAAAAAAGTAGAGAGGGTTACGGACAAAACTGGATGCACTTCATGTACAAACTGGACAATCTCTTTCGGAGTACCAGGGTTTCGGACAAGAACTCATCTGTTACACGGGCACTTCATTTTTCTAAATTTATTTGAACTTCAGACTTTTTGCGTTCCGTATGCACCATTCAAAGCGTCATCAATTTTCAACACTTCCTGACATCATTTGCTATTTTCAGTCATTTACCGATTTGTTTAGAGAGCTAAATGACCGTGAAATTGAAAATCACTACAAAATGAACTCTGAAAATGTTGAAACTTGGCATGGTATCATCATTTCACCCACATAGCATGTGCAAAAAAGTAGAGAGGGTTACGGCAAAAACTGGATGCACTTTCTGTACAAACTAGACAATCTCTTTCAGAATATCAGGGTTTTGGACGAGAACTCATCTGTTACACGGGCACTTCAATTTTCTAAAATTATTTGAACACCAAACTTTTTTGCGTTCTGTATGCACCATTCAAAGCGACGTCATCAATTTTCAACACTTCCTGACATCATTTGCTATTTTTCAGTCATTTACCGATTTGTTTAGAGAGCTAAATGACCGTGAAATTGAAAATCACTACAAAATGAAGTCTGAAAATGTTGAAACTTGGCATGGTATCATCATTTCACCCACATAGCATGTGCAAAAAAGTAGAGAGGGTTACGGCAAAAACTAGATGCACTTTGTGTACAAACTGGACAATCTTTTTCGGAGTATTAAGGTTTCAAACGAGAACTCATCTGTTACACGGGCACTTCATTTTTCTAAACTTATTTGAATCTCAGACTTTTTTTGCGTTCCGTATGCACCATTCAAAGCGACGTCATCAATTTTCAACACTTTCTGACATCATTTGCTATTTTTCAGTCATTTACCGATTTGTTTAGAGAGCTAAATGACCATGAAATTGAAAATCACTACAAAATGAAGTCTGAAAATGTTGAAAATTGGCATGGTATCATCATTTCACCCACATACCATGTGCAAAAAAGTAGAGAGGGTTACGGCAAAAACTGGATGCACTTTCTGTACAAACTGGACAATCTCTTTTGGAGTATAAGGGTTTCGGACGAGAACTCATCTGTTACACGGGCACTTCATTTTTCTAAACTTATTTGAACTCCAGACTTTTTTTGCCTTTCGTATGCACCATTCAAAGTGATGTCATCAATTTTCAGCACTTTTTGACATCATTTGCTATTTTTCAGTCATTTACTGATTTGTTTAGAGAGCTAAATGACCGTGAAATTAAAATTCACTACAAAATGAACTCTGAAAATGTTGAAACTTGGCATGGTATCATCATTTCACCCACATAGCATGTGCAAAAAAGTAGAGAGGGTTACGAAAAAAACTGGATGCACTTCGTGTACAAACTGGACAATCTCTTTCGGAGTATCAGGGTTTCGAACAAGAACTCATCTGTTACACGGGCACTTCATTTTTCTAAATTTATTTGAACTTCAGACTTTTTTGCGTTCCGTATGCACCATTCAAAGCGATGTCATCAATTTTCAACACTTCCTGACATCATTTGCTGTTTTTCAGTCATTTATCGATTTGTTTAGAGAGCTAAATGACCGTGAAATTGAAAATCACTACAAAATGAACTCTGAAAATGTTGAAACTTGGCATGCTATCATCATTTCACCCACATAGCATGTGCAAAAAAGTAGAGAGGGTTACGGCAAAAACTGGATGCACTTTCTGTACAAACTAGACAATCTCTTTCAGAGTATCAGGGTTTCGGACGAGAACTCATCTGTTACACGGGCACTTCAATTTTCTAAAATTATTTGAACTCCAGACTTTTTTGCGTTCCGTATGCACCATTCAAAGCGACGTCATCAATTTTCAACACTTCCTGACATCATTTGCTATTTTTCAGTCATTTACAGATTTGTTTAGAGAGCTAAATGACCGTGAAATTGAAAATCACTACAAAATGAACTCTGAAAATGTTGAAACTTGGCATGGTATCATCATTTCACCCACATAGCATGTGCAAAAAAGTAGAGAGGGTTACGGCGAAAACTAGATGCACTTTGTGTACAAACTGGACAATCTCTTTCGGAGTATTAAGGTTTCAGACGAGAACTCATCTGTTACACGGGCACTTCATTTTTCTAAACTTATTTGAACTCCAGAATTTTTTGCATTCCGTATGCACCATTCAAAGCGACGTCATCAATTTTCAACACTTTCTGACATCATTTGCTATTTTTCAGTCATTTACTTTTTTACATCACAGCGCGCCCTTTATTTCCGGTTCGTGGCTTTAACCGGTATTTAAGGGTGGACTTTAGTACCGGTTGGAGCCACCAATCCGTACTTAAGGTGGCCGCTTCCTGCCGCTTGTCCTGGCCAAAATTGGCCTTTAGTACCGGTTGGTGGTCCCAACCGGTACTAGAGGCCCTTCCCATATATATAGGACTTACGAAAAATTTAGTTTCATCTCCCCATCTCCAACCTCTTCGCGACATTGCCGCCGCTCCCGTCCTACGCCGTTGCCCATCGCTGTCTTGCCTTGTGACGCCCCCGATTTGATCGTACACTAATCATGCACGCAAATGTGTACGATCAAGATCAGGGACTGACGGGAATATATCACACACAACTCTAAAAATATAAATAAGTCATACAAGCATCATAATACAAGCCAGGGGCCTCGAGGGCTCGAATACAAGTGCTCGATCGTAGACGAGTCAGCGAAAGCAACAATATCTGAGTACAGACATAAGTTAAACAAGTTGCCATAAGATGGCTAGCACAAACTGGGATACAGATCGAAAGAGGCGCAGGCCTCCTGCCTGGGATCCTCCTAAACTACTCCTGGTCGTCGTCAGCAGCCTGCACGTAGTAGTAGGCACCTCCGGTGTAGTAGGAGTCATCATCGACGGTGGCGTCTTGCTCCTGGGCTCCAGCATCTGGTTACGACAACCAGGAAGAGAGGAAAGGGGAGAAAAGCAACCGTGAGTACTCATCCAAAGTACTCGCAAGCAAGGATCTACACTAGTTATGCATGGCTATCTGTGTAAAGGGGCAATGCCGGTGGACTGAACTGCAGAATGATAGAACAAGAGGGGGAAGAGAGGAAAAGGGGAAAAGTGGAGAAAAGCAACCGTGAGTACTCATCCAAAGTACTCGCAAGCAAAGATCTACACTACTTATGCATGGGTATCTGTGTAAAGGGGCAATATCGGTGGACTGAACTGCAGAATGCCAGAATAAGAGGGGGATAGCTAATTTTGTCGAAGACTACGCTTCTGGCAGCCTCCATCTTGCAGCATGTAGAAGAGAGTAGATGGTAAGTTCACCAAGTAGCATCGCATAGCATAATCCTACCCGGCGACCTCCCCTCGTCGCCCTGTGTGAGAGCGATCACCGGGTTATATCTGGCACTTGGAAGGGTGTGTTTTATTAAGTATCCGGTTCTAGTTGTCATAAGGTCAAGGCACAACTCCGGGTCGTCCTTTTACCGAGGGACACGGCTATTCGAATAGATAAACTTCCCTGCAGGGGTGCACCACATTACCCAACACGCTCGATCCCATTTGGCTAGAAACACTTTTCTGGGTCATGCCCGGCCTCAGAAGATCAACACGTCGCAGCCCTACCTTGGCACAACAGAGAGGTCAGCACGCCGGTCTAAATCCTATGGCGCAGGGGTCTGGGCCCATCGCCCATTTCACACATGCATGTTGCGAGGGCGGCCGGAAGCAGACCTAGCAACCTCCATTACAAAGGAAGTCACGTACGCGGTCCAATCTGGCGCGCCGCTCAGTCGCTGACGCCACGAAGGCTTCGGCTGCTACCACGACGTCGAGTGCCCATAACTATTCCCGCGTAGTTGGTTAGTGCGTATAGGCCAGTGGCCAGACTCAGATCAAATACCAAGATCTCGTTAAGCTTGTTATTTTAAAGTAACCGTGAACGCCGACCAGGGCCAGGCCCACCTCTCTCCTAGGTGGTCTCAACCTGCCCTGTCACTCCGCCACAAAGTAGCAGTCGGGGGCCGTCGGGAACTCAGGCCCACCACTACCTGGATAGAGCCACCTGTCCTCTCAGCCACCACATCGGAATCACATGCGGGTACTCAACGAGCCGACCCGACTTTAGTCACCACCTGTATAGTATGTATGTATATATGTATATACCCGTGATCACCTCCCGAGTGATCACGGCCCGATAGTATAGCATGGCAGACGGACAAGAATGTAGGGCCACTGATGGAATACTAGCATCCTATACTAAGCATTTAGGATTGCGGGTAAGGGTAACAACTGTAGCAACAATGACAGGCTATGCAGCAGAATAGGATTAACCGAAAGCAGTAACATGCTACACTACTCTAATGCAAGCAGTAGAGAGAAGGAATAGGCGATATCTGGTGATCAAGGGGGGGCTTGCCTGGTTGCTCTGGCAAGAAGAAGGTGTCGTCGTCGATGTAGTCGATCACAGGGGTATCGGCAACGGTCTCGGAGCCTACCGGAAAGAAGTAACAGAGGGGAACACAATAAATAACAGAGCAATCAAATGTAACACAAAGCAAGACGCGGCAATACGTTGTGCTAGGGATGACCTAACGCGGTAGTAGGTGATACCGGCGAGGGGGGAAAACATCCGGGAAAGGATTCCCGGTGTTTCGCTTTTTCGGACAGATGAACTGGAGGGGAGAAGTTGCGTGTCTGCTATGCTAGGGGTGTGTGGCGGGCGAACGGACTGCGTATCCGGATTCGTCTCATCGTTCTGAGCAACTTTCATGTAGAAAACATTTTCATCTGAGCTACAGTTTATTTTCTATTAATTTTCAATGTTTTAAATCATTTTCTGAATTTCTTGAATTTACTTAATTCAAAAATATATTAAATATTAAATGCTAGGTGTACACAGCAGTGGCATTACAGGCTGACAGGTGGGGCCAGCCTGCTGAGTGAGCAGGTCAACAGTTGACCAGTTGCCTGGTAAACAGGCCAACATGGGGCCCACCTGTCATAGACTGGGACTAGCCCAGTCAGCAGGTTGACTGGTCAAATTGACCAGTCGGGCCCAGTAGTCAGCGAGTAAGCTAATCAGCAGTGCTTTAGTTAATTTAATTAGTTAGTTAACAGAGTGGGGTCCGGCTGTCAGTGTCCTAGTTTAATAACATGGTTAGTTTAATTAATTTAAACTCTACAGTAGGTGGGCCCACCGGTCAGTGGGTGTTAGGGACGGCTGCTAGCGGCTAATGGCCTGATGGGTGGTCCCGTCGGCGTTTAAACGCCGGCGCGCGCGCCGGTGACCAAATCGACGGCGGGGCGACGCGGGACAGCGCCGGAAATCCGCCACAGTGGCCCATTTGGAGCGCGGTTAGGTCCTACGGTGAGCTGACGCTCGCGCGCATCCGGTGGGGCAAGATGCAGGTGCCGAGGTGGCCGGGAACGGCACCGGCAATGAGCCGAGGCGGCGGCCGGAGAACGGCACCGGCGGAGAAGACGCAGGGGGGCACGAGGGAAAGATCAGGTGGGTGCTACGGCATCCTACAGAGACGTTGAGCACGATGATGTGCTCAGACGCGAGCAGCGTGAGCTGTGGCCGCAACGGCGAGGTGAGCGGCGGAGTAAGCTTTCGGCAATGGTGGTCGGGGCATCTAGGAGGGACTCGGCAGTGGGGAAAGCGATGGGGATGGATGTGGTGCTCACCGGGGAGCTCAAGGAGGCTCGACGAGGTCTCGGAGCGCGTGGGGCGGCGAATCGACGCGACGGAGCTCCGTTGGCCGGAGGTAGAAGACGATGCGGATCCGGCGATGGAGAGGCGCAGAGCTCGAATGAGTCCTCATAGAGGACGTACTGGACGACGACGGATCTCCTAGGCGTGGTCTCAAGGCGTGGGGGCGACGGTGGCCGCGAGATCGACGGAGGCCATGGCGGCAATGCTTCGGGCTCGTGCGGGGAAGGAGAGAGCAGCGCGAGGGAGGTGGGAGAGTGGGCTAGGGTTCGTCAGAGGGGGTTCGGGGAGGGGTCGCCGTCGACCTAAAGGAGCCAGGGGGCACCGAATGGCCGCCCCATGGCCATCTTCGGCCATGGACGCGGTGCGCGCGTCCAGCGCGACGGGGGTGAACAGGAGAAGGGGAAGGGTTTAAGTGGGCCGTGTTTTCGGCTAATGGGCCATAGGGCCCAGTAGATTAGTTTTGTTGTTATTTTTTTTCTTTTGTATTTTTCCTTTTGTTTAATTTTTCTTTTCTGTTTTTCGTTTTATTTTAGTTTTATAAACTATAAAAGTAGTCCCTAATTTAGTGTCAATAAATAGGCTACTGCCACATAAGTTTGGGCAACAAAATAAAATAGTTTAATATTTTATTTATTGTAAAAGGCATTCAACTAATTGTTTTTGCTACTGTTTAAAACATTTTAGAGTATTTTACACTTTTATAAAAGTGTGGTTTCTCCACCATACTTACCTATGCATTATTTGGCTCACCCCGAACATTTTAGTCTTAATATTTGAAAACTTTTATTGCTTGCTTCATTTTGAATTTGAATTTGAATCATTTTCGAACTAACGCGAGATTAGCAACAGTAATCGAGGTGACGTGGCATCATTAGTAGAAAGTTACTGTAGCTTAATTATCCGGGCGTCACAATTCTCCTCCACTACAAGAAATCTCGTCCCGAGATTTAAGAAGGGAGTAAGGGGGAAGAATAGATTACGAAATTCTGACGATTCTTCCGGTCTTGGTTGCTCTTCTCGAAGAGGTCGATCCATTACATTGTTGTCTTGATTTCTCTGCTTCAAGTCATCATGATGAAGTCGGCATCCTTTCTTTGGGAACTCCATCGTACTTATGAAAGAGTAAAGGGTGGGTAGTCCGGGAGAACAGACCTCTGCAAGGTTGTCTATCTGGTCGATAACATCAGGGAAGGTGGCGAAAGTAACTCTCGAATTGAAACTTAAGAAATTATCGAGAGCAAAGTAAGAAGGTGCAAAGTAGAAGTTTCAAGCGCATAGGAAATCATTCGTTGCCTGATATGAAATGTGAAAGGGGTTCAGAGCAATGGGAATAAGTATTGTGTCTGATACCAGAATAGATCACTAGGAAGGTGGCCCACGAACTACATACGAAGTCAAGCTCTAGGAATAACTTTGTCAATAGGGTGTACAAGAGAGTCAGGTTTCGATCTTGTGGAACTGTGGGTTATGGGCCCACCATGTGGGTTAAAAGTAGAAAGGGTGCTGACATCTTGCACGGTCACGATAGTAAGGTATGTCAGAGGGTAGCCTGCCATTTATGTTGGCAACAACTTTGGTACCAAGGGCGAGGGACAAAGAGAACCATTTTCCTGCTCGTTGAACGAGGCGGACCAATAGGCAAAGTTCTCGTCCATCGGTGGTTACCGAAATGTCATCAACAATAGTAACAGGGTCTTACTGACTAGGTTGTACGACGAGGTGTTTACATAAGCAGGAGAATATTACTGCTTAGATCATATATACCACAGGAAAGGTTAAACAAGACAATGGAATGGAAAATGTGATTATCAGATTAATCAGAACAATGTAAAGGAAAATGTGTTTAAACACATATTTCAGGGGTATATCCTTCCCAAGGACAAGCAGAGCATGATATCCATGACAGGATATAACGTAGAAAACCATTTAGGTAATGGCAGAGGAAGTTCATGACATTACCCAGTCAACGGTGTTTGAATAATTGGTAAAGGAAATTTAGCATGGTGCTTAAAATGTTCTTATCGATGATCAGAGTACCACAGACATGCTTCGAGATAGCATTGACATGGTCATCAAGTAAGGTTGAGAATTTGGATGCACGAAGGATCCATCGGGAACAACTTGTACAATAAGTTTTACAATTTCCTCATGGAAGAATGGATATCCTTGCTAAAAAGGAAGCTATAACAATAGGGCCTCCGACCAGGTGTGTTAGGCACGACATCACCTTACCGGGTCACATAAAGACCAATATTATAACTCTTGGAAATATGTCCCAACCATCATATCTGACCGAGATTCAGATCCGATTTGTGTCAGGATACCTTAGACTTAGGATGCCTGAGAAGAAAAGGTGCAACACAAATTGACAAGATGACAATGTAAGATTCTCGGAAAATGAACTATGGGAGCGAGTACCAAAACAAGAGTTCATCAATAAACTAAGGAGAGGATGAGGAGGTGGCTGATGGACTCAGCGACAACTCATCGAGATTTCCAAAAACATGGATTTCCACAATTATGTGAACAAGGAGATAACATTTGTCATACCAAATGATATAATGATGTATGCTCGAGGAAAAACATACACAATTAAACATTGGTTGAAAGGTGCACCCGAAATATGGGCTGGGTTGCACGATCAATGTTAGGATGGTGACTTAATGAACAAAAGAATTAGAATGAAACTCGACCATTCACTTCGAAGCAATAGGGTTGATAGAAGTTTTGAATTCACACAACATAGTTCAATTGTCGGTATTCCGGTTAGAAAGAACACGGGTACCAAGAAAGAATGGTGAGGGTGAGAAGTATCACTATACCAAGAATTCTTAAGAGGTGGTGAAATTCTTACGACATTCTTGACATAAAAGATGGTAATACTCCAAGGTAGAATCATAATATAAGTTGGATAGAAAGGAACTATAGGTACAACACAAAACATGAACAAGTTTTGTGTCAGAGTGAATGCAAGAATTTTTTCGATGTTAATACAAATCATCTCGGGGGCAAGGATGGTATTTCTCATCATGAATTCGACGCACAACTTGGAAGAAGTCAAATTGTTGAAAATGATCGCTACAAATTTGTCGAGAGGTTTCAAGAAGATGTAATCGATCGGCGACAACATCAAGCTAGGGGAATGGTGAAGCAAAAGGTTATTATAACCACAGATAAGATGCCACCTCAGAATTCAGAGTTGTCTCTCAAGACGAACAAAATGATGCTGAAAGTCGATGTAATCTTAGAGCACTGTTGGAATTGTGTCCCGGAGATGAAGGACATAGGTAGAATGGTCAAGCAGTCAGCCTGACGATGATGATGTAGTCAATCAGCTGGGAATGACATGATCGAGTACAACTCGTAAGCAATGAAGATTACTAAGAGTTGTTAAATCGCAGTGCGGACTCAATTCAGTTTTTGGTGTCTTTGAGTGTTTAATAACTCAGAGCCCATGAAAAATTTGAATCAGTGAGAATGTAATACTTGATGAAGAACTCATAAGTAGTTATGCAGTTCCGTGATAATCTCGAGATACCAGGGGGTAATACTCGACGACAGATCAAAGTAGAGGTTGGACTGGGGTATTGCTCCACAGAAGACAAATGCTTAAACTTGCGCGAGAAATGGGATCAAAGAAGAACATATGGTCGGAAGCACGATTGCAAAGGATCAATTCACCGATACAAAAGCATATTATATCAAGGAAATAGTTATTATTACAAGAAGCTTTCATGATAGGATCTACATCGTGTCCATGGGCATGAACACAAAGTTCAAGGTCGACTCCCACTTCTCCAATGCATAACCTTTCATTCACTTCTCATTTTTCGAAGAAGTGGTAATGTTTAAATTTTATCTAGCAAAACACCAGAAGAGTATGACTCATGATAGTTCTCGGGTTTACCCGGATCTGGGACAGCATAGGTTCAACCCTTAGGGGCATCTTGGGAACTTATACCACAAGCTTCAATAGTAAATAACACAAGCTCGATAGTAGAGCATTGGTGACAAAACGAGAGGATACAATTTACCAAAGGCATTATGTATCAGGGAAAGAACTTCTCGAGGTTTTTGTATACGAAGGACACTGTCGGATGATATTTCAACAAAGGATCCGACGGTCCATAGCGAAGCTGATGTGAGTATCGGCACACAACCAGAGGAAGAAACAATGCGAAGGCATTGGATTATAGAAGCAACTAGCTAATTCAAAGCCCACATGTAAAGGAATTATGATTTCCAAATCAAAGTATCAGAAGCAAACGCTCTGATTAAGGATGGATAAGTTGAGTAAGCTTAGGGGTAAAATCGACAATAATTTGATTGGTCGAGATTCAGTTCATGTTTAAAATGACGTCTGAGCCGAAAGGATGAATCCTAGGATCTGATTGAGGATTGCGAGCATTCGCAACATTTTGAACCAACGGACTCAAAATGATAATGACAAGGGATGCCAATATGATTACGAGACTTGTGGGATTAACCATAATGCAAGCAAGCAAGAATTTCAAGAGCAATAGGCTGCTTGGGGTTTTCGGTAGTTCAAATAGCATTTCGAAGAATTTTTTCAATTAGTTGAATCAATTGGGGATGAGCGGATACTCGATAAGTGCGAGAAATTATTCATAGGGGTATTCAGGTGGCAAAGAACTGCAAGGCAGTAGGCACAAAGTATTCCCGGGGTATCTTGCAATAACAAGATCGACTGGGAATAAAAGTAAGAACGACATGTGTAAGTATTTATCCATAGGGATGTTTCCGTGGTAGGGAATTGCAAAAGCGACAGGCACAAGGTCTCGAGAGAATATCAGAGAGTATCTTCGAATTCTTCTGGTTCACGGAGCAATCATCTGGAGTGAGGGGTTCTCCGGGAGGAAGTAGTAACGAGATCCTAAAGTTAGATTTTAGTAAATTCATTAAACCCGAATAGGAGAGAGATCAGAGTCCCAGAGTATAGACGAGGAATAAAAGATCCTAATACCACCCAATGGTGACGTGGGCCTGTAAGCCACACAGCCATGTTAGTAAAAGTTTAGCAATGACTAGACTCAACTTCGGCCAAGGAGTTGGAAAGGGGGATTCCTACAGGCAGTCGGCTCTGATACCAACTTGTGACGCCCCTGATTCGATTGTACACTAATCATGCATGCAAATGTGTACAATCAAGATCAGGGACTCATGGGAAGATATCACAGCACAACTCTAAAAACATAAATAAGTCATCCAAGCATCATAATACAAGCCAGGGGCCTCGAGGGCTCGAATACAAGTACTCGATCATAGACGAGTCAGCGGAAGCAACAATATCTGCGTACAGACATAAGTTAAACAAGTTGCCATAAGATGGCTAGCACAAACTGGGATACAGATCGAAAGAGGCGCAGGCCTCCTGCCTGGGATCCTCCTAAACTACTCCTGGTCGTCGTCAGCGGCCTGCACGTAGTAGTAGGCACCTCCGGTGTAGTAGGAGTCGTCGTCGCGGTGGCGTCTTGCTCCTGGGCTCCAGCATCTGGTTACGACAACCAGGAAGAGAGGAAAGGGGAGAAAAGCAACCGTGAGTACTCATCCAAAGTACTCGCAAGCAAGGATCTACACTACTTATGCATGGCTATCTGTGTAAAGGGGCAATACCGGTGGACTGAACTGCAGAATGATAGAACAAGAGGGGGATAGCTAATCCTGTCGAAGACTACGCTTCTGGCAGCCTGCATCTTGCAGCATGTAGAATAGAGTAGATGGTAAGTTCACCAAGTAGCATCGCATAGCATAATCCTACCCGGCGATCCTCCCCTCGTCGCCCTGTGTGAGAGCGATCACCGGGTTATATCTGGCACTTGGAAGGGAGTGTTTTATTAAGTATCCGGTTCTAGTTGTCATAAGGTCAAGGTACAACTCCGGGTCGTCCTTTTACCGAGGGACACGACTATTCGAATAGATAAACTTCCCTGCAGGGGTGCACCACATTACCCAACACACTCGATCCCATTTGGCCAGACACGCTTTCCTGGGTCATGCCCGGCCTCAGAAGATCAACACGTCGCAGCCCTACCTAGGCACAACAGAGACGTCAGCACGCCAGTCTAAATCCTATAGCGCAGGGGTCTGGGCCCATCGCCCATTGCACACCTGCACGTTGCGAGGGCATCCGGAAGTAGACCTAGCAACCTCCATTACAAAGGAAGTCACGTTACGCGGTCCAATCTGGCGTGCGCCGCTCAGTCGCTGGCGTCACGAAGGCTTCGGCTGATACCACGACGTCGAGTGCCCATAACTGTTCCCGCGTAGTTGGTTAGTGCGTATAGGCCAGTGGCCAGACTCAGATCAAATACCAAGATCTCGTTAAGCGTGTTATTTTGAAGTAACCGCGAACGCCGACCAGGGCCAGGCCCACCTCTCTCCTAGGTGGTCTCAACCTGCCCTGTCGCTCCGCCACAAAGTAGCAGTCGGGGGCCGTCGGGAACTCAGGCCCACCACTACCTGGATGGAGCAACCTGTCCTTTCAGCCCCCACATCGGAATCACATGCGAGTACTCAACGAGCCGACCCGACTTTAGTCACCACCTGTATAGTATGTATGTATGTATGTATGTATGTATGTATATACCCGTGATCACCTCCCGGGTGATCACGGCCCGATAGTATAGCATGGCAGATGGACAAGAATGTAGGGCCACTGATGGAATACTAGCATCCTATACTAAGCATTTAGGATTGCAGGTAAGGGTAACAACTGTAGCAACAATGACAGGCTATGCAGCAGAATAGGATTAACCGAAAGCAGTAACATGCTACACTACTCTAATGCAAGCAGTAGAGAGAAGGAATAGGCGATATCTGGTGATCAAGGGGGGGCTTGCCTGTTGCTCTGGCAAGAAGAAGGCGTCGTCGTCGATGTAGTCGATCACAGGGGTATCGGCAACGGTCTCGGAGCCTACCGGAAAGAAGTAACGGAAGGGGAACACAATAAATAGCGGAGCAATCAAATGTAACACAAAGCAAGACGCGGCAATACGTTGTGCTAGGGGTGACCTAACGCGGTAGTAGGTGATACCGGCGAAGGGGGAAAACATCCGGGAAAGGATTCCCGGTGTTTCGTGTTTTCGGACAGATGAACCGGAGGGGGAAAGTTGCGTGTTTGCTATGCTAGGGGTGTGTGGCGGGCGAACGGGCTGCATATTCGGATTTGTCTCGTCGTTCTGAGCAACTTTCATGTAGAAAACATTTTCATTTGAGCTATGGTTTATTTTCTATTAATTTTCAAAGTTTTAAATCATTTTCTGAATTTCTTGAATTTACTTAATTTGAAAATATATTAAATATTAAATGCTAGGTGTACAGAGAGAACTGTACACAGCAGTGGCATTACAGGCTGACAGGTGGGGCCAGCCTGCTGAGTCAGCAGGTCAAAAGTTGACCAGTTGCCTGGTAAACAGGTCAACATGGGGCCCACCTGTCATAGACTGGGACTAGCCCAGTCAGCAGGTTGACTGGTCAAACTGATCAGTCGGGCCCAGTAGTCAGCAAGTAAGCTAATTAGTAGTGCTTTAGTTAATTTAATTAGTTAGTTAACAGGATGGGGTCCGGCTGTCAGTGTCCTAGTTTAATAACATGGTTAGTTTAATTAATTTAAACTCTACAGTAGGTGGGGCCACCGGTCAGTGGGTGTTAGGACGGCTGCTAGCGGCTAATGGCCTGACGGGTGGTCCCGCCGGCGTTTAAACACCGGCGCGCGTGCCGTCGACCTAAAGGAGCCGGGGGGCACCGAATGGCCGCCCCGTGGCCATCTTCGGCCATGGACGCGGTGCGCGCGTCCAGCGCGACGGGGGTGAACAGGAGAAGGGGAAGGGTTTAAGTGGGCCGTGTTTTCGGCTAATGGGCCACAGGGCCCAGTAGATTAGTTTTGTTGTTATTTTTTTTCTTTTGTATTTTTCCTTTTGTTTAATTTTTCTTTTCTGTTTTTCGTTTTATTTTAGTTTTATAAACTATAAAAGTAGTCCCTAATTTAGTGTCAATAAATAGGCTACTGCCACATAAGTTTGGGCAACAAAATAAAACAGTTTAATATTTTATTTATTGTAAAAGGCATTCAACTAATTGTTTTTGCTACTGTTTAAAACATTTTAGAGTATTTTACACTTTTATAAAAGTGTGGTTTCTCCACAATACTTACCTATGCATTATTTGGCTCACCCCGAATATTTTAGTTTTAATATTTAAAAACTTTTATTGTTTGCTTGATTTTGAATTTGAATTTGAATCAGTTTCGAACTAACGCGAGATTAGCAACAGTAATCGAGGTGACGGGGCATCATTAGTAGAAAGTTGCTGTAGCTTAATTATCCGGGCGTCACACGCCCTCGCCGCCCCCGCCGCTCGCCATCGCCCCCGCCGCCCGTCGTCGTCGTCTCACGCCGCCGCCCCATATGCCGCCGGCCGTCGTCGCCGTCTCGCGCCGCCGCCCCGTACGCCGCCGTCTCGCCCCCACCGCCCGTACGCCGCCGCCCCCGCTCGTGCGCACACACACACACACACACACAAACACGTACACGCGCGCGCACACGCACACATTTTTTTTACTTATTTTCTGTTTTCTGTTTTTTAGATTAATGCATGTCAAATTGTTAATTAGATGATCGAGTTAGATGAATTACCTAGATAAGAATGTTAGATTAATGCCGAATGTTAGATGAATTAGATAGAAAAGTTAAATATTAATGTCAATTGTTAGATGAATTAGCTAGATATTAACTAGTGTTAATTAGATGAGTTAGTTTTTTATACTTTTACTTAAAGATGAATTAGATATATTAATGTTAGATGAATTAGTAAGTGCTTAGTTGAATTAGTAAGAAAATTAATAAGTGCTTAGTTGAATTAGTAAGAAAATTAATAGAACTAGTTTATTTTTACTAAGAAAATTTAGGTATATGAGATTTGATGATCTAATTAAAATATTACTATATAGAACTAGCTACTTTATATATTTTAGTAAATGCTTAGTTGAATTAGTTGAATTAATAGAACTAGTTTATTTTTAGTAAGAAAATTTAGGTATCTGAGATTTGATGATCTAATTAAAATATTACTATATAGAACTAGCTACTTTATTTTTGTAAGAAAATTAATAGAACTAGTTTATTTTTAGTAAATGCTTAGTTGAATTAGTTAAATTAAAAGAACTAGTTTATTTAGTTGAATTAATAGAACTAGTAAGTGTTTAATGTTTCACCCATGCATATGAACATAGGAAATGTCGTCTGACGACGAAAAAGATTTCATTAAGTGCGAATACTGTGAAGACCAGCGCGGCCTGTGCGACAGAAATTTCCTTGTTGATGATAGGCGCTTCAGCATCAAGCTGGATGAGACCTTCGAAGTGGATACAGTAAGTCACAACGACAAGTCTTTTTTCGTAATTAAGCATGACTTATATATGCTTCATTTGCTTCAACTTATAATTTTAAATTTTCACTATTCTACTAGCGCATCCCCTGCCATGCAAGAATTTTTGTCTTGGATAAGATAGGTTTCAGTGCTATGGAAACTATGGAGGTAAAGAGAGTTACTTGAAGACCGAGCATGGTTATACTTTCAACGTCAAATTATACAATGCAGACACATACACCTATTTTGAATGCAAAACTTGGCAAGCACTATGCAAGGCTTATGCATTTGAGCCTGATATGGTTATCACCTTTGATATTCGTCCGGAAGATGATATTGAAGGTAATAGAGACATCTGGGTCGATGTGCAGACGCCTCCAGTTCTATCATTATGTGAGTTTCTCAACCATATTTATGTCTTCGATATTGTTTACTCAAAAATAGTTGACAACTAATTTCTATGGACAGCTTATTTCCATTCAAGCAAACATGTCCGGCGCTTCGTAGACAGGACCGTCCACTGTCCCGGGGCTGAACTAAACTGCGAGGAGATAAGTTATTATGTTTCATGGCTTGAGGATCTTGATGCTGTCAAGAGAAATTATTTTCTTGAATTTGAAAATCTTAGTACTCAAAACGTGCGACCAATAGTGATCGTATTGAACTACGGTCACATCTATTTAGAAAAGATGGTAAGATTTTTACTATTTGTCCTCAGTGCATCTTTTGCATACATTATTTTTCAAGCTAAACTTTCATTGCTAAGTATATTACTATACTATGTTCTTCAACAGGGACTCCCGATGACAGATGTGCCTCAGTCGATCGAGACTAAAGGTCGCATGTCAATGGTTAGCTTACGGCCAAGACATCCTACATTGCACATGAGTGCGTTCAGGATTTCTAAAAGTGAGGAATGCTTAATAGTGAAAGATTGGAGCAAAATTGTTAACGATCACAGAGAAGTACTAGGGGGCAGCAAGCAGAAGCGCAGCCCATAATTAGGAGACAGGTTCATCTGCATGCTCCAATATGATGAATCAGGAGAGCTATACATGTTCTATGCTATTTTACCTGAGAGAGAGCAGCAGGAGTGATTAGCTAGTTCATGCTCTTAGTACTTGTCCTCTCATGTCCGTGTTCTTCGTCCTGAACTTAATCTCAAAGAGTGATTTGCTTTTGTGGTGTTACGAACGCTCTTAATATCATGACCATGTTGAACTCGATGATATCTTTGCTTCTGGTACAAGTGAATGTTTCTTATTTAAGCTAGTGTTGGTGGTGATTAGATAGCGGTAATGACTATGATGATTAAATAGTGGTAATGACGACTATATATGATGATTTTTAGCTAGCTAGTATACTGTTGTTGGTGATGATATGATGCAAGAGTTTTTATATTAATATGATGATGATGATGATGAGTTATTATATCATTTATGAAAGAAACCGCATATTAGTTTCAACTGGATGGATCCTAGCTAAGTGTTCAAGTATATGCCATATCCATATTACCTTGATCACCTAATTAAGTGATCAAGTAATATGGATGGAAAAGGTTTGTTTTAATCCGGCTTAAAACAGCGAGGCGCTAGCCGTCTCCAGCGATCGACACGCGTCCTTGGCCGGACCCACGCGCCGCTCCCCATCTCCATCTTATCCACACACACGGAAGCCACATCCACACAATTTTCTTTCCTGCTGATTGCATTGCTGTGTCGCAGATTTTTCCATGGCCGCCTCGCAGCTTCCGCCATGCCCCCGCGCTGCATCGCACACATGCCATCGGCAACGCTATGGGCCGCCGGCGCTGCACCGAAGCAACATCTCCGCCAACGCTGCATCGCAGCATCCGCCATGGCTGTCGGCGCTGCATCTCAGCTGTCCTCGTCATCGCCACGCACTGCATCACAACACCACTGCCAAAGGAGCTTCGTCGGGGCGTTGGTGTTGCTATGAAGCTCCGTCGATGCCGTCCAGTGTTGCAATGGAGCTTCGCCGGGGGCACCAGTGCTGCAATGGAGGTCCGCCAATGGCCGCCGGGGTTGCGCTGAAGCACCGTCTGCCGATGTTGCGGCTGCAATGAAGTAGGGCCGGAGCTGCGACGAGCCGCCGGGGCTGCATTGGAGCGCCGCGTGCCGGTGTTGGCGCTGCAGTGGCACATGGCTGGAGCTGCGATGGGTCGCCAGTGCTGTGTTGGAGCACCATCGCGCTGGTGTTGGTGCTCCAATGGCGCATCACCATGCTGCCTTTGCTGCTGAACATCCAGCCCCGCTGATGAGGGGGGCGCTGCTCCTGCTTTGCGAAGCCGTGCGGCGCTGCTTCCGTGGATACTCTGTTTTCTTCAGTACGAATCCAATGGCTGCGAGGGAAGGATTAGACGGCTGTGCAGGCGGATGATTTCTCTAAGAAATCATCCGGCTGATCCGTAGCTGCGCCCAATATGGATATATGGCATATACTTGATCACTTAGCTAGCTAGGATCCACATGCATCCAGTCGAAACTAATCTGCGGTACTTTCACCTAATGATTTAACATCTCATTATAATGTAAAACAATCACTAAATTAAATTGAAAACATAAAATTAAAGGAAAAACAAAAAATAAAACCAACCCCCCCCCCAAACATTTAGTACCGGTTGGTGTTACCAACCGGTACTAATGGTCTACCCGCACCCGGGCCTGTCTCGTGCCACGTGATGGCACTTTAGCGCCGGTTCGTGCCGAACCGGTACTAAAGGGGGGGCCTTTAGTCCCCACCCTTTAGTGCCGGTTATGGAACCGGCACTAAAGGCCCTTACGAACCGGCGCTAGAGCCCGATTATGCACTAGTGACGCGCCCACAGAGCACAACGTCAACGGCCGCCAGTACGACATGGAGCTGCACATGGTGCACCAGAACACCCACAACAAGGCCACCGTCATGAGCGTCTTCTTTTTAAAAAAAAAAGGGTCCCCCCCCCCCCGCTTTATATTATAAAGCATGACCACCAAGCATCTGACAACATAGAGGTTCAAATGTAAAGCAGAAAACAGCAATGGTAGCAGCAAGGAGATAAGGAAGATTCAGCTGGGGGCACAGCGGAACAAGCCCCAATACAAAATAAGAAAGCTAAGAGCTAATCTGGCTCCGGGGGTGGTGGTGGAGACGGCGGTGCCATCGTGGCTGCAGTGGAGCAAAGACCCATGAAGATGACGTCAATGTTGTCCTGGTCGCGCTGCTTGCTAAGTGGTCTCCATGGCTGTAAGAATCCACACAATTTGAAGACAGCGTCAATAACGCGGCAAGGTATCACGTGCTCGATGACTAGTTTATTGCACACGTTCCAGAGGGTCCAAGAAAGGGCACCCATGGCCACCCATAGGGAGGGGCGCCTTATACAAGGGAAACTAAGGATTTCCCGGAACATGTCCGGGAGATTATCACGGCACCATACCCCCTCCAACTACCTTCCAGAAGCAAGTCCAGAGGAACCTTGCTGCCGGACACTGAAAGAAAATATGGTTGGAGTCTTCCGGGATTCCACACAAAGGGCATAGCCCATCACCCGGGCCATTCCGCTTAAGCACTTCTGTGCCCGAAGGCAGGCGACCAGGGGCCCATTGCCACAGGAAGATACGAATCTTCAGTGGCAATTTGATCTCCCATGGGACCGTAAGCTCGGTGGGGCCCGGAGTAGCTACAATGGCATGATGCAGGGATTTAGTGGTAAACATGCCACTTGGCTCGAGGTGCCCATGACCCCTTTCCGCACAAGCTGGAGGCATACCTGGACATGATCGCCAAGCAGCCAGAGAGGGGGGAGGAGGTGGGCGTGGTGGACGCCCGGGGCGCGAGAGGCGGGGCTAGCATGTACTACCGCTACGTGGGCTCCCTCACCACCCCACCCTGCTCCCAAGGGGTCATCTCGGCCATCGGTAAAGTGGTTTCATACTTTTAGACTAGTCATGTGGAGAGTAATTTAAACTAACATGCATATGTTACTATCTTCATGGTGGGTAGTGTTATAGGAATGGTAACATAGATGTCTTCATTTATTATCTTGAAGAGTCATCTCGCAGCGAAAAGCGCTATGTGATGGTAAACATATTATGTTACTCTATTTACCTCTTTACTCATTAACTAATTATCACATCATCATTTTTGCTTATGTGACACTTATGTTACTAGTAGTACCTTTGTTACTTCCACTATGACCAGTCCTTCACGCAATGGCGCCTCCACCTCTAATTGTTTGTGAATTGTACGTGAGGGGATTAATTGTTTGTGAAACTTGTGCTTTCTCTTGCCGTTTCTGCAGGTTCGCACCGTGTCGCGGCACCAGCTGGAGCTTCTCCGGGAGGCCGTCCATGATGCAAGTTCTTTTTGTTTTTAAATGCAAGTCCTTTTTTTCCTCAAAAAAAAAACTCTATATTTAATTCAGTTGACTAAAACATGGCTAAAATTCCAAAGTGATATGAAAGCTGCCTTTAATTCAGTTGATGTCAACCGTGGGGTAATTTTAGTTTCAGTCAGCTAAAAGAAAGGAAAACTCGGACTGATTTCCTTCCACCGTGCAGGAAATGGATAAGAACGCGAGGCCTCGTCAGGAGCTCAACAATAGAGACATCAGCATGTTCCAGCCTATCCAGCAGAATAGAAATTGATTATTATGGGGTTCTTGGCTTTGATTGGTTTGGTACTTGGGCAGCCAGAGAGATGAAGTTGCATATTGTATACCTTCTTTTGTACTTCTTTCTCTCAATTTCGATGTCTTATAGCCTGTTAGATCAACTCTAACGAAACACTTATAATCCAGTCCAACATAGAAAGTTTACCCCTATTGGAACATGCATTTATCTTCCTCGATGAGTATGGCAGAATCCAACCTCCGTTCGTCCTTTAAACTGGGGCTCCATGGCTGCCAACCGACGGAGCAAGAACAGAGACCACCCTCTCCTCCTATTTGGAGCTCCATGGCCGCCATTCGACAGGCGCACTGCCGTCGTTGCCTCCTCACAGCCTCACCTGGGAGAGCGCAGGCGCCAACATCGCCCACAACCTGCCTCATGTTCAGTCAACAAGCTGTAGTTCAATTAGGTCCGTTGCTCCTCTTACATGCAGAAAATGGGAAGATCATGGTCTTCTCTCATTCTTTTCTGAACAATATATACACTGTAGGTATGCGAGAAAAAAAATTGTATTGCTTGGAAAAAAATATGCGAAATTGGCAGGCATCAATTTGACCAGGTTTACAAGCTACTAGATGTGCATTTTTAAGATGCAGTAGTCATACTTTCTACTGGAATTTGACTTATAATTCTAAAGATTTCCTGAGCAACAGAATGCAGCTGCAACTTGAATTTTTTTATGTCAATTGGAACGAACACATCTGTTTCTAGAATGTTGACCTGTTTCTGTATGCAAAATGAACTATTGTGCTTTATAAAGCTGACAAGGAATGTTTGCTTAATGTCTTTCTAGTTTCTTTCATTTGAACCATAATGAAGATGATACGGTCAAATTATTTGAGGTGATTCATCCTGGTTTATTTTCTCATTGTCATATGAAGTGCCAAATATCAATTTTCTACATTTGCTGCCAAAATTTTACAAAATAGCTTCAGTTATTTATTGGTGTGCACCTTTTTATATATAGGATGACTGTCCCTTCGCTGGTTATTCTTTTATGTTTTCAAATGAGAAACATAGCTAATTACTCACCTTTCAGGGGGAGAGCTGTTATAATCCTCACATTCCACGAGTTCCAGACCTATTGAATTAGCGAGGTTTGGTCTAAGAAAGTGAGGTTGCTCGTGTAATTTTCATAGGTTATCGAATCCCTTTGATAGGGGTTAAAGGAGATGGTGGCTTCAACTATGCCTCAAGAGATTTAGCAGCCCTTTGGTTGGTTACTGAATAATAAAATTGACATTTTTTCCATACCTCACTCTTTCTTGGTGTTCCTGTTTTCTGTAGAATCGAAGTGGTATATTTCATAGTTGATGCAGTTCTGCCGTTGTAGGTGTGCTTTTCTCGTACAGCGAGGAGAGTTCTATTTTTCGAAAAACATACAGTAAGGATAGTTCAGCAGAAACTTTCATGAAGTAATAGTGATGTATTATCTATGCCCGTGACATTGTTCTAGCTTTCACGAAGTGGTATCGAGGAACGTGTTGCTTGATGAAGGATCAGGGTAGATAGTTTAAGTGGAACATGCAAAAGTATCGAAATTCGTGGGCAGTCTGCTGCTTCTTTTAGGGGAGGTGATGGTGGTTCCCTTTATTGGTATCGAATAATAGTTACATTGTTTATGAGGTTACATTGAGAAAAGCTCAGGGTTCATTGGCCCAATTACAATGGTTATTACTGTAAAAACAAAAGCTAGCTAGCTCTTGTGTCGTCTCATTCGCTTCCCTTCGATGGTGCTTGCATTTGATCTTCCAATTTGATTTACAACTTAAGCATTAGTTTGTGAAGCGGACGGATTGATGAAGCGCATAGTGGTCGAGGGAGAGACATGATGCAAGAGAGTAACTTTAGCGCTTGTTGCGACGCCCAGTCATTACTTGCCCTTTCTCTTCAGCAAAGCACATACATGTACGTACAAACGAGAGATGGGGTGAGTTTGAAGTTCATAATCCAATCTAAGCATCACATAAGTGAGTTATAACTTTGAAACTGTTTTTTTTTCTATAGGAATAACCCGTTAGTATTTGATTGAATACTTTGAACCAGTTACTATTTTTAAAATAGGGTGTCGTGAGTCTTCTTCATTCATGTTTTCTCCCGTTGCATCGCACGGGCATTTGTTTATTATTGTTTTGCTATGGTTCATTGCAAATATGCTTTCACTATGTTGATCAAATCGTTTAGAAACTGTACCATAGAGGCATTGTGTGGGTTTTGATTTGGTTCTTATGAAGCAATCCGTTTTTTGGCATCAAACCTTTTACATAACTGGTATGTAAAAACGTTTTGCACGGAGTCCCCCGCATGGGCCGTCCCAAGCATAGGGACCTACAATACTATGCTGTGCGCGCTCTAGAAGACACAGTGCGTCCGTTTAGGCTGGGCCATGTGTGAGTGCCTGTTTTTTTAGTTTAGTTTTTTATTTTTATGTTCTGTTTTTATTTATTTTCTACTCTAAATAATTTGGAACTTTAAAAAACTTTAGAAAAAATTAAAAATATGAATTTTGAAATACAATGTTCGAGAAAAGAAAAAATGCTCAGGATATTTCTAAAAATGTTCGCAATTGGAAAAAAATGTTCGTAAAATGAAAATATCTATGGTTTTGAAGAAAAAAAGTACGTGTATTATAAATTAATGAAATTGAAAACAATGTTTGCTAATTCAAAAAAAATCATGCATATTAAAAAATGTCCTTAAATTTTATAAATTGTTTGTGAATTACAAAAGAGTTTATTGATTCATAAAACGTTTGTTGATTCAGAAAGTGTTCATGCATTTCAGTTTTTTTGTGAATTTAAAAATTCCACCAATTTCGAAAAGAATGTTCGCCTATTCTAGAATTGTTCGCCGATTCAAAAGAAAATGCTTAAAAACCATTCGCAATATAACAAATGTTCACAATTTTGCAAAAATGTTTGTAAATAGTAAAAAATGTTCCCAAATTTGTAAAAATGTTCACGATTGATCAAAGGTATGTAGTTAAATAGTAATACTTCTGAGTCTTTGTGACTATGCTCGTGTGAATTTTGAAGAATTAACTGCCGGGGTGGATTGGAATATTATAGTATGTTTTTAATAAACATTCTTGCAATTCAGAATAATTCTATGAATTATCAAAGTTTTTTACAACCACGATATTTTTTCGAAATGTGAACATTGCCTCAATTTGTGAATAAATTAAAAAAAGTAATATTTTCTTGCATTTGTGAACAAATTTTCAAAATCACGCAATGAGGTGTGAACAAAATGTGGTCATCACCACTGAAGATTATCATTTTTTTCCTATTGCAACGCACGGACCCTTTTGCTAATTATAGCAAATATTTCCTAGCTTGACTTTCGTAACCTCGAAACGAAGCGAAGATTACAGATGGTTTACGGCCGGCCGATGCTAGCAATGGACCCATATGGGTTAGTAGGATGCCCAAAAAGTGGTCTTTCGGAATTACGTGCTTGGATGCTCAAAAAGTGGTCTTCTGGAATTATGTGCTAGCGTATCAGGTTAGTTGGAGCACCGGAAAGTTGCCTTGTGGAGTTATATGCATGTCATTTTCGACGCCTTCAGTATATTATAATATTGTATTCAGGCTACTCTGGAACTACTTTTCTCATTGATGAGGAGAGGATATTTATTACTCATGTTATTTCACCACCTTTTGATATTCTTAAGTTTGGATCCTTTTGCTTTGCAATACCTTCTATGGATGAGGTGAAGCCCAATTTTAGAACACCACCAATGGGTTTCGGCAGGGCCAAATAGGAGTGACTCAAAATAATTGGTTACCCCGTTTCTATCTAGGCCATGTCATGGGCCATAGATTTTTATATTTTAGTTGTGTTATTTTAATTTGGTTTCGGCATATCCCATCCGAATAGTTTTAGTTTTAGGGTTTACCTATATAAGTAGCCGCAGGCCATTGTAATAGGGGAGTTGAATTTTCGAGTTAAGAATAGACAGGAAAAATGTCCCACGTCGGGGACGCCGATATCGTTTGTTTTGCGTGCTGATTCGTAAGAATCTGTTCTACGGTTTGTGGAGTAGGTCTAATCTGCTCAACAATCGAAGTCACTTATTGGTTCAATCGTTTGGTCTGAAAGATTGAGCCAAAAACCCTAGAACCCCTACTTGATCATTTATCATTTTGGTATCAGATTCGTTGGGTTTCTCACGGCAATTTTTATGCTGAGATTTGCTGCCGGGGCCTTTGGCGAACACACCGTTTCTGTGTTTGATCGTTCTGCTGGAGGCGTCGTAGTTTTCCGCTTCGTGAAGCTTCACCATCGCTTTTATTTCTGCCAAGAAGACCTATGTCCCCACGAACCGTGCTGGGGATGTTGTTCCGATCGAGAAGGACTTGAGTCCTGCTGCTGTTTGTTGTGGTCCGAGTCAGCCCCAATTCTGATTGTCCGAGTCCACTTTTTGCTGGGTTGTTGATTTCTTTTTGTCAACTAAGTCGTACAGGGAGTAGCGTCACACAAACCGAAGCACACACCCCTTCGTTCTTAGCCTGGCCCATTTAATTTTTTTTTAACCTTCAAAAAACAGGTGCATGAAGTAGGTTTTGAACTATGGACCTCTTGGATTGCCTCAATCCTCTATGACCAACTAGAACAACTCACATGTTGTATCTAATTACTTTTTTAGTCTTTTGCTTTTGTTTGGCTTTTTTCTTCATTTTATTTGTTTTTTATTTTCTTTATTTCTTCTTCTTCTTCTTTTCTCTTTTCTTTTCAATTTTCTTAAATTCATGAACTTTTTCAAATCCATGAACTAAATTTTTGAATCCCTGATTTTTAAATGAATTTTTTTTGCAAACGTTTTCAAGTTCATGAACTTTTTAGTAAAATTTTGAATTTTTCAAATCAATGAACTTTTTAAAATTCATGAAACTTTTTGTCCAATTCATTAACTTTTTCGACAAATTCATTAACTTTTTGTAAATCGATGAACTTTTTTAATTTCATGTATTGTTTGGTCACATTCGTGTACTTTTATCAAATCGGTGATTTTTTAGAAAAACATGTGAACTTTTCTTTTATCTTAGGATGGGCGGTAGAATTCGAAAACTCGGTTTTCTCCATTCCAATTATTTTAAATTTTGGTTAGCAAAACCATAAGCTGAAATGAACGGGGGAAGAAAGTAACGGATAATTTGATTAAACGGATTATTCGGTTCGGTGTTCAGTTTACACCAAGCAAACTCGTCAAATGTGTTGCTTTGTATTATGACACTCCGTCGCATTATACAGTAAAGCTCTGTGCCCTCATTTTCATAGCTTAGTGGGGTGGGACTAAATTGGGCGCTATGAGTGGCTAGGCGCACACCTCACCGAAAGGCTCACGCATGTTTGGGCCTTCGTGGCTGGTTCAGCACATGTGGTCAGAGCGAGCTTCACTTGCTACATGGCGTGGGCTTGTCCGCTTGGGTCCTTAGTTCCACTCACTACAACGGCAGTTTCTGTTTTTTTATTAATTCATTTATCTCAACCCAACTCTTGCAAGCTGGTGGGAATGCCCATTATAGGCATCCATGTCTGCCTTGAATGACTTCCGACACCATATGCATATTGTGACACGTCTGGCCATTTATCGATCTTTTTTCACCGGGAAAACTTCAGAAAATGCAAAACTTATGAGAAACACAGACAACTTGGCATAGTGCTTTGAATTGATCATACAAAGCCATGGAAAAATTAGGGCAATTTCAAGGATGTCGAGATACGAATGTGTTCTCATATGGAGCCTTCTGGCCTACCCGGACACCCTATATTGAACATGGTCTAGTTTTGGACATCTTTGAAATGAACCCATCTTTTGTAGGAAGGTGGGCATGCCCATAGTAGGAATTCATGCCAGATTTGAACGATTTCCGATACCATATGCAAGTTTCTACACGTCTGCCCATTTATCTGTCTTTTTTCACCGGGAAAACTCCAGAAAATGCAAAACTTGTCGAAAAGCCAAAAAACTTGGCATGGTGCCTTGAATTGGTCATACAAGGCCATGGGAAAATTTTGGGTCCATTTCAAGGATGTCGAGAAACAACGTGCTCTCAGACATAGCCTTCTGGCTACCGAAACACACTCTGTTCGACATGGTCTATTTTCGGACATCGTTGAAATGACCCGAACTTTTGCAAGCAAGTGAGCATGCCTATTATAGGAACTTATGTCAGGTTTGAATGATTTCCAACACCATACGAAAGTTGCGACATGTCCGGCTATTTATCGGCCATTTTTTACCAACAAAACTCCAGAAAATGCAAGGCTTGTCGAAAACTCAAACAACTTGACATGGTGCCTTCATTGGTCATAGAAGGCCATGAGAAAATTTCAAGGATATCAAGAAACAGTGTTCTCTCAGACGAAACCTTCTGACCTACCCGGACACCCTCCGTTGAACATAGTCTAGTTTTGGACATTTTTTAAATGACCCCAATTTCTTCAAGCATGTGGGAATGTCCATGGTAGGCATCATTCCAGGTTTGAACGATTTCAAACACCGTATGCAAGTTGCAACACGTACAGCCATTTATCGGCCTTTTTGATCGAGAAAATTCCAGAATTTTTTTTTGTCTAAAACAGAAAAAAAAAGTTGCCATGGTGCCTTAAATTTGTCATATAAGCATATGAAAAAAAATAGGTTCACTTGACGCATGTCGGGCAAGAACATGCTCTCAGACAGAGCATTATGGCCAACTGGACACACTACGTTGGACATGGTGTTTTCTTGGATATTCTTGAAATGAAGCTAACTTTGGCAAGTAGGTGGGCATGCCCATGGAAGGCACCATATCAGGTTTTGAAGGTAAAAGGTATTTAAAATCAAAATTTAAACATATATTTTAAAATGCTATGTTATGTTTTCAACATAACTAATAAATACAAAGGGATAAAATTGAAAACATTAAATGCTTTTTAAAGCACTTAATAAATATTTGAAGTTAAAAAATTAAAATCATAATTTAAGAGAGTTACTTAAAACTATTATTTTGATATTCCAATTTTTTCAACAAGTTCAAAAAGAAAAATAAAGTTTAAAAAGGAGAAAAATGAATTAACAAAAAGAGAAAGAAGAAAAACCGAAAAATAGGAAGAAAAAAAGCATAGGCCTTGGCTGAACTAGGACACGCAAATCACTTTGGTAGGGCGCCTGTTGGGCCAAGGTAAGCGCTCGCAGATTTGAAATAGTTGAACGAATCAAAAAATGTCTCTGTTTTCAAAATTCTTTCACAAATCCAAAAAATATCCCCCTTTTACAAGTTTTTCAGAAACTCACATTCATTTGGGGGAGTTTTAAATAATGTTTGGTCTTTCAAATTCTTTTCCAAATTTCAGAAATATTCATGTTTTAAAAAACAATATACACAAATAAAAAATGTTTTGGGAAATTCACAAAAAAACGTTTCAAATTTTTGCTCCTATTTTTTCGTGGGTTTTTAATATTCCATTTTTTTTACCTTTTCAAAAATGTTTCAAATTTTCTAAAAATGGTTCGTGTTCAAAATTTTGTTCGTTCTTTGAAAAAAAATGTTGTCTTTTTAGATTGTCAGTAATTTTGAAAGACACAAACAATTTTTTTAAATAACTGTATAATTTTTTAATGTGAGTATTTGTAATTTCTTGATTTTTTCAAAAGCTAACATTTTTTGAAATTGTGTGGCGCCGTCTATTTGAGGAGGTCCTAGTATGCACCTTAAGCACCGGATAATGTGCAAGCTCGCTCCTCTGCACAAACTTTGCATGCTCGCTCTCTAGCATTGAAAAAAGTTCATAAATTTGAAAAAGTTAAGAAGTTTGAAATACAGTTCATGAATTTGAAAATTGTTCATGAGATCAATTTTAAAAAATTAATGGACTTGAAAAGAGTTCACAAGTTTGAAAAATGTTTTTGAATTTAAAAAAAATTATGAGTTAAAATTTTAAAAAGATCATGATTTTGAAAAATGTCTAAGAATTTGAAATTTTGGTTACTTGTAAATATTTTAAATTTTTCATGAATTTTAAAAAATTTCACAACTTTAAAAAATTCACAATTTGGAAATAGTTTGTGGATTTAAAAAAATGCTTCCTGATTTCTTAAAATTTCACAAACCCAAAAGAAAGTTCGTGACAAATAACAGTGAAAAGGGAAAAAACAAAATGGCGAAATAAAGAAAAAAAACCAAGCTAAAACCGCGCATAAAAAACCAAAAGAAAAATCGCCTGGAAAAACCATGCAGAACAATAACCGGAAATGTAGACAAGAAGAAGAAAAAGAAGTGGAACTATGCCCAACAAGGTACCTATCCAAGCTGGTAAATGTAGTCTGGCATAATACTTTCGGTACTAGTTCGAATCTCAAGTGTTGCAATATTTTTTGAAGCTAAAAATGGAAAAAAAATTGTAAATGGGACGAGCCCAGGACAAACCCTATAACCTGCGCCAAATAGGAGTTGGGCTACTATACAACTTATACATATAAAAGTGGATACGATCGGTAAAAGGTCGATATTGCCCTTTTATGCGTCATAGTGAGGGGGGGGGGGGGTTGTATCAAAGTGGGACTCAGTTAAGGTTTTGATCTTATACCTGGCTACGTATGAGCAGACCCAGATCAAGAGAGACTAATTAAATTCGGGTCGTGCGCACCACAACATTGTGCTAGTTATTGTTTGGAAATTGGTGATGTATCCAATTCCGACCTATGTCAGTACTCCATTAATGGTGAAGAATTAGCTCCTTAATTTTTTTTACAATATATGGTCGAAGGAGGAGATCATAGGTCAGGTAGATGACGATGTTGTTTATCATTTTTGTTTTTACTCATTTATATTTCATACTTTTTATTATTATTTCAAGTAAAACTTATTGTCGTCACGATGTCGCGGCAATTCTCATGATTTGGGGGGTTTTGTGGATCAAGGCGTATGTGAAGGATCTAGGTACGAGATTTCACACCAGAGATTTTACCCATGTTTGGGCCCTTCACTTCGAGATAATACCCCACTCCTGCTTGATGTTTTAATCGAGTCTCATATGAGCAATGTGAGAGTACAGTTATCTCTCTGGATCTTGCGTATCTTGTATTGGACTTGTCAAGCTATCCATATTTATCTAGATTCTCACCTAACCTCGCCTTATATAGTGTGATGAGGCTCGGCCGAGTGACCAAGCAATGAAGATGACTTGTTGGCACCATTGGTAACGCCTGCTATAATGACCATGAACGGTCCAATAGGGTGGACGTGGATCAACTTGATGGCTTTAAGGCGTTGACCCAGATGGGTGGCTTCCTTTAATGCACTTGGGCCATTCTAGGCCTGGTCCGAATCCTTGCTAAGTGATGGTGTCTGAGGGTTACTAACCACGTCGGCTCCCAGACACGGGCTTGGCTGAGGACCCCAAACGACCAACCAGTGGGCCACATTCATCAAGCCTCATGAACTAATTGAGATCGAATCTTCCGAAGACTTGGCACATACTCCATGGCACGAATGCAATCTTTTGGCATGTTTATCTTCAGCTATAACCGACCTATGTGTAACCCTAGGTACCCCCGGTGTCTATATAAATCGAGGGGTTTAGACCATAGAGGCCAACTCATTCATACATGATCTCGACTTAGATCAACATGTACTTTATACCCCATCCACAATCAATACAAACAAATCAGGACATAGGGTTTTATTTCTTTGAGGGGGCCTAAACCGGGTTAAACATCGTGTCCCTCTCTGTCTTGTTATCCTTGTTCCAAGGCTACCAACTCAGGACCCCCTACTGTTGGAAATATGCCCTAGAGGCAATAATAAATGGTTATTATTATATTTCTTTGTTCATGGTAATCGTCTATCATTCATGCTATAATTGTATTGTACGGAAATCGTAATACATGTGTGAATGCATAGACCACAACGTGTCCCTAGTAAGCCTCTAGTTGACTAGCTCGTTGATCAACAGATAGTCATGGTTTCCTGACTATGGACATTGGATGTCATTGATAACGGGATCACATCATTAGGAGAATGATGTGATGGACAAGACCCAATCCTAAGCATAGCATAAAAGATCGTGTAGTTTCGTTTGCTAGAGCTTTTCCAATGTCAAGTATCTTTTCCTTAGACCATGAGATCGTGCAACTCCCGGATACCGTAGGAGTGCTTTGGGTGTGCCAAACGTCACAACGTAACTGGGTGACTATAGGTGCACTACGGGTATCTCCGAAAGTGTCTGTTGGGTTGGCACAGATCGAGACTGGGATTTGTCACTCCGTGTGACGGAGAGGTATCTCTGGGCCCACTCGGTAATGCATCATCATAATGAGCTCAATGTGACTAAGGCGTTAGTCACGGGATCATGCATTGCGGTACAAGTAAAGAGACTTGCCGGTAACGAGATTGAACAAGGTATTGGGATACCGACGATCGAATCTCGGGCAAGTAACATACCGATTGACAAAGGGAATTGCATACGGGATTGACTGAATCCTCGACATCGTGGTTCATCCGATGAGATCATCGTGGAACATGTGGGAGCCAACATGGGTATCCAGATCCCGCTGTTGGTTATTGACCGGAGAGGCGTCTCGGTCATGTCTGCATGTCTCCCGAACCCGTAGGGTCTACACACTTAAGGTTCGGTGACGCTAGGGTTGTAGAGATATATGTATGCGGAAACCCGAAAGTTGTTCGGAGTCCCGGATGAGATCCCGGACATCACGAGAGGTTCCGGAATGGTCCGGAGGTGAAGAATTATATATAGGAAGTCAAGTTTCGGCCACCGGGAAAGTTTCGGGGGTTACCGGTATTGTACCGGGACCACCGGAAGGGTCCCGGGGGTCCACCGGGTGGGGCCACCTATCCCGGAGGGCCCCATGGGCTGAAAGTGGAAGGGAACCAGCCCCTAGTGGGCTGGGCGCCCCCCCTTGGGCCTCCCCCCATGCGCCTAGGGTTGGGAACCCTAGGGTGGGGGGGCTTTCCCCTTGCCTTGGGGGGCAAGGCAACCCCTTTCCCCCTTTGGCCGCCGCCCCCCTTGGAGATCCCATCTCCCAGGGCCGGCGCCCCCCCAGGGGCCTATATAAAGGGAGGGGGAGGGAGGGCAGCAACAAGACAGCCTTGGGCGCCTCCCTCCTCCCCTGCAACACCTCTCTCTCTCTCGCAGAAGCTCGGCGAAGCCCTGCCGGAGACCCGCTACATCCACCACCACGCCGTCGTGCTGCTGGATCTCCATCAACCTCTCCTTCCCCCTTGCTGGATCAAGAAGGAGGAGACGTCTCTGCACCGTACGTGTGTTGAACGCGGAGGTGCCGTCCGTTCGGCACTCGGTCATCGGTGATTTGGATCACGGCGAGTACGACTCCGTCATCCACGTTCATTGGAACGCTTCCGCTCGCGATCTACAAGGGTATGTAGATGCACTCCCTTCCCCTCATTGCTAGTATACTCCATAGATGCATCTTGGTGAGCGTAGGAAAATTTTAAATTATGCTACGATTCCCAACAGTGGCATCATGAGCCAAGCCTATGCGTAGTTACTATGCACGAGTAGAACACAAAGAAGTTGTGGGCGTTGATGTTGCCAATTCTTCTTGCCGCTACTAGTCGTTTCTTGTTTCGGCGGCATTGTAGGATGAAGCGGCCCGGACCGACCTTACACGTACGCTTACGTGAGACAGGTTCCACCGATTGACATGCACTAGTTGCATAAGGTGGCTAGCGGGTGTCTGTCTCTCCTACTTTAGTCGGAACGGATTCGATGAAAAGGGTCCTTATGAAGGGTAAATAGAAATCGGCAAATCACGTTGTGGTCATACGTAGGTAAGAAAACGTTCTTGCTAGAAACCTACAAACCACGTAAAAACTTGCAACAACAATTAGAGGACGTCTAACTTGTTTTTGCAGCAAGTGCTATGTGATGTGATATGGCCAGAAGATGTGATGAATGATATATGTGATGTATGAGATTGATCATATTCTTGTAATAGGAATCACGACTTGCATGTCGATGAGTATGACAACCGGCAGGAGCCATAGGAGTTGTCTTTATTATTTTGCATGACCTGCGTGTCATTGAATAACGCCATGTAAATTACTTTACTTTGTTGCTAAACGCGTTAGCCATAGAAGTAGAAGTAATCGTTGGCGTGACGACTTCATGAAGACACAATGATGGAGATCATGATGATGGAGATCATGGTGTCATGCCGGTGACGAAGATGATCATGGTGCCCCGAAGATGGAGATCAAAGGAGCATAATGATATTGGCCATATCATGTCACTATTTGATTGCATGTGATGTTTATCATGTTTTTGCATCTTATTTGCTTAGAACGACGGTAGTAAGTAAGATGATCCCTTATAATAATTTCAAGAAAGTGTTCACCCTAACTGTGCACCGTTGCGAAGGTTCGTTGTTTCGAAGCACCACGTGATGATCGGGTGTGATAGATTCTAACGTTCGAATACAACGGGTGTTGACGAGCCTAGCATGTACAGACATGGCCTCGGAACACACGCAATACACTTAGGTTGACTTGACGAGCCTAGCATGTACAGACATGGCCTCGGAACACGGAGGACCGAAAGGTCGAGCATGAGTCGTATAGAAGATATGATCAACATGGAGATGTTCACCGATCTTGACTAGTCCGTCTCACGTGATGATCGGACACGGCCTAGTTAAACTCGGATCATGTTTCACTTAGATGACTAGAGGGATGTCTATCTGAGTGGGAGTTCATTAAATAATTTGATTAGATGAACTCAATTATCATGAACTTAGTCTAAAATCTTTACACTATGTCTTGTAGATCAAATGGCCAACGTTGTCCTCAATTTCAACGCGTTCCTAGAGAAAACCAAGCTGAAAGATGATGGCAGCAACTATACGGACTGGGTCCGGAACCTGAGGCTCATCCTCATAGTAGCCAAGAAATATTATGTCTTAGAAGCACCGCTAGGTGATGCACCAATCCCACAGAACCAAGACGTTATGAACGCTTGGCAATCACGTGCTGATGATTACTCCCTCGTTCAGTGCGGCATGCTTTACAGCTTAGAACCGGGTCTCCAAAAGCGTTTTGAGAAACATGGAGCATATGAGATGTTCGAGGAGCTGAAACTGGTTTTTCAAGCTCATGCCCGGGTCGAGAGATATGATGTCTCCGACAAGTTCTTCAGCTGTAAAATGGAGGAGAACAGTTCTGTTAGTGAGCACATACTCAGAATGTCTGGGTTGCATAACCGCTTGTCTCAGCTGGGAGTTAATCTTCCGGATGACACGGTCATTGACAGAATCCTCCAGTCGCTTCCACCAAGCTACAAGAGCTTTGTGATGAACTACAATATGCAGGGGATGGAAAAGACCATTCCCGAGGTATATTCAATGCTGAAATCAGCGGAAGGGGAGATCAGAAAAGAACATCAAGTGTTGATGGTGAATAAAACCACTAAGTTCAAGAAGGGCAAGGGTAAGAAGAACTTCAAGAAGGACGGCAAGGGAGTTGCCGCGCCCGGTAAACCAGTTACTGGGAAGAAGTCAAAGTATGGACCCAAGCCCGAGACTGGGTGCTTTTATTGCAAGGGAAGTGGTCACTGGAAGCGGAACTGCCCCAAATACTTAGCGGACAAGAAGAAGGCCGGCAACACCAAAGGTATATGTGATATACATGTAATTGATGTGTACCTTACCAGTACTCGTAGTAGCTCCTGGGTATTTGATACCGGTGCGGTTGCTCATATTTGTAACTCAAAACAGGAACTACGGAATAAACGGAGACTGGCAAAGGACGAGGTGACGATGCGCGTCGGGAATGGTTCCAAGGTCGATGTGATCGCCGTCGGCATGCTACCTCTGCATCTACCCACGGGATTAGTTTTAAACCTCAATAATTGTTATTTAGTGCCAGCTTTGAGCATGAACATTGTATCTGGATCTCGTTTAATTCGAGATGGCTACTCATTTAAATCCGAGAATAATGGTTGTTCTATTTATTTGAGAGATATGTTTTATGGTCATGCCCCGCTGGTCAATGGTTTATTTTTGATGAATCTCGAACGTGATGTTACACATGTTCATAGTGTGAATACCAAAAGATGTAAAGTTGATAACAATAGTCCCACATACTTGTGGCACTGCCGCCTTGGTCACATTGGTGTCAAGTGCATGAAGAAGCTCCATGCAGATGGACTTTTGGAGTCTCTTGATTACGAATCATTTGACACGTGCGAACCATGCCTCATGGGTAAGATGACCAAGACTCCGTTCTCCGGAACAATGGAGCGAGCAACCAACTTATTGGAAATCATACATACCGATGTGTGTGGTCCAATGAGTGTTGAGGCTCGCGGAGGATATCGTTATGTTCTCACTCTCACTGATGATTTAAGTAGATATGGGTATGTCTACCTAATGAAACCCAAGTCTGAAACCTTTGAAAGGTTCAAGGAATTTCAGAGTGAGGTTGAGAATCAACGTGACAGGAGAATAAAATTCTTACGATCAGATCGTGGTGGAGAATATTTAAGTCACGAGTTTGGTGCACACTTAAGGAAATGTGGAATAGTTTCACAACTCACGCCGCCTGGAACACCTCAGAGAAATGGTGTGTCCGAACGTCGTAATCGCACTCTATTGGATATGGTGCGATCTATGATGTCTCTTACCGATTTACCGCTCTCATTTTGGGGCTATGCTTTAGAGACTGCCGCATTCACTTTAAATAGGGCTCCGTCGAAATCCGTTGAGACGACACCGTATGAATTATGGTTTGGGAAGAAACCTAAGCTGTCGTTTCTAAAAGTTTGGGGATGCGATGCTTATGTCAAGAAACTTCAACCTGAAAAGCTCGAACCCAAGTCGGAAAAATGCGTCTTCATAGGATACCCTAAGGAAACTATTGGGTATACCTTCTACCTCAGATCCGAAGGCAAGATCTTCGTTGCCAAGAACGGGTCCTTTCTGGAGAAGGAGTTTCTCTCGAAAGAATTGAGTGGGAGGAAAGTGGAACTTGATGAGGTGATAGTCACCCCTTCCGAACCGGAAAGTAGCGCAGCGCGGGAAAATGTTCCTGTGGTTCCTACACCGACTGGGGAGGAAGTTAATGATGATGATCATGAAGCTTCGGATCAAGTTACTGAACTTCGTAGGTCCACAAGGACACGTTCCGCACCAGAGTGGTACGGCAACCCTGTCCTGGAAATCATGTTGTTAGACAACGGTGAACCTTCGAACTATGAAGAAGCGATGGCGGGCCCGGATTCCGACAAATGGCTAGAAGCCATGAAATCCGAGATAGAATCCATGTATGAAAACAAAGTATGGACTTTGACTGACTTGCCCGATGAGCGGCGAGCCATAGAAAACAAATGGATCTTTAAGAAGAAGACGGACGCAGATGGTAATGTGACCATCTACAAAGCTCGACTTGTCGCTAAGGGTTATCGACAAGTTCAAGGGGTTGACTACGATGAGACTTTCTCACCCGTAGCGAAGTTGAAGTCCGTCCGAATCATGTTAGCAATTGCCGCATACTATGATTATGAGATATGGCAGATGGACGTCAAAACGGCATTCCTTAACGGCTTCCTTAAGGAAGAGTTGTATATGATGCAGCCGGAAGGTTTTGTTGATCCTAAGAATGCTAACAAAGTATGCAAGCTCCAGCGCTCAATCTATGGGCTGGTGCAAGCATCTCGGAGTTGGAACATTCGCTTTGATGAGATGATCAAAGCGTTTGGGTTTACACAGACTTATGGAGAAGCCTGTGTTTACAAGAAAGTGAGTGGGAGCTCTGTAGCATTTCTCATATTATATGTGGATGACATACTATTGATGGGAAATGATATAGAATTCTTGGAAAGTATTAAGGCCTATTTGAATAAGTATTTTTCAATGAAGGACCTTGGAGAAGCTGCTTATATATTAGGCATCAAGATCTATAGAGATAGATCAAGACACCTCATTGGTCTTTCACAGAGTACATACCTTGACAAGATATTGAAGAAGTTCAATATGGATCAGTCCAAGAAGGGGTTCTTGCCTGTATTGCAAGGTGCGCAATTGAGCACGGCTCAATGCCCGACCACGACAGAAGATATAGAAAAGATGAGTGTCATCCCCTATGCCTCGGCCATAGGGTCTATTATGTATGCCATGCTGTGTACCAGACCTGATGTAAACCTTGCCGTAAGTTTGGTAGGAAGGTACCAAAGTAATCCCGGCAAGGAACACTGGACAGCGGTCAAGAATATCCTGAAGTACCTGAAGAGGACTAAGGATATGTTTCTCGTTTATGGAGGTGACGAAGTGCTCGTCGTAAAGGGTTACGTCAACGCTAGCTTCGACACAGATCTGGATGACTCGAAGTAACAAACCGGATATGTGTATATATTGAATGGAGGAGCAGTAAGCTGGTGCAGTTGCAAGCAAAGCGTCGTGGCGGGATCTACATGTGAAGCGGAGTACATGGCAGCCTCGGAGGCAGCACAGGAAGCAGTCTGGATGAAGGAGTTCATTACCGACCTAGGGGTGATTCCCAATGCGTCGGGCCCGATGACTCTCTTCTGTGACAACACTGGAGCTATTGCCCTTGCGAAGGAGCCCAGGTTTCACAGGAAGACCAGGCATATCAAGCGTCGCTTCAACTCCATTCGTGGAAGTGTTCAAAATGGAGACATAGATATTTGTAAAGTACATACGGACCTGAATGTAGCAGATCCGTTGACTAAACCTCTCCCTAGGGCAAAACATGATCAACACCAGGACGCAATGGGTGTTCGATTCATCACAATGTAACTAGATTATTGACTCTAGTGCAAGTGGGAGACTGTTGGAAATATGCCCTAGAGGCAATAATAAATGGTTATTATTATATTTCTTTGTTCATGGTAATCGTCTATTATTCATGCTATAATTGTATTGTCCGGAAATCGTAATACATGTGTGAATGCATAGACCACAACGTGTCCCTAGTAAGCCTCTAGTTGACTAGCTCGTTGATCAACAGATAGTCATGGTTTCCTGACTATGGACATTGGATGTCATTGATAACGGGATCACATCATTAGGAGAATGATGTGATGGACAAGACCCAATCCTAAGCATAGCATAAAAGATCATGTAGTTTCGTTTGCTAGAGCTTTTCCAATGTCAAGTATCTTTTCCTTAGACCATGAGATCGTGTAACTCCCGGATACCGTAGGAGTGCTTTGGGTGTGCCAAACGTCACAACGTAACTGGGTGACTATAAAGGTGCACTACATGTATCTCCGAAAGTGTCTGTTGGGTTGGCACAGATCGAGACTGGGATTTGTCACTCCGTGTGACGGAGAGGTATCTCTGGGCCCACTCGGTAATGCATCATCATAATGAGCTCAATGTGACTAAGGCGTTAGTCACGGGATCATGCATTGCGGTACGAGTAAAGAGACTTGCCGGTAACGAGATTGAACAAGGTATTGGGATACCGACGATCGAATCTCGGGCAAGTAACATACCGATTGACAAAGGGAATTGCATACGGGATTGACTGAATCCTCGACATCGTGGTTCATCCGATGAGATCATCGTGGAACATGTGGGAGCCAACATGGGTATCCAGATCCCGCTGTTGGTTATTGACCGGAGAGGCGTCTCGGTCATGTCTGCATGTCTCCCGAACCCGTAGGGTCTACACACTTAAGGTTCGGTGACGCTAGGGTTGTAGAGATATATGTATGCGGAAACCCGAAAGTTGTTCGGAGTCCCGGATGAGATCCCGGACGTCATGAGAGGTTCCGGAATGGTCCGGAGGTGAAGAATTATATATAGGAAGTCAAGTTTCGGCCATCGGGAAAGTTTCGGGGGTTACCGGTATTGTACCGGGACCACCGGAAGGGTCCCGGGGGTCCACCGGGTGGGGCCACCTATCCCGGAGGGCCCCATGGGCTGAAAGTGGAAGGGAACCAGCCCCTAGTGGGCTGGGCGCCCCCCTTGGGCCTCCCCCCATGCGCCTAGGGTTGGGAACCCTAGGGTGGGGGGGCTTTCCCCTTGCCTTGGGGGGCAAGGCAACCCCTTTCCCCCTTTGGCCGCCGCCACCTTGGAGATCCCATCTCCCAGGGCCGGCGCCCCCCCAGGGGCCTATATAAATGGAGGGGGGAGGGAGGGCAGCAACAAGACAGCCTTGGGCGCCTCCCTCCTCCCCTGCAACACCTCTCTCTCTCTCTCGCAGAAGCTCGGCGAAGCCCTGCCGGAGACCCGCTACATCCACCACCACGCCGTCGTGCTGCTGGATCTCCATCAACCTCTCCTTCCCCCTTGCTGGATCAAGAAGGAGGAGATGTCGCTGCACCGTACGTGTGTTGAACGCGGAGGTGCCGTCCGTTCGGCACTCGGTCATCGGTGATTTGGATCACGGCGAGTATGACTCCGTCATCCACGTTCATTGGAACGCTTCCGCTCGTGATCTACAAGGGTATGTAGATGCACTCCCTTCCCCTCGTTGCTAGTATACTCCATAGATGCATCTTGGTGAGCGTAGAAAAATTTTAAATTATGCTACGATTCCCAACACCTACCAGAGATATGTCGGATTCGACTCTGTCACTACCCGGAGGATCCCGTGCCATTACTTATGTTTTGACTTTTTTCTGTTATATTTCTTCTTTTGGTTCCTTTTAATTGTTTGTTTTATTTTTTCCTTTTATATCTCTTTTAGCATTCACATTTTATTTTACTTTTATATTTCATTTTTTCACTACTTTTGCGGCAAATACATGGACATTTTCCCTACAGATACATAAAAATTTGTTTTCGGTAGTCATGAAAATTTAGTTTTTTGAGTACCTGAACATTTCCATGGTAGTCATGAATATTTGTTTTCGAGTACATGAATATTTGTTCTGAAATATAAGTTTTTGTCCTAGAGCAAACATTTTTATAGTCCTAAACACTTGTTTTAAAAAATATCTTAACATTTGGAATGGACGTTAGCATCAAAAATAGTACTGTACTAGTACTAGTCATGGCAAAGTATTATGAAGGGGTTAGAAACTTTTAAGTTGGGATATATATGGCGCATCGGAACTGGAGAGAATGTGAATATATGGAGTGATCCTTGGGTGCCAGCCAGCCCGGATAGGAAGGTTATCTCAAACCGAGGTCAAACTATTCTCTCGGTCGTCAGTGATCTCATTGACCCTCATACGGGAGCATGGGACGAGCCCCTGATCCGTTCTATTTTTAATCTTGTCGACGCCAGAAGGATCATGCAAATCCCAATTAATCATAATGCATTTGATGATTTTATTGCCTGAAACCCAGATCGAAGGGGTATTTTTTCAGTTCGTTCGGCGTACCGCTTACAATGGATTCAATCTTTTCAGGCGCATGCAAATGTATTGGCACGCCCAGCTGGATCAAACTTACCGGAAGTATGGCCTACACTGTGGAAACTGCAGGTTCCACGTAAGATTCAGATTTTTTGCTGGCGTGCACTTCATGGAATTGTCCCCCTAAGATCCATACTCACTAATAGACATGTGGGTACCAATGGCTCATGTCCGATTTGTCACCAGGACGCAGAAGATGTACGCCATCTGCTTTTTGACTGTACACATGCAAAGGAATTGTGGCTTCGACTGGGTATACTGGATATTGTTGAAGAAGCGAAGTTAATTGATCGCTCTGGTTCAATCATACTCGAACACTTGATCCTAGCAGACTCCAGACCGATCCGTATAAAGCCTAATCTGGATGTAAAGCAGGTGATAGCGGTTGGGGCTTGGTACTTATGGTGGGTGCGCCGTGAGCTCACCCATGATGGATCACAGCCACCTCCCTCGAGATGGCCTATTTCGGTCCTGGCAATTGCAAATAATTTTCATCAAGCCAACTTAAAAATTCGCGTTGTACACGAACATAAATGGAGCAAGCCAGAACCCAAGTTTGTGAAGCTAAACGTGGATGCCTCTTTCCATATGGATGAGGGTGCAGGAGCCATTGCAGCTGTGCTTAGAGACAGTAATGGTAATTTTTTGGCGGCACAATGTCGGTTTATACCTTACGCAGCAGATGTGGTGACAACAGAGGCTATGGCTATGCGTGATGGACTAATCTTTGCATATTCTCTGGGGTTCCCTCGAGTGGAAGCTGAGTCTGACTCCTTGACGGTAATTGATTATTGTACTAGACAGACAAGATGGTGGGATGCTGCGGCTGCGATCTTTGAGGAATGTGTGGACGTGTCTTCGTCAATCGGGAAGGTCAAATTTAAACATTGTTATGGTTCTTCTAATCAAGCAGAGCATGTGCTAACTAATCATGGTTTTTGTAATAAGATTTCTAGTTGTTGGATGGGGGAGCCTCCGGGCTGCGTAGTTCCAAACCTTGTGGACGATGTAATTCCTGTTTAATTTTTAATAAAGCTAGCCATGATGGCCTTTCCTAAAAAAAATAGGTATGGCATAAAATAGTTTTGTGATTCTTCGGTAACAGTTTTTTTTACAGTTGGTGTGATCAATTTGTACTAGTACGTTCTGGTCGACGACAATCCTGCGCGTCGCTCCGTTAGGCAGGCTCAAGGAGCACGCGGAGGCCGTCGCCCGCGGTGGCGAGCAGGTGACGCTGCTGTGGGTACTGCTGATGCATGCTGGGACTGGGCCGCCTGCTGCCGCCGGAGTGTGAGATTTTGAGTGAGGCGTTTTGGCTTCCAGGATCATCTGCACCTGCGTTAAGTAAAAAAAATTAAAATAAATACTAGAAAATTTAAAAAGAATCTAATTTTTTTGCATGGTAGATAACTTGGTGCGTGATGTCCGCCCTAAATTTCAAGTCATTTGGAAATCTGAGTAGCTCTCTAAAAAAAAGATAAATTTGGGATCTGTTAAATAATGTACTGTTTATATACTGTTCTGACCCAATTTGCCTTTTTTGCTGAGAGCTACTCAAATGTCCAAATGCTCTAAAATTTGGAGCGCACCTCACGCACCAAATTATCTACCTTTCATAAAAAAATTGGATTTTTTTGAATTTTTTATAAATTGTTTGTTGACCGGGTGCAGATGACACTAGTAGAAAACAGGGCTTTGGTCACAGGGCAATATTAACATTAGTCCTGGTTCAGTCACGAACCGGGACTAATGTGAACCGGAACTAATGTGAGCATTGGTCCCGATTCGTGCGGCTAAGGCATTAGTCCCGGTTCACCTGAACCCTTTAGTCCCGGTTTGAGACACGAACCGGGACTAAACGGTGCGATGCCCTTAGTCCCGGTTCGTGTCTCAAACCGGGACTAAAGATTAGACCTTTAGTCCCGGTTTGAGACACGGACCGGGACTAAAGGTCTAATCTTTAGTCCCGGTTTGAGACACGGACCGGGACTAAAGGTCTAATCTTTAGTCCCGGTTTGAGACACGGACCGGGACTAAAGGTCTAATCTTTAGTCCCGGTTTGAGACACGGACCGGGACTAAAGGGTGCCATGCCCTTTAGTCCCGGTCCGTGTCTCAAACCGGTACTAAAGGTCCCATTTTCAAATTCTACCCCCCTGATCGCCTTTTCGGTTTTGTAAAAATCAAAAGAAAATGATAAAAACTTCAAAAATTAAAATCCTTCGAGATATAGTTATGTTACTACATCTAATACTTAGGAAAATTTAAAAACTTAAATTTAGACATGTTTTGCAAAAAGTGTAGGGAAAATGTAAAACGGCTATAACTTTTGCATACGATGTCAAAAAAAACGTATAATATATCGAAATGTTCAGCACGAAAATCCGCATCCGATTTTGACAGCCTACGGCTTGTTTGCAAATTTTTAGAATCCTCAAATTCTAAAAGGAAAAATTTTATGCTCAAATTTCTTTTTTTTTAATTTTTGTTAAATCTGGTCAAACTATGGTCAAACTACTTATTCAAGAAGTGTTAGTGTTACTAAATAATTATTCAAGAATATTAGTGTTACTAAATAATTATTTCAGTTTTTTTGAATTTCGGTCAAATCTGGTCAAACTGTGGTCAAACTAATTATTCAAGAAATATTAGTGTTACTAAATAATTATTTCAGTTTTTTTGAATTTTGGTCAAATCTGGTCAAACTGTGGTCAAATTGTGGTCAAACTATGGTCAAACTATGGTCAAACTACTTATTCAAGAAATATTAGTGTTAATAAATAATTATTGTTTTTTAGAACAATAGTTTCAAACTCAAACAGTGAAATGTGTGACTTCATGCTCAAGCTAAATTCCTGAGGGTTAATAGGATTGACATCTTACTATTGTCAGGAAAACAACAAGTGCAGACTTTGAAACGAGGGAGAATAGAACCCGCAAGTTAAGCATGCTTAGGCTGGAGTAGTGAGAGGATGGGTGACCGTCCGAGAAGTTAGATGATTTGGAATAATGAGGGGTGATTAGAGATTAGAGGTTAAATTGAGCAGTGATGAGGGGTGATTAGAGATTAGAGGTTAAAAAAATTCAGAAATTTGAAAATAAAAAAAATTCAAAAAAAAACATAAAATCGCCTTTAGTACCGGGTGTTACCAACCGGGACTAAAGATGGACCTCCAGGCAGCGGCCACGTGGAGGGCCTTTAGTCCCGGTTCATGTAAGAACCGGGACTAAAGGGGAGGCTTTAGTAACGACCCTTTAGTCCCGGTTCCAGAACCGGGACTAAAGGCCCTTTTTCTACTAGTGTGAGCCCTTCTCGTGTGTTTATGCATTGTTGTGATTGAGCTTTTCTTTATTGATATGTGGTGCGTTGCTGTTTGAGTTTTATATGGGTTAATTACAGATGCTATTGATGTTATGCTTTTCATCTCAGTGGATCGAGTGGCATTCAAATCCCGATGTGGTATTCCATTGAAGAAACGTAGGGAATTTGTGTAGTTTGATTTTTTTTGAGCTTTTGATATTCTGAAGAAAGTAATCACATACTCGCTCCGCCCCGTATTACATGTCGGTGTAGTGCTAGATACATCCATTTGAGCGACAAGTAATTCGGGACGAAGCAAGTATATGGAACTAGCATTTTCTTTCTTTCCTTGTCGATCATGACCGAGCGTGCGTCACGAGTAATGCACTTAACGTGAATCAGTTGCAAGATGAATCTGAAGAAACAACACTAACGAGTTAATTTTCTGCAGTAGGTCTGTTTCGGGTTGTGCGGGTTTGATTTAGAAGCGGTATTTTGTTTTAAGTTTTTGTTTTGGAAACGATATTTTTGTTTACTTTTTTAGCTTGATATGAGTAGTCATTACTTGATTGGTTTAAGATGGTCCGAGGGTTGAATTTTAAAAAATAGTGAGAATACATATATTTTAAGAATGTTTGTGGGGTTGTGTTAGTAAAAATGTTCGTGTGCGAAAAGATTTGGCGTTTTCTTTTGAGGGATGCGAAAAGATTTGGTGGGTCACGTGCTGGGGCTTAGCCCTGCCGTGTGGTTTCCCGCGTTTGGACCAGTGCAGAAAGGCTGTCGGCGACGAGCGGCCTTGCTTTAAGTCACACAATGTGCCCTCAGCGTACGGTTTTCTCATTCGTTCTTGTGCAGGGGTGGCAACTTTGTTTCCGGTTTCGTCTAGTTTTCCTTTCCCCCTCTTTTTTCTCTTTTTATATTTTAATTTGAAATCTTTTTTCGTTTTTCCTTCTTTTTCCTTTTGTTTCTTATATTTTTCCTTTTCTCTTTTGGGGTCCCCCCTGTTTAATATATGAATATTTTCAAATATTTGATGATTATTTCAAATACAAATTCCTGAAAATACACGATTTTTTTAGTAAAAGCTATTAGCATTGCACCTCATCTATCCTACCAGCGAGATGTACAACTTCGTCTCCTGGCCCGACCAACTGCCAATAGTCGATGTGCAACTTTTTCCTCAACTTGTGGATGTGCGGTTTTCACTGTTGACATACCACATCCAAGGGGTAGGGAAAAAATGCACATCGACTGCTAGTTAGTTTGTCGGGCCAACAACCGAAGTTGCACATCTCATTGGTAGGATAGGTGGGATAGTATGTTAACAATAAAAACTACACAAAGTACAGGAAAAGTTGCACACCGACTACTAAACACCTCGCCAGGACAACAAATAAAATTGCACCATATAGCACCAAAGTTGGTATTGAAAAAGTTCGTCGAAACATATACAAAATGGGGTCTAGTTTCGAAGAGCTCATTGCGATGGTTTCAACGGTGAAAACCGATCTAAATTGGATGCACGGTTTGAAAGTTGTGCCTTTTTTAAATTTAAAAAACACAAATTTAATGCACAACAGGAAAAACTCTTCATGTTATGAACGTATTAACTGGTGGGGCACGTGATGTCTGGAAAAGACCATATGGAATGACTAGTTGCTTTTTAGTTTTAGCTTTTTTATGATCAAGGGTGACAAGGGACAGGAATTTTCCTAAAGCGGTGGGCAACTTCTGAGTGCTAGTGAGGCACCGGCAGCTCGCTAGACGCGTCCTCATTATTATGGGGCATATCACGTCTCATTTTTTTCTACTTCTTTATCACTAATAGTACTAGTCTTGGTCGGAATTAGCACTTTTCTCAAAGTCCAAATCCAGATGTTTCAAAATCATATATCTGTTTTCCAAAACAATATAAAAGATTTATCATTATTATTGATTAAGAGAAGGTTTTAGACAAAACCTGAAAAGCATATAAAAAACTAGCAGGACAACTTTCTCTAAAAAAACAACTAGCTAGCTAACTTGTGTTGTGCATACACTGTTTCGGAAATGGGCCCATTTCTAAACCATTGCCAGGCTTGGCCCTCTATGATCATTAGCTCCTCATTTTGATACGATTATAGGGCGGATCCTATTTGGCGCTTAAGCGCCCGTTCACAAGCGGGCACCTGCAGGGCGCGGCTAGTTGGCTCGGCCCATCTTCCCCTTTGTTTTTCTGTTGTATTAAAAACAAAAAAATGAACATGCATGAACTTAAACCAACAACCTCCTGATTATTCGCACCCCTCACTAACCACACCACCCCATTCACCTCATGTGCTCAAGTACATCTTCTTCCCTCTTTTCTTCTTTCTTCTTTCTTCTTTTTTCTTTATTTTTCTCCTTTATTTTCTGTTCGGTTTATTATTATTTTTTCTTTTACTAATTCGAATGATTTTTCTTATTCGAAATTGATGAATTTTTTTCAAATTGAATGAAGGTTTTTTAAAATTCAATGGATCTTTCCATATTTGATGAACTTTTTTTCAAAATCGATGATTTTTTTTCCAAATACATCAACTTTTATCAAATTCAATGAACTTTATTCAAATTTGATGGTTTTTATTCAAAATCAATGAATTTTGTAAATTTGTGAACTATTTTTCAAAATCAATGAAAATTTTCAAATTGGATGAGCTTATTTTCAAAATTGATGAACTTTTATCAAAATTAATGTTTTTTTTCAAATTCGGTGAAGTTTTCGAAATTTTGCACGAACTTTTTCCAAATCTGTGAATTTATTTGAAACTGCGATTTTTTTGGGTGTGTTTTTCTGTTTTTCTTTAAAGTCAACGGTACTGGTCAACTGTGACAGGTCAGACAGCACTCGAGCGAGCGAGCGACCAGCCAGGGCAAGTTGAGGAGTCGCCACATGGGCCGGCCCACGAGCTCGCGGCTGTGAGCGCCAACTTACCTAATTGGCGCTTCAGGCGCCAATTACGAGGTCCCCGATTATAGAAGGCTGATATATTTTGTAGATATGATTGTTCTAGAAATAGGCCAGTTTTAAAACCATTGCCAGCCCTGGCTGCTATGCCCGATTGTTTATTTTTTTTTTATTTTTTTGCGGGATTGTTTCTTTATTTTTAAGATGGATTGAGAGTATTCTACATTTTTGGGGAGAGCCAGCACGCACTCGGGAGTGCATCTCCTACAAACATGGTAAAAACTTATAAAGTTTTACTTTAGGCAAAACTAATATGTGGAGTAAACAAAAACAAAGAGGGTACCTTTAGTCACAAGGAATTAAATGTCTGAGTATATCTATATCGGTATAGGTTTTTTTTCCTCAGTACTAACACTATAGGGGATTTGTCCAATAAGATATCGATTCACTTGGTTGTGCGTTGTGGCATTAAACTGGGAGTCTATGGCGCTTCAATTGGAACATCATGATGCTATGTACTTTGTTTCTATTTCAACTTTTATTTTACCCTTTTCGTTGGTAAACTCTACATTATTTGTTTAACAGATTGTCGGCAAAATACTTGTACTAACAAATATGTATGTGCGTTGCAACGGGAGAAAAAAAGGTCAGACACTAAAAAAATATTTGGTTAGTTATCTTCTAGACATGAAGGTGTGTTCCATAGGAGACAAAAAATGTCATACGCTCAAAAACATCTGATTAGTTCTCTTGTAGACATGAAGGATGTAAAAGAAAAATAGCAAAAGAGTGAGAAGAGAAACATAATAAATTAGATAACATGTTGTTATGTAATCATTTGATAATTCAATTTTTGCCGCATATTCTCCTTATTCTCTTTCTCAGCCGAAACTTCTATAATTAAATGGATTGAAAGGTTCAGATATACTCCTTATCGAGTTATGGACATTGTTCGTTTCCTTTCCATCTTTCATGTGCTATTAGTCAGCCCGTATGAGTTTGGGAGGGACACATACACAACCAAATCCAACCTCAAAAGAAGAAAAATATCTAGCACCAAATCCGTCAACACAAACACATGTATGCACGCGTTAACACGTCTGCGTGATGGACTAGGAGACACTAGTAGAGTGGCCGTGCGTTGCCACGGGCTCTTGAAATAGTTTACCAGAGTTACATGTTAAAATCCACACATACAAACAATATAACACAAACTGAAGTCCATTATTGCAATGTAACAAGCTGAGTGATGTTACAACTTAACATCTATTACAAAAATACTAATATCTAGATGATGCGCTTAAGAAATTCTTTCACAATATCAGGAAAGTTTCCTCTAGCTTCATTCCCGCGATGTTTTAGCAAGTATAATAAAAAATGCTTCCTCAATTCATACCCATCCTGCAGAAAAAATAAATGTAGTTAGTATGAAAAATTCACGGAGAAGGTCTTAAAACATGTAACCCACAATACTCACCGCGCAAACCGGCTTGACCAATTCTTTACCGTTCCACCAGAGCATAAAATGAAAAACAAAATAGCCAGACACATTCCTGGAAAACTTTCAATTAATATTATAAATAATATAATGATAACAAAAGTAAATATTCTTGTTATGAATTCATTACCCGTCTATACTCGTTGGAACACCGGCCGGAAATAAACGATGCCATTTAGATATATCAAAATTCCACCCAGGCAGCTTTATTTCGAGTGCTTCTTTGAAATCCCTTGAAAAACTTTTTAATTTCAGTGAATGCCTCAAGTTTTTATCCTCTGACGATTGTGATGATTGAATAGGATCCATAATATATAGACGACGTGCCTCTTTGTCGATGATGTACAGGATGTATCGGCCGATGGATGCATAGGGAAGATAAATCTACAAGTGGAGCTATTAGAAACAAAAACAAACCATGATAACAATGGTCAAAATATTTTATTTACCTTATTGCAAGATGAGATGTCGGTCTCCATCCCAGGCCAGCTATCAAATAATGTTGCCAACGTCTGGATAGTTTCCTTCTCACAAAATTTCTGACCTCGTGTTGACTCTAGCAGCATGGACTAAGTAAAAGAAAAAAATATTGTTTCAACATGTTGATACTAATGGCACCTAGAATGAAGAGTTACGGTAACTTACACAAAATCGTAGATCCATGTAGTGTATAGGAGGGTCTGTGAACAATACTCCCTCGTCACATGCCAGCATAAGCACGGCGGTGTTGAAGCAATCATTGTCCATGGGCTGCTCCATGTTAAGTATGCACTGAAGTTTCTTAAGACTTAAGCTCATTGGATCGGGTGTGGAGCTCCGGACCCATACCTTCCTGTAATTTGGATGGTAAGAAGAACAATAATATACATCCGCACATTAAATATTGATACATGATACTTACTCCAAACATCCAGCATCATTGATCGACATGATGTAGTTGCAGAGGCCGGCAAGTATTTCACGTTGGTCCGTGGGAATGATAGTGATTGGGGCGGGACGTTTCTCTTCGACCACGTCAGATGGATTATCCAGGATCTCAAGATCAGAATTAGCTAAAGTTTCTTCGTTGAGAGGTTGATGGTACATGGGACATCCTTTTAACTTATTAAGCTCTGAATCGAGCAAAATAATTGCTAATTTTTGTCGAAAATGTTTCATATCCTCCTACAAAAAAATATGAAAACAATTTATAAGATATTTTGATAAAACATTATGAGATAATGTATAAAACTGAAATACCTGCGTAAACTGGTCTGACAGTCCATGTGGTGTCCAGTATTCCATATAATTTAGCATAAACAATCCACATGATACGCTATAATATTATAAAATAATGCTTCAGAATATCACACAGATGAATCTAAAAACAAACCATTGTAACAAGTGCTTACCCATCGGTTTGTATTGCCTCCTGAATTTGCTCTACAACCGTCCATTTTGTAACATTGAGATCAGGCCACTTATGACCTTTGATAAACTCCGGACTATGCTCTACAAGTTTCAGCCATTTCTCGAGCCCTAGCAACTATTTTATATATGAGAAATGTTAAGGATGAAGTCAAACAAAATAAATGCTAAGATGAGAAAAGAAATAGATATTTACCGTAGTAGCAAGGTCATTGCGTTTGACATTCTCACCAAGTGAGTCCAATACTTGGATCTCTCGTTTTTTTGGCGTTGGCAACTGCTAGATACCAATGGTAGCCCGACATGTTAATCGGAATGAATAACTGGTGTAAATAAGATACAAGTCACAGTCACAATTAGATATAGTTATTAATAAATCATTAAACATATGAACTAAATAAAAACAATCCGTAATTATATGCATGGATTACGAGACAAAAACTAACCATATCTTGTTGTAGATAACAATTAACATGACGCACGATGCGACGATATTTTGATGGGTCTATGTCTCTTTCCCCGTCTTCTTTTATCTGGCCCGATACAAACGTGCTAATAATGTGTATCTTTTCACCCGCCCTGTCTTGTAGATGGTCGTGAGCAAGCATGCAATATATGTAAGCATTTATCACCTGTAATGGGCATTTAGATTATATTTAGATTTTATGATATTATATATTCGTATTATTAATTACAAAGTTTGTGCAATTGGTCTTACACCGTCATGTAAGAACATATCATCTTTAATAAGGCATTCCAAATCGTCGGTTGATAACAAGGCATCTCCAATGTCTACGAACTGGGTATTCTTCGGGGCAGACTTGATTGATTCGATGACTGTAATATCCCTAGCGGTACAAACATAGTCTGTCGAATTCATAAAAATATGAGCCAACTTAACAATCAAAATGAGCAAAATTAGTTCAATACAAAAGACAATATTACAAAAATAAGATTGATAATAATATAAAAAAATACCTTGTGGGATAATATGTAAATTAGCATCATTTTTTGGTTTGTTATGAGATATAACCTCTTTGACATTTTTATGTTGTGAATCTTCCCCCTTTCAGCGACATCGCATCTGAACCCTCAATGGATTCTTTCCGTGCATCTCCAAAGTCCATATCCATGTCTCCTGTATTCTGAAAAAACAAGAAAAATAAAGAAAGCCCTTCCGTATTATCATCTATAAGATACATAGAGAGGAAGGTTAGCTATATGCACCTCTTCTCGTGGTGTTTCACTATGGTCTGTCATCGTTTCATCAGTGAGTATGTCGGAACCCATCAATTTATATCTATCCTGAAATATAATTAATACTTTTTACTGCATCATAAAATTATATATAATATATGATAAAACTGAATGTGAAACTAACACAACTGTTTTCTCTGCTAATAAAAATAGTATTTGGTTATATTAGGAAAAAATGACGCTTAGATCATTTTACTAACACAACAAATCGGGGAAAACAACAAAATATAATGTTCATATATAAGTAATTAAGCGTCTGAAATTGCTTAAGTTATTTTAAATTATTTGTATAGGCTATGGAAAATTGCCATACAAAAACTAAAACAAACAAACCAACATTAACCAAGTATATTTATTTTTTATATGATTTGTTTTGTGATACCCTTAGTATATGTCATAAGAATATAAATATTTATTTTTATGCACCATATTTAGTATATATATATATATATATATTCAAATTTGTTTAATTTTTGAGGTATGTATACTGTAAATATATATGATATTTTGTGAGGTATAAAAATAATTACAAAAGAAAAATTCAGACGTCCACTAATAACAAATATACCATGATGAAATATTTAAGATGAAATATAAATGGTATTTCATACTGCATCATATTTGTATATATAATATATAAAAAAATAAAAGTGAAACTAACACAAATTTTTTCTATGCAAAAAAGGATACCTATTTAAATAAATGTTGTTTAAATAAATGTCCTACCCCATGAAACTCGGGATAAACAACAAACCTCAATGTTCATATATAAGTAATTAGTTATTTGATAATTATTTAAAATATTTTTGTAGGCTATGAACAAATGTCCAACAAAAAAAAACATTTGTAAACTATTTCAAACAAAAAACTATAATGAATTACACGGGTCATAAACAACACGTCCAGGCCCAGACCAAATGCATCACGGGCTAGGCGTCGACCCACCTCCCCCGCACGTTGGCCCGCCTCCCCCGAGCGTCGGCCCGCCTCCCACGCGCGTCGGTCCACCTTCCCGCGCGTCGGCCCGCCTCCCCCGCCGCCTACCTTATCCACCCACTCGCTCCTCTTCCTCCACTCACTTCATCTTCCCACTTTCCCCTCCGCCGCCGCATCGCCGCGGGGTAGGTGGCGGCCGCGCGACTCCACCCGCCGCATCAGTCCCTCTCCCCTCCACTCATCTCTCCTGTCCACTCACTCGCCAGCTCTCGCCCTCTCACCCCCCACACCCGCCGCATCGCGGCGCGCGTCGCCGAGCCCGCAACCACCACGCCATCTTGCCGCGACCACCGCACCAGTCTCCGGCGCCACCTCTCGCCCTCCCACCTCCCCTCGCCGCATCGCGGCGCGCGCCGCCGAGCCCGCAACCACCACACCAGTCTCCGGCTTCACCTCTCGCCCTCTGATCTCCCCCGCCGCATCGCGGCGCGCGTCGCCGAGCCCGCAACCACCGCGCCATCTAGCCGCGACCACCGCACCATGCTCCGGCGAGACGTGTGCGACTGCTGTCGACGCACGCATGGAGCTTCATCGCCCAGACGCGGGTGCTGGATCCCGTCGCCCTCCGGTCGGATCCGCGGCGGTGCTGGTCTCCGGCGAGTTCGACGGTGGATCCTCAGCGCGGTGCCTCGATCTACAACGCCAGCAGCTCCGGTACGCAGATCCGACCCCTTTCCTCGTCTACTTTTCTTTTTTGTGTATGCATTTATACACTGCATTTTCTGTGTATTTTCATATGATTTACATGTGGATCCGCACCAATATTTGATTTCAATTTTTTGTGCTTGTATGCTATATTTTGTATATACAGATTATTCTTGTATGGAGAGACCAGGGGTGTGCTTCAGGGGTTCTGGATGAAGTAGGTCGAGGCGTTGATGTTGTGTCCAGGCTTTTCTTTTATACAATGGTGGCGATGAGGGATGAAGTATGTGAGGATCAGTAATGTTGTCGCACGACAATGTCCGTTCACTCATGGGTTTTCTCAAGGTGAGGTGGTATCTTTTATTTCTGTGCATATGTGTGTTCGTCTGAATTATTACTTTTGCATGCACATTTGTTGTTTGCATTTGCACCTGCGGATGTACATACATAATCATACCAAAACAACATGCACTAATTTATGGATAGTTGTTTCCTAATCGGTCATCTACTACAACCAAGATTTCTCTAGAATATTAACTCTTGAGATCACGCAACTGAGAGTGAGTGTAGTGAGTGTGCGGCGTTGTCCAATCCAATTTGCTTAGATTCGTAAAAGAACCTTCATGTTAAATTTTGTCGAAGTGCTTGCTTGCGTCATGATCCTTGTAACTACAACTATAATTCAGAAGAACAGGGAAGAGTGAAACACTGAATGAGGTCTGGTCTTTGCTCTGCCTTAGAATTGTAAAACAAACGCATAACGTACATAGTTTTTTATAAACAAAGTGGATTTTTAATTAGAAGTCAAACTGTCGTTATGATTTTTAGTCTAAAAGGTATGTGATCGTCATCTTAGAATGCCAGTATGACACAAGTAGTGCCAGTATGCACGTGCATTGCTGCCTATTTGTATGAAGGTTTGACATTTTCATTACCAACAGCCCGACTGTTAGAGCTTCAATTTTTTTTTTGCAAAACACTCTATTTGTCCATTTTGGCAAGGATAAGCCTACTGTATGTCCACTTGTTTACCCACTGGGTCCGTTTACTTCAGAACTAAAATTAGAGACCTAGCTATATTGATGAGATGCCGTCAACCCAGCATATAGAAGTGTTAAAAGGAAGAGTTTTATGGCACAGGATAAAAGAGTTCCTTTTTTTTGCAAAATATAAGGAACACAAAGTAGCAACAGCATTGATCTATAGACGTTTGTGACAGTTAACGTACAAGGTGAAAATGTCCTCTAATTTGGTAAAGGCATGCAAATTTTCTAAATTTCAATATTCTAGGCGTGCCCTGAACTGATCTCCTACTCGCTGCTCTATCGAGGCGCCGTGACCCGGCCTCACAGGCAGGGCCAGGGCGAAGACTGCTCCCCGACGGCCAAGACACGGCCACGGTGGTGCAGCCTGTGGTCTACATCGCCTACCACTCCGCCGTCTTCCGGAACCCCCACCACTTCCGCGGCAAGGTGAGACAGACGGCCCCTCCATGACGACAACAACAATAATTACCGTAGCATGCCTCTTTCTTGGTAATTAGTTGTTGCACTCAATTCAATTAGCCTACTAACTAATCTAGTCCATTATTAATTATTGCTCTTCCACTGTTTCGGTATCTCTTGGTTTGCATTGGACAACTATGTGATGAAAACACATCACCAGTTTTGGTTCAATTTCTATGTATGCACATGATTCAAGTTTCTTCAATGAATGAATATGCAGCAGCATTTTTTGGTTCAAGCAATGTATAGATTCTGTTATTACCATTGGTCCTTTAAGTTTGTTTGTTTCAAGTGATTTGGCTTATTACTGCTCTCATGGCCATAATTCTGCTCTATGGTTGTTTACACCTGCCCATGGCATGCTAATGTTTAAAGCCGCCTCTGCTCTCAGACTAAAGCTATATGTAATATGGTTCAGATCGCCCATGGCGCGGACGAGACGGCGACGTCGGCAGGAGGGCACTTTGCAGCCCCTGGACTGAGGAGGATGGGCGCACATAGCCACCAAGCCCTCTGCTCCTCTTCTTCCAAGGCGAGCGATCAAGGGTCCCGAGCTCGACGAGTCCAGCCTGGCCACCACGACGCATTGCTCCCAGCAGGTAGCACGTCCCTCTCCCTCTCCTCACTCACCTGCTACTATGCTAATATTCCAGTGATTGCTATTTGTTAGCTAGCTAGTTAAACGACCTGCTTTTCTGCTAAATAAATGCCCCATTAGCTAGGTAGAGGCAGTGTGCTATGCATGTGGTTGTTTAGGTTCTTGCATATGTAATGTAAAATAAATGAAAATATAGGCTGATTCTACTGTAATGCATTATTAGTCTCAAAACCAAGTTCTTGCATAATCACCAACACATTATTGACTGGTTATTTGTGAGAATCTCACTAAATTGGGTATTTGGGTGCTATGATGTGCAGGTGTTGGATAAGATCAGGTTTGAGACCCTGACCAAGTCCTCGTGAACAACCTTGGTACCATTGCAAGGTTGGGCGAGAAGGATTTCATGGAGGCTGTAGCTGCTGGCATCGACGTGTCCATGATTGGTCAGTTTGGTGTTAGTTTCTACTCCGCTTACCTTGTTAATGAGTAGTATGTGTGGGAGTCCCAGGATGGTGGCTCCTTCACTGTGAGACATGATACTACTGGAGAGCCCCTTGGAAGGGGTACTAAGATAACCCTATACCTCAAGGACAATCAGGTACAGCAAAACACAAGTCTTGTCACTATTTACATGCTCATGCTAAATATGTTCTTGTGGGGCATTCAGAATTTCTATGAATGTACCATTAAATTGAAATGCTGTTCATGTGTTGCTTTTGTTTCTATGCTCTGGGGTTGTAGATTGGAAGACTGTTTGATTGATGATGCTTAGTTTTAGGAGGTTGAGAATTCAGGGATTTGTTTTGGTTAACACACTTCACGCCCATCTGAAACATCTTCGTTTTGAAGATGTTGAATATGCTCCTTGGAGAAGTCTTCTTCTACCGCTTGCCGTCTAAAATATTATCTTTAGAATATAGTGCTTCTTAAGTTGACTTGTCACTGTAGCTGTGATATGAACTGTAGTGTCCAACTCATCCATTTCATATTTGTACATGGAACATGTATCTTTGAATCAAAGTTATCCTTAAAACCACATTTTTGTAACTGAGTCTTGGAATCAAAGTTATTGTTAAAATTTGAGCTCCTAAAATTCTCAGTTCGGTTTAAATATAGACCTTGCACGTGTTCTTGCTGTCACACTTCATTTTGTTTTCAACGTTCCTCATTACTTCTCAACTCTACCATTTGAACAGCAAGCGGAAGAGAAACCGAAGGAGTGCCAAGCAGCAGCAAAACGGCTCGACAAGGCTCTCTTGGTTAGTATGGTTCCATGAAATTTGTGAGTCTTGGCGCAACATACTTTTTTGGTCTTATCCCTGATTTGTGTTCTCTCACTGCCTAGGCAGGGTTTTGACTTTCCTGTATATGCCTATGCCATGGATAATTATAAGGTGAAGTTTGTTTGATTTCCTCACTGCCTGTAATCATGGTTTCAGTTTATCGGTATAAAGTTCTTACTATTGTTATTTACATGGCTTATGGTTAATTATATGGTTCCTGGTTATGCCCTGATTAGTCAGCACCATCTCTGCAATGGTTGTTGTTATGCCATCGTAATTCTGGTTATGCATGATTTTGGTAGGGTCTATTCTTAGTTTTGGAGTTAAATTATGCTACTGTTTACAACATGGCATTTGAGGCATAATTCTTTAACAAAGGCATGTGTATGTGTTGTGCAATGTGTATTGCATTCATTGACAGTGTATTGTATATTTGAGCAATTTGCTGTTTTATTTCTAAGCTGGCAATGGGAGCAGCATAATTGACTTGGCTTCTCAACAACTAATTACCAAGAAAGAGGCATGCTACGGTAATTACTGTTGTTGTCTTGTATACCCTCATAATTATTTGTTGTTGTCGTCATGTATAAATAGCCAGATTCTTTTTTGGTTTTTTCTTGGGCGTCGATGAGCACAGTAGCTCGGAGGAGGCCACCATGGAGCTGATGCCACCTCGGCAAACAAAACCTGTGCATAACGAGAACGACGAGGCGAGCCAATACTACAGAGGAGCTGAACCATAGTGAGGTATTAATTTTAAGTAGCAATATTGGTTGCTAGCATAGGAAAGGTTTGACGTATCTGTCCACCTTTTAAAATATAAGTATCTAAATACTGGATAATGATTATAGTGCTTTAAGACAATCAGGTGCCGTTTGGTTTAGCATATAAGTGTCTAATTACTATATATAGGTATCTATCCACACTTTGCTTTAACAATCAGGCATCGTTTTCTTCATCTTGCTAGCTCCAGTTTGTTGCAGAGGAACTATAGTGACCTATGACCGGACTTCCTGTTGATTTAGTGATTTATGATTCCTACAAGTATATAGGAATATTTTAGCTCCATCATAGGAAAAATAATCTGAAATAGAGTTTCGGTGAACTTGAATATCATGGCGTGCACTTGCTTCATTTACCTAGTTAACAATAAAAAGGCCAAGTCTTTTATATTGAAATGGCATTTTTTTGTTCAACATGATATTGTGATTCTAGCCTCATTTATTCTGTGTTGCAGGTTAAGAAATTTACAGTTTAAAAATCAATATAGCAGCGATCCCCTTCCTATAGTAAAAAATGCTTATCAGGAATCCTGATATTACAAAAATCCATCAATGGTTATGTAAAATACATAATATTCACTGTTGTTGGCATTTTCACAATTAGTTTGAATTTATCTCACTGCAATTCATTGCTCATGGCTTCTACTGGCTTTTCTGTTTTGAATGTTCTCTTTCTTTAGGAATCTGGCTATCTGGCTATTGTTTGGTGCTAACTGTTGTGGTAAGTCATATTATATCTTGTGTCAATAGTCTGTATAATTTTTTGCATCATTTGCACTCATACGCCTTTTTTTAATGATGGTAATATAGGGAGCGCATGTACGTGCAACTGTGGAATGATAACCCAAACCACCTCAATCAGAAAGGGGAGGCCAAAATATGATATGGTTTAGTACCAGTTGATTGAGCAACAGAAGGTAATGCCTATCTTAGTAATTCTAAGCTCATTTCCCCCCCAATAAGTGTTCCTTTGTTACCTGTATTATAATTATTATTCAGTGAATTAAATCAGAAGCTACTTCTATCAAAAGCAGTTTCCTTTCCTATGAGGCTATGATGGCAATCAATATTTTTGTAGTATACCTCAACCAAACATACTTTTGATAGTACACCTCAAGCAAACATAACAACTATTACAGTTTTAGAGAAAATAAAGATCCAGAATTGTTCATACCTAGAGGTACTCGCCTTCTTGATGCTCCTTGCTTACACAGAGTACTCCTTGGGAACTTCTCCTCCAGGTCTGGCTGTTGTGATGGACGAAAGAAGAGCAAGGAGGGGGAGGAGGGATGGCAGAGGAGGTTCACATATATAGGTAGGCCATGCGGAGGATAACTGGCTAGCTGATCATTGCTTAATCTAGCACTACCATATATACCTGTCCCCTGCACATCTATTTCCTTTTTCCATCAAAATCACACCTGTTAATAAATTAGGCATTGACGGATTTACAGGATGTTAACATAAAATGGCAGGCCATGCAGAGGAAGGCTGGGTAGCACATGTCTTTGCTTTTTTCATATATATACTTATGTATGGTGCAGATATCTTTCCTTTTTTCATCAAACGCATAACTTTTAATAATGTATTAGAAAAGAAGTCAGAAATCAAAACTTACTATAAAATTAGATTGTCCTTAATGTCCTATCCATACTTTAGATCATGATGATGTCAATTGTCATGCCTTAATTTTTTTTGTGGTACTCATTTTTTCCAAAATGCTTATGTTCTTACACATAAGCTTCATGAACTTATCATTGATTAGCATGTATCAAAATAGAACATTCACGGCGTGCACACTAACATATCTACTATTAACGTGGTTCTAGTTGTGTACTGTAGGGTACTGATCAATAAGAAAAACCATGCATATATCATTTATTTTACTCTATTCAGGAACAGATAAAAAATAATCAGCGTTTAATCGCTAGCTGGAATTTAAGGTAACGGCGAGAGAGGAAGATCAAGGACAACTTCAGGATTAAATAATATATGCAAGGTACGTGCCGTATGACCTTCATATGTTTATTTACTATTCTATAGCTGGAATGTGATTATTTCTGAAGAATAAAGTATACATCGTATCGTATAACAGTGCGTGTATGGATGAAGTTATACGATACGAGATTAGCTACAGCAAAAGAAAATTAACGACGTACACAATAACGATGAAATATTAATGAATTTATTTGTTCACTTAAATAATTCACTGAAAAAAATGATCAGGAAAGAACTACGTGCTAATCATGCATTTTAATTTGCATTGCAAAATTAGGCAGTGAGAACTGTTCATCGGTACAAAAGCTAGGGGTGTGGCACAATTGTAATCTAAACAATAGTCTAATAGGCTAAAATATGTGTATAAACAATTGCCAAAAGCTAGGGATCGCCGGCGCATTGTTTCCAATGATGGGCTCCATCGCTGATCGATACGCGTGAGTGATCGTTCACTGAGGTGTCTTGGCAATTAGGATGTCGATGCAGCATATATATAAACGGATATATTTTTAATGCTTTTTATTGCCTGCCAAATATATCAAGTCATATTTAAGACGTAGATGATTCTTTCTAATTATAAAAAACGTGACGGGGGTGTATCAGATCTTTCTCCTTTTTATAGTTGAATATTTTGTTCCTAAGGCATGACATATTTACAGTTCAATCTCAACGAATCGAAAAAAAATCAACCTTTGTATAAAACCAGATATCCCGAATTAAGTACACGTACAAATAATACATACTGCCATAATGGCTACACTTAGAGTTGACAAGCAAAAAGAAAACACACTTTAACAGAAATGATTGTTCTGTGTGAATACATTATTATTCCAAATATAGATAAAAGGACCGAGGGAAACGAGCTTTTTATTGAGCCGTGTTGAAAAACAAAGTCATCTACTGTCCATTTTTCCTGGCTACAACTGCAGCATTGACGTATGATAGTGTTTCGTCAAGGGTCATTAAGCAGGCTTCGTGGATATCTACGTAAAAACAATTTGTTAGTACTAATAACATCGTAATACAGAAAAGAACAAAAAGCCATAAAAATCGAAATAGTTTATATAACTTACCTTGAAGATGATGAACATCATCATTAATGTTGGGGGAGAACAAGAATGTGCTCTCCCTCATAGTCTCCATGCACTTATCCCTCCGGTTTACCTGTATGTATGTAACTGCAATTTTCTCGAACAAATTTTCAGTGCTCTGCAAGTGGTATAAGTGACGACCAGCATGCTCTTGACTTAGGCGTATAAACAGTATCTCCCGTCTGGAATGATAAAGATATGTTGATGGTAGGCAACTATCAAATATTAATAATCATATAAAACCTCAAGTACTGATTGGAATTTACCGAAAATTCATGATGCCTATCTCAACAAAATGGACCTGCCGTCTATATACTGAATCCCACCTATGTTGTATCCTACCAGCATAGACAAGAATACCAAGAACATCTCGAAAAAATTAAGTCTGGGTGAGACAAAATGTTAAATCGATAAATATGCAAAAACAAACTAAAAGATGTTGCACCGGTAATGGTTTTGTCCCGTAGCAAGGATATGGCACCAAGTTGTGGGAAAAATGGTGGACAGATTGTCGATGCAATACTGTGCACCGATGTCCTAACCATGGTTATAGCATTTAGTTCAATGACAAACTCCATGCATAGATACCAGAAGTGACCATCTAGCATTTCCGTGGGGTTTATCCCGACGCTACTGAAGTCATATGTTAGCCCGGTCTGCAGAATGGCGTTGAATCGATAAGCTTGGTTGCTGAAGGCAATTGCTTCAATCTTTGTTCCCTAGAAATATTTAAAAATTCAGATAACAAGACTTTAGAACACATGTGTATATACATTAAAAAAGGTTGCTATATTTAGTGATCACTAATCTCATACTTCCTAGTCCAGAAGTATGCAACGAAAGTATGGGTTTCCCATTGCATGCACCCTGATATGGGACTTCCACGTCACCTTAGCTCAAATTATCCAACATCTTTGATAGATATGTTCCATCTGTACACTTTGAAAATTCAGGTACCTACATAAAATAATACGAAATGATGGGATAAACAAACGGTGATGTCAGATAAGCGTGCATGAAGATCTGTACACTTGCCTGTTCATTGGAGGGATGGTAGGCAAAGGCATGATGGGATCCGGTGGATTCGCCATCACCCTCCTCGAGGGCCTCGAGCTGTACGGTATCACCATGGTCAGGGAGCTAATGGATGAAGTGTTAAAGAAAGATAGAGGGGCGCACGGGCACGGGTAGTGGCATTTATATATATAGTCCAAGGGGCCCACAGGCGGGAAAATCAAAATTCTTTCAATTATTTGCATGTGGCCGTCTAGCGAAAAAAAACCTCTACTATCAAAACTATTATAAATAGTAAGTTATGAGAGTTCTTTGGCAACAAAAAATTTATTGCTAAAACTTTTTGAATCAATTAATTATTTATAGATATTTCAGATTCTTAATCTGATCGAAATCATGTCAATTATCTCACCAGTATCATTGTTTCCTTTTCGCCTGTGAATCCCCTATATTCAATATAACAAACTGCGGGAATATAATGATGACTTCAGATTTTTAGTTAGGAACGCAATAATTGGATGTATCAAAATAATTAAGGTGATAGTGCGTTAAGGTAAGTGTAGTCACGCAATTAATATATTACCATGGATTTGCCAATATTTCGTCGATTAAATATATTACCATTAATTACCAACATGTAATCAATTTCAAAAATCGATTATTTACTTAGCTTTTATTATACTATATGTTTTTAAAAAAAATGCCAACATATTTGATTTTATAACATGTGATGAGACGTCGTTGTGTTACTTTGCAACGACTATTTTACGGCCATTTTAAAATAGTAACAAAAAATTAAATTGAAGTTATTAGCAATAGTAATAATTTGTTTAGTCGGTTTTTGATGGCTTGATTCGTTGGTCGCGGTTGCATGCACAATTGAGTATGCGCGTGAAAAGCTAACTTCGATCTATTTTTTAATTAGCGTCTCTTTTTTAATTTGATTCTGTATGCACAGTGTAGTAACAGCCGCACTTTCAAAACCAGCATGCTTAATTGAGAAGCCTGTGCGTTTTGTGACGTAAGTTAGTTAATATAGCACAAACACAGTAAATGCCATTTGTAGTAAAAAGAATATTTCGATGGAAGTACGGATTACAGCATTTGTACCGCGTATTCATATAAGAAAAAGAAAAAAAATAGCATGTTCGGCGACAAAGCTCAAAGGGAAGATAAAAAACAGAGAGTAAGAAAGCAAGCATGAAACAATATCTGTTCTTTATTCATACTTTCATAGTTTGACTCCAAATCGATTACAATGCAAAATGCTCTTAAGGAGCGTTGAAACATAAAACATAAAAAGTTGTAAAGAATATTGTATAACTCCTCATGATTGCTCCTTTCAAGGCATTTCCGTCTTCTTGTCGCATGTTTGCATGTGCTTCACAATCATATGTTCCAACTGATTGATCTGCTGGGAATCGTAGCATAATTTTAAAATTTTCCTACGCTCACCAAGATGCATCTATGGAGTGTACTAGCAACGAGGGGAAGGGAGTGCATCTACATACCCTTGTAGATCGCGAGCGGAAGCGTTCCAATGAACGTGGATGACGGAGTCGTACTCGCCGTGATCCAAATCACCGATGACCGAGTGCCGAACGGACGGCACCTCCGCGTTCAACACACGTACGGTGCAGCGACGTCTCCTCCTTCTTGATCCAGCAAGGGGGAAGGAGAGGTTGATGGAGATCCAACAGCACGACGGCGTGGTGGTGGATGTAGCGGGTCTCCGGCAGGGCTTCGCCGAGCTTCTGCGAGAGAGAGAGAGGTGTTGCAGGGGAGGAGGGAGGCGCCCAAAGCTGTAGGTTGCTGCCCTCCCTCCCCCCCTTTATATAGGCCCCTGGGGGGGTGCGCCGGCCCTGGGAGATGGGATCTCCAAGGGGGGGCGGCGGCCAAGGGGGGAAGGGGTTGCCTTGCCCCCCAAGGCAAGGGGGAAGCCCCCCCTAGGGTTCCCAACCCTAGGCGCATGGGGGGAGGCCCAAGGGGGCCACCCCAGCCCACTAAGGGCTGGTTCCCTTCCACTTTCAGCCCACGGGGCCCTCCGGGATAGGTGGCCCCACCCGGTGGACCCCCGGGACCCTTCCGGTGGTCCCGGTACAATACCGGTAACCCCCAAAACTTTCCCGGTGGCCGAAACTGGACTTCCTATATATAATTCTTCACCTCCGGACCATTCCGGAACCTCTCGTGACGTCCGGGATCTCATCCGGGACTCCGAACAACTTTCGGGTTTCCGCATACATATATCTCTACAACCCTAGCGTCACAGGACCTTAAGTGTGTATACCCTACGGGTTCGGGAGACATGTAGACATGACCGAGACGCCTCTCCAGTCAATAACCAACAGCGGGATCTGGATACCCATGTTGGCTCCCACATGTTCCACGATGATCTCATCGGATGAACCACGGTGTCGAGGATTCAATCAATCCGTATGCAATTCCCTTTGTCAATCGGTATGTTACTTGCCCGAGATTCGATCGTCGGTATCCCAATACCTTGTTCAATCTCATTACCGGCAAGTCTCTTTACTCGTACCGCAATGCATGATCCCGTGACTAACGCCTTAGTCACATTGAGCTCATTATGATGATGCATTACCGAGTGGGCCCAGAGATACCTCTCCGTCACACGGAGTGACAAATCCCAGTCTCGATCCGTGCCAACCCAACAGACACTTTCGGAGATACCCGTAGTGCACCTTTATAGTCACCCAGTTACGTTGTGACGTTTGGCACACCCAAAGTACTCCTACGGTATGCGAGAGTTGCACAATCTCATGGTCTAAGGAAAAGATACTTGACATTGGAAAAGCTCTAGCAAACGAAACTACACGATCTTTTATGCTATGCTTAGGATTGGGTCTTGTCCATCACATCATTCTCCTAATGATGTGATCCCGTTATCAATGACATCCAATGTCCATAGTCAGGAAACCATGACTATCTGTTGATCAACGAGCTAGTCAACTAGAGGCTTACTAGGGACACTTTGTGGTCTATGTATTCACACATGTATTACGATTTCCGGACAATACAATTATAGCATGAATAATAGACAATTACCATGAACAATGAAATATAATAATAACCATTTATTATTGCCTCTAGGGCATATTTCCAACAGTCTCCCACTTGCACTAGAGTAAATAATCTAGTTACATTGTGATGAATCGAACACCCATTGCGTCCTGGTGTTGATCATGTTTTTCCCTAGGGAGAGGTTTAGTCAACGGATCTGCTACATTCAGGTCCATGTGTACTTTACAAATATCTATGTCTCCATTTTGAACACTTTCACGAATGGAGTTGAAGCGACGCTTGATATGCCTGGTCTTCCTGTGAAACCTGGGCTCCTTCGCAAGGGCAATAGCTCCAGTGTTGTCACAGAAGAGAGTCATTGGGCCCGACGCATTGGGAATCACCCCTAGGTCGGTAATGAACTCCTTCATCCAGACTGCTTCCTGTGCTGCCTCCGAGGCTGCCATGTACTCCGCTTCACATGTAGATCCCGCCACGACGCTTTGCTTGCAACTGCACCAGCTTACTGCTCCTCCATTCAAAATATACACGTATCCGGTTTGTGACTTCGAGTCATCCAGATCTGTGTCGAAGCTAGCGTCGACGTAACCCTTTACGACGAGCTCTTCATCACCTCCATAAACGAGAAACATATCCTTAGTCCTTTTCAGGTACTTCAGGATATTCTTGACCGCTGTCCAGTGTTCCTTGCCGGGATTACTTTGGTACCTTCCTACCAAACTTACGGCAAGGTTTACATCGGGTCTGGTACACAGCATGGCATACATAATAGACCCTATGGCCGAGGCATAGGGGATGACACTCATCTCTTCTATATCTTCTGCCGTGGTCGGGCATTGAGCCGTGCTCAATTGCACACCTTGCAATACAGGCAAGAACCCCTTCTTGGACTGATCCATACTGAACTTCTTCAATATCTTGTCAAGGTATGTACTCTGTGAAAGACCAATGAGGCATCTTGATCTATCTCTATAGATCTTGATGCCTAATATATAAGCAGCTTCTCCAAGGTCCTTCATTGAAAAACACTTATTCAAATAGGCCTTAATACTTTCCAAGAATTCTATATCATTTCCCATCAATAATATGTCATCCACATATAATAAGAGAAATGCTACAGAGCTCCCACTCACTTTCTTGTAAACACAGGCTTCTCCATAAGTCTGTGTAAACCCAAACGCTTTGATCATCTCATCAAAGCGAATGTTCCAACTCCGAGATGCTTGCACCAGCCCATAGATTGAGCGCTGGAGCTTGCATACTTTGTTAGCATTCTTAGGATCGACAAAACCTTCCGGCTGCATCATATACAACTCTTCCTTAAGGAAGCCATTAAGGAATGCCATTTTGACATCCATCTGCCATATCTCATAATCATAGTATGCGGCAATTGCTAACATGATTCGGACGGACTTCAGCTTCGCTACGGGTGAGAAAGTCTCATCGTAGTCAACCCCTTGAACTTGTCGATAACCCTTAGCGACAAGTCGAGCTTTGTAGATGGTCACATTACCATCTGCGTCCGTCTTCTTCTTAAAGATCCATTTGTTTTCTATGGCTCGCCGCTCATCGGGCAAGTCAGTCAAAGTCCATACTTTGTTTTCATACATGGATTCTATCTCGGATTTCATGGCTTCTAGCCATTTGTCGGAATCCGGGCCCGCCATCGCTTCTTCATAGTTCGAAGGTTCACCGTTGTCTAACAACATGATTTCCAGGACAGGGTTGCCGTACCACTCTGGTGCGGAACGTGTCCTTGTGGACCTACGAAGTTCAGTAACTTGATCCGAAGCTTCATGATCATCATCATTAACTTCCTCCCCAGTCGGTGTAGGCACCACATGAACATTTTCCCGCGCTGCGCTACTTTCCGGTTCGGAAGGGGTGACTATCACCTCATCAAGTTCCATTTTCCTCCCACTCAATTCTTTCGAGAGAAACACCTTCTCCAGAAAGGACCGTTCTTGGCAACGAAGATCTTGCCTTCGGATCTGAGGTAGAAGGTATACCCAATAGTTTCCTTAGGGTATCCTATGAAGACGCATTTTTCCGATTTGGGTTCGAGTTTTTCAGGTTGAAGTTTCTTGACATAAGCATCGCATCCCCAAACTTTTAGAAACGACAGCTTAGGTTTCTTCCCAAACCATAATTCATACGGTGTCGTGTCAACGGATTTCGACGGAGCTCTATTTAAAGTGAATGCGGTAGTCTCTAAAGCATAGCCCCAAAATGAGAGCGGTAAATCGGTAAGAGACATCATAGATCGAACCGTATCCAATAGAGTGCGATTACGACGTTCGGACACACCATTTCTCTGAGGTGTTCCAGGCGGCGTGAGTTGTGAAACTATTCCACATTTCCTTAAGTGTGCACCAAACTCGTGACTTAAATATTCTCCACCACGATCTGATCGTAGGAATTTTATTCTCCTGTCACGTTGATTCTCAACCTCACTCTGAAATTCCTTGAACTTTTCAAAGGTTTCAGACTTGTGTTTCATTAGGTAGACATACCCATATCTACTTAAATCATCAGTGAGAGTGAGAACATAATGATATCCTCCGCGAGCCTCAACACTCATTGGACCACACACATCGGTATGTATGATTTCCAATAAGTTGGTTGCTCGCTCCATTGTTCCGGAGAACGGAGTCTTGGTCATCTTACCCATGAGGCATGGTTCGCACGTGTCAAATGATTCGTAATCAAGAGACTCCAAAAGTCCATCTGCATGGAGCTTCTTCATGCGCTTGATAGCAATGTGACCAAGGCGGCAGTGCCACAAGTATGTGGGACTATCGTTATCAACTTTACATCTTTTGGTATTCACACTATGAACATGTGTAACATCACATTCGAGATTCATCAAAAATAAACCATTGACCAGCGGGGCATGACCATAAAACATATCTCTCAAATAAATAGAACAACCATTATTCTCGGATTTAAATGAGTAGCCATCTCGAATTAAACGAGATCCAGATACAATGTTCATGCTCAAAGCTGGCACTAAATAACAATTATTGAGGTTTAAAACTAATCCCGTAGGGAGATGCAGAGGTAGCGTGCCGACGGCGATCACATCGACCTTGGAACCATTCCCGACGCGCATCGTCACCTCGTCCTTTGCCAGTCTCCGTTTATTCCGTAGTTCCTGCTTTGAGTTACAAATATGAGCAACCGCACCGGTATCAAATACCCAGGAGCTACTACGAGTACTGGTAAGGTACACATCAATTACTTGTATATCACATATACCTTGGGTGTTGCCGGACTTCTTCTTGTCCGCTAAATATTTGGGGCAGTTGCGTTTCCAGTGACCACTTCCCTTGCAATAAAAGCACTCAGTCCCGGGCTTGGGTCCATTCCTTGACTTCTTCCCAGTAACTGGCTTACCGAGCGCGGCAACTCCCTTGCCGTCCTTCTTGAAGTTCTTCTTACCCTTGCCCTTCTTGAACTTAGTGGTTTTATTCACCATCAACACTTGATGTTCTTTTCTGATCTCCCCTTCCGCTGATTTCAGCATTGAATATACCTCAGGAATGGTGTTTTCCATCCCCTGCATATTGTAGTTCATCACAAAGCTCTTGTAGCTTGGTGGAAGCGACTGGAGGATTCTGTCAATGACCGCGTCATCCGGGAGATTAACTCCCAGCTGAGACAAGCGGTTGTGCAACCCAGACATTCTGAGTATGTGCTCACTAACAGAACTGTTCTCCTCCATTTTACAGCTGAAGAACTTGTCGGAGACATCATATCTCTCGACCCGGGCATGAGCTTGGAAAACTAGTTTCAGCTCCTCGAACATCTCATATGCTCCATGTTTCTCAAAACGCTTTTGGAGACCCGGTTCTAGGCTGTAAAGCATGCCGCACTGAACGAGGGAGTAATCATCAGCAGGTGATTGCCAAGCGTTCATAACGTCTTGGTTCTATGGGATTGGTGCATCACCTAGCGGTGCTTCTAAGACATAATCTTTCTTGGCTACTATGAGGATGAGCCTCAGGTTCCGGACCCAGTCCGTATAGTTGCTGCCATCATCTTTCAGCTTGGTTTTCTCTAGGAACGCGTTGAAATTGAGGACAACGTTGGCCATTTGATCTACAAGACATAGTGTAAAGATTTTAGACTAAGTTCATGATAATTGAGTTCATCTAATCAAATTATTTAATGAACTCCCACTCAGATAGACATCCCTCTCGTCATCTAAGTGAAACATGATCCGACTTTAACTAGGCCGTGTCCGATCATCACGTGAGACGGACTAGTCAAGATCGGTGAACATCTCCATGTTGATCGTATCTTCTATACGACTCATGCTCGACCTTTCGGTCCTCCGTGTTCCGAGGCCATGTCTGTACATGCTAGGCTCGTCAAGTCAACCTAAGTGTATTGCGTGTGTTCCGAGGCCATGTCTGTACATGCTAGGCTCGTCAACACCCGTTGTATTCGAAAGTTAGAATCTATCACACCCGATCATCACGTGGTGCTTCGAAACAACGAACCTTCGCAACGGTGCACAGTTAGGGTGAACACTTTCTTGAAATTATCATAAGGGATCATCTTACTTACTACCGTCGTTCTAAGCAAATAAGATGCAAAAACATGATAAACATCACATGCAATCAAATAGTGACATGATATGGCCAATATCATTATGCTCCTTTGATCTCCATCTTCGGGGCACCATGATCATCTTCGTCACCGGCATGACACCATGATCTCCATCATCATGATCTCCATCATTGTGTCTTCATGAAGTCGTCACGCCAACGATTACTTCTACTTCTATGGCTAACGCGTTTAGCAATAAAGTAAAGTAATTTACATGGCGTTATTCAATGACACGCAGGTCATACAAAATAATAAAGACAACTCCTATGGCTCCTGCCGGTTGTCATACTCATCGACATGCAAGTCGTGATTCCTATTACAAGAATATGATCAATCTCATACATCACATCTTCTGGCCATATCACATCACATAGCACTTGCTGCAAAAACAAGTTAGACGTCCTCTAATTATTTTTTCAAGTTTTTACGTGGTTTGTAGGTTTCTAGCAAGAACGTTTCTTACCTACGTATGACCACAACGTGATTTGACAATTTCTATTTACCCTTCATAAGGACCCTTTTCATCGAATCCGTTCCGACTAAAGTAGGAGAGTCAGACACCCGCTAGCCACCTTATGCATCTAGTGCATGTCAGTCGGTGGAACCTGTCTCACGTAAGTGTACGTGTAAGGTCGGTCCGGGCCGCTTCATCCTACAATACCGCCGAAACAAGAAAAGACTAGTAGCGGCAAGAAGAATTGGCAAACTCAACGCCCACAACTGCTTTGTGTTCTACTCGTGCATAGCAACTACGCATAAACCTGGCTCTGATACCACTGCTGGGAATCGTAGCATAATTTTAAAATTTTCCTACGCTCACCAAGATGCATCTATGGAGTGTACTAGCAACGAGGGGAAGGGAGTGCATCTACATACCCTTGTAGATCGCGAGCGGAAGCGTTCCAATGAACGTGGATGACGGAGTCGTACTCGCCGTGATCCAAATCACCGATGACCGAGTGCCGAACGGACGGCACCTCCGCGTTCAACACATGTACGGTGCAGCGACGTCTCCTCCTTCTTGATCCAGCAAGGGGGAAGGAGAGGTTGATGGAGATCCAACAGCACGACGGCGTGGTGGTGGATGTAGCGGGTCTCCGGCAGGGCTTCGCCGAGCTTCTGCGAGAGAGAGAGAGAGGTGTTGCAGGGGAGGAGGGAGGCGCCCAAAGCTGTAGGTTGCTTCCCTCCCTCCCCCCTTTATATAGGCCCCTGGGAGGGTGCGCCGGCCCTGGGAGATGGGATCTCCAAGGGGGGCGGCGGCCAAGGGGGGAAGGGGTTGCCTTGCCCCCCAAGGCAAGGGGGAAGCTCCCCCTAGGGTTCCCAACCCTAGGCGCATGGGGGGAGGCCCAAGGGGGGCGCCCCAGCCCACTAAGGGCTGGTTCCCTTCCACTTTCAGCCCACGGGGCCCTCCGGGATAGGTGGCCCCACCCGGTGGACCCCCGGGACCCTTCCGGTGGTCCCGGTACAATACCGGTAACCCCCGAAACTTTCCCGGTGGCCGAAACTGGACTTCCTATATATAATTCTTCACCTCCGGACCATTCCGGAACCTCTCGTGACGTCTGGGATCTCATCTGGGACTCCAAACAACTTTCGGGTTTCCGCATACATATATCTCTACAACCCTAGCGTCACCGGACCTTAAGTGTGTAGACCCTACGGGTTCGGGAGACATGCAGACATGACCGAGACGCCTCTCCGGTCAATAACCAACAGCGGGATCTGGATACCCATGTTGGCTCCCACATGTTCCACGATGATCTCATGGGATGAACCACGGTGTCGAGGATTCAATCAATCCGTATGCAATTCCCTTTGTCAATCGGTATGTTACTTGCCCGAGATTCGATCGTCGGTATCCCAATACCTTGTTCAATCTCGTTACCGGCAAGTCTCTTTACTCGTACCGCAATGCATGATCCCGTGACTAACGCCTTAGTCACATTGAGCTCATTATGATGATGCATTACCGAGTGGGCCCAGAGATACCTCTCTGTCACACGGAGTGACAAATCCCAGTCTCGATCTGTGCCAACCCAACAGACACTTTCGGAGATACCCGTAGTGCACCTTTATAGTCACCCAGTTACGTTGTGACGTTTGGCACACCCAAAGCACTCCTACGGTATCCGGGAGTTGCACAATCTCATGGTCTAAGGAAAAGAGACTTGACATTGGAAATGCTCTAGCAAACAAAACTACACGATCTTTTATGCTATGCTTAGGATTGGGTCTTGTCCATCACATCATTCTCCTAATGATGTGATCCCGTTATCAATGACATCCAATGTCCATAGTCAGGAAACCATGACTATCTGTTGATCAACGAGCTAGTCAACTAGAGGCTTACTAGGGACACTTTGTGGTCTATGTATTCACACATGTATTACGATTTCCGGACAATACAATTATAGCATGAATAATAGACAATTACCATGAACAAAGAAATATAATAATAACCATTTATTATTGCCTCTAGGGCATATTTCCAACATGATCTTCTTTATGAGAGTTTGCATCAGCTTGTTGCTCTCCTTGGTTGCCTGCATAATTTGATCGTTGCTAGTACCCCAACCGTCCCCCAAACCTTCTTTCCTATCGTCTTTCGTAACGGGATATCTACTACTAATAGGCAGGTTAATAGGCTCGATGTGATTATGCATCCTAAGCCTTTTTGGCTTTGGTGTGTTACCCTTACCAAAGGGACGCATCGGCGTAGCGCCGTCATGATCTTCCAGTTCACCGAAATCTTCACTTCCTTCTTCCTGCCAACGAAGCATGTGAATTGAACTGTTGGATGACGCCATGTGAGAGGAGGATGGAGAGGTCTGGTAAGGTCGCTGGAACGGTTGATCTATATATAAGCGTTTCTAGGAAGCTCTGAATACGAAATCGGTAAACAAATCGACCGATTTGGTCACAATCAAATATTAATTAATGGGATCAATTTTGTGATTCGGTGAGTAGAACCTACTATATTATTACAAGACAAAAAAGATAACCTGTCTTAAGATTTCATGTGTGATAAACCGATTAGGAATTTTTTTAAAAGGAAGCAAATAAAATAGTTAACATGCACGTATTGTACATTTTTCAAAAACACTTCTAAAATTTCCTTATACACGGGATTTTTTTTAAAACTATGTTGGATACTGTTTTCTTCAAATGCATTAACACTTCATTCAAGTTTGTGCCAGCTGTAACATTTACTTATATTTCCTTGTTCAAACAGGAAAGAGAACATCAAAAAATAAACATGAATTAAGGAAATAAATAAAAGGAAACCTATTGAGATCAGCTTACAACTCTTTCTTGCATTTCATGTGTAATACCTCATGTATATCAAAAAATATAATTGGACTACAAATCATTCAGTCCAACACAGCATTGCAAAAGATCATATTTATTATTCTTTTTCATCACAACAATCTGTATAACATACATACGTACATATGAGAAATAGTAGTAGAAGTACACGCTCCCATAGCTAGGAAACAACACAAATTTGTGTATTTATGCGTATGCATTAGCAGCAACGGTATTACACACATGCACTATCTGTTTATGCATTAGCAGAAGTAACACATCAGCGGCATCATTCGTTAAGAAAAATTACGCTTGTAGAAAATCTATATCAGCGATGATGGTGTATACATACAAATATTTTAGGTCTGAACTATTACAGATCCACAGTAAATTCATGATGGTAAATGAACCAATGCAATAAAATAATATGTAACCTGAACTGAACTGTTAAATAATTAGTTTAGATACGTGAAAGTATCAAGTATTCTAATTTTTTTCCAAATATTGTACACTTCAGCAATCAGACATGTCAGTTGTCACATTTTTTCAAAGTCGCACGGGCATATAAACTTATTCGCATGTACGCAGGCTAGCTTTTTATTATTTATTTGTAGTACATATGCAAAATATATATTCACAAGCTTCACAAACTTCCCTCCTGCGTGTGTTGGTCTTATAATTCAGACCAATCAGAATATTATAGTTCTGACCTAGCAGATGATTGTAGAGGATCATAAGGACGTCCATAAACTTACATTCAAACATACTATCAAAATACCAAAATAATAAGAACAGATATGTTAATTTGCCATAATACAATAGTTTCATTGGATGTTCCAGGTCTTTATCCTGCCAATCACTATATCTGAATCACATATTACACATGAAAAAGTATGCTTGTAGAAAATCTATATCAGCGATGATGTTGTATACATCCAAATATAAAAATACCAAATAAAAAAATATATGTAAAAGAAACGAAATTCAGCATATCTTGACCATCGCAAGAGTAAATGCTCTGTCATTACTAAACCTGCTAGTCTATTAAGACCAAACTTCAGCCTGTAAGGACTTCCTTGTAGACGATGTTCTTCATCGAGGTCAGTAAGGACACAGTCGGTCTTTTTCGCTTCTTTGGATTGTCCTTTAGCTTGTTGGCCTTCTCCTTCGGCTTCTCCTTCTGAATGAGTATCTTTATGTTTCTCTTCGCGGTGGCTCAAGACAAAGCAACATAGAGCTGACCATGAGAGAACACGGGATTGGGTAGGTAGACACCAACTATCGGTATGGTCTGCCCTTGAGCCTTGTTAATGGTCATAGCAAAGCTAAGCCTTATAGGAAATTGCTTTCTCTTAAACTTGAACGGAAACATGTCGTTTTCAGATGGGCAGAGAGGTATTCGAGGAAGGAAGACCCTCCTGCCAGCGTGTTGACCAATCACGATTTCTGCATCAATGGTGTTCCTCTCAAAACCTCTTACAACAAGCCTAGTGCCATTACACGGTCCATTAGCTGGATCAATGTTCCTTAGAAGTATGACAAGGCAGTTCAACTTTAGCTTGAGTGCATGCAGAGGAAGACCATTAGTAGTCAATCCATTAAGAAACTCCTGAGCGTAGTAGCCATATGGGTCGTCCTCTGCAATGTCAAAGCTATGGTAGATTACTTCATCTCCATGAAAACGGTCTATCATGCGGATGTTTATCTTGTCGACATTGTCGTTTGTCGTGGAAAGGTTTGCTCGAGATGTCATGTAATTGGAATCAGACATGTTGTCATCTAGACTCGGAAACACGTGGTCAATAAGTTTCTCCAGGTCGTCAACCTCGCCTGTAGACGGCAGACAAATATCTTCAGGGAGTAGTATGTTGCCTTGATCGTCTACATCCTCAGTGCCATTGCCGACCCTTAGCAAGTAATCTGCAAACCACGTGTCATTATGAGCCCTCATGTTGGTAATGAGCCGAAGCTGCCGCATACACTTCCACAGATGAGAACTTCGGAGGGTTGCATCAATTATCTGGCCCCGCGACCCCCTTCTGACGACCGGAAGCACCTGCCAAAAGTCCCCACCAAAAACAACAGTCTTTCCTCCAAAGGGTCGGTCACGTATTCCCATGATGTCGCGCATGCTGTTGTCCAATGCCTCTACCGCTTGTCGCTTCGTCATGCTGGCCTCGTCCCATATTATCAATGAGGCCATCCTTAGGAGCTTGGCGGTCCCACTCTGCTTGGTGAAGCTGCACGAGGCTCCATCATCGCAACTCAATGGGATCTTGAACCTCGAGTGGGCAGTCCTGCCGCCAGGCATGATAGAAGCGGCGACGCCCGACGTCGCGGTAGCGATACCAATCTTGCCTTGGCTCCTCACCTTGGCAAGCATCGCCCTGTATAGGAAGGTCTTCCCTGTACCTCCAGGGCCATCAAGAAAGAATACACTCCCATCACCGCGTTCAACAGCCATTAGTATCTCGTCGTATGCGGCCCTTTGTTCCAAGTTCAGTGAAGATACCAACTTAGTGTCATCCATGTCAAACTCAACGGTTGTTTCCTCGATGACCTCTCTTGCCTCGCCCTCGGTTGGGTCAAACGCATCATCTATGCTCGGAAGAGCGAAATCAACAATATCTTTACCCATGGACTGCAACATACCCCTAATGTCTAGCAACACCATCTGCTCCACCTCGTCAGGGGACGTGCGTGATCGACGATAGTCATCTGACATAGGCTCGAGGTGCCTATCCCATAAACCACGCACGTCGCCTGGCTCGCAGTGCACCAAGATGGTTGCGAAGAGCCTCCTAAGAGAACATGGCATCGCCCACTGCTCAGCCTCAGTAAGACAGTCGTCGAGCGTGTTGTCTGCCTCGATGAGTCCCAACCTTTCAGCAGCCTCTCTAAAGCTCCCACATAGCACGCCGTCCACGGTGAGCAAGTCGTCAAAGGATGTTTTGCCCGTAACATGGTTTAGCAACACACGCAGATAGTATCGGTCCCCCTCGGCAGGATTGGCAGACACGATGCGACCTATTTGAAAACGCTCGACCCGCGGCTTCCAAAACTTCTTTTTCTTCTGCCACGTGAAGCTTCCGGGAAAATCCTTGTACAATATATTTCTAGCCCGAGGGTGTTCCTGGTTAGCCTTGAAATACTCCGTTAACATGGATTTTGAAATATTTTCTAAGGCGACAACATTTTTCAAGTCAGCCTGGGCATTGAATGCGACCCTGTGCATATTCGGGAGATGAAGAGGCAACTGTAAGATAGGAGGGTAGTTGGCGCAAAGTGGAAAGCCAAATATCCTCCACATAGCCTCCGGAGGGGTGATCCACCTTGCGTCAACGTATCTCTTGATCTCATCAATGTTACCATCGGCGTCGGGCTGGTCGATGCTGAAAGAAGCCTTATCATGGCCCTTGTAAATGTACTTGTAAAGATATTTGACGGCCTTTATGCTCGAGCAGACCTCAATGTTGATGTGGCAATTGAACATTCGCAGAAGGTATGGGTTATAAGGCACAACCCATCTGTTGTCCAACATCTTCCCTCGGACCTTAGCACGCCTACCATCGTCTCTACGTCGATAAACTGGGTACGAGTCCTTCCCCTGTGCTGTGTTTTCATTGAACGACCGCAGGTATCTGCACTTGCATCCGTTTTCTTGCATGCAAACATTCTTCGGGTTTAGAGCACCGCATGGTCCGTGCATCATATGTTTTACCACCATTGCATACAATTCCGGATACTTATGCTTGTCTGGGAGCTCTGCGGAAATGAGTCGGTCATACTGCTCGGGGACGATAAGCTTATATGTTGAGTCCATGATCAACAGAAAATGTGCCTGTGGGAGGCCCCTTTTTTGAAACTCGACAACATATACATATGCGACGACAACACCCAGGATGTGCTTCTTGAACAACATGTCCTTCATAGCCTCTAGTTTGCCAAAGAACACGCGAGCCACAATATCAGGTCGGTCTTGCGCCGTCTGACCAGGCAGCAACTCATTCGTTATCTCTTCCCATTTTGTATTGCAAGTCATGGTCAAGAAGATGTCAGGCTTCCCGTATGTATGTACAATTGCCATGGCATCCATATGCCTCTTCTTCATGTCGCGGTCGCCACCAGGGTATGTTCCAGGGAGAACTATTCTTACCCCAACAGCGCTTGCTCGTGTCTCCCCCGATGTGATCGCATTAACAACTCCTTTATACAAGTCGGCACGAATCTGTGTCTGGTTCTTCCTGTACCACCTTAACCGACAACTTTCAATCTTGACGTACATGTCGACGGCCCATTGCTGCAAGAGGCGTGCTCCACAGAGTATGGGATTAAAGATCGCATGCCGTGTCTGCAGCATGTAACAGTAGTAGTCTCTGACAGAGACGCACAACCTGATGTTGCCCTCTACACATGATTTAGTACCATAAAAATGAGGATATAATCGACAAACAAAATATTATTTGTAGCAAAATGGGACGCAGACGGCATACCTGCATCCTCATCATCATCATGGACCAGTTGAGGATTTAGTACAACCTCCAAAGGAACATTACGTTTAGGTAGCTTTGGATGCCAACCTAGTTCTCCCCTTGGATAGAATAGGGGATAAGACAAAGGGTCATATGCTCCGAAGGTCACACGTATACTGTGCCTTTCGTTGTTATTACCACAAAGTGTTATCCTCCGGTCAAACCTTTTTGCTAGGTCGTTGCCCTCAACCCAAATTGCAGCGACCTCAGATGACAACGGTCTGTTATATCTTCTTTGGTCAAGCCTTTTATCGGTGTTTAGGTCTATCCTGTAATCATCGAGGTTGTCCTTGTGTGCATCCAAACTCCTAAATTGCTGGGAGTACGGGTTTTCTTTGAGTATGTCTACTAACTTCTTCACGACATCTTGGTCTAATTGCTTGGTGGCCGCCTTACGATGAGTGATGGTTGGGTCATCATCATAGAAGTATAACTGCAGATGCTCAGGACGGGAGCTAGGCCCGAACGAATGCACATTGTGGTAGATGGTGCCGTGTGCCCGGAATGTGTACACCCCAGACTTCATGTTTGTGTAGTTCTCATCAAGGCTGACGCCAAGGGTTGTGAAGGCGAAATGCCCGTTGAAGAAGCGTATGTTTTCCCGAAAATGTCTAGAATCTGCATCCATGCTTGACCATAGCCTCATCAGCTCTGGGATTGGCTCAGGTTGTTTAAGTTCAATCTGGCCATTGCGACAGCAGAAGCCGTCAGTCTCAGACACAATTTTTTTTGCCTTGCAGTGTTTGCAGTTTGCGTCGAGCTTCAGGATGTGAGTCGTGTCTGGGATGTTTGTGTAGACAAAGTCTAATGGATCAACCTCGCTAGGTATAGCAGACGACATGATCGCTTCCTCTTCATCCTCCAAGGTGTCATTATCGTATCCTACGTGCATTTGTTGAAACATGATGTTCAAAACATTAATTACTACTAACTATAATTATGATAAAGCCCCACAAATTCATAGATTATAGTTGACCATACCTTCGTCGCGAAACATGTAGTACTCCTCATCCATAAAGTCGCATGGTGTCGTCTCATCGCCAGTGATGCAGTCTCGGAACCCATCAATTTCGTCTGCATTATCTCCATGGCGAATGTGACAATAGACAACGTCATGTCAGATGAGGGTTGGTGAGAATGAGCACAACAATGTGACAATAGAATTATCATACCATTGGTACCAACAATGAAATTCGGCATGATTGTCGTCAGGTCGCCATCAGATGAATCACCTTGGGCGGCCCGAGAGAGGGGTGTTGCGTGGGATAAGTTTGCTAGGTCTGGACGTGGCAGTGCGAGGGATTCTTTGCACGGGGTGTGCTTCTTTGCCGCATAAGTTGCCTTTCTTTTTGCACTTAACTCCCCCTTCTCTTTGCTGCATGCCCTCCATTCTCGCAGCGTGGTATTTTTTTCTTCAAGATCGATAGTTCCGTGCTCTAGATGTTTCGGATATGTTGCTCGCCTCCACGCGTTTGTTTGCTCCATTTGATCAGGAGTTAAGCAAGTTATGTGTTGCTTACCACGCTGCTTTCTAGGTAGTTGGTTATCATGAATGACAGCTGTACTGATTGTATTGGTATGAGGCAATACCGCCTCATCTTGTGACAATGACGTATAGCTGGACCTATTTGGGCCGGCTGGTTATACAACAGTGTAAAACGCTAATCAGTACTGCATTAATTGATCATTGATACAAAAGGTACCAGCATATTATGTAGGTCATATCAGCTGACTCCTTCCGTCCATTTTCACAAGGTATTATTGTCTAATCAAAAGTCAAAGGAGAGGACGAGAAAACAATGAGTTTGATAAGCTTGTTTTCCAAGATAACTTATTAAACACTTGTATCTAGAAACATTAGGAATATATATACTATCAAGAGGCAGCTGAATCAAAAAGCATTCTAACCTGATATTGTAAGGGCAGGAAGGTTATCATCTTTGTGCTTCACGGTAGCTCGCCCTTGAGCCTTGATCTGGCTATTTTTGTCGGCAAGGAGCATAGGGTGAGCTTGTACCCCATTAGTGATATCACCGAGAGCGCTCCGTGGAACATTTTGCATACCTGCAATATGGTTGCAGGTGTCATACTCACGGATTCTCAGATAATAATCATACTGTTATGAACAAAGGGAGTATATTCAATAGACGTTTGGCCTGTAATATAGAAATAGTCGTACCCGACATGTCAACGGCAGGCATATTTTGAAGGAGATGCTTGCCGGCGGCGTCATCATATTTTCTTCGATAACCATCTACCAACGGAGCTTTCATCTGTTCCTTGTTAATGTCAGCATTTTCCTTGTTCTTAAGATACGTTGCCCGCCTCCGCGCATTTATTAGCTCTTTCTTCTCATCTAGTAATAGATGCATGAAGGTGTGAGAGTAGTGAATGCAGGAATGTACATTGTTTTGATTTAAAATCAAACAATCATACCAGATATTGAAAGGTCAGGTTGACTTCCATGTTGTACTTTTTCTGCTTCCTCCTCTTTTTTCCTCCGATAAGCAGCTCGCCTCTTGGCGTTTATCTGCTCCCTTTTTTCATCAGACAAGATAACTTTCTTAGATGGTTTGGAGACACGCACGACAGATCCTGTAGTCATGTGCTTGGATGTTGAACCGGATTGTGGTAAAACTTGAGGAGTTGCATTGATGTTTACGTGATTTCCTCCATACATATGAGTCAAATCTAGAGCCTCTGGAAAAAAACCAAACCAAAATGATAATGTACTTAGTATGTTAATGAACATCTGCAACACAACCTCTATAAGATAGATACGGTTCACAACGAAAGACGAATCTTGTAATACCATTTACACTTTGTGCTACGGCTGCGGCTAACTCGTCAGTGAGACAACTGAGAGACACAAACGTTGATGAGGTTGCCGGGTTGCCCGCTTGATGTAAAAATAACCGATAGTGGTCATAACGGGTCGGTTTAGTGCTATCCGAAGAGTAGAGAGTACTGATTATGTTTTATACTAACCTGAGTTCAGTTCGGAAGGCCGCGGTACACATGTGACATCACCATCAGTGGGTTGAGGAACAACAACAACTGCGGTCTGTTCAGTGATGGACTGATCTGAAATTGGTTCATACAAGTAAATAGACGGTCTAATAATAGATGCAGCAAGCTGTGAGAGTAGTCAAAGCAGGAATGCACATTATTTTCATTAAAAATCAAACAATTATACCGGATGTTGAAAGGTAAGCTTGACTTTCATGCTGAAGTTTCTTTGCTTCCTCCTCTTTCTTCCGCCGATAATTAGCTCGCCTCTTGGCATTTATCTGCTCCCTTTTTTCATCAGATAAGATACCTTTTTTAGTTTGTTTGGTGATATTCTCGAAAGATCCTGTAGTCATGTGCTCGGATGTTGAAATGGTTTGGGATAAATCTTGAGCAGTTGACATAGTGTACAGGTGTATTCCTCCATCAATAGGACACACATCAAGAACATCTGGAACAAAACAAAAGCTAAATGTTATTGTTCTTAGACTGTTCTTGAATGTCTGCAACACAACCTCTATAAGCATGATAAATAACCGAGATTGCCGGGTCTCCTTTTCAATATGTTTTTTGCTCACCTGAGTTCAGATCGGGAGGCCGCTAAACACATGTGATATCACCATCAGTGGGTTGGGGAACAACCGGGTCTGTGGTCTGTTCAGGTATCGAGTGGCCTGGAGCATGGTTCATACATAAGAGAATAAAATGATGAGTACTCTATCCGCACATCCTCATACCTGGACTAATAGGGTGATTATCAACGACGTTTGTCCCAGCCATCTGATATCCTACACCTTCAGTACCCACAAGTTCAATATCCGGAAGAACCGGTTGTCCAGACGGTTCAAGTGTCAGCCCATCTGAGTGTCATTCATACAAGTAAGCGAGATCAATTCGATAAATAAATAGTATTAAATCATGGTAAATTGACAATCCAACTGTCATAAATGGGGTACTCAGGTTGTTCTCACCATCATTTGTCCAATCCAAATTATCTGAAACAACGTCATTTAAGGAAATCACAATCGGGATGTAGCTTGAGATGTGCGGCAAGTTTTTTAGTCAAAGATTTACCTCTAGGTACACCTGACGCTGTTGTATGTTCCGCAGATTTGCTTTGTGGATTCCCCATACTTACCTACAAGCAAAGAATTCATACTATTAACAATGGCTTGTGAGCTGTAGTTGTCTACCATCTTAATGATCTTATTTTGTTATGTTTCATACTGAAGTTGTCTACCGTCAATCATTTATTTTGTTATCCCCTTCTGGACGCGCCCAGGATCCAACTCCTGGCCTCCGAGTTGGGAGGTTTTATGTAAACAGACTGATTCTTAATTGTTATGTTTCATGCACTTTCGTTCGTGAACTTGGAGACAACTTGGAGACTATGCTTATTAGACAGGCTGCTTCTTGGCAGTGCAAAGTAAGCAGAACAAGCCACACAACCAAGCAATCAAAGTAAGTAAAAGCAGCACAATCAGTTATGCAAACATGTACAGCGACTAAACATGTTCAGCAACATGCGTAAACAGCTCCTAAGCTACTCTATGCACATCGACTTTGTCATTCCAGTGAACGGGAACTTGACTGCGGGCTTGGAATCCTACAAACACAAAGCAGAAAAGGCTGCTATGGACTATGGATTTCACATGGCCATTACCAAGTGGAATGATGAGGTTTCGAGGGAAATGGAAGTGATGGTCAAGGAACATGGTGGGTGCATACTCTCTTCTGCATTCTTGGACTATTCTGTTCATGACGAACATCCTCTGTGCCAAATTTTCTCTTCTTTTCTGCAGTTGGAAGGCGAGGCAACTTCACGGGCAATTTGATTAGCAAAATTCGTCAATACACCGTTATATGTTGTTCATGTGATGAGTACTGATGCAACGGAAGAGATTGCCAAGGCTAAAAGAGAAGGTATGGTGCCTGGCCATTTGGTTCAAACAAGTTCCTCATCAATGCAAATTAAGACAGAGTTATTTTATGAACATTTACTTTCAGAACATTGGCTAGTTTCGGCTTTGTACAAAAAAAACCAGGACTGGGTCGGTCCCAGAATAACTTGTTGGGGCTTCAGAACTAAGTGGTCCCACGGGATTGATAATACCCCAAATCTAAGTACTAAGTTGATTTAAATTTTCAACGCGTGTCAAATTGTGAAACAAACTGTAAGTTGATGTAAGCTCAAACTTTGCAGGTCAGAGAGTCATCGGGGAACCTGTGGTATCTGGGTTAGTCCTTGATGATTATTGGCTTTGGGATCCTGACTTTGCAACTGCTTCAAAGTAAATAGAACACACACAATTAGTAAATGTTTATGTAGCTGTGGTTCCTCTTATTTCATATCTTGCTTCTAGGTATGTGATGAGTCCTCCAATCCGGGAAGCAGGGCATAATAAAGCACTTCAAGCTGCTCTTTCATCAGGAATATTACAGGTGACACGCCTGAATTCAGAAGTTGGTTTCCTTAAAATAAAGCGCTTCAAGCTGGTGTTTAGCCTCTGCTTGAAGATTGTTCGAGGCGGTAAATTATAAAAGGAATATTATTTTCTGAAAATATTGTTTGTACATTGTCTACTATGGAGATGGAAACATCCCTTGAATAAGCACCGAACTGTTCTTTGTTCCTATGCAGCTTGTGGGAACTGATCATTGCACCTTCAATTCCACTCAGAAAGCTTTCGGTTCTGATGATTTCAGGAAGATTCCCAATGGCGTAAATGGTAAGCCATAGGGCTTGAACAAAGGAAACTGTGTTGTGTCATTGCAAATGGAAGCTGGCTAAGGCATCTCTCCGGCGAACACGACACGCGGGGTCGTACAGCAGAAGTTGGATTCTGGGCGCGTCCAGAAGCGGATCGCCGGCCGATCCTGAGCGTCTCGGTCTCCCAGTCCACGTCCTTCAAGTTGCCGACTCCTGATATGATTTTCTGTATGACCTTGTGTAATAACTATTGTGTATGAACTTGCGTTACTTACTACTGAAAGGGGAGCTGCGCCTGTCGAGACCCTGTGCGTGTCCAGAAGGGTACAATTGTGTATGAACTTGCATTACTTACTACTGAAAGGGGAGCAGCGCCTGTCGAGACCCTGTGCGTGTCCAGAAGGGGGTCGCCGTCGGATCCGGGTCGTGATCGCCGGCGTATCTTTATCGGGATCGCGGCCCCGTCACCTCGCCCGATCCCACAGCAGATAGCCGCCTCCTGCAAGCGCGGCGGCGAAGGTTTCGATCGGCCGCGGAGGGGGCGTAGGGGTGGATCGGCCGCGGCACCGGAATGGATCGGCCGGGGAGGGGGAGTAGGGGTGGATCGGGGGTGCGATGGGGTGAGATCGGGCGTTCGAAGGTCTGGTCGGCGGCGGAGATCGATCTGCTCTGGGCGAGCGGGTTTTTCTGGCAAAGGTTTTTTGGCACAGATGGGATGATGACGAAAAAAAAACGGTGGTTGGGGATGACGAAAATAAACCAGCGAAAATAAACCGTGCGGACTATTCACCAACTGCTCCATTAGGAGTAGAGATATCGGTCCGTAAAGCCAAACTACATCCAATTAACGTTGATTGCTAGAAGAAGAAACCAGACGCCCCATGGCACTCCACACATCTCTCCGTAGTTTCATGCATCGGTCGCAGCCATATTGTCACGAGTTTCTCTTCCGCAAGCTCGTCCATCTCTCTTCAAGCCTCCCCCAATGACAGGCCTAAGGCGCGCCATTTTTGTAGGCGTCAGCTGCTCGACACCGGGGTTGCGGACCGGTGCTTCGTTAGAGCATCTCCAACAGAAGGGCGGTTGCGCGGCGCGCTAAAAGATTTTTACAACGACGAGATAGTGTTTTCATGCGCGGGAGAGGTGGTTGCTTTTTCAGGCGCTGCAAATTTTCGTGCACCGGCCTTGCGTCAGCTAGCGCTGCAAAATCCAGCACGCGCGACCAGCCGGTGCTTGGAAAATAATTGAAACAACACATACGAAAAAATACGAAACAACACATGGTTCAAGTTCATAGCATAATTCAAGGCCCACACCCCAAGCTAATTCATACAATGCAAATAGAACTAGATAAAATGATGCTTAAACTAGATAAAACGATGAAAATAAAACTAGACAAACTCGTCCTCCTCGGTGGTGTAGTCGGACAACATAAATGCGTCGACCCACTAAGGATTTTCCTCGTCCCGCGTCGACGCAGGTCCTAGCTCGCACTGGCCTTCCGCCAGTGCCTTCCGCGCACGCTTGTCCGCCAGACGCGCGGCTCACTCTGCCCTCCTGTGCGCCCAGAACTCATTCTCGGTGACAACGTCGTGCGGGAAGCGCTCGCGCCACACCGCCATGGTGTGCTCATCCGCCTCGACAATGAGGAGGTGGCGCTACCGCCTCCACTGGACGCGGCGATCCTCCTCGGAGATTAGTCGCGGGGGAGGCGCGAGTTCCTGCACCTGCTCGCGCATCCGCACGTCGGAGAAATTCATCTGCGCCCGTGGCCTTCCGAGGCACCACGCAGCCGCGTCATATGTGCGGGTGGCCTCGTGGGCGGTCTCGAACGTTCTGAGCCCAAGGCGTGTATCGCCGGAGCGGATCTCCGCGCAATACACACTGGAGTGGCGGAGGTGAACGCCGCGAAAGCCAGAGCTGCTCCGGAGGCGTGGCGGCATGGCTGCACGCTGGAGGCGGGGGGAGAAGGCGCAGCGGCGGCGGGGTGCTGGAAGAGGTGGGGGAGAAAGCGCGGCGGCGACGGGGCACCGAAACAGGTGAGGAAGAAGGTGCGACGGGAGGCAAAGGGTGGCGGTTGGTGGGCGCATGCGCGTGGCTTTTATTCTGCGTGCTGGACAACAAACGCCAAAACTGCCGCGCGCGATGCCGCTTTTTCCCGCGCACGCGGCGCCGGCTGGAGCGCGCCAAACGGCCCCTCGCGTGCCAAATGGGAGATTTATCTAGCGCGCGGCTTATTCCGCGTGCTTGTTGAAGATGCTCTTAGGATGTTGTGCTTGCTATAGCTGGCCCCATTGGTGGGCACTCCGGGGTGCATTTTTGGAATCAGAGCACTGGTGAAAAACCAAAATGTCGAAAAAGCTCGGAAAAAAACCGTTTGAATAGCCGAAAACGCGTGCGGAAAAATAAAAAAAAAACTAAATCCGAAGGGAGCGCCCAGAATGCGACACGTGGCGAATGGCTGAGAGCGCGCCAAGTGGCGCTGATCGTTGCGAGGCTCCCGAAGGAGCGCTCGTTAACTAGTGGCTCCCCGTGACTCAAACAACGTAAGAAATTCACCTAAAAAATGTAAGAAACTGCACAATTGCCTGAAACCGGACGAGCGCTCGGTCTCTTGCCGGAAAAACATACAAAAATGGGGTTACGACGTATTCTCTCCGTCCGGATTGCTGAAATGAATAAAAATAAACATATTTAGAATTAAAATACATTTAGGTACATTTATTTTTTTGACAAGCATTTTCAAACAGAGGGGGTATATGATGAAGTGAAGATCACCGAAGCGTGATGCATGCTTTTCCTTAATCATCCCCGGCTAGTTGCCTTGCCCACGAAATCTCTTATATTGGTATAATGTGCCTCTTTCGTTGGTCGTGTACACATATGCGTGCTTCGGGAGTTGCCCACAAAATAATCTTATTGACATAGTGCGCCTCTTTCCCAATTTTCTATTGTTCATTGTTTTTGAGATAGCTCACCTCTTTCATTGGTCGTAGATACGCATATGCGTGCATTTCCTTATTCCTCTAGCTAGTTGCCCACGAAATATCTTTTTGGCACGTGCAGTCGTTGGCAAAGTGTTTTTTTTAGGGTAAAGAGGATCCATACGGTCCCTTCTTTGTTTGCGAACTCGATAGGAAGGTAATCTCCCCGCGTTTGATATGCCATTAGCGTAGGACCTACAGATCCTGAGGTCCAGCCCCGCCAGGCGCAGCACATTTTTACTTCTTTTTTGGAGGGAAAGCACATTTTTTTTACTTATTTGTCATAATCAAAATTCTGCTCCAGGCCGGCGCAGAGGCCCAACATTTTCCACGCATACGAGCAAGCTACAGAGCGGAGCCCCATTAGACGTGCGACATTTCACAAGAAAAAATGGCCGTACGGCTGAGAGTAGCGAGAGAAACGAAACTTCCAGAGACCAACGAAAATTACCGTGATGGACACAAAATTAATGGATGGAAATTCAGGACTAAGAAACCTCCTCCCCTTATAAAGGTATAGATTGGGGACTGGGGTTGCCTTGCTTATGTACAGGATGATAGTGCCAAAGGATAATGCTTGGAATACTATTGTGGTTCCTTCGACCACCCTTGTTTTTGCACGTCCTTCTGCTCGTCCTGCGTCCATGGTACGAATCCGGCGCGGAAGCGGCTCCGTCCATGCCGCGGCCGGTAGCCGTCCATCAAGTCCATCCGGAAATGCGCCGTCGCCGTCGTGGCGAGCAGCAGGACAACCGCCGCCACCATGGCGATGCGCACGCTCGTCCTCATCGTCGTCGCCGTACGTGTCCTTCTCCTCCCCTGGCTCCGGTCCTCTCCGTCCTTTATCCTGTACTGGTTATATATATATTGGAACCTTCGGATGCTACGCATGGACACGCGGTGGGGCGCTACGTGCGCGCGAACGCTTGCCTATATTTGCTTTTACCAACGCGGCTCGCCATCCATTCATGCATGACTCTGCCCAAATCAGGACGCCAACCTGGGGCCATAGACACACATACAAATTTATGACCAGGGATAACCTCAAGAAAAGAGGGATTGAAAAAACCCCTGAATGTCTATTTTCTACTCAACCAGAGAGTGTGCATCACTGGGTCCCCCCACAAAAATAAAAAGCAATCAGGTCCTAAAAAATAAAATAAAAGGCAAACCGGTCACCGCTGGCCTTCATCGCCGCGCTGGAGCAGTAGCGGCGCCGTCCTGCTCTCGCAGCGGAGCTCGACGTTGTGCTCCCTGTGCTGCCGGCTGCTGGACGTGGCGGAGCTCGAGGGCATGCTCCCTGCTATCGACTGTTGCACGTGGCGGAGCTCGAAGGCATGCGCCTTGGCCTTGCTAGCTGTGCCGGCATGTGCATGGTGCTCTCCATGGTGGGTATGGAGGGCGGCGGCTATAGGAAGGTGGTGGTGGGGGGCGCTCGCCCGGAGCACCACCGAATACGGGAGAGCGGCCGGATTGAGGTCGTCGCAGGCCCTACTGCCGGCGGGAGCGGTTGCAGCCGGACGTGCGAGAATTTTGCGGATTTTATTTTCATGTGGATTTAGTGAGAATGACATGTGGGCCCCATTGGTCATAAAGGTGCAGTCTCACATACTTAGTTTTTATGCCATGTCAGTGGCCATTCCTGTCATAACCATGGTCAAATTTTGCTGAACCGGCAACTAATGCGACATGGTAGTGTTTTGAAATAAAAAACCACAGAAGTGGTAGGTATCAGGAAATTTCAAAAAGCGGTAGTTTTTATGAACCATATCCCCAGTTGTGGTAGTCTTATCCTGTTTACTCGAAATATCACATATATGAAACTAGCATTTTCTTTCTTTACTTGATCAGGTGCATGTGTGTGTGTGCAAGCGCGTCGAACCAAAGGAAATGTCCGGATTGTTAGCGCCGCTTCTCACTAGTAGAAAAAGGGTCTTTTGTCCCGGTTCTGGAACCGGGACTAAAGGGTCGTTACTGTCCCGGTTCTAGAGGGCCTTTAGTCCCGGTTCTTGAACCGGGACTAAAGGGTCGTTACTAAAGGTCCCCCTTTAGTCCCGGTTCTTATACGAACCGGGACTAAAGGCCCTCCACGTGGCAGCTGCCTGGAGGTCCACCTTTAGTCCCGGTTGGTATTTTTTTTGAAATATTTTCCCGATTTTCAAATTTCTGAATTATTTTAACCTCTAATCTCTAATCACCCCTCATCACTGCTCAATTTAATCTCTAATCACCCCTCATCATTCCAAATGATCTAACTTCCCGAACGGTCACCCATCCTCCCAATCCCCCAGCCTGAGCACGCTTAACTTCCGGGTTCTATTCTCCCTCGTTTCCAACTCTGCACTTGTTGTTTTCCTGACAATAGTAAGATGTCAATCCTATTAACCCTCAGGAGTTTAGCTTGAGCATGAAGTCACACATTTCACTGTTTGAGTTTGAAACTATTGTTCTAAAAACAATAATTATTTACTAACACTAATATTTCTTGAATAAGTAGTTTGACAATTGTTTGACCACAGTTTGACCAGATTTGACCAAAATTCAAAAAAACTGAAATAATTATTTAGTAACACTAATATTCTTGAATAATTATTTAGTAACACTAATACTTCTTGAATAAGTAGTTTGACCAGATTTAACGAAAGTTAAAAAAAAACTGAAATTTGAGCATAACTTTTTTTCCTTTTGGAATTTGAGGATTCTAAAAATTTGCAAACAGGCCGTAGGCGGTCAAAATCGGATGCGGATTTTCGTGCTGAACATTTTGATATATTATACGTTTTTTTTCTGACATCGTATGCAAAAGTTATAGCCGTTTTACATTTTCCCTACACTTTTTGCAAAACATGTCCAAATTTAAGTTTTTAAATTTTCCTAACTAGTAGATGTGGTAACATAACTACATCTCGAAGGATTTTAACTTTTGAAGTTTTTATCATTTTCTTTTGCTTTTTACAAAATTGAAAAGGCGATACACGGAGGGCGGGGGGGGGGGGGGGGGGTTAGGATTTGAAAATTGCACCATTAGTACCGGTTCGTGGCACGAACCGGTGAGACCTTTAGTACCAGTTCGTGCCACGAACCTGTACTAATGGGCATCGCACCCTTTAGTACCAGTTCGTGGCACCAACCGGGACTAAAGGTCCCATTTGAACCGGGAGTAATGCATGTACGGTGCCCTCGCTGCTCGAACCGGAACTAATGCTCACATTAGTCCCGGTTCGTAATGCAACCGGTATTAATGCTCTTTTCTGGCTGAACCAAAGCTTCTTTTTCTACTAGTGTCTCGTAGCGCCCGTCTTCTTTTTCTTCACAATTCTGTCTCCGGTAGTTCCACTCAAAAACACACACGCGCGCGCACACACACACAATGGAGAAGAAGTACGCACACACACTTCACCAGGGAGAAATAACTTTGGCTTTGCAAAGAGACACAGCTTGGTGGCTACATAGACTACATAATATTGTGGCTACTTCCCTCACGGCTGCTTTTCTCTCATTCTTTTTCTCAATTTAAATAGGCAGTACAAGATAACGACTCACACATCTCCTGATCCTAAGCTTACGCCAAGACCATGCATCCCTGAAATACTCCATGGTGCACAAGACCTTGTGACCAGGGACCAAGCCCGAGCCCCCTTGTGACTTCAGGAATCAAAATTACTAGTATACAGCATAGTGCCCGCCAAGCACACAGGTGTCCAGTTCTTGAAAAATTTCAGATTATTTGGCCAAACAAAAGACCAGGTAACAAATAGTACAGCATAGTACCGGCCTCCGTGTCACTCACGCGCAAACGTCCGAGGATGTTGATCCCCGCCAGACTGCTCACACGCATGAACATGCACTAGTAGAAAACAGGGCTGTGGTTCGGTCAGAAAAGAGCATTAGTCCCGGTTTGAACGGCTAGGGCACCGTACATGCATTAGTCCCGGTTCAAATGGGACCTTTAGTCCCGGTTGGTGCCACGAACCGGGACTAAAGGGTGCGATGCCCATTAGTACTGGTTCGTGGCACCAACCGGTACTAAAGGTTAGACCTTTAGTCCCGGTTCGAGCCACCAACCGGTACTAATGGGGTTTGAGGCATTAGTACCGGTTCATGGCACGAACCGGTACTAAAGGTCCCATTTTCAAACTCTACACACCCCCACCCCCCCCCCCCCCCCCGTGGATCGCCTTTTCAGTTTTGTAAAAAGCAAAAGAAAATGATAAAAACTTCAAAAATTAAAATCCTTCCAGATGTAGTTATGTTACTACATGTACTAGTTAGGAAAATTTAAAAACTTAAATTTGGACATGTTTTGCAAAAGGTGTAGGGAAAATGTAAAACGGCTATAACTTTTGCATACGATGTAAAAAAAACGTATAATATATCAAAATGTTCAGCACAAAAATCCGCATTCAATTTTGAGAGCCTACGGCTTGTTTGCAAATTTTTAGAATCCTCAAATTCTAAAAGGAAAAAAAATTATGCTCAAATTTTTGTTTTTTTTGAATTTTTTTAAAATCTGGTCAAACTATGGTCAAACTACTTATTCAAGAAGTATTAGTGTTACTAAATAATTATTCAAGAATAGTAGTGTTACTAAATAATTATTTCAGTTTTTTTGAATTACGGCCAAATCTGGTCAAACTGTGGTCAAACAATGGTCATACTAATTATTCAAGAAATATTAGTGTTACTAAATAATTATTTTAGTTTTTTTGAATTTTGGTCAAATCTGGTCAAACTGTGGTCAAACTACGTATTCAAGAAATATTAGTGTTACTAAATAATTATTGTTTTTTAGAACAATAGTTTCAAACTCAAACAGTGAAATGTGTGACTTCATGCTCAAGCTTAATTCCTGAGGGTTAATAGGATTGGCATCTTACTATTGTCAGGAAAACAACAAGTGCAGACTTCGAAACGAGGGAGAATAGAACCCGGAAGTTAAGCATGCTCAGGCTGGAGTAGTGAGAGGATGGGTGACCGTCCGGGAAGTTAGATGATTTGGAATGATGAGGGGTGATTAGAGATTAGAGGTTAAATTGCAGTGATGAGGGGTGATTAGAGATTAGAGATTAAATTGAGCAGTGATGAGGGGTGATTAGAGATTGAGCAGTGATGAGGGGTGATTTGGAATGATGAGGGGTGATTAGAGATTTGGTGCTACCAACCGGGATTAAAGGTGGACCTCCAGGCAGCGGCCACGTGGAGGGCCTTTAGTTCCGGTTCGTGTAAGAACCGGGACTAAAGGGAGAGGCTTTAGTAACGACTCTTGAATCGGGACTAATGGCCTTTTTTTCTATTGCACCAAGGCATGCACATCTCGCACATGCCATGACGGCGCAGCCCTGCCATCCTGCTACTGCACCTAGATCCCATGAGTATGCCTTGCATTGACGGCGGCTGCATCCACGGGCCACGTTGCTCCAATAGTAAGAAATTGTGAGATGATCATGTGATATACTTGCTTCTCAAATACTGGCTTGAATCTTGATGCTTATGCCCAGAAGCACAAGCATATATTTTTGGTTTGTTGCTTGTGCCCAAAGAACAAGCAAGTAGAAAATATATGTTGTGCTGCAGATGATGAAATTGACATGCGCGTGCATGACGTTCGACGCAGGAGAAATAAGCCAGCAGGTTAGCAATCTTTGTAGATGATAATTACAGCCAACTGAGGTTCAGTCCGAGATTTCTTCTGGACAGCACGCATGTAGTTTTGAGCTGCAAATTTTACAAGAGACATAGGACACGCCGGGTAAGGCCGCGTAAATTTTTCAGCCCATTTGGTGCACATGAGAGCCCTCAAAAAATTTGTGACATCATGATCAGTTCACCTGATGTTTAGAACCAGCAGGGCTACACATAGAAATTTATCATGGGCAAACCATTATGAGTTAGGCCCTAAAATTTCGAACAGATGACAATGACATGATGGCTTGTGCACCATACAACTCTCAACTTCGGTAAAGTTCCACTAAATAATTTGCAAGTTGGTGCATATGACATAATCAGCAGTTTGTACAGAATTAACCCGTAAAGCTATCAGCTTCATGGACTAAGCAGAAATCCATCAAGGTAACATTGGCCCGTACATCTTATATACTCCTAAATATATGTCTTTTTAGAGATTTCAATAAAGACTACATACAAAGCAAAATGAGTGAATCTACACACTAAAATACGTATATATATATATATATATATATATATATATATATATATAGTATATGAACATATTTAAAATAATAAAATAATATATATAGTACCACATGGATACTATATATAGTTACCCCACATGGATACCACATGGTAGTTACCCCATATGTCTCATATACTATCATGTGATACTATATATACCGCTTTATCATTTTAAATATATTCGTATACTATATCTAAGATATTTCAAATCAAGTTACCTGAAAAATTTGCATATGAGCCCATAGTTTTGTTATATTTGTGAAATACGTACATATTTCTACGTAAAAAAGAGCATACTCCAAACATGATATATACTACCTAAAAATTAGTATATATACTACCTAATCATTGTTATATATTACATACTACATGTACATACTCTCGATTTCAACGGATACTACATACAATATACAAAACGCAAGTGGTGGTAACTACCACTGCTTGTAGGAAATATTTGATATATATATATATATATATATATATATATATATATATATATATATATATATATATATATATATATATATATCCCAAGGCAGTCAGGACTCAAGGTTCTAACTCTTAAGACCTGGAGCCGGATCAGATGGGACAACTATAGGCAACCACTTAATAGTGGCGCGGGTTATATGGCCCGCGCTACTGCTACTTAATAGTACCGCTGGTATAAAAAACACGCTTTTGGTATGGAATAGTTGTAGCGCGCGTACAACAAGCCAGCGCTACTACTAACTGGTCCCCGCCGTGCCCCAGGGACATGACATAGTTGTAGCGCATGGTATAAAACCCGTGCTACTACTAAGTTAATAGTAGTAGTAGTTGTGTCCCAGGACGCACTACTACTAATGATAGACGGGGAAAGCTGGTGGGCCCCACTTAGTAGTAGCGCGGGTACGTGAGGCCGCACTACAACTAATGACCTTAGTAGTAGCGCAACCCCGTGCCCCGCGCTACTACTAAGTTCCACTTATTACCAGCAGTTGCCGCCCGTCCCCATCCCACCTCTCTCAGCTCACACACATCGCGCCCGTCCTCATCACGCCGCCGACTTGGACCTGCCCGCCATTACCGCTGCCCCCCTCCCCCGCGTCCCCAGCCTCCGTCCGAGGTATGTCTCCTCCCTCCTTCCTTCCTTCCAGAGTAGGCGCCTGGTGGGCACTCTCCGGAGTGCCGCTGCAGGCTGCTCCCCGGCGTTTGCTCCAGCACGCCCTCCAGCTACGGCGTAGGTGCAGCGCGGGTAGGGGCTCGGCGCTAGAAGTGTAGGGGCTCGGTACTGGAAGTGTAGTGCGGGTAGGGGCTCGGTGTAGGAGCAGCGTGGGTAGGGGATACTTTATTGTGCACAAGTGATGCAAATGCAAAATGGTTAATTTAATTTAATGTATAAACACAGCTCCAACGCCGTCTATCAAACCGGACACCTCAAACATCCGCGAACACATCTAGATGTGTCCATGGATAGCGGTAGGGGAGTAGTTCACCCACCTACACCAAATGTGACATTCCGTCTATCCATGCAAAAGACGTAAATTTTTCCTATTGTCAATGCAAGTGGTGTAGTTGGATATGTGTGTGGTCATTGGTGTAGTGATGCATGTGTGTGCTCATTAGTTGAGCATTGGTGTAGCGACGCATGAGTTCCTATGTTTTGCCGGAATGTTGATTAATTTTTATTCCGGCAAATTTCGGGCACTCGGTATGTCCTATCTTTAGCAAAGGTCAGGAGGTAATTTCTTAAGGATGATGAAGTTTGGAACTTGTAATTTAGTTTTTATGACATTATTCAATATATGTAATGTTGATTAATGCTCCGGGTTGACTTTCAGTCGGATGGGGCTCCCTGTGTGATAGATTAATGTTCTTGCACGAAGATTCCCCACTGTTGTTGTGGGGGTTGCTTTTGCTTCTTCTCCTTGTGCTAGACCTTGGTAATGCACTAGGGGAAGGAAGTAGCGAACATCACCGACGGTCAAAATATTAGTGAGGAAGTGCCCATCATATACACCACCAAAGATGAGAGTTGTTCAAGGGAGACTCGACATACCGAAAGTCAACCCATGCTAAATAGTGATCTATGTTGACTGCATGGAATTTGCCGTCGATTTTTAATCTTTCGATTATGAACACAACAAATGGATGAGGAGGATAGGATCTTGTTCCCCCAAAACGTAGGCGGGAAGGGATCCCACAATGGCCAATTTGAAAGGGGACAAGTAGTACCTCTTATCCTAACAAAAGGTGGTCTTCTCCTCCAAAGCTTCTGGTCGTGACGCCGTGGTGGGCTCGGCGATGACATCCGTCCTGCCGTCCTGGTGGTCTTGGTCTTTTTGCACTGGAATGGACACATTTGTCTGATTCCTCGGGAACCCACGCCCGCGCTTGCCTTCTTAGCACCAAAGAGAAAACTGTCTTCTCTACGCCTGCTGGCGCCCGCCTGGCCTTGATTGTCATGGCTTGCGTCACCGCAACCTCATGAGGATGGGCACCTGCATAGGAATCTCGGCTCCTCAAGAGCAGCCTGGGGATGCCGCTCCCTCAGGAGGTCTTGGTGTCGTTTCCCTCGCGAGGGTCTTGTCTTGGTGGTGTTGTAGATGGGCGGTACCAGGCCGTTGGTGGAGCCACACCATGGGCCGCAGGCGGGCAAGTCTGGGTACCTTGGTTCCCAGAACACCAAGCCCAAGGCGCGCTCGGACTTGGCTTCGAGGCGAACCCAAAGGGCAAGGGCGAAGCGCGCGGGCCCCAATCGCCTGCGGGCCAGGCTGACGCGTGCCGCTTGATGGGACGTGGGTGTCTCCACTTCCCCACGCCGCCTCGGCAACTGCCCGACTTGACAACTGCCTAGCATATGCAGCCGAGCCATCATTGCCTTGTTGCGCGCCTGCTTTCTGCTCCTCCTCCTATTTGAGAACTTGCGTCTTCTTTGCCAAACTCGGCGCCAACTTTGATCCACCCCGCCGCCATGGCTCCCAGGAAGAAGAAGGGGAAGACCCATGTGGCCGCGGTGCCCTCGTCGGGGCCAGAACCAGTGCTGGACCGGTAAACGGTGATCAATCGGGAGGGGCTGGACAAGGTCCGGCAAGCCCTTGCCACCGATTCCAACAAGTGGAAGGCGACGACGGTCTGGCCTGCCTCCCGGACCTTAGCTGATATGGAGGCCACCGAAATCCCTCTTCATCTCCACGCTCTCTTTGCCGACATGCTGCCCCCGTTCTCCGATTTCTTCAACGCCGTGCTCTCGCATTACCAGATCCACGCGCTACATCTGGATCCTGGATCCATTATCCATTTGCTTTCGTCTTCTTGTGAGAGGCCCTCATGGGCATTGCCCCGTCCATGGCTTTGCTCCGCCATTTCTTCTTAGTCCACTTAGTCGACAGCGGGTAACGCTCAGGGTGCGTGTCGCTTCAGGCGGTGGTGGCGACCGCAGGCTCCGGCATCGACTTCACGCTCCGCCCGGACACGATGGGGTTCCCGAAGTAGTGGTGTATGTGGACACCACCGTACGCAGCCCCCTGCTCCTCATCCCATCGGCGTCGGCGGAGTCGAGCTCCGGCTGGGGTCACGTGGAGCTCGCTGAACCATAGCTTGCGCGCGTCATGTCTAGGCTGGCCAAGGTGAAGGAGGCAGGGGTGACGACGGCGATGGTGGTGAAGGAATTCGTCCGGTGGCGCATCGCTCCGCTCCAGCGCCATACTCGCCCAATGTGGGCCTTCACCAGCCCTGACAACCCCATGAGGCTCCAGGTGCCTTCGCTCCCCCTCAACACGTTATGCAGGGTGCTGCAACTCCTGACAGTGGGGAACCCGCCGCACTTCCTCTTGAGGGACGCCCTTTGTACAACTGCCTGAACGGGAGGGCTTTCGCCGAGATGATTCCGTGCTTCGACGGTGGGGGCTGCTCCCCGAGGGCCATGGGGGGCCTCACGACAACCCCCTCTTGGTGACACCCGTGCTCGGAGGTCCTGTGGTGCGCGCTCCCGAGGTGGCCGCAGGGGAGCAGGCAATGCCGAGCGCTCCTAGAGCGGCCACTTGAGGACAGGCGCCACCATGTGCTCCCGAGGTGGCCGCTGGAGGGCAGGAACCACCATGTGCTCCTGAGGTGGCGGCCTCCAGCCCCGCAGGCGGCAGGGGAGGAGCCCCGCCCATGGACGCAGTTGTCATCCCTGCCTTGAAGGGCTGCGCGCCGGCCTGCAACGCGTCCCTTCCAGACCTTGGGGTATCCCGCAAGAGGAAAGGGTTCGGGAGCCGTCGTGACCTTGTCCCACGTACTCTTAAGAGGAGGAAATGGATAGCCGTGGATGAGTAAGTACCTTGCCTTTCCCTTGACTCTTGCATGTTGCGCCTTCTTCGAACTTCTGCCCCTTAGGAAGCCTCCTGTTGCGGGGGCGAGCGTGTCCCAAGCACGCCCTCCGGGGGGCACTGGTCCCATCACGACCTTAGGCCTCACGAGCCCAACATCTGCGCGCGAGGTGGCGCCTACATACGAGCCAAGGTCACCCCCCCGGGGGGGTGCAGAATCGTACTGCCGGTGTCCTTCTCCTGGGGCGGCCTCTGGGGCACGAATGTTATGCCGAGAGCCCCCCGCTGATCTTCGCCGGTAGTTGGGCGCCCTGCGGGATGACGCTGTCTTCAAGCAGAGGGGCTAGTTTGCGTTAGGCTCCAGCTTGGGCAGAAGGAGCGGGTGAGGAAGCCCCAGCCCCCGGACCCATTCCTCAGGCGGGCAAGGCCGCGCATGCCTCTCGGGCTGGCCGGGACGCGGAGGAAAGCCCAGGCCAGGCGTTGGAGGTAGCACACGGGCGCAGTGTCGTCCATCATGACCTTCTTCGAGAGGCAGCGAGCGCACTGGGGCACCTCGAGGTGGAGCTTGATGACATCGACGCCTGCCTCGACGCGGAACGCTTGCGCCTTGCGCGCGAATGGCGCCAGCTGCAAGTCGCCGTCAACCTCGGTCGTCTGCAGCGCGAGCAGGCCTGAATGGAGGCGGAGGGAACCCTGGCCGCGGCAAGGGAGGCTCGCAATCGCGCCTTGGAGGAGGCCCAAGAAGCAGACCGCCGGCGTGACGCGGCGGAGGCGCGCGAGAGGGAGCTCCAAGCCACCAACGCATCCTTGAGCAGCGTGTCTGGGTGCGCACGGCCACGCTCGCTGTTCCGACGACCGGGCCGCCCTCGAGCGAGGCGAGGCCTCGCACGCCTGACGACACACTGGCGCTAGAGGCAGTGGAGTTAAGCCTGGAGCGAGCGCTTGGAGGTGATGGAGCGCCAAGTGGCCACCGCCGAGGATGCCCTTGCTTCTCGGGAGGCAAGGATCCAGTGAGAGGTCGACCAGAAGGTGACGAGGATCCGTGAGACCCTTGTTGAAGAATATCACCAGAAACTGGATCTCCAGGAGGCTCGCTTCAAGCAGTGGCGCATCGAGCTGCAGGGCAAGGCTGATGCCCTCAAGGTGAAGCTAGCTGCGGCGGAGCGGTGCGGGAAGGCCGCTGAGGCAGCTCGGGCCACCGCTGAGGCCGAGCTGTCCTTCCTTCATCAGCATGTTGAGGGTGTTACATCCCTCATGGAGAGAGCCTCGGACGAGGCGGGCCACCGCCGAACACTGCAGCGTGAGCGCTCCTTGATGTTCGAGGCCCTTGGGCTCAGGGCCAACCGGGCCCTGAGCGTCATCTGCGACGAGAACGTCTCCCGTCCGCTCGAAGCTGACGACACCGGCTACCTCAGCTTCTCCACCCAGGCCGTGACTCGCCGCGAGGACGCGCCAGCTCGTCGTGGAGAAGAGCCGCGATCTTCTTGGCCGCGCGTTCTCGCGCGTCTTCAGCCACCTTCTTCGCTCCGACCCTGACTTTGATTTTGATGCCATGATAGCCCCCGGGCCTGGGACAATCCAAGGCATCCTAGCGAGCTGGGTGGATGATTATGTGGATGACCTGATCGTAGAGCTCGCCCCGTTCGACGATGTGGTCGCGCCCGCGGCCGAAGAGGGCGGAGCTTTTGAGGACGATGATGGTAGCGAAGACGACGACGATGATGGCTGCGGAAGCGATGACGACGGCGCACCTCACTAAGCTTGTGTTTCCCAGTCTTCCTGTCAGAACTTTGAACGTAGCCCCGCGGGGATGCGAAAGTATTTTTGGAAGAATTTTCCCTGTGACATATTAAGTGATATTTGCACTCCCTGTTGCCGTCCTTTTTTTACTTTTCACGTGCTCATGACCCCTGAGCAGGGGTGACCGCCGCTGCCGTGCCTGGTTGTGGTGTCTGGCTCAAGGTCCAGGAGGGGTTGCCGCCAGTTCGCTCGAGAGCGCTGCGCGAGGATCCAGGGTGGTGTGCACACGGGCGAGGCCACGACTATTGTCGCCTGGGCCCTCAGGGCGTCTTTAGCGCCAGCGTGTGCACCATGTCCAGCCCTCGCTTGGAGGGTGCAATGGAGCGAACCACGAGTTCCCACCATCTTCCGCAAAAATGAAAACCAAACGAGGAAGAAAACAACTAGGAAAATGAAAAATCAGGAACACCCCCACCCCTTTCCCAACAACAACGCAAGAGCTGCAAGTTCATTCCAAAAAATAGCAGGTTCGGCTACAAGAGAAGGCAAGGGAAACAGCCGCGTCCGGCACCTATGCTAGTCTTCTAGTCTTCCCCCAACGCGGAGCATGGGGCCTCCACTAGGCGTGGGCATAGCCATTGGGGGACCGTGTCGTCCGCCAGCGCAAAGCATGGGGCTTCCACTGAGACGTGGGTGGGAGCCCCCATGAGGCTCAGGGGCAGCGCTCAGGAGACTCTAGGGCGTGTACAGCCCCACTCATTATTATGTGAGAGTGTCACGAGCGGAGACTTGAGGGGCGCTTCTTGCCCCTTGGGCGGGAACCCCGCCCCGCACATACCCCGACCACTGTTGAGGCGTCCGGAAACTAGGACATGACCAAGGGGCAAGGGGGTACGCGAGCAGTGGTGAGGGGGCCACGGGCCCTCGGCCGGGGGGAGGGCTCGCCGGCGCCTTCCCCGGGAGAGGACCCGCTTCCGGATGGCACACACCACCGTGGCGGTGGCGCCGCACGCCCCGTGACATGGGGGGAGCCCTGGCACCGATCCCCTCTGCTGCGTACGGGGTGCGTCCTCGCGCAACCTCCTGGCGCGCCCCGCCAGCCTGGGGCGGGGCCAGCCCCCGGAGGCGCCCCGTCTTGGCATGGTCTACCTGCGATCCAAGGTTAGCGCGGCATGTTCCAAAGATATTGGTTGTAACCGGTGACCGTCGCTGTCGAAGGTGCGGGCGAGGCGTCGGGTTGGCTCGCAAGGGGCCTCGATCCTGTGTTGCCTCGGCGATCCCGACGTCCAGTCGATGAGGGGAACATGCACGGGCTTCTCCTTTGCTCGTACAACGAGCCCACCGATGGCGGCATGGAGGCACCAGGGCCCATCGTCCTGAAGCCAGCCCCTTGGAGCGCTCCGCTCTGTTGCCTACCATTATTGGTGCCTGGTCGTGCCGACCAGGGGGCGGTCCTTCGACGCGGCTCCGGGAGGGGCCGTCTACCCCAGCCACACTCCGGGGAAACGCATCTTGGGCCAGGCCGGCGGCGTCGTGTGCTAGACCACCGCCGCGAGACCCACCGAACTCCCTCCGGAAGGGCGAGCGAACACAGAGGACTTGGAGTGGACGTCAAGCAACCAACGAGGAGGCCACGAGGCAGGGGGCGTGCCTACCCCCCATGGGCGCGCCCTCCACCCTCGTGGGCCCTTCGTGGCTCCACCGACCTACTTCTTCCTCCTATATATACCTACGTACCCCCAAACCATCGAAGAGCACCACGAAAACCTAATTCCACCACCGCAACCTTCTGTACCCGTGAGATCCCATCTTGGGGCCTTTTTCGGCGCTCCGCCGGAGGGGGCATTGATCATGGAGGGCTTCTACATCAACACCATAGCCTCTCCGATGATGTGTGAGTAGTTTACCTCAGACATTCGGGTCCACAGTTATTAGCTAGATGGCTTCTTCTCTCTTTGGATCTCAATACAAAGTTCTCCTCGATTCTCTTGGAGATCTATTTGATGTAATCTTCTTTTGCGGTGTGTTTGTCGCGATCCGATGAATTGTGGGTTTATGATCAAGATTATCTATGAACAATATTTGAATCTTCTCTGAATTCTTTTATGTATGATTGGTTATCTTTGCAAGTCTCTTCGAATTATCAGTTTGGTTTGGCCTACTAGATTGATCTTTCTTGCAATGGAAGAAGTGCTTAGCTTTGGGTTCAATCTTGCGGTGCTCGATCCCAGTGACAGTAGGGGAAACGACACGTATTGTATTATTGCCATCGAGGATAAAAAGATGGGGTTTATATCATATTGCATGAGTTTATCCCTCCACATCATGTCATCTTGCTTAAAGCGTTACTCCGTTCTTATGAACTTAATACTCTAGATGCATGCTGGATAGCGGTCGATGTGTGGAGTAATAGTAGTAGATGCAGGCAGGAGTCGGTCTACTTGTCACGGACGTGATGCCTATATACATGATCATACCTAGATATTCTCATAGCTATGCTCAATTCTATCAATTGCTCGACAGTAATTCGTTTACCCACCGTAATACTTATGCTATCTTGAGAGAAGCCACTAGTGAAACCTATGGCCCCCGGGTCTATTTTCCATCATATTAATCTCCCGTCAACAAGCTATTTTTATCTTTGTTTACTTTGCAATCTTTACTTTTTATCTTTATCATAAAAATACCAAAAATATTATCTTATCATCTCTATCAGATCTCACTTTTGCAAGTGGACGTGAAGGGATTGACAACCCCTTTATCGCGTTGGTTGCAAGGTTCTTATTTGTTTGTGTAGGTACGAGGGACTTGAGCATGGCCTCCTACTGGATTGATAACTTGGTTCTCAAAAACTGAGGGAAATACTTACGCTACTTTGCTGCATCACCCTTTCCTCTTCAAGGGAAAACCAAAGCAGTGCTCAAGAGGTAGCAAGAAGGATTTCTGGCGTTGTTGCCGGGGAGTCTACACACAAGTCAAGACATACGAAGTACCCATCACGAACTCTTATCCCTCGCATTACATTATTTGCCATTTGCCTCTCGTTTTCCTCTCCCCCACTTCACCCTTGCCGTTTTATTCGCCCTCTTTTCCGTTCGTCTCTTTTTCGCTTGCTTCTTGTTTGCTTGTGTGTTAGATTGCGTGCTTGTCACGATGGCTCAAGATAATACTAAATTGTGTGACTTTGCCAATACCAACAGCAATGATTTTCTTAGCACTCCGATTGCTTCTCTTACCAAAGTTGAATCTTGTGAAATTAATGCTGCTTTGTTGAATCTTGTCATGAAAGATCAATTCGCCGGCCTTCCTAGTGAAGATGCCGCTACCCATCTAAATAGCTTTGTTGATTTGTGTGATATGCAAAAGAAGGAAGATGTGGATAATGATATTGTTAAATTGAAGCTATTTCCGTTTTCTCTTAGAGATCGCGCTAAAACTTGGTTTTCGTCTTTGCCTAAAAATAGTATTGATTCTTGGAATAAGTGCAAAGATGCTTTTATCTCTAAGTATTTTCCTCCCGCTAAGATCATCTCTCTTAGAAACGATATTAGGAATTTTAAGCAACTTGATCATGAACATGTTGCACAAGCTTGGGAGAGGATGAAATTAATGATACGTAATTGCCCTACTCATGGTTTGAATTTGTGGATGATTATACAAAAAATTTATGCCGGATTGAATTTTGCTTCTAGAAATCTTTTAGATTCGGCCGCGAGAGGCACTTTTATGGAAATCACTTTAGGAGAAGCTACTAAACTCCTAGATAATATTATGGTTAATTATTCTCAATGGCACAGTGAAAGATCTACTAGTAAAAAAGTGCATGCGATAGAATAAATTAATGTTTTGAGTGGAAAGATGGATGAACTTATGAAATTGTTTGCTAATAAGAGTGTTTCTTCTGATCCTAATGATATGCCTTTGTCTACTTTGATTGAGAATAATAATGAATCTATGGATGTGAATTTTGTTGGTAGGAATAATTTTGGTAACAACGCGTATAGAGGAAACTTTAATCCTAGGCCGTTCCCTAGTAATTCCTCTAATAATTATGGTAATTCCTACAACAATTCTTATGGAAATTTTAATAAGATGCCCTCTGAATTTGAGACTAGTGTTAAAGAGTTTATGAATTCACAAAAGAATTTCAATGCTTTGCTTGAAGAAAAATTGCTTAAGGTTAATGAATTGGCTAGGAACGTGGATAGAATTTCTCTTGATGTTGATTCTTTGAAACTTAGATCTATTCCACCTAAGCATGATATCAATGAGTCTCTCAAAGCCATGAGAATTTCCATTGATGAGTGCAAAGAAAGAACCGCTAGGATGCGTGCTAAGAAAGATTGCTTTGTGAAGGTGTGTTCTTCTAGTTTTTATGAGAATAAATATGAAGATCTAAAAGTTATTGATGTGTCCCCTATTAAATCTTTGTTTTGCAATATGAATCTTGATAACGATGGGACTGGAGATGAGCCAACTTTAGTTAAAAGGCGTCCCAATGATTCAGAGTTTTTAGATCTTGATGCTAAAATTGTTAAAAGTGGGATTGAAGAGGTTAAAACTTTAGATAGCAACGAACCCACTATCTTGGATTTCAAGGAATTTAATTATGATAATTGCTCTTTGATAGATTGTATTTCCTTGTTGCAATCCGTGCTAAATTCTCCTCATGTTTATAGTCAGAATAAAGCTTTTACTAAACATATCGTTGATGCTTTAATGCAATCTTATGAAGAAAAACTTGAGTTGGAAGTTTCTATCCCTAGAAAACTTTCTGATGAATGGGAACCTACAATTAAAATTCAAATTAAAGATCATGAATGCTATGCTTTGTGTGACTTGGGTGCTAGTGTTTCCACGATTCCAAAAACTTTATGTGATTTGTTAGGTTTCCGTTAATTTGATGATTGTTCTTTAAACTTGCACCTTGCGGATTCCACCATTAAGAAACCTATGGGAAGAATTAATGATGTTCTTATTGTTGCAAATAGGAACTATGTGCCCGTAGATTTTATTGTTCTTCATATAGATTGCAATCTTTCATGTCCTATTATTCTTGGAAGACCTTTCCTTAGAACGATTGGTGCAATCATTGATATGAAGGAAGGGAACATTAGATTCCAATTTCCGTTAAGGAAAGACATGGAACACTTCCCTAGAAAGAAAATTAAATTACCTTATGAATCTATTATGAGAGCCACCTATGGATTGCCCACCAAAGATGGCAATACCTAGATCTATCCTCGCTTTTATGCCTAGCTAGGGGCGTTAAACGATAGCGCTTGTTGGGAGGCAACCCAATTTTATTTTAGTTTTTTTTTGCTTTTTGGTTCTGTTTAAGAATAAATAATCCATCTAGCTTCTGTTTAGATGTGTTTTTATGTTTTAATTAGTGTGTGTGCCAAGTGAAACCTATAGGATCTTCTTGGATGATAGTTATTTGATCTTGCTGAAAATTCCAGAAACTTTCTGTTCACGAAAATAATTGTTAAAAATCACCAGAACGTGATAAAATACTGATTCCCAATTGCAGTATATCAATAAAAAAAATTATCTAGGTCGTCCTATTTTGGTAGATTTTTCTGAGTTCCAGAAGTTTGCGTTAGTTACAAATTACTACAGACTGTTCTGTTTTTGACAGATTCTGTTTTTCGTGTGTTGTTTGCTTACTTTGATGAATCTATGGCTAGTAAAAGAGTTTATAAACCATAGAGAAGTTGGAATACAGTAGTTTTAACACCTATGTAAATAAATAATGAGTTCATTACAGTACCTTGAAGTGGTGTTTTGTTTTCTTTCGCTAACGGAGCTCATGAGATTTTCTGTTAAGTTTTGTGTTGTGAAGTTTTCAAGTTTTGGGTAAAGATTTGATGGATTATGGAACAAGGATTGGCAAGAGCCTAAGATTGGGGATGCCCAAGGCACCCCAAGGTAAAATTCAAGGACAACCAAAAGCCTAAGCTTGGGGATGCCCCGGAAGGCATCCCCTCTTTCGTCTTCGTCTATCGGTAACTTTACTTGGAGCTATATTTTTATTCACCACATGATATGTGTTTTGCTTGGATCATCTTGTATGATTTGAGTCTTTGCTTTTTTAGTTTTCACAACCATCATCGCTGTACACACCTTTTGAGAGAGACACACATGATTTGGAATTTATTAGAATACTCTATGTGCTTCACTTATATCTTTTGAGCTATATAGTTTTTGCTCTAGTGCTTCACTTATATCTTTTAGAGCATGGTGGTGGTTTTATTTTATAGAAATTATTGATCTCTCATGCTTCACTTATATTATTTTTAGAGTCTTAAACAACATGGTAATTTGCTTTAATTGTGAAATTAATCTTCCATATTGAGTTCATTGAATATCGTGAGAAGTTTGATACTTGATAAGTGTTTTGAGATATAAAGGTGGTAATATTAGAGTGTGCTAGTTGAGTAATTGTGAAATTGAGAAATACTTTTGTTAAGGTTGGCAAGTCCCGTAGCATGCACGTATGGTAAAAGTTGTGTGACAATTTTGACACATAAGGTGTTCTTTTGTTGCTTTCCTTATGAGTGGCGGTCAGGGACGAGCAATGCTCTTTTCCTACCAATCTATCCCTCTAGGGGCATGCGTAGTAGTACTTTGCTTCGAGGGCTAATAAACTTTTGCAATAAGTATATGAGTTCTTTATGACTAATGTGAGTCCATGGATTATACGCACTCTCAACCTTCCACAATTTTCTAGCCTCTACGGTACCGTGCATTGCCCTTTCTCACCTTGAGAGTTGGTGCAAACTTCGCCGTTGCATCCAAACCCCGTGATATGATACGCTCTATCACACATAAACCTCCTTCTATCTTCCTCAAAACAGCCACCATACCTACCTATCATGGCATTTCCATAGCCATTCCGAGATATATTGCCATGCAACTTTCCACTGTTCCGTTTATTATGACACGCTCCATCATTGTCATATTGCTTTGCATGATCATGTAGTTGACATCGTATTTGTGGCAAAGCCACCTTTCATAATTTTTTATACATGTCACTCTTGATTCATTGCATATCCCGGTACACCGCCGGAGGCATTCACATAGAGTCATATTTTGTTCTAAGTATTGAGTTGTAATTCTTGAGTTGTAAGTAATAAAAGTGTGATGATCATCATTATTAGAGCATTGTCCCATGTGAGGAAAGGATGATGAAGACTATGATTCCCCCACAAGTCGGGATGAGATTCCGGACTAAATAAAAAAAGAGGCCAAAGAAAAAAGAGAGAAGGCCCAACAAAAAAAAAGAGAAAAAAATGAGAGAAAAAGAGAGAAGGGACAATGTTACTATCCTTTTGCCACACTTGTGCTTCAAAGTAGCACCGTGATCTTCATGATAGAGAGTCTCCTATGTTGCCACTTTCATATACTAGTGGGAATTTTTCATTATAGAACTTGACTTGCATATTCCAATGATGGGCTTCCTCAAAATGCCCTAGGTCTTCGCGAGCAAGCAAGTTGGATGCACACCCACTTAGTTTCTTTTGTTGAGCTTTCATATATTTATAGCTCTAGTGCATCCGTTGCATGGCAATCCCTACTCCTCTCATTGACATCAATTGATGGGCATCTCCATAGCCTATTGATTAGCCGCATCAATGTGAGACTTTCTACCTTTTTGTCTTCTCTCATAACCCCCATCATTATACTTTATTCCACCCATACCGCTATATCAATGGCTTGCGCTCATGTATTGCGTAAGGGTTGAAAAGGCTGAAGCACGTTAAAAAGTATGAACCAATTGCTCGGCTTGTCATCGGGGTTATGCATGATGCGATCGTTTGTGTGACGATATTGAAACATGGCCTAACTATATGATTTTGTAGGGATAAGCTTTCTTTGGCTATGTTATTTTGATAAGACATAATTGCTTGGTTAAGCATGTTTGAAGTATTATTGTTTTTATGTCAACATTAAAATTTTATCTTGAATCTTTCGGATCTAAATATTCATGCCATAATAAAAAGAATTACATTGAAAATTATGCTAAGAAGCATTCCACATCAAAAATTCTGTTTTTATCATTTACCTACTCGAAGACGAGCAGGAATTAAGCTTGAGGATGCTTGATACGTCTCCAACGTATCTATAATTTTTGATTCTTCCATGCTATTATATATTCTGTTTTGGATGTTTAATGGGCTTATTTATACACTTTTATATAACTTTTGGGACTAACCTATTAACCGAAGGCCCAGCCCAAATTGCTTTTTTTTGCCTATTTCAATGTTTCGCGGAAAAAGAATATCAAACGGAGTCCAAACGGAATGAAACCTTCGGGAGCGTGATTTTTGGAACAAACATGATCCAGAGGACTTGGAGTGGACGTCAAGCAACCAACGAGGAGGCCACGAGGCAGGGGGCGCACCTACCCCCCTAGGTGCGCCCTCCACCCTCGTGGGCCCCTTGTGGCTCCACCGACCTACTTCTTCCTCCTATATATACCTACGTACCCCCAAACCATCGAAGAGCACCATGAAAACCTAATTCCACCGCCGCAACCTTCTGTACCCATGAGATCCCATCTTGGGGCCTTTTCCGGCGCTCCGTCGGTGGGGGCATTGATCACCGATGGCTTCTACATCAACACCATAGCCTCTCCGATGATGTGTGAGTAGTTTACCTCAGACCTTCGGGTCCATAATTATTAGCTAGATGGCTTCTTCTCTCTCTTTGGATCTCAATACAAAGTTCTCCTCGATTCTCTTGGAGATCTATTTGATGTAATCTTCTTTTGCGGTGTGTTTGTCGAGATATGATGAATTGTGGGTTTATGATCAAGATTATATATGAACAATATTTGAATCTTCTCTGAATTCTTTTATGTATGGTTGGTTATCTTTGGAAGTCTCTTCGAATTATCAGTTTGGTTTGGCCTACTAGATTGATCTTTCTTGCAATGGGAGAAGTGCTTAGCTTTGGGTTCAATCTTGCGGTGTCCTTTCCCAGTGACAGTAGGGGCAGCAAGGCACGTATTGTATTGTTGCCATCGAGGATAACAAGATGGGGTTTATATCATATTGCATGAGTTTATCCCTCTACATCATGTCATCTTGCTTAAAGCGTTACTCCGTTCTTATGAACTTAATACTCTAGATGCATGCTGGATAGCGGTCGATGTGTGGGAGTAATAGTAAGTAGATGCAGGCGTCGGAGTGAGCTAATGACATTGACATAACCTAGAATCCGGATAATGCTGTTCAAACTTTCTAGATTGTTCACCACCGAAATTTCGCTCGAGAAAGCAACTAGTGCACAGCCCGGGATCATATTAATTATGCATTTGCAACGAGAGGGAGAGGTATTTCACGTACCTCGTATGATGCGAAAGCTAAGCGTTGCAAACGGCAGTTGATGTAAGTCGTAACGTCTTCACAGATCGCGATCAAGTCTGAACGCACTGGCACCTCCGAGTTTCGCACACGGTTCAGCTCGTGAATCTCGACTCCATCTCGCCGAGTTTTGATGGGAGATTCTGTCAGCACGAGGCATGGTGACGAATGATGTAATTGTACCGACGCAGGGCTTCGCCTAAGCACCGCTATGAAATTATCAAGGTGGATTATGGTGGAGGGGGCACCGCACACGGCTAAGAGATCAAGAGATCAACTGTTGTGTCTCCAGGGGGTGACCCCCTCCCCGTATATAAAGGAGTGGAGGAGGGGGAGGGCCGGCCCTCTCTATGCCGCGCCCTAGGAGGAGTCCTACTCCCAACGGGAGTAGGATTCCCCCCCTTCCAAGTAGTAGGTGTAGGAGTCAAGGAAAGGGAGAGAGAAGAGAAGGAAGGAGGGGGCGCTGCCCCTCCCCTAGTCCAATTCGGACTAGGCCTTGGGGGGGGGGGGGGGGGGCCCAGCCTCTCCTCTCTCTTTTCCCTAAAGCCCAATAAGGCCCATATACTCCCCGGCGAATTCCCGTAACTCTCCGGTACTCCGAAAAAATACCCGAATCACTCAGAACCTTTCCGATGTCCGAATATAGTCGTCCAATATATCGATCTTTACGTCTCGACCATTTCGAGACTCCTCGTCATGTCCCCGATCTCATCGGGACTCCGAACTACCTTCGGTACAATCAAAACACATAAAACTCATAATATAACGTCATCAAACTTTAAGCGTGCGGAACCCTACGGGAATTCGCCATACGGATCAACGCAATAATGTCCAGTAGGAGGCCCAACACCCAATGTCCCATTGCACCTCCACAACAAATAATATCCCGGCAATCACCAGCAATACAAGGGGGTTGTCATTCCTTCACGGTAACTTACGAGAGTGAGATCGATAGATATGATAAGATAATATTTTTGGTATTTTTATGATAAAGATGCAAAGCAAAATAAAAACTGAAGGAAATATGCCCTAGAGGCAATAATAAAGTTATTATTTATTTCCTCATTTCATGATAAATTTTTATTATTCATGCTAGAATTGTATTAACCGGAAACATAATACATGTGTGAATACATAGACAAACAGAGTGTCACTAGTATGCCTCTACTTGACTAGCTCGTTGATCAAGATGGTTATGTTTCCTAGCCATAGACATGAGTTGTCATTTGATTAACGGGATCACATCATTAGGAGAATGATGTGATTGACTTGACCCATTCCGTTAGCTTAGCACTTGATCGTTTAGTATTCTGCTATTGCTTTCTTCATGACTTATACATGTTCCTATGACTATGAGATTATGCAACTCCCGTTTACCGGAGGAACACTTTGTGTACTACCAAACGTCATAACGTAACTGGGTGATTATAAAGGTGCTCTACAGGTGTCTCCGAAGGTACTTGTTGGGTTGGCGTATTTCGAGATTAGGATTTGTCACTCCGATTGTCGGAGAGGTATCTCTGGGCCCACTCAGTAATGCACATCACTATAAGCCTTGCAAGCATTGTAACTAATGAGTTAGTTGCTGGATGATGTATTACAGAACGAGTAAAGAGACTTGCTGGTAACAAGATTGAACTAGGTATTGAGATACCGACGATCGAATCTCGGGCAAGTAACATACCGATGACAAAGGGAACAACGTATGTTGTTATGCGGTTTGACCGATAAAGATCTTAGTAGAATATGTGGGATCCAATATGAGCATCCAGGTTCCGCTATTTGTTATTGACCGGAGACGTGTCTTGGTGTCTACATAGTTCTCGAACCCGTAGTGTCCGCACGCTTAAATTTTGATGACGGTTATATTATGATTTTATGTGTTTTGATGTACCGAAGGTAGTTCGGAGTCCCGGATGAGATCGGGGACATGACGCGGAGTCTCAAAATGGTCGAGACGTAAATATCGATATATTGGACAACTATATTCGGACATCGGAAAGGTTCCGAGTGATTCGGGTATTTTTCGGAGTACCGGAGAGTTACGGGATTTCGCCGGGGAGTATATGGGCCTTATTGGGCTTTAGGGAAAAGAGAGAGGAGAGGCTGGGCGCCCCCAAGGCCTAGTCCGAATTGGACTAGGGGGAGGGGCAGCGCCCCCTCCTTCCTTCTCTTCTCTCTTCCCTTTCCTTAACTCCTACTCGTACTACTTCGAAGGGGGGGGATCCTACTCCCGTTGGGAGTAGGACTCCTCCTAGGGCGCGCCATAGAGAGGGCCGGCCCTCCCCCTCCTCCACTCCTTTATATACGGGGAGGGGGGCACCCCCTGGAGACACAACAGTTGATCTCTTGATCTCTTAGCCGTGTGCGGTGCCCCCCTCCACCATAATCCACCTCGATAATATCGTAGCGGTGGTTAGGCGAAGCCCTGCGTCGGTAGAACATCATCATCGTCACCATGCCGTCGTGCTGACGGAACTCTCCCTCAAAGCTCGGCTGGATCGGAGTTCGAGGGACGTCATCGAGCTGAACGTGTGTTGAACTCGGAGGTGCCGTGCGTTCGGTACTTGATCGGTCGGATCGTGAAGACGTACGACTACATCAACCGCGTTGTGCTAACGCTTCCGGTTTCAGTCTACGAGGGTATGTGGACAACACTCTCCCCTCTCATTGCTATGCATCACCATGATCCTGTGTGTGCGTAGGCATTTTTTTGAAATTACTACGTTCCCCAACAGTGGCATCCGAGCCAGGTTTTATGCGTAGATGTCATATGCATCCGAGCCTGCATCTATTACTATTACTCCACACATCGACCGCTATCCAGCATGCATCTAGAGTATTAAGTTCATAAGAACAGATTAACGCTTTAAGCAAGATGACATGATGTAGAGGGATAAACTCATGCAATATGATATAAACCCCATCTTGTTATCCTCGATGGCAACAATATAATACGTGCCTTGCTGCCCCTACTGTCACTGGGAAAGGACACCGCAAGATTGAACCCAAAGCTAAGCACTTCTCCCATTGCAAGAAATATCAATCTAGTAGGCCAAACCAAACTGATAATTCGAAGAGACTTGCAAAGATAACCAATCATACATAAAAGAATTCAGAGGAGATTCAAATATTGCTAGGAGACGTACAACTACATCAACCGCGTTGTGCTAACGCTTCCGCTTTCGGTCTACGAGGGTACGTGGACAACACTCTCCCCTCTCGTTGCTATGCATCACCATGATCCTGTGTGTGCGTAGGATTTTTTTTGAAATTACTATGTTCCCCAACAGTGGCATCCGAGCCAGGTTTTATGCGTAGATGTCATATGCACGAGTAGAACACAAGTGAGTTGTGGGTGATACAAGTCATACTGCTTACCAGCATGTCATACTTTGGTTCGGCGGTATTGTTGGATAAAGCGGCCCGGACCGACATTACGCGTACGCTTACGCGAGACTGGTTCTACCGACGTGCTTTGCACACAGGTGGCTGGCGGGTGTCAGTTTCTCCAACTTTAGTTGAACCGAGTGTGGCTATGCCCGGTCCTTGAGAAGGTTAAAACAACACTAACTTGACGAACTATCGTTGTGGTTTTGATGCGTAGGTAAGAACGGTTCTTGCTCAGCCCGTAGCAGCCACGTAAAACTTGCAACAACAAAGTAGAGGACGTCTAACTTGTTTTTGCAGGGCATGTTGTGATGTGATATGGTCAAGGCATGATGCTAAATTTTATTGTATGAGATGATCATGTTTTGTAACCGAGTTATCGGCAACTGGCAGGAGCCATATGGTTCTCGCTTTATTGTATGCAATGCAATCGCCCTGTAATGCTTTACTTTATCACTAAGCAGTAGCGATAGTCGTAGAAGCATAAGTTGGCGAGACGACAACGATGCTACGATGGAGTTCAAGGTGTCGCGCCGGTGACGATGGTGATCATGACGGTGCTTCGGAGATGGAGATCACAAGCACAAGATGATGATGGCCATATCATATCACTTATATTGATTGCATGTGATGTTTATCTTTTATGCATCTTATCTTGCTTTGATTGACGGTAGCATTATAAGATGATCTCTCACTAAATTATCAAGGTATAGGTGTTCTCCTTGAGTATGCACCGTTGCGAAAGTTCTTCGTGCTGAGACACCACGTGATGATCGGGTGTGATAGGCTCTACGTTCAAATACAACGGGTGCAAAACAGTTGCACACGCGGAATACTCAGGTTAAACTTGACGAGCCTAGCATATAACAGATATGGCCTCAGAACACTGAGACCGAAAGGACGAGCGTGAATCATATAGTAGATATGATCAACATAGTGATGTTCACCCTTGAAACTACTCCATCTCACGTGATGATCGGACATGGTTTAGTTGATTTGGATCATGTGATCACTTAGAGGATTAGAGGGATGTGTATCTAAGTGGGAGTTCTTAAGTAATATGATTAATTAAACTTAAATTTATTATGAACTTAGTCCTGGTAGTATTAGCATATCTATGTTGTAGATCAATAGCTCGCGTTTAGCTCCCCTGTTTTATTTTTGATATGTTCCTAGAGAAAAACTATGTTGAAAGATGTTAGTAGCAATGATGCGGATTTGGTCCGTGATCTGAGGATTATCCTCATTGCTGCACAGAAGAATTATGTCCTTAATGCACCGCTAGGTGACAGACCGATTGCAGGAGCAGATACAGACGTTATGAACGTTTGGCAAGCTCGATATGATGACTACTTGATAGTTTAGTGCACCATGCTTTACGGCTTAGAATCAGGGTTTCAAAAGACATTTTGAACGCCATGGAGCATATAAGATGTTCCAAGAGTTGAAATTGGTATTTCATACTCATGCCCGTGTCGAGAGGTATGAGACCTCTGACAGTACTTTGCCTACAAGATGGAGGAGAATTGCTTAGCTAGTGAGCATGTGCTCAGAATGTCTGAGTACTACAATCACTTCAATCAAGTGGGAGTTAATCTTCCAGATAAGATAGTGATTGACAGAGTTCTGTAGTCACTATCACCAAGTTACTAGAACTTCGTGATGAACTATAATATGCAAGGGATAACGGAAACGATTCCCAAAGCTCTTCGTGATGCTGAAATCGACGAAGGTAAAAATCAAGAAAAACATCAAGTGTTGATGGTTGACAAGACCACTAGTTTCAAGAAAAAGGGCAAAAGGAAGAAGGGGAACTTCAAGAAGAACGGCAAGCGAGTTGCTGCTCAAGTGAAGAAGCCCAAGTCTGGACCTAAGCCTTAGACTAAGTGCTTCTACTGCAAAGAGACTGGTCACTAGAAGTGGAACTGCCCTAGATACTTGGCGGATAAGAAGGATGGCATAGTGAACAAAGGTATATTTGATATACATGTTATTGATGTGTACTTTACTAGTGTTTATAGCAACCCCTTAGTATTTGATACTAGTTCAGTTGCTAAGATTAGTAACTCAAAACGGGTGTTGCAGAATGAACAGAGACTAGTTGGGTAAAGTGACGATGTGTGTTGGAAGTAGTTCCAAGATTGATATGATCATCATCGCACACTCCCTATACTTTCGGGATTAGTGTTGAACCTAAATAAGTGTTATTTGGTGTTTGCGTTGAGCATGAATATGATTTGATCATGTTTATTGCAATACGGTTATTCATTTAAGTAAGAGAATAATTGTTGTTCTGTTTACATGAATAAAATCTTCTATGGTCATACACCCAATGAAAGTGGTTTGTTGGATCTCGATCGTAGTGATACACATATTCATAATATTGAAGCCAAAAGATGCAAAGTTAATAATGATAGTGCAACTTATTTGTGGCACTGCCGTTTAGGTCATATTGGTGTAAAGCGCATGAAGAAACTCCATCCTGATGGGCTTTTGGAATCACTTGATGCTTGCGAACCATGCCTCTTGGGAAAGATGACTAAAACGCCGTTCTCCTGAACAATGGAGCGAGCAACAGATTTGTTGGAAATCATACATACTGATGTATGTGGTCCGATGAATATTGATGCTCGCGGCAAGTATCGTTATTTTCTGACCTTCACAGATGATTTGAGCAGATATGGGTATATCTACTTGATGAAACATAAGTCTAAAACATTTGAAAAGTTCAAAGAATTTCAGAGTGGAGTGGAAAACCATCGTGACAAGAAAATAAAGTTTCTACGATCTGATCACGGAGACAAATATTTGAGTTATGAGTTTGTTCTTCATTTGAAACAATGCGGAATAGTTTCGCAACTCACGCCATCTGGAACACCACAGCGTAATGGTTTGTCCGAACGTCATAACCGTACTTTATTGGATATAGTGCAATCTGATGTTTCTTACCAATTTACCACTATAGTTTTGGGGTTACGCATTAGAGACAGCTGCATTCATGTTAAAAAGGGCACCATCTAAATCCGTTGAGACGACACCGTATGAACTATGGTTTGGCGAGAAACCAAAGTTGTCGTTTCCTAAAGTTTGGGGTTGCGATGCTTATAAGAAAAAGTTTCATCCTGATAAGCTCAAACCCAAAATCAGAGAAATCTGTCTTCATAGGATACCCAAAGGAGACAGTTGGGTACACCTTCTATCATAGATCCGAAGGCAAGATATTTGTTGCTAAGAATGGATCCTTTCTAGAGAAGGAGTTTCTCTCAAAAGAAGTGAGTGGGAGGAAAGTAGAACTTGATGAGGTAAGTGTACCTGCTCCCTTATTGGAAAATAGTTCATCACAGAAACCGGTTTCTGTGACACCTACACCAATTAGTGAGGAAGCTAATGATGATGATCATGAAACTTCAGATCAAGTTACTACCAAACCTCGTAGGTCAACCAGAGTAATATCCGCACCAGAGTGGTACGGTAATCCTGTTCTGGAGATCATGTTACTTGACCATGACGAACCTACGAACTATGAGGAAGCGATGATGAGCCCATATTCCGCAAAATGGCTTGAGGCCATGAAATCTGAGATGAGATCCATGTATGAGAACAAAGTATGGACTTTGATTGACTTGCCCAATGATCGTCGAGCCATTGAGATTAAATGGATCTTCGAGAGGAAGACGGACGCTGATAGTAGTGTTACTATCTACAAAGCTAGAATTGTCGCAAAAGGTTTTCGACAATTTCAAGGTGTTGACTACGATGAGAGTTTCTCACTCGTATCTATGCTTAAGTCTGTCCGAATCATGTTAGCAATTGCCGCATTTTATGAAATCTGACAAATGGATAAACAAATCTGCATTCCTTAATGGATTTATTAAAGAAGAGTTGTATATGATGCAACCAGAAGGTTTTGTCAATCCTAAAGGTGCTAACAAAATATACAAGCTCCAGCGATCCATCTATGGACTGGTGCAAGCATCTCAGAGTTGGAATATACGCTTTGATAAGTTGATCAAAGCATATAGTTTTATACAGACTTGCAGTGAAGCATGTATTTACAAGAAAGTGAGTGGGAGCACTACAACATTTCTGATAAGTATATGTGAATGACATATTCTGCAAAGCATAAAGGAGTGTTTGAAAGGAGTTTTTCAAAGAAAGACCTCGGTGAAGGTGCTTACATATTGAGCATCAAGATCTATAGAGATAGATCAAGACGCTTGATAGGTTTTTTCAATGAGTACATACCTTGACAAGATTTTGAAGTAGTTCAAAATGGAACAGTCAAAGAAAGAGTTCTTGCCTATGTTACAAGGTGTGAAATTGAGTAAGACTCAAAGCCCGACCACGGCAGAAGATAGAAAGAGAATGAAAGTCATTCCCTATGCCTTGGCCATAGGTTCTATAAAGTATGCCATGCTGTGTACCTGATCTATTGTATACCCTACCACTGAGTTTGGCAAGGGAGTACAATAGTGATCTAGGGGTAGATCACTGGACAGCGGTCAAAATTATCCTTGGTGGAATAAGGATATGTTTCTCGATTATGGAAGTGACAAAAGGTTCGTCGTAAAGGGTTACGTCGATACAAGTTTTGGCACTGATCCAGATGACTCTAAGTCTTCATCTGGATACATATTGAAAGTGGGAGCAATTAGCTAAAGTAGCTCCGTGCAGAGCATTGTAGACATAGAAATTTGCAAAATACATACGGATCTGAATATGGCAGACCCGTTGACTAAACTTCTCTCACAAGCAAAACATGATCACACCTTAGTACTCTTTGGGTGTTAATCACATAGCGATGTGAACTAGATTATTGACTCTAGTAAACCCTTTGGGTGTTGGTCACATGACGATGTGAACTATGGGTGTTAATCACATGGTGATGTGAACTATTGATGTTAAATCACATGGCGATGTGATCTAGATTATTGACTCTAGTGCAAGTGGGAGACTGAAGGAAATATGCCCTAGAGGAAATAATAAAGTTATTATTTATTTCCTCATTTCATGATAAATGTTTATTATTCATGCTAGAATTGTATTAACCGGAAACATAATACTTGTGTGAATACATAGACAAACAGAGTGTCACTAGTATGCCTCTACTTGACTAGCTCGTTGATCAAAGATGGTTATGTTTCCTAGCCATAGACATGATTTATCATTTGATTAACGGGATCACATCATTAGGAGAATGATGTGATTGACTTGACCCATTCCGTTAGCTTAGCACTTGATCGTTTAGTATTCTGCTATTGCTTTCTTCATGACTTATACATGTTCCTATGACTATGAGATTATGCAACTCCCGTTTACCGGAGAAACACTTTGTGTGCTACCAAACGTCACAACGTAACTGGGTGATTATAAAGGTGCTCTACAGGTGTCTCCGAAGGTACTTCTTGGGTTGGCGTATTTCGAGATTAGGATTTGTCACTCCGATTGTCGGAGAGGTATCTCTGGGCCCACTCAGTAATGCACATCACTATAAGCCTTGCAAGCATTGTAACTAATGAGTTAGTTGCGGGATGATGTATTACGGAACGAGTAAAGAGACTTGCCGGTAACGAGATTGAACTAGGTATTGAGATACTGACGATCGAATCTCGGGCAAGTAACATACCGATGACAAAGGGAACAACGTATGTTGTTATGCGGTTTGACCTATAAAGATCTTCGTAGAATATGTGGGAGCCAATATGAGCATCCAGGTTCCGCTATTGGTTATTGACCGGAGACGTGTCTCGGTCATGTCTACATAGTTCTCGAACCCGTAGTGTCCGCACGCTTAAAGTTTGATGACGGTTATATTATGAGTTTATGTGTTTTGATGTACCGAAGGTAGTTCGGAGTCCCGGATGAGATCGGGGACATGACGAGGAGTCTCGAAATGGTCGAGACGTAAAGATCGATATATTGGACGACTATATTCGGACATCGGAAAGGTTCTGAGTGATTCGGGTATTTTTCGGAGTACCGGAGAGTTACGGGAATTCGCCGGGGAGTATATGGGCCTTATTGGGCTTTAGGGAAAAGAGAGAGGAGAGGCTGGGCGCCCCCCAAGGCCTAGTATGAATTGGACTAGGGGGAGGGGCAGCGCCCCCTCCTTCCTTCTCTTCTCTCTCCCCTTTCCTTGACTCCTACACCTACTACTTGGAAGGGGGGGAATCCTACTCCCGTTGGGAGTAGGACTCCTCCTAGGGCGCGGCATAAAGAGGGCAGGCCCTCCCCCTCCTCCACTCCTTTATATACGGGGAGGGGGGCACCCCCTGGAGACACAACAGTTGATCTCTTGATCTCTTAGCCGTGTGCGGTGCCCCCCTCCACCATAATCCACCTCGATAATTTCATAGCGGTGCTTAGGCGAAGCCCTGCGTCGGTAGAACATCATCATCGTCACCATGCCGTCGTGCTGACAGAACTCTCCCTCAAAGCTCGGCTGGATCGAAGTTCGAGGGACGTCATCGAGCTGAATGTGTGCTGAACTCGGAGGTGCCGTGCGTTCGGTACTTGATCGGTCGGATCGTGAAGACGTACGACTACATCAACTGCGTTGTGCTAACGCTTCCGCTTTCGGTCTACGAGGGTACGTGGACAACACTCTCCCCTCTCGTTGCTATGCATCACCATGATCCTGTGTGTGCATAGAAATTTTTTTGAAATTACTACGTTTCCCAACAGTGGCATCCGAGCCAGGTTTTATGCGTAGATGTCATATGCATCCGAGCCTGCATCTATTACTATTACTCCACACATCGACCGCTATCCAGCATGCATGTAGAGTATTAAGTTCATAAGAACAGAGTAACGCTTTAAGCAAGATGACATGATGTAGAGGGATAAACTCATGCAATATGATATAAACCCCATCTTGTTATCCTCGATGGCAACAATACAATACGTGCCTTGCTGCCCCTACTGTCACTGGGAAAGGACACTGCAAGATTGAACCCAAAGCTAAACACTTCTCCCATTGCAAGAAAGATCAATCTAGTAGGCCAAACCAAACTGATAATTCGAAGAGACTTGCAAAGATAACCAATCATACATAAAAGAATTCAGAGGAGATTCAAATATTGTTCATAGATAAACTTGATCATAAACCCACAATTCATCGGTCTCAACAAACACACCGCAAAAGAAGATTACATCGAATAGATCTCCACAAGAGAGGGGGAGAACATTGTATTGAGATCCAAAAAGAGAGAAGAGGCCATCTAGCTAATAACTATGGACCCGAAGGTCTGAGGTAAACTACTCACACATCATCGGAGAGGCTATGGTGTTGATGTAGAAGCCCTCTGTGATCGATGCCCCCTCCGGCGGAGCTCCGGAAAAGGCCCCCAGATGGGATCTCACGGGTACAGAAGGTTGCGGCAGTGGAATTAGGTTTTTGGCTCCGTTTTTGGTAGTTTGGGGGTACGTAGGTATATATAGGAGGAAGAAGTACGTCGGTGGAGCAACGTGGGGCCCACGAGGGTGGAGGGCGCGCCCAGGGGGGTAGGCGCGCCCCCTACCTCGTGCCCTCCTGGTTGATGTCTTGACGTAGGGTCCAAGTCCTCTGGATCACGTTCGTTCCGAAAATCACGTTCCCGAAGGTTTCATTCCGTTTGGACTCTGTTTGATATTCTTTTTCTGCGGAACTCTGAAATAGGCAAAAAACAACAATTCTGGGCTGGGCCTCCGGTTAATAGGTTAGTCCCAAAAATAATATAGAAGTGTATAATAAAGCCCATTAATGTCCAAAACAGAATATAATATAGCATGGAACAATCAAAAATTATAGATACGTTGGAGACGTATCAACCCACCATAGTATGCATCACCATGTCACACCATTTGTCAGGGAATTTCTTAAGTTTCAGCATTTTATACACAAATGGCCATTTGATCTTATCATATGCTTTTTCAAAATCCACTTTGAACAGAAGAGCACTCTATTTCTTTTTATGTATAGTGTTTAGTGCTTCATGTAGCGCCACTACACCCTCCATAATGTATCTACCTCTTATAAAAGCTGTTTGATTTGGAGAAATGATTGGTCTAATCACTTTACTCAATCTATTTATTAACACTTCAGTAATGATTTTGAAACTCACATTAAGCAGGCATATAGGCCTAAACTTTTGAATTTGTCTAGCATCCTTTATTTTTGGCACTAGGGTAATGATCCCATAGTTAAGTCTAGAAATGTCTAGCTTGCCAGTGTGAAATTCATCTAACTGCTCTTTTAACTCGCATTTCACCAAATCCCAAAATTCTTGGTAAAATTCAATTGGTAGGCCATCAGGCCCAGGACTTTTGTTCTTCTCCATGTTAAACACCACCTCATACAGCTCTTGCATACTAAAAGGCTCAATCAAAGTCCTGGCTTGTTCTTCTGTTATGCCAGGAGCCTCTTGTATATTAAGATTCACACTAGATATTTCAGGTTGGCCAAATAATTCTTTGTAGAAATTGGTAATGTATTTGATCAGCTCCTCGTCACCCTCAATCACTCCCTCTTCCTGGCATAAAGATAACATTCTATTTTTCCTCCTCCTCCCATTTACTTTGGCATGGTAATATCTAGAATTATTATCCCCATCTTTTATTTCTCTGTCTTTGTATCTCTGCAGCCATTTTATTTCTTCCTGTGTCATCAATCTGCCCAGCTGGATCCTTGATCCTTTTTGTTCATTTCTGTCAGCAGCTGATATGCCCATAATCTCTATCCTTTTGTCTATCTCATCTAGCTTGCTCATAATATCTTTTTTAATCTTCCTATCTAGTGCATCTGAGTTTAAGATCCATCCTCTCACTTTTTGTCTAAAGATTCTCAATTTCTTCTGCCATCTTTCCAATATGTCTCCTCCTACTTGCACATTCCACACCTTACATACAAATTCTCTGAATCCCTCTTTAAGCATCCAAGCATTTTCAAATCTAAATATTTTATTGCTACTCTTTTTTTTTCTCCAGAATCCACCACCAGTGGTGTGTGATCAGAAAGCTCTCGTTCTAAAGCCTGAATAGTAGTTAAAGGGTATTTTTCTTCCCAATCAAGACATATAAGAACCCTATCCAGTTTTTCATATGTAGGATCTTCTTGATTATTAGCCCAAGTATACTTCCTACCCCCCAAAGGTAATTCCCTCAAACCAGCTTGTTCAATAATAGCATTGAATACAAAACTCCAGTGGTCATTACCAGTAGGTTTGTTTTTTTAGTGCTATTTCTAATAATATTAAAATCTCCCCCTATCATCATTGGAACAGAGGAATTATCATGATATAGTCTGGACATCTCTGCCAAATAGGCATTTTTACCAGATGGCTGTGCATCACCATATACCACTATGAGATTCCATTCAAATTTGTTCTTTTTGTCATATATTAATGCTCTTATAAAATAAACCCCAATTTCTACACTGTTAATCTCAAAATTGCCACAATTAATGCCCACTAGGATCCCTCCAGATTTCCCCCTTGGTTAGGACCATCTCCATTCAAAGTTTCTCCCCCACACAGATTGTGCAGTTCACTTTGGAAAAACTATCCTTAATAGTTTCCTGGATCCCAATAAAATCCAGCTTCCTATTGATAAAGCATTCCTTAATGAAATTGTTTTTACTATCTTTTCCAATTCCCCTCACATTGCAGAACATTCCTATCATACTGTTCCTATTTTTGTGTTTTCTTTTTCCTCCTCCAAATTATACTAGCTGTCTTCCCACAGGAGAACCCTGGTGAGTTCAAGCTATTCTTTTTTGTTCTAGCAAAAAACCTTTTAAGATGAGTAAAATGATCCATCTCTAATTCAGCATCAGAGTTTTCATCACCAGAGCAAATTTCCTTGAGATCCACAGCTCCAATATCTATGAGGTTAGGTTCACCAAGTTGACCTTCCTCTTCTTTTGTTTTACAAATATGTTGTAAATAAAATTCCTTCCTACACTGTTCCATTCTAGCTATGATATCCAGATTAGATTCAATCATATTAATAGAGCAACCTAGGTCAATTCCAATTTTATCTGCCATATCTAGCAAGGAAATATCATGACAGTTCAAATTCTGAAACTTACCATAATTATCTTTAGCAGCTGCTCTTTCTTTGGCCAACTCTTCAATTTTGGCATCCTGTTTGCCTGCCAATCTCCCACACCTCCTCAACTGCTCCTCCTCTGTCTCACTGTTTTCTGTTTCTTTTTCTCCTGTTTTCACCCCTACCTTAGTACCAAAGGAAACAGATTCTTGGCTAGCATTATAGTCCACTGCCTCATTGTAGTTATTGTGATCATCTTCCTTTCTGTCAGTGTCCATGATTCTCAGATCAGCATCAGTAATCTCCTCCATTTCTTTCTCTCTAGCTTCCCACGTCTCAATCTTATCCACACATCTATCAATCACACCTTGTTGTTTATTAATCAGTTCCATGAGTACTTTCTTGTCTTGTTCCAGTTCCATGATTTTCTTTTCTTCTTTCATTCTGAGAGCTTTTTGTCTTGCCTTGTCTTCCTCTAGATCTGTCACTTTCTTCATGATCATTTCCATACTAGTCTCCACTTTCTTTCTTGCCTCCATCTCCAAAGATTGTTCTTTTCGAATTCTCATTATTTCCTCATTTTTCTTCTTCAGCTCCCCAAATTGTGCTAATCCCAAACTTCCCAAAGAAATCATCTCTTTATTTCCTATTCCATTATCATCTCCTCCCTTGTGTCTTTTCCTCATGACTCCCTCACTGTTTTCCACCTCTGTTCCTTCATTCTCCTGTCTCTTATGTTCTCCATACCATCCCATCTCTACCACACTCTCTAGTTCGGGAACAATCTTGTATATCATCAAGTCTTTATCTGTGATTTCAGTGTATGCTGGAATTTTATCATAGTATCTTATTCCAATCTTCGCTCTAATCTTCTCCTTAGTAATGGTGTTCATGTCAATTTCCAGCACAGGCCCAAGAGTTGCAGCCACCTCACACATCCCAAAAAAATGCCTAAAGCACTCAGGAACTTTTCCAAATAAGGCCCAGATAGTATGTAATTTGCCCACTGCTTGCGAGTCAAAGCTCCACCCTTTTACATTTATCACTGCACCTGAACCCAACAGTGTAAAGTCATTGCACTTGCTCAATTCAACCAGTCTTCCTTTGTTTGGGAACCTGACCAGGAAAGCATTTTCTCCATTTTTCTGGCACCTCCACTGCCAATTCAAATTGAACATGTAATGCAGTCTGTCAACCAATTGAGTTTCATTGATCACTCCTGACACCACTGTGATTATAGCCATGGGGTTTGAGTTTTCCATCTCCAAGACTTCTTTTGCACTCTGAACCAGCAGCACTCCAAGCCCCCTGGCAGCATATCCAACAAACTTGGGCACTAGCTTGATTTGTTTCAGCCAGTTGCACTCATCTGTAACATGGTTTTTCTTACCACATATCACACAGTGTCCAAGGGGGCAGTCCTTGGTCAAATGATTTGTGTCTTTACATTTGTTACATAATATCTTGTTTTGTCCTCCCATTCCTGCCCTTCCTCCCGCATGAGAACTCCTAATAGCATAATGATCTCCATTACCAGCACCAAATCCCCTCTGTCCTTGATTTCCCCCTATGATGTGAATCATCAGAGCCTCTCTCCCTTGATCTCCTGAATTCTTGGGGTCTGTCACCCCCTTGTTTGTCCCACTGCTTCTGAACTCATTTCCCCCATGACTCTGTCCAGCACTAGCCCCAGGTCTGATGTTTGCCTCACTGCCAGAGATAATTTTGCCTTGTGAAATTTGCGCTAGCAAAGCATTCAGCAATACCTGTTGCTGCTGTAGCAGCTCTTGTCCACTTTTTTCCAGAGATCCAGAGGCATCCCCCTGCTCAATCCCCGGGCCTTCTTCTTTTCCTTTGTTTTTGCTTTTTGCACCTTCTCCATCTCCAGCCCCTCCTGCAATGGCTACATCGTGTCTAGACTTCTGTCTCTCTTGAATCCGCCCGGTCTCTCTTCCTCTAGCAAGCTCTCTCCTCTCCTCCCATGGTGGCAGATTTCTGTAGTGACTCTCCCTCCTCTTTCCTTCTGTACTGCCACCCATCTCTCTCGCCTTTGTTGAATCGCCCTCTTCCTCCATCAAACCTTCCCCCAAATCTATCCATCTCCTCTCTCTCTCTATTCTGCGGCGCACTGGTAAACCCTAACCCTGTCTCCCCCTTTCCTTTCTTTTATATGTAGCTCAAGGTTGAGGTAGGAAAAGGAGCCAGAAAGCGCATTTCTACTTTCCGCATCCACTTGCTCTGGGCCGGGCTGTCCACTAACAAGGCTCAGATCCACGGCCCAGCTTTCCAACTGCACATCCATTTTTATTTCCTTAATCTGTTGTCTCTTTTTTGTGATTCTACTGCCAATAACAGCATTAATCTCACAATTAGGTAAGACCAGAATCTCATCATCTAATCCTACCTCAGACCAATAATCTGGTATCTCACTTTTTTGTTTCATTTTATCCATCACCAAAATGCCATCCATACCTCCTCGCTATTTTTTAGCAATATCTACAGCCATAGTTTCCCCCTCCCCCCTCTAACACCCTGTTTTTGATCTTATCAAACTTAGAAGGGGTCTCTATTTCATCAGTTTTAATTTTCATCTTTCTCATTTTTTTCTTAATGTCTTTGCTATGACAATAAGTCATTTCGCTTTGACATTTCTCAAGTAAATAATTCTGGTATATCATTTTCTCACCTTGGGGGTCTGATGAGTCGCCGTCCTCCTCACCAGACTCCTCCCCAGCCGGCAACCAAAAACGGTTGCCGGCAGGGGAGAAGCCTAGCCCTCCACCGCGAACTTGGCCGCCTCCTGGAGCCGTGGCGAGCGGCGCAGGAAACGAGGGGGCCTGCGCAGGGTAAAGCTCTTCTCCTTCATCTTCTTCTCTTCCCTTTTCTTCTCCACCATCTGACTCGACCCCTCTCCCAGATCTGTCTGCTCCTCCTCCGACTCCGCCTCGCTGTCGTCGATCTGGATGGGCACCCAGCGAGTCCCAGGAGTGGGGATGGCCATCACAGCCCCCATCACGAACTCCTCTGGGCCGGTGGGGAAGCGGCGTCGGGATCTGAAAGCCCACCACTTTTGCCTCTGCGCCTGGTTTCCACCTTCTGTCTCCTTCATAGCCCAGACCAGAGCTGCCAGCGAGCTCACTGGAGCACCAGTCGGAGTGGTCATCCCATTCGTGGTGAGCCGCTCGTCTTCCTCCACCGTCAAATTCTTGAAGACGCGCTTGGCCACACGCCGCATCTCTTTCCTGGTGGCGAACCAGGAAACCACCTCCCTCACCCTCTCCAACTTCGCTTCGTCTCCGCTCGCGAGCTCCACCATCGCCCGCTCCATCTTCATCCTCCAGTCGGCCATGGTCACCAAGGTCGTCGCCTCCGCTCTCTAGATTGGGATGTGATGAGTTGGGGTGGGTGGGGGATTTTTGCTTCGTGTGGGTCGTCTCGCCTCCGGGGGTGGGGGATTTATTTCCCACCTCCCACCGCATTCATGGTGTCCGCCTCCCTCGGAATCCCCCCCCCCCCGCTCTCAACATCCAATCCAGCCTCTCCTCGCTAATCCGAGCCACGTGGCATGGCAACCAAATCACAGAGCTCCATGAAATTTTCTCTCGATCCCGCAAGCCCCGACTGTCAATGATTCTTCCGTCCTCATCAATTAGCAAAATTCGTCGAATCGTACCTTGACTGAGGAGAATTCCTCTTCGGTACTGCAGAATCCCCGCATGAAGAAGATTTGGTATGTACAGGACCGGCCAGCTTTCGTCATCTACATCATCATCTTCCTGGCGCTCGCCGTCGCGAACGAGCGCGTCGTCGTCGCTTCTCTCCAGGAGTTCAACTCCCCCCTTGCCGCCCCATGTGACGCCCACGCGATGGTCGTCGTCGCTGCGGCAGTCATTGTCCGCGCGGCGGTGGTCGCCCGCGCAGTGGTCGTCTTCACCCACGCGGAGCTCGTCGTCGCCCGCGCGGTGGTCGTCGCCGAAGCGGTGGTCGTTGTCGCCCGCGCGGTAGTCGTCGCCGGTGCGAAGGTCGTCGTCGATGCGGTGATCGTCGTCGCCCGCACGGTAGTCGTCGCCGGTGCGGTGGTCGTCTCCCACGCGGTGATCATCGCCTCGATCGCCTTTGTGATGGCCGCACGAGTTTCGTAGATATAGTAGCAGAGTTTGTGTGAGCACAAAATACAGTAAAATCAGGGCGTTAGGCACCGATCAGGCTGAAGCCTAGCATCATTCAGACAACGTATGAGTTAACTGAAATAAAATCCAGGCAAAGTGTTAAAAGAAATCAAAATCTAATGTCTGTTTCTTCTGCTAAACTTCAGATTGCTTGGGAGGAAAATATGAATATAACCAACTTGTCTTGCTCTGTTTTCACGGCTCAGTGTTTCTGAATGTAGTCAAGACCTGACCTGAATATCAAGTCCTCAGCTTAATACAATACCAGTATCCATTTCCATCAAGATGGACAATGCTAACATAAGCAGAACAGCATGTGACTAAGCGACAACGAATGCACCATCTTTAGGACATAATTCACACATCATCGGGTCATCATCAGCGGACCATTTCAGTTCAAACATAGGGGGCATCCGAAGTCTGAAACTCTGTCCTCATCCTGCAGAGAATTGAATCCCTGTAAAAGCAGCCCCCCACCCACGAGTAGTACCTCTACTCGGCCACAGAAATATAGAAAATACAGTAAAAGGAACACGATTTGCTCTCTATTATACATCACATCTGCATGATCCATCAAACTAATCACATGTACATTGAGTATATCCAACAGCTCATGGCGTCGCTAACACACTTGTCAAGGCATCCCTTAATGAAACAAACACACATCATGGCGTCACTTACGGGCGTCCTCTCCGCCCAATGAACGAGAACATGGCATGGAAGAAAGGCTGAGCGAGAAAACCCTATATTGCGCGCCCTGATAGCCCTACAAAACAGAGGAGGCAGGACAAAAAATGTGGGGCACTAGGTTCGCATCACGTACCTCCGTCCATGGCTTCAATCGGATCATGAATCACTCGCCCCGATCATGAGCTGTGCCGGCGGCGACGGCGGCTGGCGAGAAGCGGCCCAAGGAGGTGAAATGACCAGGAGATTCGACTTGGCGACCAGGGTGAAGCGACACAACCCAACCATGCCATGTCAGCACCCTTTAACGGGAAACCGCCTAAAATCAGCACCAAAACCACTCAAGGGGCCCATTTACCCGGTTTTGAAGATTTGAGGGTCAAAATCATACCAAATTGGAGTTCAGGGGGGATTCATCCATCACACTACATTTGGGGGTGAAATATGGACTTCTTTCTTTTGTGGAAAAACCCAATAGAAATTCAAGGATGAACCCATTGGGTCGGAATTGACAAGCTACAAGCCTTTTAGTCCACAAATTTATAACGTGAGTAGCCCAGCTAAGGCCCACAATTAAACTACTACTGCCTCGGTGCGTGCCTCAACTCAAATCCATATCACATACTACAATCGTACGCACTAGGATGCACGTCTCGTGAATTGACTATCGCTTCCCCATGACCGCCGCCTTTCCTCTAGCCTTTTCTCTTTACCCTATTCGCCGTCACGGTGTCGGCGTGTCACCTTATCTCCGGCGGCGACCAGAAGGTTGCAACAGCAGGTGGGCATGCAATCCCAATTCAAAGAAATTAGATCCCATCATCACGTTTTCTTTGTCTTATGCATGTTCAGTTCAGCCTAGTGCGATAATGACCTTTGCCCTAATTTTTAATTTGTTTTTTCCTGAACTTTGATTGATCTAGGCTCATCAGATTCAGATAATGTGATGGAGTCATCAAGGCCACATATTGGATATAGGCATGGTGCATCAGAATCTCGTTACTGCAAGTAGTCTCCCGAAGTGCCATCTATATGGTGAAAAAATAATTTAGATGATATGCCTTACGACTCTGCTGATTGGAAGAGAATTTCAGATTATACAAGAAATCCTAAGAAGTAGGATGAGATAAGGCGGACATATTTAATTGGAGACCTTACATGTCACCGCTTAAATTTCATTACTGCAGAAGGCCAACGAAAATGATCCACCGAGATTTATTCCAAAATGGTTTAAGGAATATGATGGTTGGCTTGAGAACAATGACAAGGTGCACAAAGATCTTTTGTTTGTGCTGCTACCTTTTAACAGAGTACATCGAGGGACAAGTTGGGAGTGATATATTGGCAGGTAATGCATACGACGATTGAAAGGGTACCCTTTGAAAATGTGAGTGACTTTACATGCTTCTTTCAATTTATGGTACTATAAACTTGTCAAACTAATATGTCAATTTTCCTAGTATTTTGAAGAGGGAAGCTAAACCTGAAGTTATTTGCTGTGTGTAAGCAAGTAATTTTATAATTTCGTCCAACCGGTATGTCTTGCACTATATTATTTATAAAGTAAAATATGTATATATCGAATATTGTATGTTTAGTTGCTATGTTGTATTTGATTGCTATACTATTATTATATGATATTGGGAAATTGGCCAATACAATCAATTAATTCACACTAAATCCTCAAAATAATTAATTCAATGAATGAACCCATCGACTTAATTTTCTGGCTCCGCCCCTGCTTTCATGCCAACACATTGTCAAGAAGAGATAGAAAGTATATGTTAGTTGAGAGGTTGAGATACATAACTTCGCAATAAGTACTGACCAATAATAATGACAATGTTCACGGCCTACCAAAATATGACACGTTTCTTCAGTTAATTGGAATATCCACCTAACATATAAAGCACACATATGTGCTGGTTGTTAATATAAAAACATCGTGCCACAAATTATCAGAAAACTATGATAGTTATGAGGACTGTCAGAACAAATTTGTAGGATTAGTGCTAGTACTCACCTGACCTTCACATACGAAAACGTTCACATATTTTGGAAAACGTTAATGAATTTTGGAAAACATTCACAGATTTCAAAAATGTTCATGCATTTTTTCAAAAGGTTTGTGAATTTGAATTTTTTCATGATTTTCGAAAATGTTTGTGGATTTTATAAAGAGTTCAGGAGTTTGAAAAAAGTTCATGCATTTTGGGAAAAATTCACAGATTTGAAAAAGTTCATGGCTTGAAAAAAAGTTGATGAATTCGAAAAGTGTTTATAAATTTAAAAAGTTTATAAATTCAAAAAATATCCATGAGTTCAAAAAACTTGTTCATGAATTTGGAAATAACTCACAAATTTAAAAATGTTCACACATATGAAAAAATGTTCACATATTAAAGAAAGTATGTGAATTCAAAAACGAAAAAGAAAAGGAAAAAATATAACAATAATAAAAACAAAGAAACCGGAAGAAAGCCTTTCCTAGAGAAACGAAAAGAAACTAGTAAACTAGTAGATTAAAAAACAGCGAAAAAATACGAATGAAGGAACATTCAAGAACGTTCCTAAAACCTAGAACAACAGACATTGTTCTGGCCCCCTCCGCTACATCTATTTCCCCCCACCCACCACACCCCCATTACTTGGGTCACCGATCTGAGGGTGTGCCCAAGGTTGGGCCATCAATGAGTGAGGGCTCGCGGTTAGCGAGATGCCCGAAGAGAAGAAGAGAAAAAAATGTAAATAGGTCGAGCGGGTGTTTGGATGTCTAGATCGCCGCCATTTTCTCGCAAATAGGACGGAAACCTGAGGGCCTTGCGGGAGTCCGGATTGCCGGCACGTATGTGTCTGACACCCCGGTCCCCCCAAAAAACCTCTGCCGCACCAGCACCCTCTCTTGCGCAAACGAACCTCCACTCTTCACGTCCCATTCATGCAGGCCCAGAGCGGACGCGACCATTCACTAGAGCTGGCATTGAAGCGACGCTCCAGCCGAGATGGCTGCCCGCACCGCATCCCAGTCTCTGCACCTGTTCAATGCCGGAGAGACTTGGTGGGACGGATGGGTTGGCTCTCTCCCACATCCAAACCGGATGTCCGTTTGTCCGTCTGTCGGCACTAAAAATGCGCGGCGGTCGAGAAACCCACTCTGGGGCCCGCATTTAAACAACGAGTGTCGGCTGGCATGGTCGGGCTATTTATCTATGCCCACGCCTGGCACGATCCGCACCGCACCACCTCCACCATGACCTCGTGCTCTAGAGCTACATGCGAGAGTCTCTCGGTGAAGCAGAAGCATGAGTTGAGCGACCTTGCGGCCGACTGGAAAGCCCATCATGCGTGGAGGATAGTTGTTGGCTTGCCAGCGAGCTCACCGGAGGTCAGCGACGACAAGAAGACGATGGAGTATGTATTTCAACGACGAGCCAACGACACCGCCCAAGCTGGCGCATGTCAGCTTAAGTATGGAACATGCACAAATGCACTTCAACACCGTCATAGCGGAAGAGCAGCCAGTGCCGTCGGTGTCGGTGTTCCAGCAGGCACGGGAGGACCAACACTACAATCACCAAGTCATCGACAAGCACCGGCTCGAGGAGGGACAAAACTTTGGCGAGTAGGTGAACAACGATGCCATCGCGGCAATGGTCGCGGAAGATCCGGGCTTCCCGGATGAGCAGCAGGCGCTGTACCAATCCATGCCGAGTGCCCGTGAAACCCGCCGCGAGCGATGGTGGTGGCCCGTCTTACGGGCGAAGACTGATGCACTGTTTGCACAGATCGATGTGGAGGCATGCGAAAAGGAGGTGCATACGGTTGTGGACGTCGCCAGCTCTGCGTCAGTCGCACCACCTGCGTACTTCACGCTCGGCGACAACGACACTGAGGCAGGCCCTTCCACGTCCGGCGCCGTCCACACCGCGGACTCCGGCAAGGAAGAATAGGACGTGACACACGGACATGGGCACATCTCGTGTCCCATGCGGGCCGTGTCCCATGTTGTATTCTTTCCCTCCCGCAGTTTCACTTCCTCAAGCTAATGGTTGTTGAGTTTACCGGACATGGGAAAACAAGACGTGGAAGACAATGCCTCCACGGCCAGCGAAGATTTAGACTAGGTTAAAATAGTCTCGTTCGCTTCTGTTTAGCTAAAGTATGTCAAAAATATAATGATTTTGGTCTAGTTTAAGTAAAATTGTCTGGTTTGCATGAAAATCATCCGGTTTGTCCAGATTTCATTTGAAATGTACGTGGGCGTATGAGGTACATGGTTGGATGGCCGACTCTTGTATCACTGTCCGCGAACGGATACCGTGTCCATTTTAGAGCAGCTATAGCCGGACTTGGCAAATCCGACCCCCAAATGCCCGCGGACATGCACGGGAGTGTCCGCGGACACTGACCGGTCACATCTCAAATAATTTATTAGACGACCGCATATCTCAAATTAGAAACCTCAAATCCATACTATTACATGCAAGGCAAACCTAATTTTAAGCGGGGCCGTCCGGCTCTGCCGTGCCCATGTTCGGCGGTCAGCTAGGACCCTCAGAGGCTTGGTCCCGTCGGCGGCGAGGTAGAGTAGGACATGGGACATAGAGACTGGCTCACGAGACTTAAGGCATCGCCGTCTCACATGCCCTACTCTTCCTCGTCGGAGCCCGGAACCCTAACGGTGTCGGTGGACGTCAGATCGATGATGAAGCCGTCCTGGAAGGAGCCGCCGACATCAACCACAACGCGGTTGCGGCATGCGGGGTTGCAGGCCATCCGCCGGGGCACCGGAGAATACAACTCCGCCTCTCCAACGTCCACGATGGAGGGTTGTCGCCGCCGCCTCCCGCGCCCGCTGCCTCACACGGTGGGCACGCTGTGGCATGTTATTGTAGGACGACGCCCATGGTGAATCCATGGCCTCGACACGTGAACGGATGGGTTGCACATCCGCCACCACATTCGGACGCCAGACCGAACGCACCGCCTCCGGTGCGGCAGCGATGGCACACCTAGCTGGATCCATGCGCCATTTCTGCAGATGCAATGGATTCCTGGCGGAAGGAGTCCAACCGCTGCCTCGCACAGGCCTCCTCCCGCACTACTGGAATCAGGATCTTTGCCGTCAGCTGGCTCTTTGCCATAAGGTTAAACAAAACTAACGACAAAGAATAAGCTGACGACAAAGATATTGTTTGCCGTCAGCTGGCTCTTTGCCCTCCGCTAGCTGACATCATAGATGCATTGCCGCCTGCTCGCTGACGGCAAAGAGGGAGGGTGGCCCACTAGCGACATCCACCTAACGGCCACTCTCTTTGCCGTCCGCTAGCAGACGGCAAAGAAAGTGCACAAACTGACGTCCGTTAGCTAGGCTCTGTGCCGTCTGCTATTAGACGGCAAAGAACCGTGCCCTAACTAAAAATCAAACACGCCCGCGCCCGACCCCTCTCTCTGTCCCCTCTCTCCGCCCCGTGCCCTCTCCGCCGCCGCCCCGCGCCACCCCCGTCGTCGGCCGCCCCGCCCCTGTGCCGCCGCCGCCCCGCGCCACCCACATCGCCGCGCCGCCCCGGCGACCCCCTCTCCGCCCCCGCGCCAACCCCGTCGCCGCGCCGCCGCCGCCGCCCCGGCGACCCCCTCCTCCGCCCCGCGCTACCCCGACCTCGACCTCGACCGCTCCCCACCCTCAAGTAAGTGTGCCATGGCAGAAGTACTTATCTCTTATTTTGTTGCTGATTGAAGCCATGGCACTTGTAGCAAGAATTAGGCTAATAAAGGCAGGGGATTGTTATAAAAAAATGCCGAGGAATGATAGAAACCTAAAAGATAGATGCATTGAAACAAAGGTAGCTATGCCTTGAGACTGACTAGGCCAAGTAACAGTGCAGAACAGTGAATAAAAATTGAGCACTATGGAAATAATCGACTGAATAACCTGAACAATCACAACATGAAGGACTGAACATACACACCCCAATCTATGAATGATAACTAGTGATCTGAATGAATGAATAACACTGACGACCCCCTCTCATTACGATATTACTGGCACTTGTAGCAAGAAATAGTTATTTATTGATGCAAATATCGCTGTTTTCGTATCCAATGGTTTTGTTTCATGTATAAAGAAATCCCTAGTTTTGAAGGGTTCAAGCTGTTGCCATCATATGTCCACAAGTGCATTGCTTTTTGAATGTGAAACGATAACTTCGTGTAGTTGATTATCTTCTGCTCAAAATTTCTGCTGCTATAATGTTGTATGTTAATGTTGTAAGGGTAGTAATTGGTCTCTTCTGCTGCTTATCAGAGATGGGGGGAGGCCACCACCGCAGGCTCCGCTTTGCCACACTAGAGTACGAGTTGGATGCTTTCGAGTTCTTCAGTATCATACTTGCGACTTCCTCCAGGAGGCAGGTATATAAAAGGAGAGATCTCCCTCTCACCCATCTCATTATGAGAACTCTGCTGTTTGCTACATCACTCCTTGTCCCAAACTGCAGAGGCTGCCTGACACTTTTATGAAGATGCTGGACGACCATCGGCCAAAGAATGTGAAGCTGCGACAGGCCGGCAGCGGGCTTTGCAGGCATTGGGACGTGGAGGTGGTGATCAGGTATGACCACATGTACCTGTGTCGTGGCTGGGAGCAGTTCTACCATGCCTACGACCTGCAGCACGGGTACTTCCTTCTCTTCAGGTACGACGGCGACGCCATGCTCACCGTGAAGGTGTTCAGCACAACTATGTGTTGCATGCACTTCCAGGACGACGATGATGCCAGTACGTTCTGCTTCTTCTTCCTCTACATTTGGCTTTGTCTCACATCGATTATTAACGGTCATTGTTGCATTTGGTCAGGCAATGGGAGCATCAGCAGTGACTCTGGCTACAGCCAAAGCAGCAACGACTCTGGCTGCAGCAAAAGCAGCAGCGAGGATGATCCGGAATGGAGTGGGGAAGAAGAGGAGCGGAGTGGGGATGAGGAGGTGCTGGCTAACAATGTCCAAGAGATGGTGGTGGCTGAGGATGACATAGCGATGGTGGTGGCTGACGATGGGCAAGAGATGGTGGTGGCTGACGATGGGCAAGAGATGGTGGTGGCTGACGATGGGCAAGAGATGGTGGTGGCTGAGGATGACCTAGCGATGGTGCTGCCTGAAGATGGCCTCGCGATGGTGGTGGTGCCTAACAATGACCTCGTGATGGTGGTGGCGCCGGCGATCCCACAGCCGGGCGACATGACCATGCCAATTGTGGTAGAAGACTACATCCCACTGCCTCCACTGCCTCGCCGCTCTAGACACATCAGGATGATGAAGGAGAAGGAGAAGAAGGAGGAGTGAACTATGTCAGGTATGTCGGATCTCCAAAATGATCTATACTTAGCTTTGTTTCCTCTGAAATGACATAAGTTAGCTCTAATATGCTAAGTTATCTCTAATATGCTTAGTTTCCTAGGTTTGCTCAATAATGACATACACTTGGCTTACTTGTGTAAAAAATGGCATAATTATGCTTAGTTAACTCAAAAATGGCATAATTAGTTAAGTTAGCTCCAAAATGACCCATTTAACCCAGGTTAGCTCCAATATGATCCATTTTACCTAGGTTAGCTCCAAAATGACCAATTTTACCTAGGTTAGCTCCAATATGATCCTTTTAGCTAGGTTAGCTCCAAAATGATCCATTTTACCTACGTTAGCTCAAAAATGGCGTAATTACTTATGTTAGCACAAAAATGACCAATACTTACCTTATTTTCCTCCAAATTGACATAATAAGCTTAGTTAGCTAAAGTTGGCATAATTACCTATGTAAGCTCTAAAATGACACAAATAAGGAATAATAAGAAGAAAAACAAGGAAGAAGAGAAAAAGAAAGAATAGAAGAAGAAAGAGAAGAAAAAGAAAGAATAAAAGAAGAAGAATGAGAAGGAAAAGGGTAAAAACCTTCTTCTTCTTCTTCTACTCTTCTTCTTCTTCTTCTTCAAGTCTTCTTCTTCTTCTTCTTCTTCTTCTTCTCCAAAATGACCTAAGTTAGCTCTAAGCTAGCTCTAATATGCTTAGTTACCTAGGTTAGCTCAATAAAGACCTATACTTAGCTGCTCTATATCAAAAATGGCATAATATGCTTAGTTCACTCAAAAATGGCATAACTAGCTAGGTTAGCTCCATTTTACCTAAGTATGCTTACTTCTTCTTCTAATCTTCTTCTTCTAAATTTTCTTCTTCTTCTTCTTCTTCATTTTCTTCTTCTTCTTCTTCTTCTTCTTCTTCTTCTAGTCTTCTTCAAACTTTCTTGTTTCCCATTTTGCAGATTTCATTTAATTCACAGAAGCTTGCATGGATGGAGTGCTTCTTTTCCCTTTCTGCTTTTATTTTGTATCGATGAACTTGCATGGATGGAACTTGTTATATGGATGGATGGATAGGTGTTGGATGAACAATGTGAAACAATTGTAATATGTATGGATGGAACTATGTGTTGGTTATGTATGTATATATGATGAAACTTGTGTGTTGGATATGTCTGCTGTGAAATTTGTGTGTTGAAACTTGTGTGTTGAAATTGAATGAGTTTAAGAAAAAAAACAGGGGCTATATAGGATCTTCGCCATCCGCTGGCGGACGGCAAAGAGCTTTGCCATAAGCCAGCAGACGGCAAAGCTGCCACATGGCAGCTACCAATGCAACCTGGGGGCTGGCCTATTTGGTTACTTTGCCGTCCGCTGGCTGATGGCAAAGGTGCAATGGTCTTTGCCATCTGCCAGCAGATGGCAAAGCGCACCGTTAACCCCCTAACGGCCATAAGCTGCCACTTGTGCCGTCCAGGACCTTTGCCGTCCACTGACGGACGACAAAGACCATTTCATCTTTGTCGTCCGCCAGCAGACTGAAGGAAATATGCCCTAGAGGCAATAATAAAGTTATTATTTATTTCCTTATATCATGATAAATGTTTATTATTCATGCTAGAATTGTATTAACCGGAAACATGATACATGTGTGAATACATAGACAAACAGAGTGTCACTAGTATGCCTCTACTTGACTAGCTCGTTGATCAAAGATGGTTATGTTTCCTAGCCATAGACATGAGTTGTCATTTGATTAACGGGATCATATCATTAGGAGAATGATGTGATTGACTTGACCCATTCCGTTAGCTTATCACTCGATCGTTTAGTATGTTGCTACTGCTTTCTTCATGACTTATACATGTTCCTATGACTATGAGATTATGCAACTCCCGTTTACCGGAGGAACACTTTGTGTGGTACCAAACGTCACAACGTAACTGGGTGATTATAAAGGTGCTCTACAGGTGAAGGTACTTGTTGGGTTGGCGTATTTCGAGATTAGGATTTGTCACTCCGATTGTCGGAGAGGTATCTCTGGGCCCACTCGGTAATGCACATCACTATAAGCCTTGCAAGCATTGCAACTAATGAGTTAGTTGCGGGATGATGTATTACAAAACGAGTAAAGAGACTTCCCGGTAAACGAGATTGAACTAGGTATTGAGATACCGACGGTCGAATCTCGGGCAAGTAACATACCGATGACAAAGGGTACAACGTATGTTGTTATGCGGTCTGACCGATAAAGATCTTCGTAGAATATGTGGGAGCCAATATGAGCATCCAGGTTCCGCTATTGGTTATTGACCGTAGACGTGTCTCGGTCATGTCTACATAGTTCTCGAACCCGTAGGGTCCGCACGCTTAAAGTTAGATGACGGTCATATTATGAGTTTATGTGTTTTGATGTACCGAAGGAGTTCGGAGTCCCGGATGAGATCAGGGACATGACGAGGAGTCTCAAAATGGTCGAGGCGTAAAGATCGATATATTGGACGACTATATTCGGACTTCGGAAAGGTTCCGAGTGATTCGTGTATTTTTTGGAGTACCGGAGAGTTACGGGAATTCGTATTGGGCCTTAATAGGCCATACGGGAAAGGAGAGAAAGGCCCCAAAGGGTGGCCACACCCCTCCCCATGGACTAGTCCGAATTGGACTAGGGAGAGGGGGCGCCCCCTTCCTTCCTTCTCCTTCTCCCTTCCCTTCTCCTACTCCAACAAGGAAAGGAGGAGTCCTACTCCCGGTGGGAGTAGGACTCCCCCCTTGGCGCGCCCTCCTCCTAGGCCGGCCGCCTCCCCCCTTTGCTCCTTTATATACGGGGGCAGGGGGCACCCCAAAGACACAACAATTGATCATTGATCTTTTAGCCGTGTGCGGTGCCCCCTCCACCATAGTCCACCTCGATAATATCGTAGCGGTGCTTAGGCGAAGCCCTGCGTCGGTAGAACATCATCATCGTCACCACACCGTCGTGCTGACGAAACTCTCCCTCAACACTCGGCTGGATCGGAGTTCGAGGGACGTCATCGGGCTGAACGTGTGCTGAACTCGGAGGTGTCGTGCGTTCGGTACTTGATCGGTCGGATCATGAAGACGTACGACTACATCAACCGCGTTGTGCTAACGCTTCCGCTTTCGGTCTACGAGGGTATGTGGACAACACTCTCCCCTCTCGTTGCTATGCATCACCATGATCTTGTGTGTGCGTAGATTTTTTTTGAAATTACTACGTTCCCCAACAGTGGCATCCGAGCCTGGTTTTATGCGTAGATGTCATATGCACGAGTAGAACACAAGTGAGTTGTGGGCGATATAAGTCATACTGCTTACCAGCATGTCGTACTTTGGTTCGGCGGTATTGTTGGATGAAGCGGCCTGGACCGACATTACGCGTACGCTTACGCGAGACTGGTTCCTCCGACGTGCTTTGCACAGAGGTGGCTGGCGGGTGTCAGTTTCTCCAACTTTAGTTGAACCGAGTGTGGCTACGCCCGGCCGTTGCGAAGGTTAAAACAGCACCAACTTGACAAACTATCGTTTTAGTTTTAATGCGTAGGTAAGAACGGTTCTTGCTAAGCCCGTAGCAGCAACGTAAAACTTGCAACAACAAAGTAGAGGACGCCTAACTTGTTTTTGCAGGGCATGTTGTGATGTGATATGGTCAAAGCATGATGCTAAATTTATTGTATGAGACGATCATGTTTTGTAACCGAGTTATCGGCAACTGGCAGGAGCCATATTGTTGTCGCTTTATTGTATGCAATGCAATCGCCATGTAATGCTTTACTTTATCACTAAGCGGGAGCGATAGTCGTAGAAGCATAAGATTGGCGAGACGACAATGATGCTACGATGGAAATCAAGGTGTCGCGCCGGTGACGATGGTGATCATGACGGTGCTTCGGAGATGGAGATCACAAGCACAAGATGATGATGGCCATATCATATCACTTATATTGATTGCATGTGATGTTTATCTTTTATGCATCTTATCTTGCTTTGATTAACGGTAGCATTATAAGATGATCTCTCATTAAATTATCAAGGTATAAGTGTTCTCCCTGAGTATGCACCGTTGCGAAAGTTCTTCGTGCTGAGACACCACGTGATGATCGGGTGTGATAGGCTCTACGTTCAAATACAACGGGTGCAAAACAGTTGCACATGCGGAATACTCAGGTTAAACTTGACGAGTCTAGCATATAACAGATATGGCCTCGGAACACGGAGACCGAAAGGTCGAGCGTGAATCATATAGTAGATATGATCAACATAGTGATGTTCACCATTGAAACTACTCCATCTCACGTGATGATCGGACATGGTTTAGTTGATATGGAGCACGTGATCACTTAGAGGATTAGAGGGATGTCTATCTAAGTGGGAGTTCTTAAGTAATATGATTAATCGAACTTTAATTTATCATGAACTTAGTCCTGGTAGTATTAGCATATCTATGTAGATCAATAGCTCGCGTTTAGCTCCCCTGTTTTATTTTGATATGTTCGTAGAGAAAACTGAGTTGAAAAGATGTTAGTAGCAATGATGCGGATGGGATCCGTGATCTGAGGATTATCCTCATTGCTGCACAAAAGAATTATGTCCTTAATGCACCGCTAGGTGACAGACTGATTGCAGGAGCAGATACAGACGTTATGAACGTTTGGCAAGCTCGATATGATGACTACTTGATAGTTTAGTGCACCATGCTTTACGGCTTAGAATCAGGGTTTCAAAAGACATTTTGAACGCCATGGAGCATATAAGATGTTCCAGGAGTTGAAGTTAATATTTCAAGCAAATACCCGAGTTGAGAGATATGAAGTCTCCAACAAGTTCTATAGCCAAAAGATGAAGGAGAATAGCTCAAGCAGTGAGCATGTGCTCAGATTGTCTGGGTACTATAATCGCTTGAATCAAGTGGGAGCTAATCTTCCAGATAAAATAGTGATTAACCGAATTCTCTAGTCACCATCACCAAGTTAGTAGAACTTCGTGATGAACTATAATATGCAAGGGATGACGAAAACAATTCCCAAGCTCTTCGCGATGCTAAAATCGGCGAAGGTAGAAATCAAGAAAAACATCAAGTGTTGATGGTTGACAAGACCACTAGTGTCAAGAGAAAGGGCAAAGGGAAGAAGGGGAACTTCAAGAAGAACGGCAAGCAAGTTGCTACTCAAGTGAAGAAGCCCAAGTCTGTACCTAAGCCTGAGACTAAGTGCTTCTACTGCAAAGGGACTGGTCACTGGAAGCAGAACTGCCCCAAGTATTTGGTGGATAAGAAGGATGGCAAAGTGAACAAAGCTATATTTGATATACATTTTATTGATGTGTACTTTACTAGTGTTCGTACCAACCCCTCGGTATTTAATACTGGTTCAGTTGCTAAGAGTAGTAACTCAAAACGGGAGTTGCAGAATGAACAGAGACTAGTTAAGGGTGAAGTGACGATGTGTGTTTGAAGTGGTTCCAAGATTGATATGATCATCATCGCACGCTCCCTACACTTTCGAGATTATTGTTGAACCTAAATAAGTGTTATTTGGTGTTTGCGTTGAGCATGAATATGATTTGATCATGTTTATTGCAATACGGTTATTCATGTAAGCTAGAGAATAATTGTTGTTCTGTTTACATGAATAAAACCTTCTATGGTCATACACCCAATGAAAATGGTTTGTTGGATCTCGATCGTAGTGATACACATATTCATAATATTGAAGCCAACAGATGCAAAGTTAATAATAATAGTGCAACTCATTTGTGGCACTGCCGTTTAGGTCATATTGGTGTAAAACGCATGAAGAAACTCCATGCTGATGGGATTTTGGAATCACTTGATTATGAATCACTTGGTACTTGCGAACCATGCATCATGGGCAAGATGACTAAAACGCCGTTCTCTGGAACTATGGAGCGAGCAACAGATTTGTTGGAAATCATACATACTGATGTATGTGGTCCGATGAATATTGAGGCTCGCGGCAGGTATCGTTATTTTCTGACCTTCACAGATGATTTGAGCAGATATGGGTATATCTACTTGATGAAACATAAGTCTGAAACATTTGAAAAGTTCATATAATTTCAGAGTGAAGTGGAAAATCATTGTAACAAGAAAATAAAGTTTCTACGATCTGATCGTGGAGGAGAATATTTGAGTTACGAGTTTGCTCCTCATTTGAAACAATGCGGAATAGTTGCGCAACACACGCCACCTGGAACACCACAGCGTAATTGTGTGTCCGAACATCGTAACCGTACTTTATTAGATATGGTGCAATCTACACTACTAGGAAAAGGGCTATAGACGGAATGGCCACTAATAGCGCACTGTATATGTGGTGCGCCATTACTAAATACTAATGGCGCACCATGTGTCGGTGCGCCATTAGTGTGAAAATACTAATGGCGCACCACATCCACGGTGCGGCATTAGTAATAAAAAAATTAATTTTTTCAAAACTACTAATGGCGCACCGTGGGATGGTGCGTCATTAGTAGTTCAACTAGTAATGGCACACCATCCCACGGTGCGCCATTAGTAATTATGTTTCAAATTTTTTTTAAATATTTTTTATTTTTATTTTTTAAACTACTAATGGCGCACCGTGGGACCGTGCGCCATTACTAGTTCAACTACTAATGGCGCACCACTCCCACGGTGCGCCATTACTAGTTGAACTACTAATGGCGCACCACTCACAGATGCGCCATTAGTAATTTTGTTACAAATTTTGTTTCAAATTTTTTTTTTTGAAAAACTACTAATGGCGCACGGTTGGGGTGGTGCGCCATTACTAGTTGAACTACTAATGGCGCACCACCCCCACGGTGCGGCATTAGTAACTTGGCCCATTCCACCGAATGCACCCCCCTGGACCGCCTTTTCAGTTTAAAAAAAATAAAAGAAAATGATGGAAATGTAAATAAAATAAAATAAAATAAGTTTCCCATGTGATATGTGGTCTAGTTGTTGGGAAAATTAACAAATATGAATTTCGACTTTATTTGCAAAATCTTTCTGGAATTTCTTAAAATGGGCATAACTTTTGCATACGAACTCGGATGAAAAAGTTTTTTATATGAAAAATCATCTACTCGAAAAGTTACATCCGAATTTAACTGGGGGAACCCCGTTAAACATTTTCAAAATCCTCAAAAACCTAACAGAAAAAAAGATACGGGGCTTTTAAGATCTGGAGAGGCAAAAAAATTCAAAAAATATCAAACTTACTAATGGCGCACCTGCCCATGGTGCGCCATTACTATCTTCCCGCCTTCAAAATTCAAAATAAATCAAAAAAAATAAAAAAAGTTACTAATAGCGCACCTGCCCATGGTGCGCCATTAGTATGCCGTATATATGGCTGGGCGTGTCCTCTCCTCCTTACCTCTTCATTCTTCTCCTCCACTCCACATCTCCTTCACTTCATCTCCTCCTCCCTCCTCTCCGGTGAGCTCCTCCTCCCTCCTCTCCAGTGAGCTCCTCCTCCCTCCTCTCCGGTGAGCTCCTCCTCCCTCCTCTCCGGTGAGCTCCTCCTCCCTCCTCTCCGGTGAGCTCCTCCTCCCTCCTCTCCTGTGAGCTCCTCCTCCCTCCTCTCCGGTGAGCTCCTACTCCCTCCTCTCCGGTGAGTTCCTCCTCCCTCCTCTTCGGTGAGCTCCTCCTCCCTCCTCTTCGGTGAGCTCCTCCTCCCTCCTCTCCTCCCATCCCCTCATGGTTTCTCCTTCCTCCTCTCCGATGCTCCGGTGAACTCCTCTCCGGCGACCTCCTCCTCCTCTCCGGCGATGTAGGCGAGCACCTCTCCGGCGACCTCCTCCTCCTCCTCTCCGGCAAAAGAACACGGCAAAAGAACGTACAAGATCCAAAAACAGGAACAAAATTTGAAATAATATCGTGCAAAAAAACGAGCAAAAAAAAACGAGCAAAAAATGGGCAAAAAAATCGCGATCCAGATCCAAATTCAAAATTCAAAAATAGCAATGGCGCACGGTGGGGGTTAGACAGTGCGCCACTACTATTTTCCCGCCTTCAAAATTCAAAAATACTAATGGCGCACCGTGGCCTATACTAATGGCGCACCAGTGGCCTATACTAATGGCGCACCATGGCATATACTAATGGCGTGGCACTAATGGCGCACCACTAATGCGCCATTAATGGCCAAATTAGGTGCGCCATTAGTAGGCCTTTTCCTAGTAGTGCTATGATGTCTCTTACCGATTTACCACTATCGTTTTGGGATTATGCATTAGAGACAACTGCATTCACGTTAAATAGGGCACCATCTAAATCCGTTGAGACGACACCTTATGAACTTTGGTTTGGCAAGAAACCAGAAGTTGTCGTTTCTTAAAATTTGGGGTTGCGATGCTTGCGTGAAAAAGTTTCATCCTGATAAGCTCAAACCCAAATCGGAGAAATGTGTCTTCATAGGATACCCGAAGGAGACAGTTGGGTACACCTTCTATCACAGATCCAAAGGTAAGATATTCGTTGCTTATAATGGATCCTTTCTAGAGAAGGAGTTTCTCGCGAAAGAAGTGAGTGGGAGGAAAGTAGAACTTGATGAGGTAACTGTACCTGCTCCCATATTGGAAAGTAGTTCATCATAGAAATCTATTCCTGTGACTACTACACCAATTAGTGAGAAAGCTAATGATGATGATCATGTAACTTCAAATCAAGTTAGTACCGAACCTCGTAGGTAAACCAGAATGAGATCCGCACCAGAGTGGTAGGTAATCCTGTTCTGGAGGTCATGTTACTTGACCATGACGAACCTACGAACTATGAGGAAGCGATGATGAGCCCAGATTCCGCGAAATGGCTTGAGGCCATGAAATCTGAGATGAGATCCATGTATGAGAATAAAGTATGGACTTTGATTGACTTGCCCAATGATCGGCGAGCCATTGAGATTAAATGGATCTTCAAGAGGAAGACGGACGCTGATAGTAGTGTTACTATCCACAAAGCTAGAATTGTCGCAAAAGGTTTTCGACAAGTTCAAGGTGTTGACTATGATGAGAGTTTCTCACTCGTATCTATGCTTAAGTCTGTCCGAATCATGTTAGCAATTGCCACATTTTATAAAATCTGGCAAATGGATAAACAAAACTGCATTCCTTAATGGATTTATTAAAGAAGAGTTGTATATGATGCAACCAGAAGGTTTTGTCAATCCTAAAGGTGCTAACAAAATATGCAAGCTCCAGCGATCAATCTATGGACTAGTGCAAGCATCTCGGAGTTGGAATATACGCTTTCATAAGTTGATCAAAGGATATAGTTTTATACAGACTTGAGGTGAAGCCTGTATTTACAAGAAAGTGAGTGGGAGCACTACAACATTTCTGATAAGTATATCTGAATGACATATTGTTGATCGGAAATAATGTAGAATTATTCTGCAAAGCATAAAGGAGTGTTTGAAAGGAGTTTTTCAAAGAAAGACCTCGGTGAAGCTGCTTACATATTGAGCATCAAGATCTATAGAGATAGATCAAGACGATTGATAAGTTTTTTCAATGAGTACATACCTTAACAAGATTTTGAAGTAGTTCAAAATAGAACAGTCAAAGAAAGAGTTCTTGCCTGTGTTACAAGGTGTGAAATTGAGTAAGACTCAAAGCCGGACCACAGCAGAAGATAGAAAGAGAATGAAAGTCATTCCCTATACCTTGGCCATAGGTTCTATAAAGTATGCCATGCTGTGTACCAAATCAAGACGCTTGATATGTTTTTTCAATGAGTACATACCTTGATAAGATTTTGAAATAGTTCAAAATGGAACAGTCAAAGAAAGAGTTCTTGCCTATGTTACAAGGTGTGAAGTTGAGTAAAGACTCAAAACCCGACCACAGCAGAAAAATAGAAAGAGAATGAAGAGTCATTCCCTATGCCTCAGTCATAGGTTCTATCAAGTATGCTATGCTGAGTACCAGACCTATTGTGTACCTCACCATAAGTTTGTCAAGGGAGTACAATAGTGATCTACGAGTAGATCACTGGACAACGGTCAAAATTATTCTTAGTAGAATAAGGATATGTTTCTCGATTATGGAAGTGACAGAAGGTTCGCCGTAAAGGGTTACGTCGATGCAAATTTTGACACTGATCCAGATGACTCTAAGTCTCAATCTGGATACATATTGAAAGTGGGAGCAATTGCCTAGAGTAGCTCCGTACAGAGCATTGTTGACATAGAAATTTGCAAAATACATACGGATCTGAATGTGGCAGACCCGTTGACTAAACTTCTCTCACAAGCAAAACATGATCACACCTTAGTACTCTTTGGGTGTTAATCACATAGCGATGTGAACTAGATTATTGACTCTATTAAACCCTTTGGGTGTTGGTCACATGACGATGTGAACTATGGGTGTTAATCACATGGTGATGTGAACTATTGGTATTAAATCACATGGTGATGTGAACTAGATTATTGACTCTAGTGCAAGTGGGAGACTGAAGGAAATATGCCCTAGAGGCAATAATAAAGTTATTATTTATTTCCTTATATCATGATAAATGTTTATTATTCATGCTAGAATTGTATTAACCGGAAACATGATACATGTGTGAATACATAGACAAACAGAGTGTCACTAGTATGCCTCTACTTGACTAGCTCGTTGATCAAAGATGGTTATGTTTCCTAGCCATAGACATGAGTTGTCATTTGATTAACGGGATCATATCATTAGGAGAATGATGTGATTGACTTGACCCATTTCGTTAGCTTAGCACTCGATCGTTTAGTATGTTGCTACTGCTTTCTTCATGACTTATACATGTTCCTATGACTATGAGATTATGCAACTCCCGTTTACCGGAGGAACACTTTGTGTGCTACCAAACGTCACAACGTAACTGGGTGATTATAAAGGTGCTCTACAGGTGAAGGTACTTGTTGGGTTGGCGTATTTCGAGATTAGGATTTGTCACTCCGATTGTCGGAGAGGTATCTCTAGGCCCACTCGTTAATGCACATCACTATAAGCCTTGCAAGCATTGCAACTAATGAGTTAGTTGCGGGATGATGTATTACGGAACGAGTAAAGAGACTTCCCGGTAAACGAGATTGAACTAGGTATTGAGATACCGACGATCGAATCTCGGGCAAGTAACATACCGATGACAAAGGGAACAACGTATGTTGTTATGCGGTCTGACCGATAAAGATCTTCGTAGAATATGTGGGAGCCAATATGAGCATCCAGGTTCCGCTATTGGTTATTGACCGGAGACGTGTCTCGGTCATGTCTACATAGTTCTCGAACCCGTAGGGTCCGCACGCTTAAAGTTAGATGACGGTTATATTATGAGTTTATGTGTTTTGATGTACCGAAGGAGTTCGGAGTCCCGGATGAGATCAGGGACATGACGAGGAGTCTTGAAATGGTCGAGGCGTAAAGATCGATATATTGGACGACTATATTCGGACTTCGGAAAGGTTCCGAGTGATTCGTGTATTTTTCGGAGTACCGGAGAGTTACGGGAATTCGTATTGGGCCTTAATGGGCCATACGGGAAAGGAGAGAAAGGCCCCAAAGGGTGGCCGCACCCCTCCCCATGGACTAGTCCGAATTGGACTAGGGAGAGGGGGCGCCCCCTTCCTTCCTTCTCCTTCTCCCTTCCGTTCTCCTACTCCAACAAGGAAAGGAGGAGTCCTACTCCCGGTGGGAGTAGGACTCCCCCCTTGGCGCGCCCTTCTCCTTGGCCGGCCGCCTCCCCCCTTGCTCCTTTATATACGGGGGCAGGGGGCACCCCAAAGACACAACAATTGATCATTGATCTTTTAGCCGTGTGCGGTGCCTCCCTCCACCATAGTCCACCTCAATAATATCGTAGCGGATCTTAGGCGAAGCCCTGCGTCAGTAGAACATCATCATCGTCACCACACCGTCATGCTGACGAAACTCTCCCTCAACACTCGGCTGGATCGGAGTTTGAGGGACGTCATCGGGCTGAACGTGTGCTGAACTCGGAGGTGCCGTGCGTTCGGTACTTGATCGGTCGGATCGTGAAGACGTACGACTACATCTACCGCGTTGTGCTAACGCTTCCGCTTTCGGTCTACGAGGGTACGTGGACAACACTCTCCCCTCTCGTTGCTATGCATCACCATGATCTTGCGTGTGCGTAGGAATTTTTTCGAAATTACTACGTTCCCCAACACAGACGGCAAAGAACCCTTCGCCGTAGCCTATTCAGCCGGACCTGTTGCCGTCTGCTGATGGACGGCAAAGGCCTTTGCCGTCCGCCAGGTATGCCAAAGTGCCTGATTCATGTAGTGCTGGGAGCAGTGGATGGCAAGCCGGATGACCATCTTCTCCCAGGGTCCGTATCGGATGATCTCGGTGTCGACGGATCTAGAGGTGTAGGACTCGGATCCGCCGCATGCCATGCCGAAGAAGGACGGAGTTCATCGGGCGGGAGCTTCGGTGGCGGAGCGGAGTGGAGTGAAGTGGCTAGGGTTTAGTCCGGCGACCGGATTGGAAGCACTATATGTGGGGCGGGTGGGCTAGCGTGGGCCGGGGATGACATGGCGGACGGACCTGGGCACGCCCATATCTGCCCTAGATTTGGGTTGGATATGAGGGGTGCCAGCCTTCCCGGATGTTTAAGGCCCGTTTGAGGGCATCTGCGTCGATTTTTTATGACCGGCCAGTGACCGGTCCATCCGCCCTGGCGTTTAGGCGGGTTTGGTGCGTCCAATTGTAGATGCTATTAGGTCCGTGTTGGAGATGCCCTAAGGAACAAACATGGATAAACATAGATGGAAATATAAATACGGAGAAGATGCATAGCTACACTCACATGTGAACACTCTTCATCTATTGAAATTTATGTAGGTCTAATAAATGCCTTAATAAGTAAGAAAATCTCCCGCCGACCGACCAACGAGTCCCACCCATTTTATATGGCAACATCACTAAAACATTGACAGCTACCCTCGCACCTTTTGCAGTACGAGACTGAACCAAAATAGAAACAGCCACGATGTCATTCCCATAACCACTGGTCACACTGCAAGTTGCCGCGCCAAGAGGATCTCTCGGTTTCAAAACAGCTCCCCCAATAAATAGATACCGTGTATCTTTCAATAATTCTATGGGAAATGATTCCCTTCAACTGACCGATCTTGCGTGAGTGTCCACCATCTCCGTGCCCGTCGGACAAGCTCTTAATCATATGGTCGAGAGCTAAACACTCTGTGTATGCAATTTGTCCATTGTTTTAGAAAGAGATTCTACAACTAGCCTCTTATTGCAAACCGACCAAGAGCTAAATCGTGCATTGGCCAGATCCGCAACATAATCTATATGCAAAAAATTCCTGCAACACGATCCGTGTTGCAAAAAAAATCTTTAACATTAGCCATGTTGCAAAAAAAATCCCGCAGCACAACCTTTGTTGCACAAAATAATCCCGTAACATAACCTCTGTTGCGAATGTCTTCGCAACAAGACATCTGTTGCAAAGTAGATGAAGACGTTTGGCTGATCGATTGTGTAGATCCGGTGGCTTGCAAGGTGGCTGATCTTTTAAAAGGATCCGCCATTCGATGCGTAGCAGGCCCCTAATTCTATTGGGGTTTACAGGTGTGGTAATTTTTTAGATCTTCAATATTCAGTCTGACCTATATACCTCTCTCTCTCTCTCTCTCTCTCTCTCTCTCTCTCTCTCTCTCTCTCTCTCGGTGGCGTGGCGACGATGCGTGGCGGCAGGCAGGCGACGACGACGTCGCATTGATGTGACACTTACTAGAAGAGGCCAAATTTCGTTAGATGTTGGCGTAGTTTTGGTGGAGTTTTGGGACGTCCTAATATTTTTGTGGGGAAGTAAGTCTACTGGATCATGTTTTGTGGCCTAACTCTTCCAATGCATTAGCGTAGCGTACCCCTTCCCACAACCATGTGAACAGAGTTGAGTGTTGCACCATGGGGCTTGTTGGCGGTGGCACGGGGTGCTGCCGCGGCCCAAATCAGGTGCTTGTTCCGCATTGCATCCAACGGCTCTACGGGTGCCAATCGAATCCATGGGTCAAAAAAACTGACGCGAGTGCGGATCATATTTTTCTTATTCCTTTCATGACTATTTTTAAAATATTTTGATCGTGACATAAGAAAATTTTAGTAATACCAATGTTGTAGGAGAACATCCCGCCCACCGACGACTTCCATCTACCCCTTTCATTTATGTGGACAATGTCACTAAAATCTTCGACACACTTTTCCTACATCTTTCTCATATAAATGCATCAAGATATATACAGCTAGCCATACACCATTTGAAGTAGGATTGAGCCAAGGAAACCACCACGATGCCATTCCCTATACCACTAGCCACACTGCAAGTTGCCACGCTAATCCTCCTCGTGTCGTGCTCACTACTGCTGCTATTGCGTACCCAAACCAAGAAGCATCCCGCCGACCAACGACTCCCGCCCTCACCGCCGCGCCTGCCGATCTTCGGCAACCTCCACCAACTCGGCGCGCTCCCACACCGCGCCCTGCACGAGCTCGCCGTGGCGCACGGACCCGTCATGCTGCTCCACCTCGGCCGCGTGCCAACCCTGGTCGTCTCCTCCGCCAACGCGGCGAGGAAGGTGCTGCAGCTGCAGGACCATGCCTTCGCCAGCCGGCCGTCGCTCGCCATCCCGAGTCGTCTCCTCTACGGCTGCACCGACATCGCCTTCGCGCCCCACGGCGCCTACTGGCGCAGCGTGCGCAAGCTCGCCGTGCTCCACCTCCTGAGCCCCGGCAGGGTGCGCGCGTACCGCGGCGTGCGCGAGGAGGAGGTGGCGAAGCTGGTCAGGAGGGTGGAGGAGGAACGAGCGCACGGCGGCGGCGTGGTGCGGCTCAGCGAGCTCCTGGGCGGCTTCGCCAAGGACGTGAACGGGCGGATCATGCTCGGAGTGCGCGCCTCGGGCGCAGCCGGGTGGCGTGCCAAGGTGGACGCGCTGCTGGAGGAGGCCAACGCGCTGCTCGGGGCGTTCCACGTCGGCGACTACTTCCCGTGGCTGGCGTGGGTGGCCGCCGTGGACGGGACCGACGCCAAGGTGAGCAGGGCGTTCGAGAGGATCGATCGGATCCTCGAGGAGATCGTCGACGTTGCCGCGAGCACCGGCGTGGGAGGTTGCCGTTGCGAGGACGAGGCGTTCGTGCATGTGCTGCTGTCGCTTCAGAGAGAATCGAGCGAGACAGGGTTTCGCTTGAGCAGGGACAACGTCAAGGCACTACTAGAGGTACCGCATCCCATTCAATCATATCATTGTCATGATTAATGTAGTGGACCTGGGCACCATTTTGTTGTGGCATTGGAACAAAAATGGTTCATGCCTTTACATTTCTCTTGATCAACACATTCTAAGAATCATGCTTGCATTCCAACATGCACGTAGGGATTTCGTTTTCTAACACTTGGATAAATATGGACAGGATTTGTTCGGAGCAGGGACAGACTCGACCATCATCGTGCTCGAATGGGTCATGGCCGAGCTCCTCCGCAACAAGCCAGTGATGCAGAAGCTACAACAAGAAATCAGGCGCCACTATACCAAGACTAGTCACTTACTAATGATTACTGAGCAAGACCTTCCGGTGATGGAGTACCTTAGGGCCGTTATCAAGGAGACGATGCGGTTGCACCCACCTGGGCCTCTTCTTGTTCCCCGTGAGTCTATGAAACACGCGAGGGTCCAAGACTACCACGCCCCTAGTGGGACTCGGGTCATTGTGAATGCATGGGCCATCGGGAGAGACCCTGCAGCATGGGAGCATGTCGGAGAGTTCTGGCCGGAGCGGTTTATCAACAGCAAGGTGGACTTTCGCGGGCAACATTCCCAACTCATACCTTTCGGTGCAGGTAGGAGGATGTGCCCCGGGGTAGGGTTCACAACCACTGTCGTGGAGCTCACGCTTGCTAACCTTGTGGGGCACTTTGACTGGGCGGTTCCACCGTCGGTGGTGGTGGATATGGAAGAGGCGCCAGGAGTCACGTCACGGAAGAGGGTGCCAATTTACGCCGTGGCGACAGTGGCACTTCATGAGTAACCCAGGTTACATATGCACCCACGTTGTTGAATCTGTTCAATTATATTTGTAAGTGTAGATTACATGTTAGATTTGTGCTTGGAGTACAACACTATGAGTAACCCACGGTAATAGGTTACATGCATTATTGTTGTTGATACGTGAGTTGGTTATATGTTGAACCTTTTCTTTGCCATATGTAATTACATGTTAGACTTGCATGTGGGTAGGAAGTTGTTGAGGTAACATATGTGTATGTTGTTTAACATGTGTTGAATATGTGTGTACATGTGCAGATGTGCTGGCTATATGCTGGATCTTTTTCTAGTGGTTACATGCTCGACTTGTGTGTGGGTAGGATGATAGAGTGTTGGAGTAGGACACTTGTATCATAGATCTCCTATGTACAATAAGGGGGGGGGGGGGGGCCAGTAGCCTAGAACACATAATTGCAACAGTCGCAAGGGCAAGCTGTGGTTTGAACCGGCACCCTGTGTCACTAGTGTTGCAGTAATGAAAAGGAATATATACAAGTCATATCCAACAAATCTTTATGCATCGTATCGTCTCGTACTATGATTGACCGGTCCTTACTTATCAATAGATCATTGTCGCATGTCCGAAAAATATATATCTTGTTTAGGCATTGGGTATTGTAGTATATGTAATGAAACTGATCTAGCCACACAAAGATCTAGCCAGGCAAAGTTGTCGTCGCCGAACATGATGAGATCTGCAAGACCGCGCGAATGGCTGGGCGTAGACAGATTCGAAGCTTTGCCAGGTCCAGATCTTTTGGTAGCTGGCATCGTTTATCTTGATGGTCGGGTGGTGCCAGTGGAGAGAAGGGTTTCTAGGTGGAGGAGATCTGAGGGGAGAGAAGAGGAAGGCCACCGGACCGCTACCGTCGCCGTCGGGTGCAGCGCTCAAGGGGGAAGGAGCGGACGGCGTCGCTCTTGATCGTCGGACAAAGAGCCTCCGAGGTTGTGGGCTTTTACCAAGCACCACCTCTTCTTAGTCCGTTCGTTGCGACTCGCGAGAGCGAGCGAGACAGGGATTTCCTACACTGCCTGTGGAGGCATGGAAATCTCAGCCGTGGAAGGGACGGCGAATGGGCCAGGGTCCCTCCCCTTCACTAGGCACCAAATGCGGCGGTACGCTCCCCTGGATATTTTCACCCCGGGTATTTCCTAGCCAGGGAAATTACGGAGGTCCCGGAAGGATCCCTGGTTACCAAATGAGCCCTAAGCGTACAGGCTGATGCTGCGTTATGGGATTTGAGGGACGGTTGTGCGTGCCTCAGTTGTTCTAGCATTATATTTTTTTTGTGGAAACTTGGTTCTATAGTTTGCGTGCGTGCGTGTGTGTGTGAATCCTCCAAATGAAAAGCCACACGGCATCACCAGAAATGCTGAGAAGCAAACAACCACATTCTCCCCTTGCAACGACACTGATAGTCCTTGCCTTCTGCCCATCTACGCCACTACAGTTTTTTTAGGCAAAAATCGCTCCACTTTATTGACTAACGTTCATATGGATATAATTTACATCTGGGGTTGGAGAAGCCACACATGACGCACATCTGACAAGCCTATGGTGAATTTTGTGAGGCTATGTGCCTCAAAATTTGTACTTCTACCTTTGAAGATGAAAAAGCAGGTTTCAAATTAGCCGCAATGAACTTAATCTGTTTTACATTGATGCCATGCATTCCTCATGTTCCATTATGAACATCCTCCACCACTCCTTTGCAATCCGAAGCCACCAAAATTTTGGAGATGTTGAGATCTAGAGCTACGCCACTGCAGTTGGTTCTAGTTATCTTATTGGCCAACTGGGCCACAATATATAGACCTGTGATGAATTCTTGGCGGCCCTGGTCTTGCCCGGTGTTTGCTCCATGTTGCTCTCTCAAGCTCTTCCCTTCCCCCTCCTTTTGGTCACACACAAAATCCATCCGTGAAATTTTCGGTATGTCGCCTTATTCAAGTTTGGATCACTATAACAGGACATGAATTCAAATCGGTAACTTTCTTGCCAAAACAGACTATTCCCACCTCCTATCCAAATAACACAATGGCACTCGGACTGAATTCAGTTAGGTACTAGTATAGTACAATACAATACACAATATGTACAGCAATTTTGTGAAATGGGATAACTGGCGCTCAGCTCTCGACCAACCACACAACTAAGCCGGCACCACCACCACCTCGACACCTAATTTCGCCGCCACCTTCTTCGTAGGGTCACCATCTCCATCGTCCTCTATGGCAGCTCTGGCATGCTGCTCTTGTTTCCCCGTGAAAACTCGTGGGATCTTCATCCTCCTTACCTGTTCGACCACCACATGCAGGATGCTCGCCTTGTATGCAATCCAGCCGACAAGGCAAGCTCCGATCAACACGGGCAGGCCACACCCCACCTCGAATGCAAATCTTAGTATTAGACTATTAGTTCATTCTTCAGCTATTGCTTGATCAAACAAGGGAAACAACCATGGACCTTACCAAATGGAGAATTTTCTCTGTCTCCCATGGGCTTTCTGTCTTTCCAACAGAGTATACAAATCGGTAGATGGCGATGATTGTGTCGGCCAACATAATGAGCAGATCGCGGAGCAAGTTTTTAGGGCCTCCATCCTCGTTTATCTATGCCACGATTTAGCTAGTGTAACAAATTCAATATTTACTTCTTGCATTTCTCATGTGTATTATATATAGGCTGTCCCTTATCTTGCACTCATGTGCATACGCACTGCATTTATCTTATACCTTGCTGCGTACCAACAGGCCGGTCTCAAGAGAGACTATGCAAATGTAGATCGTGTGTACCACAGAAGTATGCCAAGCATGGTCCTTTGGGATTACCATCCCGCGACAAAGCAATGACGCTCCAGCGGCCACAAATATTGCCTTACCCACGATCTGTAAAATTTGAGTACAATTTTAATCCATGTGCCATGTGGTAAAAAAGATTGAGTATAGCTGATATAGTTATTTCAGTCAAACTAAGTATGAATTCTACTTTTGCTATGAGAATTTTGAAAGGTTAAAACGAAAGTCATATACTGCCTGCAGCAAATTTTGTTGGTGTCTGGAAACTTATATGTTTGTAGAAGAGAAAAATAATGGAGTAAAATGCACGAAGCCACCACTTTGAAAGCTATGTTTGCAGAAACACTACCCTACATTGTTTTGGCACAAAACAACACGTCTTCTGTAATCTATTTGCAAAAAACACTGATCAGCGGATTTGGCTCCGTTGAGTGTGTTTATGACAGATGGGGCCGTCACTCAGGCTGACCTGGCACCGCTTAACACCTCGCATGTAACGGCGCCGTTTGGGACGTTCTCCTCTTGTGTGGAGCCCTGTGGGTCCCTCCTATCATTGAAAGAAAAAAAGAAATAATATACGTTTTTTGTTTGCTCCACCAGCTGTTTTCCCGCACGCCTCCTCCTCCTTTTGACTAAGCGCCGCCCATCCTCGAGAAGGACCGGGCCTCCTCGTCACCGGCGACCCTGCGCCTCGCCGTTGGAAACCACCAGGCTAGCCACACGTCGCCCCTCTCCTCCCATCTTCTCCTCCCTTTCTCCCCTGTTTCTCCCTCCTCTGATCTCTATATCTCCCTCATCTTCTTGCAGCCACCGTGCCCTGCTCCTACCCAACAACTTCTCCATCGACGTCCGTCCCCATCTCTGAGACATGATCTGGCTGCCGAGGTCCGCCCCGAGGATGGCCTCCTCTTTCCCCGGTCGGATATGTCGCGTTGAGCCCGTTTGCGACAGGATCCACCGAGGGGAGGTGTTGCAGCCACGACTCCTCCTCTGCCCGAGCAGCAGCAGCATCAGGTTAGGATGGAGCCGCCATTAGCTTGCCCTCACCCAGATCCAGCAAGAACTGAGCCGCCAGCGCCTTCCGCACCTCGGATCCACGCTCCGCGCTCCAATCCAGCCGGTGCCTCTGCCTCCGCGCTTGAGCCGCCGTCGACGTAGGAGTTGCAGCAGCCAATGAGCAGGGTGCTCGCCGTGGCTGACGAGGAGGCGACGACTCCCTGCTCGAGCACCACGGCGGCTCTGGTTCGGGACGAAGCGACAACGCCGACGTCTGGTCCGCTGCTCCCTTCCCTTGTCAGATCGGCGGGGTTGCGCAATACGACGCGTCGGTGCGTGGTGGTGTCGGGCGCGCGTCGGGCGTGGGCCTCCGGGCAAGTGTCGTTGACCTCCGGGGCGGGACGGGCAGCGACGAGCTGGTGAAGATAAGGCGAGAACGACCAGATTTTTTTCTTTTTTATTCAATGACAGGTGGAGCCCACAAGGCTCCACACAAGATGATAATGTCCCAAACGTCGCCGTTACATGCGAGGTGTTAAGCGGTGCCATGAAGATGTCGACCATCAAGTTCATGGTCGTATAGGCAACGGCTTGAGCTCCAGCGCCCGCCATTTCTAGCTGATGTGTTTGAGCGGAGCAAATTCTTACTGAGGAGAGGAGAGTGGAGAAAAGCAATGAGGGAAAGGCCTATTTTTTGTAACTGCAGGACGGCAGCTATATATATATATATATGGGCTCAAGGGGTCACTGTCCTGAAATTTTTATGTTGCTTGACCAGACAGACCACAAGTCAATTTTCTTCCCGCGTCCTCGTATTTTTAAACCGCCGTTGTTATGTGCTGACCCGAGCCGGCCGTCAAATGCTGGGCACTGTTTGACTTTGGTTCGGGCGCTATTTGGTGGGCGTTGCATGCCAGCTTATGCCGAACATAATGATGTCTCCAAATTAACCATAGGAGGGGTTCTTTATTTTCTCCTCTCAAGTATGAACTCACCATGACGCCCTTGCCCATATGGCATTCCAATAGAATTCCATTATTAAAATAAAAACTAAGGTGTACCACTTAACACGAAACCCTCCCGGCTCCCTCCCCTGGGTACACAGGCCGCGGCTTCTCTCTCCTCCACCCTAGTTTCCCCCTTTGCCGTCGCCGGTGGGACCTGATCATTTTCTTTGTTGAAGGCGCTTCTGAAGAGCTCGCTCACTCATCTCAGGGTTGTGGGCACATTGGCAGTGGAGGTCAAGTTGGTCGGTGTCGGAATTGTTGTTCTTTTCTCTTTTTCGTTATCTGAGTCTTTGAACGGTTGCCCTTAATCAATCGGGAGATTGTGGTTTTCTGCCTAGTTTCCCTCATAAATCAGGCTGCTCGGCATTTTTGTTTTTCTATCTTAATAAAATCGGCAAAGCTCCTGCCTTGCATGTCAAACAGTACCCCCTCTGTTCCTTTATGTAAGGTGTATTATTTTCGGCACGGTAACCAAGGCACATAATTATAGACATGTTATGACGAAATTACCCTTGGCAAATTTGTTGGTTGGTGGCAAGATAGTTAGTCCAGGAAAATAAGAGATACATGCAATCGACGAAGAGATACTTTCCTTCTTTTGCTACAAGGAGAGACACATACAACCAGAAGAGAGATACTTTCCCTTTTTCTGAAGGGCTAACAAGGGAATTATGAGGAATTAGAAGAAATGCACCTTACATTCTGAAATTTTATAAAAAAAATACACCTTATATAAAGGAACAGAGGGAGTATATTCTAAAATTGATCATCGAAAGTCGTTCTCCCTACTCAAGCGACCCTGGAGAAACCCTAGTCGCCGGTCTACACCATCTCATTTTGCCCCTCCTCTCCTTGTTGCCATCAAAGGTCTTCGTCGGCAAAGCTACCGCGGCATCCGGGAAAGGTTTGTCGGCGTTCTGGGAACGGGGGTTCCCAGACTTGCCTGCCTGCGGCCCACGGCGTGGCTCCACCAGCGGGCCCATACGGCTCATCTTCACCAGCAAACACCCAAGACCCTCACGAGGGGCCAAGCCTCGCGAGGCGGACGACACAAGACCTCTTCAGGGGCGGCCTCACCAGGCTGGCTCGTGAGGGGCGGAGAGATCAAGGCAAGGGAACCTCGCGAGGTTCCAATGACGTAAGACATGACGAGTAAGACCAGGCGGGCGCCCGCGCGCGCAGTGTCCTTGTTTCCTCTTTGGTGCTAAAGGGGCAAGCGCAGGCGAGGAGTCCCGAGGCATCAGGCAAAGGTTTCCATATCGGTGCAACGAGACCAAGACCAGCAGGACGGCAGGACGGAGAACACCGTGGAGCCCAAGACGGCGTCACCACCGGAGCCTTTGGCAGGCGAAGACTATTTTTATCAGGATAAGCTGTACTAGCTGTCCCCCTTCAAACTTGGCCATTGTGGGATCCCTTCCCACTCAATATATGGTAAGAGGACCGGGGCCTCTATAAATAGGACTAGCCACCACAGTAGGAACTCATCTCGAACTCATCTGGGACGGGATCCATTCCATCCTCACACTCACCAGCTCACCGAGCACAAGAACACCTCTCCTCAGGAGGCTGTTCTTCCCTTGTAACTGTTCATCCCCAGCCCAAGAGGCAATCCACCACACCACACTGGAGTAGGGTATTACACCACAACGGTGGCCCGAACCAGTATAAATCTTGTGTCCCTCTGTTCTTTGAGTTCGTCGAGCTAGGCTGTGAGATCCTTGAGCGAGCGAGCCATCGAGGGAGAGAGAGGTCTTCGTGCGCGCTCCAGTGTTCGAACCTTGAGGGTTTTGCCGGAACCCGTGATCCGTCATTTGGCGCGCCAGGTAGGGGGTGCACCGAAGCTTTCTTTTCGTCGATCCGCGCTCCGTCGTCCCACCAGTTCCATGGCCGACGCTCGCCGAGCTCGCGCTGAGCGCCGGGCCACCCTTGCATCCCGTGTCGCCCAGACGGCTCCTGTCGGCGGGCCTTCCCGTTGTTCTCCGTCACCCGCCGTCAACGCCGCCACCGGTCCGGCGGGGAACGAGCAGCAAGCTTCATCGCTGCATCCCTTCGTGAGGCGGGACGGCCGCACCGCAACCCCGTCACTAAGTCCCGCCGGCTCGTCGTCTCACGCTCATCACGGGCCTGTGGACGCGCAGGCCACGCTGCTCACGGCGCGCGAGCTCCTGCGCTAACGCCCAGTCGATGACCTCTACGAGGAGTGGCTGGACCGCATCGTCGAGCTCGTTAGTGCCGCCGGGGGCTCTCCTGCACCGTCGCTCTCACTGCCTTGTCCACCCCCGGCCGCGGGCAACGTGGCCCATGGAGCGCCTCCACGTCAAGACGTCACCCTTGCGCCAAGACGCGGGGCCCCTCGGCGCGATCCCCCATGCAGGGTGCCTGCGCGTGAAGAAGGAAGCTGCCATGAGGTCCCTCGGCCACAGCAGGACGCCCCTGCACTCCCTGCGCCACTATGTCAAGACCGTCCACCGCCCGGGGCGGTTGTGCGCGGATGTCAAGACCAGCCTCCGCCTCCGCGGCGAGCTCCAGCGACCACAGCAGGCTGTCGCGCCTTCACCCCCGAGCTGCGCAGCGTCATCTGGCCCGGGAAGTTCAAGCTCGACCTGCCGCCGCGTTACGACGGCACACCTGAACCTGCGGAGTTCTTGCAGCTCTACGAGCTAAGCATCGAGGCGGCCAACGGCGACAAAAAGTCATGGCGAATTGGTTCCCCATGGCTCCCAAGGACGCCGCCCGCTCGTGGCTCCTAAACCTGCCCGCGGGATCCATCTCCTCCCGGGGCGAGATGCGCGACCGCTTCGTCGCCAACTTTCAGGGACCTCGCAACCGCCCTCCGGCGGCGGGTGACCTGCGTCGCATCAAGCAGCAACCCAGAGAAACCCTGCAGAAATACATCCAGCGCTTCAACTGCGCCCGCCTCAAGATCCCCAAGGTGACGGACGAGGCCATCATCTCCACGTTTCCTGATGGCGTCCGTGACGTCAAGATGAAGGAGGAGCTCGCTATCCATAAAGACCTATGCACATCTCTGGAGCTGTTCAACCTAGCGACCAAGTGCGCGAGAGCCGAGGAAGGGCGTCTCTCCCTCGTCGAGCTCCCGGCGGCAGAGCCAGAAGACAAGAAGGCCAAGGTCAAGGAAGTGAAACGCAAGGGCGCGGCCGTGCTCGCGGCCGAGCCGGAGGTGAAGCGCGGCCGTGACCACCCAGAGTCGTCCAGGAGCAGCCGTTCGTTCTGCGCCTTCCACAACATGCACAGTCACAACACCAGCGATTGTCAAGAGCTTAGGGCCATTCGAGATGGACGCTTCTGTCGACGCCCCGAGCACAATGACCGAGGAGGAGGACGAGGCAGAGGACCCTGGGACGACCACGCGCCGCGCCAGGAGTGGCGCGACCAGCCTCGCGAGGACCGCTGGCACGACCAACCTCGCGAGGGCGTTTGGAGGGATCAGCCTCGTGAGGACCGCCCTCAGGGCAAGGCTGGCCTTCCTCCTCTGCCGCCACCACCAAGAAGGAATGACGAGCAGGACGAGGGGGCTAGGGGCTTCCAGGAGCCTCGCGCCATTGCCTGCATCTTGGCCGGTGCGCAGGCCCCAGCCTCTCAGTGCCTCTTCAAGCAGTTTGCTCGCGAGGTGAACGCGGCCCTCCCTAGGCTCGAAGCCACGCGCCCACTCAGGTGGTCCAAATGCGCCATCACCTTCAGCTCAGCTGACCATCTCAAGTGCGCCGCAACTGTCGGCGCCCTCCCGATGCTCTGTTCGCCCGTCATCAGCAACGTTCAAGTCACCAAGACTCTCATCGACAGCGGCGCAGGACTTAACGTCCTGTCCGTCGAGACATTCGACAGCCTTCAAGTGCCATATGATCAGCTACAGCCTACCAAGCCTTTCTCAGGAGTGACTGACGGCTCCACCACCCCAATCGGGCAGATCCGCCTTCCGGTCACCTTCGGCCAACGCAACAACTACCGCACCGAGCTCATCGACTTCGACGTCGCCCACATCCGTCTTCCCTACAATGCCATCCTTGGGTATCCGGCCCTGGCCAAGTTCATGGCGGTAACCCATCATGGATATAACGTCCTCAAGATGCCAGGAAGCATGGGATCATCACAGTCCCCTGCGAAGATAAGGATGAGGTGTGCTCACTCGAGCGCGCCTACCAAGCCGCGGCGGTCGAGGACCCAGACAACAAAGGAATCATGTACCCTCCTGAGGCCGTCCCCAGGAAGAAGAAGCAGCTGCTCCATGCAGGGCCTCAGGAGAGCGGCGTCTCCAGAAGCACCACCTCAGGACCAGCGCCCACGGATGGGGCGCCTCCCTCTTGCGCATAGGAAGGCGCGCCCGGCGCCCTCCTCGGGCAAGGCTCGGGGGCTCTCTTTTGGAGGGCCTCAGACCTCGCCAACGTCACGAGGGAGGCGCTTGGGCACCACATGGAGGCGTGCTTTGCGACACGTTTCCCTTAGGAGGACACCAGGCAAGGAGTGCCCGGTGCTCAGGAGTTCATCAGCAAGACCACTCAGGAGCTGCAGGATGCGAGGGCCATGCGCGGTGATCGCCGCCCACCTGGCGCGGCCCCCCATCCAGGAGAGGATGGCGGGCTGCGCGTCTACATCGACATCCCAGGGCTCAACCGAGCTGCGTCTCAGGAGCGCTTCTGGCCTTCGCGCGTGGGACACTGCGAGGGCCCACCTCACACCTATGTTCGCATGCCGTTTGGCCTGCCGAGCATGGCAGCCGCCTTCCAGCGCAGTCTGCAGAGCATCCTGGTGGCTCAGGAGGCCAGGCACCACGCAGTCCTGGCGGAGATGGAGACGGTCCTCAAGGAACCGCCTGGACCCCCAGGGCCTCCCGAGGCTCAGGGTCCCGGAGGCTCATGAGGAGCGACCCCTTCACCACGCATCTTCAGCTGCGCCGACATCTCTTCGACAACTAAACCAGGTGACATCTCTGGTTGCATCATTCCCAGGCCGCATGGGCTAGTCCCTGCGGCATGTATCCTTTCGCGTCTTTAGCTTACTCTGCTGGGAGCGCCCCTCGGGCTGCATCATTCCCAGGCCGCTCGGGTCCGACCCAGTGGCATGTATCGTTCCTACATTTACCTAAGCTAGCTCGCTTTTCATGCATGATCTATCTATGATTATCACCTGCTTGATTATCACACACCACCGGAGCTACTCATGCTGGAACGACGCTTGTGCTCGGGTCCGTCCCTGCAACATCGACAAATCCGAGCGGTCGAGCTCTGACTCGTGGCGTGCCCCGCGCACGTCACCTCACCAGGCCCTCAGTGCCCTCTCCTTCTTGCGGAGCAACTAGCGACGGACCGGCAGTCACAGGGGCAATCTGCGTCCCTCCTCGCGCTAACCTGCAGGAACCTCCCGAGGAGAACAACAGGCGGTGCCGCGGCTCTCTCTTCTCCCATGTAATTCGCTTGCGCGTTAAAAGGGGGGCTCCTGAGCATCGTGACTCAGGAGCTCCTACTGGCTCTCCAGCCCTCACCCCCTGGCCTTGACCATGGCATCGCGACCTGGCATACCAGTGGCGGCTAAGCTTGCTCGAGGGCCGTGCTACCTCTTGAGCATGCGTTGGTTTTCCCTTGAAGAGGAAAGGGTGATGCAACAAAGTAGCGTAAGTATTTCCCTCAGTTTTTGAGGACCAAGGTATCAATCCAGTAGGAGGCCACACGCAAGTCCCTCGTACCTACACAAACAAATAAGAACCTTGCAACCAACGTGATAAAGGGGTTGTCAATCCCTTCAAGGCCACTTGCAAAAGTGAGATCTGATAGAGATGATAAGATAAATATTTTTGGTATTTTTATGATATAGATTGAAAAGTAAAGATCGCAAAATAAAATAGATCAGAAACTTATATGATGGAAAATAGACCCGGGGGCCATAGGTTTCACTAGTGGCTTCTCTCAAGATAGCATAAGTATTACAGTGGGTGAACAAATTACTGTCGAGCAATTGATAGAAAAGTGCATAGTTATGAGAATATCTAGGCATGATCATGTATATAGGCATCACGTCTGTGACAAGTAGACCGACTCCTGCCTGCATCTACTACTATTACTCCACACATCGACCGCTATCCAGCATGCATCTAGAGTATTAAGTGCATAAGAACAGAGTAACGCATTAGGCAAAATGACATGATGTAGAGGGATAAACTCAAGCATATGATATAAACCCCATCTTTTTATCCTCGATGGCAACAATACAATACATATTGATTCCCCTTCTGTCACTGGGATCGAACACCGCAAGATTGAACCCAAAGCTAAGCACTTCTCCCATTGCAAGAAAGATCAATCTACTAGGCCAAACCAAACCGATAATTCGAAGAGACTTGCAAAGATAACAAATCATACATAAAAGAATTCAAAGGAGATTCAAATATTGTTCATAGATAATCTTGATCATAAACCCACAATTCATCGGATCTCGACAAACATACCGCAAAAAGAGTCACATCGAATAGATCTCCAAAAGATCGAGGAGAACTTTGTATTGAGAATCAAAGAGAGAGAAGAACCCATCTAGCTAATAACTATGGACCCGAAGGTCTGAGGTAAACTACTCACACATCATCGGATAGGCTATGGTGTTGATGTAGAAGCCCTCCGTGATCAATGCCCCCTCCGGCGGAGCGCCGCAAAAATCCCCAAGATGGGATCTCACGGGTACAGAAGGTTGCGGCGGTGGAGATAGGGTTTTGTGGTGCTCCTGGATGGTTTCGGGGTACGTACGTATATGTAGGAGGAAGAAGTAGGTCGGTGGAGCTATGAGGGGCCCACGAGGGTGGGGGCGCGCCCAGGGTGGCAGGCGCGCCTCCCTGCCTCGTGGCCTCCTCGTTGATTTCTTGACGTCCGCTTCAAGTCCCCTGGATTGCGTTTGTTCCAAAAATAACTCTCCCGAAGGTTTCATTCCGTTTGGATTCCGTTTGATATTCCTTTTCTGTGAAACACTGATATAGGCAAAAAACAGCAATTTGGGCTGGGCCTCCGGTTAATAGGTTACTCCCATAAATAATATAAAAGTGTATAATAAAGCCCATTCAACATCCAAATCAGATAATATAATAGCATGGAACAATAAAAAATTATAGATACGTTGGAGACGTATCAAGCATCCCCAAGCTTATTTCTTGCTCGCCCTCGAGTAAGTAAATGATAAAAACAGAATTTTTGATGTGGAATGCTACCTAGCATATTTCTCAATGTAATTTTCTTTACTGTGGCATGAATGTTCAGACCTGAAAGATTCAAGATAAAAGTTTAATATTAACAAAAAATAATAATACTTCAAGCATACTAACTAAGCAATTATGTCTTCTCAAAATAACATGGCCAAAGTAAGTTCATCCCTACAAAATCATATAGTTTGGCTATGTCCCATCTTCGTCACACAAAATATTCAAATCATGCACAACCCCGGTTTCAGCCAAGCAATTGTTTCATACTTCAGAATTTTCAAAAAATTTCAACCTTCACACAATACATGTGCGTGAGCCATGGACATAGCACTATGGGTGGAATAGAATATGATGATGGGGGTTGTGTGGTGAAGACAAAAAAGAGAAGATAGTCTCACATCAACTAGGCGTATCAACGGGCAATGGAGATGCCCATCAATAGATATCAATGTGAGTGAGTAGGGATTGCCATGCAACGGATGCACTAGAGCTATAAATATATGAAAGCTCAATAAATGAAACTAAGTGGGTGTGCATCCAACTTGCTTGCTCACGAAGACCTAGGACATTTGAGGAAGCTCATTGTTGGAATATACAAGCCAAGTTCTATAATGAAAAATTCCCACTAGTATATGAAAGTGACAAAACAAGAGACTCTCTATCATAAAAATCATGGTTCTACTTTGAAGCACAAGTTTGGAAAAAGGATAGTAGCATTGTCCCTTATTTTTATTTATTTATTTGGGCCTTCCCTTTTTTTATTCGGCCTTTCTCTCTCTTTTTTTTGGGACAATGCTCTATGAATGATGGTCATCACACTTCTATTCATTTACAACTCAATGATTACAACTCAATACTAGAACAAAATATGACTCTATATGAATGCCTCCGGCGGTGTACCGGGATGGGCAATGAATCAAAAGTGACATGTATGATAAGTTATGCATGGTGGCTTTGCCACAAATACGATGTCAACTACATGATCATGCATGGCAATATGACAATGATGAAGCGTGTCATAATAAATGAAACGGTGAAAAGTTGCATGGCAATATATCTCGGAATGGCTATGGAAATGCCATGATAGGTAGGTATGCTAGCTGTTTTGAGGAAGATATAAGGAGGTTTATGTGTGATAGAGCGTATCATATCACGGGGTTTGAATGCACCGGCGAAGTTTGCACCAACTCTCAAGGTGAGAAAGGGCAATGCACGGCACCGAAGAGGCTAGCAATGATGGAAGGGTGAGATTGCGTATAATCCATGGACTCAACATTAGGCATAAAGAACCCACATACTTATTGCAAAAACCTACAAGTCATCAAAACCAAGCACTACACGCATGCTCCTAGGGGGGATGTTTGTAGGAGTTAACCATCGCGCGCCCCCGACCTCCACAAAAAGGATGACACTCAAAGAACACTTCATGTTTCAAATTTATTACACAATGGTTACCATACGTGCATGCTACGGGACTTGCAAACTTCAACACAAGTATTTCTCAATTTCACAATTACTCAACTAGCACAACTTTAATATCACTATCTCCATATCTCAAAACAATCATCAAGTATCAAACTTCTCATAGTATTCAATGCACTTTATATGATAGTTTTTATTATACCTATCTTGGATGCCTATTATATTAGGACTAATTTCAACCAAAGCAAAATACCATGCTGTTCTAAAAGACTCTCAAAATAATATAAGTGAAGCATGAGAGATCAATAATTTCTATAAAATAAAACCACCACCGTGCTCTAAAATATATGTGAAGCACTAGAGCAAAGTTATCTAGATCAAAAGATATAAGTGAAGCACATAGAGTATTCTAATAAATTCCGATTCATGTGTGTCTCTCCCAAAAGGTGTGTACAGCAAGGATGATTGTGGTAAACTAAAAAGCAAAGACTCAAATAATACAAGACGCTCCATGCAAAACACATATCATGTGGTGAATAAAAATATAGCTCCAAGTAAAGTTACCGATGGACGAAGACGAAAGAGGGGATGCCTTCCGGGGCATCCCCAAGCTTAGGCTTTTGGTTGTCCTTGAATTTTACCTTGGGGTGCCTTGGGCATCCCCAAGCTTAGGCTTTTGCCACTCCTTATTCCATAATCCATCAAATCTTTACCCAAAAACTTGAAAACTTCACAACACAAAACTCAACAGAAGATCTCATAAGCTCCGTTAGCGAAATAAAACAAACCACCACTTTAAGGTACTGTAATGAACTCATTCTTTATTTATATTTGTGTTAAACCTACTGTATTCCAACTTCTCTATGGTTTATAACCTCCGATACTAGCCATAGATTCAGCAAAATAAGAAAACAACACACGAAAAGCAGAATCTGTCAAAAACAGAACAATCTGTAGCAATCTGTAACAAACGAAAACTTCTGGAACCTAAAAAATTCTACCAAATTATGAAGTACTAGATAATTTGTTTATTAATCTACTGCAAAAAGAATCAACTGAAAAGCACGTTTCTGTGATTTATGAAAACTAATCTCGTGCGCGCAAAGTTTCTGTTTTTTACAGCAAGATCAAATAACTATCACCGTAGGTTATCCTAAAGGTTTTACTTGGCACAAGCACTAATTAAATCACAAAACCACATCTAACCAGAAGCTAGATCAATTATTTATTCAAAAACAGAAAGGAGATATATTGGGTTGTCTCCCAACAAGCGCTTTTCTTTAACACCCCTAACTAGGCATTGATAATTTTGATGATGCTCACAGGAAAGACAAGAATTGAAGCGCAAAGAGAGCATCATGAAACACGTGACAAACACACCTAAGTCTAACATACTTCCTATGCTTAGGCATCTTATAGGCAAACAAATTATCATAGCAAGCAAAAACTAGCATATGCAAGGAAGCGGAAAGAAACAATAGCAATCTCAACATAACGAGAGGTAATTTATTATCATGAAAATTCCTACAACTATATTTTCCTCTCTCATAATAATTACATGTGGGACCATAAGCAAATTCAACAAAATAGCTATCACATCAAAAAAAATTGAACACGATCCACATGCATGCAAAGTTGACACTCTTCCAAAATAGTGGGATTATCATGAACTAAAGTCATGACCTCTCCAAACCCACTTTTATCAAAAAAAATCATAAGATTGAACATTCTCCAAATATGTGGGATCTAAAGTTGACACTCTTCCAAACCCACTTTCAATATTATTGCAAACACTATTATCAATCTCATATTCATCATGGGGCTTCAATAAATTTTCAAGATCATAAGAAGAATCACCCCAATCATGATCATTGCAACAAATAGTAGACATAGCAAAACTAGCATTCGCAAGCTTAGGGTTTTGCATATTATTAGCACAATTGACATCAAGAGAATTTATAGTAAAATCATGCAATCATGCTTTTTGTTCAAGGAGCTATCGTGAATCTCTTCATAAATTTCTTCATCACAATTTTCAGATTCACGAATTTCAAGCAAAACTTCATAAAGATAATCTAGTGCACAAAACTCACTAGCAATTGGTTCAACATAATTGGATCTCTTAAAAAGATTATCAAGCGGATGAGGATCCATAGATCTTAGGTTCTCTGTTTAGCAATAAATAAACAACTATTCCAACCAAACGAGCAAACGAGCCAAGTAAGACATCCAAGCAAACGAAAAAGACGAACCTAAGAAGGGTGAATAAAACGGCAAGGGTGAAGTGGGGGAGAGGAAAACGAGAGGCAAATGGCAACTAATGTAAATGCGAGGAATAAGTGTTTGTGATGGGTACTTGGTATGTCTTGACTTGTGCGTAGACTCCCCGGCAATGGCGCCGGAAATCGGTGAGTTGTCGGGAGATCAAATCTTGACTTGACTTGGCGTAAGCCTCCCCGGCAACGGCGCAAGAAATCCTTCATGCTACCTCTTGAGCATGCGTTGGTTTTCCCTTGAAGAGGAATGGGTGATGCAGCAAAGTAGTGTAAGTATTTCCCTCAGTTTTTGAGAAGCAAGGTATCAATCCAGTAGGAGGCCACACACAAGTACCTCGTACCTACACAAACAAATAAGAACCTTGCAACCAACGCGATAAAGGGGTTGTCAATCCCTTCAAGGCCACTTGCAAAAGTGAGATCTGATAGAGATGATAAGATAAATATTTTTGGTATTTTTATGATATAGATTGAAAAGTAAGGATCGCAAAATAAAATAGATCGGAAACTTATATGATGGAAAATAGACCCGGGGGCCATAGGTTTCACTAGTGGCTTCTCTCAAGATAGCATAAGTATTACAGTGGGTGAACAAATTACTGTCGAGCAATTGATAGAAAAGTGCATAGTTATGAGAATATCTAGGCATGATCATGTATATAGGCATCAAGTCCGTGACAAGTAGACCGACTCCTGCCTGCATTTAATACTATTACTCCACACATCGACCGCTATCCAGCATGCATCTAGAGTATTAAGTTCATAAGAACAGAGTAACGCATTAGGCAAGATGACATGATGTAGAGGGATAACTCAAGCATATGATATAAACCCCATCTTTTTATCCTCGATGGCAACAATACAATACGTATCGGTTCCCCTTCTGTCACTGGGATCGAACACCGCAAGATTGAACCCAAAGCTAAGCACTTCTCCCATTGCAAGATAGATCAATCTAGTAGGCCATACCAAACTGATAATTCGAAGAGACTTGCAAAGATAACAAATCATACATAAAAGAATTCAGAGGAGATTCAAATATTGTTCATAGATAATCTTGATCATAAACCCGCAATTCATCGGATCTCGACAAACATACCGCAAAAAGAGTTACATCGAATAGATCTCCAAGAAGATCGAGGAGAACTTTGTATTGAGAATCAAAGAGAGAGAAGAAGCCATCTAGCTAATAACTATGGACCCGAAGGTCTGAGGTAAACTACTCACACATCATCGGAGAGGCTATGGTGTTGATGTAGAAGCCCTCCGTGATCAATGCCCCCTCCAGCGGAGCGCCGGAAAAGGCCCCAAGATGGGATATCACGGGTACAGAAGGTTGCGGTGGTGGAAATAGGGTTTCGTGGTGCTCCTGGATGGTTTCGGGGTACGTAGGTATATATAGGAGGAAGAAGTAGGTCGGTGGAGCTACGAGGGGCCCACGAGGGTGGGGGCGCGCCCAGGGGGGCAGGCGTGCCTCCCTGCCTCGTGGCCTCCTTGTTGATTTCTTAACGTCCACTCCAAGTCCCCTGGATTGCGTTTGTTCCAAAAATAACTCTCCCGAAGGTTTCATTCCGTTTGGATTCCGTTTGATATTCCTTTTCTGCGAAACACTGAAATAGGCAAAAAACAGCAATTTGGGCTGGGCCTCCTGTTAATAGGTTAGTCCCAAAAATAATATAAAAGTGTATAATAAAGCCCATTAAACATCCAAATCAGATAATATAATAGCATGGAACAATCAAAAATTATAGATACGATGGAGACGTATCAGGCCGGGCCCTGAGGACGCAGAGCACATAGAAGAGTGGGGAGAAGAGGGAGAAGCTTGTGCAGGCCTAACCTGGCTACGCTACGGCGTCGACGCGCGAGACAGGCGCAGTGCAAGGAATCGAACCAAGATCAACGAGATAAGTCATACATTCGAGTCAAGCCCAACGCTATTACACAGGATGTTTAGCTTTCGTCGCCTCGCTTCGGCAGCGCAACCCCTCTTTTTCGGCCTCAGGGAACTGCTTGCACGCCAAGGGGGACCTCTCGAGCATCGCGCCTCGGGAGCTCTCACCGGACCCCATGCCGCTCACCTCCTGGCCTTGACCACGGCATCGCGACCTGGCATCCCAGCGACGGCTGAAGCCTGTCTGGGACTGGGACCCGCCGGTGTAGAGTGCTAAGTTGCCGCGAGAATGAAAAGGAGGGAGAGCGAGGTCGAAGCAAGGCGCGCCGCTGCAGATCTCACCACCTTCGCTAACGCACTTCCGCTTTGGCAACCTCGCCCCCCTTTCGGCCTTTGGGTAGCTGCTAGCACGCTAAAGGGGACCCCCCGAGCATCGCGCCTCGGGAGCTCTCACCGGACCTCGGGCCGCTCACCTCCTGGCCTTAACCACGGCATCGTGACCTGGCATACCAGTGACGGCTGCATCCTGCCTGGGGACAGGGACCTGTCAGCGTAGAGCGCCACGCTACTGCGAGGGGCGCAAAGGGTCGACTAGCTCAAGCGGGATACGCAACCACAACACTGGGCAAAAGGCTATATTGCATTAGGCCAGAAGTACTACAAGTTCTTTACACAGCCGCACGGTGAAGGAAATATGCCCTAGAGGCAATAATAAAGTATTATTTATTTCCTTATATCATGATAAATGTTTATTATTCATGCTAGAATTGTATTAACCGGAAACATAATACATGTGTGAATACATAGACAAACAGAGTGTCACTAGTATGCCTCTACTTGACTAGCTCGTTAATCAAAGATGGCTATGTTTCCTAGCCATAGACATGAGTTGTCATTTGATTAACGGGATCACTTCATTAGGAGAATGATGTGATTGACTTGACCCATTCCGTTAGCTTAGCACCCGATCGTTTAGTATGTTGCTATTGCTTTCTTCATGACTTATACATGTTCCTATGACTATGAGATTATGCAACTCCCGTTTACCGGAGGAACACTTTGTGTGCTACCAAACGTCACAACGTAACTGGGTGATTATAAAGGTGCTCTACAGGTGTCTCCAAAGGTACTTGTTGGGTTGGCGTATTTCGAGATTAGGATTTGTCACTCCGATTGTCGGAGAGGTATCTCTGGGCCCACTCAGTAATGCACATCACTATAAGCCTTGCAAGCATTGTAACTAATGAGTTAGTTGCGGGATGATGTATTACGGAACGAGTAAAGAGACTTGCCGGTAACGAGATTGAACTAGGTATCGAGATACCGACGATCGAATCTCGGGCAAGTAACATACCGATGACAAAGGGAACAACGTATGTTGTTATGCGGTCTGACCGATAAAGATCTTCGTAGAATATGTGGGAACCAATATGAGCATCCAGGTTCCGCTATTGGTTATTGACCGGAGAGGTGTCTCGGTCATGTCTACATAGTTCTCGAACCCGTAGGGTCCGCACGCTTAACGTTACGATGACAGTTATATTATGAGTTTATATGTTTTGATGTACCGAAGGAGTTCGGAGTCCCGGATGAGATTAGGGACATGACGAGGAGTCTCAAAATGTTCGAGACGTAAAGATCGATATATTGGACGACTATATTCGGACATCGAAAAGGTTCCGAGTGATTCGGGTATTTTTCGGAGTACCGGAGAGTTACGGGAATTCGTATTGGGCCTTAATGGGCCATACGGGAAAGGAGAGAAAGGCCCCAAAGGGAGGCCGCACCCCTCCCCATGGACTAGTCCGAATTGGACTAGGGAGGGGGGCGCCCCCTTCCTTCTTTCTCCTTCTCCCTTCCCTTTTCCTACTCCAACAAGGAAAGGAGGAGTCCTACTCCCGATGGGAGTAGGACTCCCCCCTTGGCGCGCCTCTCCCCTTGGCCGGCCGGCCTCCCCCTTGCTCCTTTATATACGGGGGCAGGGGGGCACCCCATAGACACAACAATTGATCTATTGATCTCTTAGCCGTGTGCGGTGCCCCCTCCACCATATTACACCTCGATAATATCGTAGCGGTGCTTAGGCGAAGCCCTGCGTCGGTAGAACATCATCATCGTCACCACGCCGTCGTGCTGACGAAACTCTCCCTCAACACTCGGCTGGATCGGAGTTCGAGGGACGTCATCGAGCTGAACGTGTGCTGAACTCGGAGGTGCCGTGCGTTCGGTACTTGATCGGTCGGATCGTGAAGACGTACGACTACATCAACCGCGTTGTGTTAACGCTTCCGCTTTCGGTCTACGAGGGTACGTGGACAACACTCTCCCCTCTCGTTGCTATGCATCACCATGATCTTGCGTGTGCGTAGGAAATTTTTTGAAATTACTACGTTCCCCAACAGTGGTATCAGAGCCTGGTTTTATGCGTTGATGTTATATGCACGAGTAGAACACAAGTGAGATGTGGGTGATATAAGTCATACTGCTTACCAGCATGTCATACTTTGGTTCAGCGGTATTGTGAGATGAAGCGGCCCGGACCGACATTACGCGTACGCTTACGCGAGACTGGTTTCACCGTTGCGAGCACTCGTTGCTTAAAGGTGACTGGCGGGTGTCTGTCTCTCTCACTTTAGTTGAACCGAGTGTGGCTACGCCCGGTCCTTGCGAAGGTTAAAACAGCACCAACTTGACAAACTATCGTTGTGGTTTTGATGCGTAGGTAAGAACGGTTCTTGCTAAGCCCGTAGCAGCCACGTAAAACTTGCAACAACAAAGTAGAGGACGTCTAACTTGTTTTTGCAGGGCATGTTGTGATGTGATATGGTCAAGACATGATGCTATATTTTATTGTATGAGATGATCATGTTTTGTAACCGAGTTATCGGCAACTGGCAGGAGCCATATGGTTGTCGCTTTATTGTATGCAATGCAATCGCCATGTAATTGTTTTACTTTATCACTAAGCGGTAGCGATAGTCGTAAAAGCAATAGTTGGCGAGACGACAACGATGCTACGATGGAGATCAAGGTGTCGCGCCGGTGACGATGGTGATCATGACGGTGCTTCGGAGATGGAGATCACAAGCACAAGATGATGATGGCCATATCATATCACTTATATTGATTGCATGTGATGTTTATCTTTTATGCATCTTATCTTGCTTTGATTGACGGTAGCATTATAAGATGATCTCTCACTAAAATTTCAAGATAAAAGTGTTCTCCCTGAGTATGCACCGTTGCGAAAGTTCTTCGTGCTGAGACACCACGTGATGATCGGGTGTGATAGGCTCTACGTTCAAATACAACGGGTGCAAAACAGTTGCACACGCGGAATACTCAGGTTAAACTTGACGAGCCTAGCATATGCAGATATGGCCTCGGAACACGGAGACCGAAAGGTCGAGCGTGAATCATATAGTAGATATGATCAACATAGTGATGTTCACCGTTGAAACTACTCCATCTCACGTGATGATCGGACATGGTTTAGTTGATATGGATCACGTGATCACTTAGAGGATTAGAGGGATGTCTATCTAAGTGGGAGTTCTTAAGTAATATGATTAATTGAACTTAAATTTATCATGAACTTAGTCCTGATAGTATTTTGCAAATTATGTTGTAGATCAATAGCTCGCGTTGTTGCTTCCCTGTGTTTATTTTGATATGTTCCTAGAGAAAATTATGTTGAAAGATGTTAGTAGCAAAGATGCGGATTGGATCCGTGATCTGAGGATTATCCTCATTGCTGCACAGAAGAATTATGTCCTTGATGCACCGCTAGGTGACAGACCTATTGCAGGAGCAGATGCAGACGTTATGAACGTTTGGCTAGCTCAATATGATGACTACTTGATAGTTTAGTGCACCATGCTTAACGGCTTAGAATCGGGACTTCAAAGACGTTTTGAACGTCATGGACCATATGAGATGTTCCAGGAGTTGAAGTTAATATTTCAAGCAAATACCCGAGTTGAGAGATATGAAGTCTCCAACAAGTTCTATAGCTAAAAGATGGAGGAGAATAGCTCAAGCAGTGAGCATGTGCTCAGATTGTCTGGGTACTACAATCGCTTGAATCAAGTGGGAGTTAATCTTCCAGATAAAATAGTGATTGACAGAATTCTCTAGTCACCATCACCAAGTTAGTAGAACTTCGTGATGAACTATAGTATGCAAGGGATGACGAAAGTAATTCCCGAGCTCTTCGTGATGCTGAAATCGACGAAGGTAGAAATCAAGAAAAACATCAAGTGTTGATGGTTGACGAGACCACTAGTTTCAAGAAAAGGGCAAAGGGAAGAAGGGGAACTTCAAGAAGAACGGCAAGCAAGTTGCTGCTCAAGTGAAGAAGCCTAAGTCTGGTCCTAAGCCTGAGACTAAGTGCTTCTACTGCAAAGGGACTGGTCACTGGAAGCGGAACTACCCCAACTATTTGGTGGATAAGAAGGATGGCAAAGTGAACAAAGGTATATTGGATATACATGTTATTGATGTGTACTTTACTAGTGTTTATAGCAACCCCTCGGTATTTGATACTGGTTCAGTTGCTAAGAGTAGTAACTCGAAACGGGAGTTGCAGAATAAACAGAGACTAGTAAAAGGCGAGGTGACGATGTGTGTTGGAAGTAGTTCCAAGATTGATATGATCATCATCGCACACTCCCTATACTTTCGGGATTAGTGTTGAAACTAAATAAGTGTTATTTGGTGTTTGCGTTGAGCATGAATATGATTTGATCATGTTTGTTGCAATACGGTTATTCATTTAAATTAGAGAATAATTGTTGTTCTGTTTACATGAATAAAACCTTCTATGGTCATACACCCAATAAAATGGTTTGTTGGATCTCGATCGTAGTGATACACATATTCATAATAATGAAGCCAAAAGATGCAAAGTTAATAATGATAGTGCAACTTATTTGTGGCACTGCCGTTTAGGTCATATTGGTGTAAAGCGCATGAAGAAACTCCATACTGATGGGATTTTGGAATCACTTGATTATGAATCACTTGATGCTTGCGAACCGTGCCTCATGGGCAAGATGACTAAAACACCGTTCTCCGGAACTATGGAGAGAGCAACAGATTTGTTGGAATCATACATACAGATGTATGTGGTCCGATGAATATTGAGGCTCGTAGCAGGTATCATTATTTTCTGACCTTCACAGATGATTTGAGCAGATATGGGTATATCTACTTAATGAAACAGAAGTCTGAAACATTTGAAAAGTTCATATAATTTCAGAGTGAAGCGGAAAATCATCGTAACAAGAAAATAAAGTTTCTACGATCTGATCGTGGAGAAGAGTATTTGAGTTACGAGTTTGGCCTTCAGTTAAAACAATGTGAAATAGTTTCACTACTCACGCCACCTGGAACACCACAGTGTAATGGTGTGTCCGAACATCGTAACCGTACTTTATTAGATATGGTGCGATATATGATGTCTCTTACCGATCTACCACTATCGTTTTGGGGTTATGCATTAGAGACAGCTGCATTCACGTTAAATAGGGTACCATCTAAATCCGTTGAGACGACATCTTATGAACTGTGGTTTGGCAAGAAACCAAAGTTGTCGTTTCTTAAAGTTTGGGGTTGCGATGCTTATGTGAAAAAGTTTCATCCTGATAAGCTCAAACCCAAATCGGAGAAATGTGTCTTCATAGGATACCCAAAGGAAACAGTTGGGTACACCTTCTATCACAGATCCGAAGGCAAGACATTCGTTGCTAAGTATGGATCCTTTCTAGAGAAGGAGTTTCTCTCAAAAGAAGTGAGTGGGAGGAAAGTAGAACTTGATGAGGTAACTGTACCTGCTCCCTTATTGGAAAGTAGTTCATCACAGAAATCTGTTCCTGTGACTCCTACACCAATTAGTGAGGAAGTTAATGATGATGATCATGTAACTTCAGATCAAGTTACTACCAAACCTCGTAGGTAAACCAGAGTGAGATCCACACCAGAGTGGTACGGTAATCCTGTTCTGGAGGTCATGTTATTTGACCATGACGAACCTATGAACTATGAGGAAGCGATGATGAGCCCAGATTCCGCGAAATGGCTTGAGGCCATGAAATCCGAGATGGGATCCATGTATGAGAACAAAGTATGGACTTTGATTGACTTGCCCAATGATCGGCGAGCCATAAAAAATAAATGGATCTTCAAGAGGAAGATGGACGCTGATAGTAGTGTTACTATCTACAAAGCTAGACTTGTCGGAAAAGGTTTTTGACAAAGTTCAAAGTGTTGAATACGATGAGATTTCTCACTCGCAGCGATGCTTAAGTCTGTCTGAATCATGTTAGCAATTGCCGCATTTTATGAAATATGGCAAATGGATAAACAAAACTGCATTCCTTAATGGATTTATTAAAGAAGAGTTGTATATGATGCAACCAGGAGGTTTTGTCAATCCTAAAAGTGCTAACAAAATATGCAAGCTCCAGCGATCCATCTATGGACTGGTGCAAGCATCTCGGAGTTGGAATATACGCTTTGATAAGTTGATCAAAGGATATAGTTTTATACAGACTTGCGGTGAAGCCTGTATTTACAAGAAAGTGAGTGGGAGCACTACAACATTTCTGATAAGTATATGTGAATGACATATTGTTGATCGGAAATAATGTAGAATTATTCTGCAAAGCATAAAGGAGTGTTTGAAAGGAGTTTTTCAAAGAAAGACCTCGGTGAAGCTGCTTACATATTGAGCATCAAGATCTATAGAGATAGATCAAGACGCTTGATAAGTTTTTTCAATGAGTACATACCTTAACAAGATTTTGAAGTAGTTCAAAATAGAACAGTCAAAGAAAGAGTTCTTGCCTGTGTTACAAGGTGTGAAATTGAGTAAGACTCAAAGCCCGACCACGGCAGAAGATAGAAAGAGAATGAAAGTCATTCCCTATGCCTTGGCCATAGGTTCTATAAAGTATGCCATGCTGTGTACCAGATCTATTGTATACCCTACACTGATTTTGGCAAGGGAGTACAATAGTGATCTAGGAGTAGATCACTGGACAGCGGTCAAAATTATCCTTAGTGGAATAAGGATATGTTTCTCGATTATGGAAGTGACAAAAGGTTCGTCGTAAAGGGTTACGTCGATGCAAGTTTTGACACTAATCTAGATGACTCTAAGTCTCGGTCTAGATACATATTGAAAGTGGGAGCAATTAGCTAGAGTAGCTCCGTGCAGAGCATTGTAGACATAGAAATTTGCAAAATACTTACGGATCTGAATGTGACAGACCCGTTGACTAAAATTATCTCACAATCAAAACATGATCACACCTTAGTACTCTTTGGGTGTTAATCACATAGCGATGTGAACTAGATTATTGACTCTAGTAAACCCTTTGGGTGTTGGTCACATGACAATGTGAACTATGGGTGTTAATCACATGGTGATGTGAATTATTGATGTTAAATCACATGGCGATGTGAACTAGATTATTGACTCTAGTGCAAGTGGGAGACTGAAGGAAATATGCCCTAGAGGCAATAATAAAGTATTATTTATTTCCTTATATCATGATAAATGTTTATTATTCATGCTAGAATTGTATTAACCGGAAACATAATACATGTGTGAATACATAGACAAACAGAGTGTCACTAGTATGCCTCTACTTGACTAGCTCGTTAATCAAAGATGGTTATGTTTCCTAGCCATAGACATGAGTTGTCATTTGATTAACGGGATCACTCATTAGGAGAATGACGTGATTGACTTGACCCATTCCGTTAGCTTAGCACTCGATCGTTTAGTATGTTGCTATTGCTTTCTTCATGACTTATACATGTTCCTATGACTATGAGATTATGCAACTCCCGTTTACCGGAGGAACACTTTGTGTGCTACCAAACGTCACAACGTAACTGGGTGATTATAAAGGTGCTCTACAGGTGTCTCCGAAGGTACTTGTTGGGTTGGCGTATTTCGAGATTAGGATTTGTCACTCCGATTGTCGGAGAGGTATCTCTGGGCCCACTCAGTAATGCACATCACTATAAGCCTTGCAAGCATTGTAACTAATGAGTTAGTTGCGGGATGATGTATTACGGAACGAGTAAAGAGACTTGCCGGTAACGAGATTGAACTAGGTATCGAGATACCGACGATCGAATCTCGGGCAAGTAACATACCGATGACAAAGGGAACAACGTATGTTGTTATGCGGTCTGACCGATAAAGATCTTCGTAGAATATGTGGGAACCAATATGAGCATCCAGGTTCCGCTATTGGTTATTGACCGGAGAGGTGTCTCGGTCATGTCTACATAGTTCTCGAACCCGTAGGGTCCGCACGCTTAACGTTACGATGACAGTTATATTATGAGTTTATATGTTTTGATGTACCGAAGTAGTTCGGAGTCCCGGATGAGATCGGGGACATGACGAGGAGTCTCGAAATGGTCGAGACGTAAAGATCGATATATTGGACGACTATATTCGGACATCGGAAAGGTTCCGAGTGATTCGGGTATTTTTCGGAGTACCGGAGAGTTACGGGAATTCGTATTGGGCCTTAATGGGCCATACGGGAAAGGAGAGAAAGGCCCCAAAGGGAGGCCGCACCCCTCCCCATGGACTAATCCGAATTGGACTAGGGAGGGGGGGCGCCCCCTTCCTTCTTTCTCCTTCTCCCTTCCCTTTTCCTACTCCAACAAGGAAAGGAGGAGTCCTACTCCCGATGGGAGTAGGATTCCCCCCTTGGCGCGCCTCTCCCCTTGGCCGGCCGCCTCCCCCTTGCTCCTTTATATACGGGGGCAGGGGGGCACCCCATAGACACAACAATTGATCTATTGATCTCTTAGCCGTGTGTGGTGCCCTCCTCCACCATATTACACCTCGATAATATCGTAGCGGTGCTTACGTGAAGCCCTGCGTCGGTAGAACATCATCATCGTCACCACGCCGTCGTGCTGACGAAACTCTCCCTCAACACTCGGCTGGATCGGAGTTCGAGGGACGTCATCGAGCTGAACGTGTGCTGAACTCGGAGGTGTCGTGCGTTCGGTACTTGATTGGTCGGATCGTGAAGACGTACGACTACATCAACCGCGTTGTGTTAACGCTTCCGCTTTCGGTCTACGAGGGTACGTGGACAACACTCTCCCCTCTCGTTGCTATGCATCACCATGATCTTGCATGTGCGTAGGAAATTTTTGAAATTACTACGTTCCCCAACACACGGGGCTCGTCTCGATTCCTCGCAGGGAACAAGAGGGAAAAGAAGCCCTAGCTACGATCGCCGATGCCATCATCAACAGTGGGCCACCGGAGGCCGGCGCCAACCCCATCCAGATCAGCAACGGCGGCGGCTGGACGCTAAGGCCCTGCTCCGAGCGCGGAGAGAGCTCGGGGGCACGTAGCTGTCGTCGCTTGTCTCCGGGGTCTCGTAAGGCTCGGGAGAGTCGCTGGACTCCCAAGCGCCGCCACTACTGCTGGAGGAGCTGCAGGCAGAACCAAGAGCAGGTTCAGCGCTGGCTGCTTCACCATCCTGATGACCCCCTCCTGGGCAGCACTCTAGGCAGCGGCCTTCCTCGTCAAAGACCTTGAAGAATATGGTGGAGGCGCCATCGTACTCAAAGTGGATGGCAAAGGCGCCTTCTGAGCGGCAGATCCGAGCAACCTCACCCCAGCCGCGGGTCATGAAGATCTTGCCCGGGGAGACGGCTTCAACCTCCGCTCCCGTCGCCGAGGCGTCGCAGTCGGCATGCTGCAGCCAAAGCTCGAGGGGGGCCCTCGGCGGCATCTCGGTGGAGAAGAACTGCGGGAAGCGAATCCAAGTGCGCGGGGGCATCGCCGCCCACATCACGAACTCGCGCGAGGAGTCCATGGCGTGGCCTCCTGAGGCGACAGCATGCGTCACCGCGGCGTGGCACCCACGGCCACGCCGTGGGCGGCGCCGCTCGCTGTCTCTTCCTTCGGAGCCCTCTGCGTGGGCGTGCAGGGGCAGCGGATACCCGGGAGGTGGCTGCTCGCACCAAGGGCTCGACACCTCGAGCCTCACGACCGCGCCACGATGGTGAGCCAGCCTCTTCTTCGGCGGAAGGGGCTCGGGCTCGTCGAGGGGGGTCTTTCCCTTGTCTGCGGACGAGAACCTCCGAATCGGCGCCATGGGTGTCGCTACTGGCAATGGAGCGAGGAAGAAGAAGCGAGCGGAACGGGAAGAGATGGGCAACGGGGGCTCCGCCCCTCCCCCCCATTTATAGCCAGAGGGAGGCCAACCGCCGGCCTCCACGATCGCAGGTAATGATAACCCTTTTTTGCATGCAGCAGGGACTCGTCATGTCAGGCAGTTGCCGAGGCAGCGTGGGGAAGTGGAGATGCCCACGTCCAACCCATCACCACGCGTCGACCAAGGCCGCAGGCTGTTGGGGCCCGCGGCACTTCGCACTTGCCCTTTGGCTTCGCCACGAAGCCAAGTCAGAGCGCGCCTTGGGCCCGGGGGCTACTGTCGGCATTCTGGGAACGGGAGTCCCCAGACTTGCCTGCCTGCGGCCCACGGTGTGGCTCCACCAGCGGGCCCGTACGACCCATCTTCACCAGCAAACACCCAAGACCCTCGCGAGGCGGACGACACAAGACCTCCTCAGGGGCGGCCTCACCAGGCTGGCTCGCGAGGGGCAGAGAGATCAAGGCAAGGGAACCTCGCGAGGTTCCAATGACGTAAGCCATGACGACCAAGACCAGGCGGGTGCTAGGCGGGCGCCCGTGCGCGCAGTGTCCTTGTTTCCTCTTTGGTGCTAAAGCGGCAAGCGCATGCGAGGAGTCCCGAGGCATCAGGCAAAGGTTTCCATATCGGTGCAACGAGACCAAGACCAGCAGGACGGCAGGACGGAGGTCACCATGGAGCCCAAGACGGCGTCACCACCAGAGCCTTTGGCAGGCGAAGACTATTTTTGTCAGGATAAGCTGTACTAGCTATCCCCCTTCAAACTTGGCCGTTGTGGGATCCCTTCCCGCTCAATATTTGGGAAGAGGACCGGGGCCTCTATAAATAGGACTAGCCACCACAGTAGGAACTCATCTGGGACGGGATCCATTCCATCCTCACACTCACCAGCTCACCGAGCACAAGAACACCTCTCCTCAGGAGGCTGTTCTTCCCTTGTAACTGTTCATCCCCAGCCCAAGAGGCAATCCACCACACCACACTAGAGTAGGGTATTACACCACAACGGTGGCCCGAACCAGTATAAATCTTGTGTCTCTCTGTTCTTTGAGTTCGTCGAGCTAGGCTGTGAGATCCTTGAGCGAGCGAGCCATCGAGGAAGAGAGAGATCTTCGTGCGCACCCCAGTGTTCGTACCTTGAAGGTTTTGCCGGAACCCGTGATCCGACAAGGTTCTTTTTTACTGGGGAGGCATGTGACTGCTTGGTTGTGTTCAGAGGCGAGGGTCAAGTCGTGGTGCCTCGCCGACGCAGAGCCGCCATCCAAATGCAGCAGTGGTGTGACAACAAGATGGCCTCACTGGCATTTCGGTTGCTGTCAACCCATATTGGTATGGGAATTGAATATGACTGCGGATTTGTGCTATATGGAGCTGCTTCTTAATTATATGAAAGATTGTCTGTCGCAACTTGTTTCATGTTGGCATGGATTTTAAATTTTGGAAAGACGACATTTGTGTATTATGAAGCTCGTTTTGAAACTAAACCATGTGTGGGTCTATCAATTCTTGCCAAATTGGGAACCAAACATGATATGGGAGTCATTTCAATTTATAAATACTTGTAGCAGCCAAACATGTTTTTTGCATTTGGATTTTCATTTCGACCAAAGGAAACCCTAACAGAGATTTCATTTCCTTTCTACCAAATGAAATGAAATGAGTGGTGCCAAACGAGATTACTGGAAAATTGATCAACTTTTGTGTCGATCGTGCCGCCGTACAGACTGACAAGTGCAATAGTTACAGACTGGCCAGAGGACCATGCTGCTGCTACAAATTTGTTTGCACTTTTAGCTAATTACCCAGGGAATTTATCGTGCTTTTGGTCTGCTTTTGCAACATTGTGTTCGGCTTTATGGACGACTCGTAACAAGTTTATCGTCGAACATATTTTCCCTAACAAAGCAGGTGGTTGCTTATTCAAAATGATTGCTCACCTACAACAGTGGATTCCACTCGTTAAAGATGTGGATGTCAACGCCAACTCGATGATGATCTCCTAGATTTATGTGAATGCCATCGCCCTCACCCAGTGTTCTTATGTGGCCCTGCCTAGCTAGTTACCCTTCTCTATGATTTTGGGAGGCCTACCTGTCATTCCCGCGGATTGTTCCTTTGGTTTGTATCAAGCCTGTTGTGCCTTTATTTTGTTCTCGAACCTGCTTGTCATTTGTGGGATGGCATTTGTCGTGATGGGTTAATCTATAAAGTTGAGCTAATGAATTTTCTCTAAAAAAAACAAACAGCCTACATGGGACCAGTTCTCGGTGAAGAGGTTGTAATTACTCCTTTAAAGGATATGTTGAAGTACCTACCTCCTGAGGACACCTACGGCCTCGCATGCCCCTCGCGTCATCCGATAGATTGAAGGCAACCCTTCTGCCTTCTTGGCGGCCTTCCCACCATCTGATCTGTCGGTTCGTTCCTTGCTGCCCCGTGGCTTTAGACCTCCATGACCCATCGGTATGCCCCACGGCTTCAGAGGTCCATGACCCATTGGCCATGTTCGCGTTCCACCCCCTCCCACTGGCACACGCATCTTATGCCTCGTCGCTGCATGGACATTTCCTGCTCTAGGGGCATCGTCCGAAATTTTACCCGCTGGAAGCGGGCGTCATGCCCGATCGACTTCTGTCACCGATTGATGCCTTGTCCATGTGCTCTCTATTTACTCGGTTGGTAGTTAAATCCGAGTCGTTGTGTTCCGGATTGGTGTGCGACGGTTGCATACCGTGCACAGTGGGTTGCTCTCCTTTTGACATATACTAGGTTAGCAGCATCCAAAGTAGCGAGGAAATCTCAAATCTCTTTAGCGAAGAGAGCTTCGGGCACATGTGCGAACACTCTAGATCCAACAACCACATCACCTATAGGAACCACATACCCGATGGACTCGGGTGAGTGAGGGACTGCAACATCCAAACAACAGTTCTCCTCGAAGCTGATGGTTAGGATGGGCTCTAGTGGTGGCGTGGCCGGTAAAGCCTCAGCCGAGATCTTGAGGGAATTGACCTTCAGTTGCCCAGCGGATTAAGGCAGAGCCGATTCCCCACACAGCTTTAGAAGCTCGGGCCCGATCTGCAATACAGGAGCCATGACCACATGGATTGTCAGACCCTCTGACAGACGACGATGTCCAGGCCCTAGCATGAGGCGTTAAATGGCCATGAAGCCCCACGCCCCTCTTGTCCACAAAGCCGATATCAGCCACAACGAGAGGGCGGGATACATGAGATGTTTGCAACACAGGCGGCACCAAGGCGAGCCTACCTAGTGCAATCTTAGCTCGCTCCAGAAAGCTCCCAATTTGTAGCATCCAACCTCGCATGGAGTCAACAACATCACATAGAGGTTGGACCGCCTCATCGAGCCGAAAGGAAACCATGCCGAGGAGCTCATAGCATAGCAGCGCATACACCGCAGCAGAGGCCGGCGGCAGCGGCGGCCAGAGATGGCCCGGAAGGAACTTTTTTGGCGGCAGCTAGGTTTCGCTTCTGTGTCGCGAGGGGGGGGGGGGGGGGTGACACAGGGAGCGCCGGTTTACCCCTGGGTTACACTGCTTTAGGTTGTTACACTAGAAATCTTATTCAAGGAGAACTTGTTTTCATAATCTAGGAAAGTTGTTTGGGCCCGCTAAAGGCTCATCTTGCATGCACTCAATTCAGTCCACCATGGCGTCGAAGCGTAGTTGCGGAATGTTACTATCATTTCTTGAAACACTGGCATATTTTAACAAACAAAATGAGAAAAGTGGAATAGCATACGAAGATATTGCTATGACTTTACAAAATAAGCGTTGCTCATCACAGGGACTCAATAGCTTGATGTTAGTTGCATGAGCATCCAAACTGAACTTTATCCCAAATGAAAGAAAATAACTACATACTACAATTTGTTGACTACATACAGAAAAGAATACTGTATATGTAGCTCTGCTATCATATGTTCTGAAAGCGAGCACACAATTCCAGCTTGCTTCAGCTAACGGGAATTGCATCAAAATCTTAAACCTAACGCTAACGGGAATGCCATCAAAATCTTAAACCTTGAGCAAGAACGATAAGTACTGTAGGCAATGGAAGCATAAATCACCATGTACTTTAGTTATTATCCTTTGTACTGCAAGCATAGCGAACTAATCCGACATATTCTGGTTAATACGGTTATGTATTCTAGTTGTGCGACCACATACAGTTCGAATCCCCATACAGTTTCACTCAACTTGCTGCCAGCGCTCAAAAGAATATAGACAAGATTCTCGAGACTATCAACATGCACAAAAAAAGTAGGGAATTTCACACAATTGTAGCAACATACAGCCTATAATATCATTCAAACTTGCCGTCGTAGCTCAAAAGAAATACCCAACATTACGAATATCCAACAAGAACTTGAAATAATGATAGGTAAGCTAGGCAAGGAGTATTCTTCTGCAACTACTAATTAAGCACACATGATGTAGTCGATGAAGGGCATGCCAGTGTAACAGGCTTGTAATTACCAACATTTATGTATCACCATTAATTCCATCGTTATTCAGCCATACTCGAGTTTACTCTAGTCTTCTTCTGAGGAGGAGGTTTCATGATGGTCGTTTTTTCACGTGCAATCTTGAACCACTCCCGCGCTTCGACCAAGAGGGTCGGGAAACTCTGCATCAAATGGAGGTACTCACCAGACGTCGCAACCATCTTGAAATTGTCACCATCGGCAAGGAAATCAAAGCACCGAGCTTTGAGTTTGGGGCAGACGTGGTCCTCCGCGAGCTCCAACATTGAGACCACACTGTCTATGGTGATACCGTTGCCGCATAGCTTGTCCTCACAGATCATCTTCAGCTCCTCCATCCCATACCTATCAGCGGCTACAAGCAGATGCTGGTACTGTGCCATGGTGGACGTGAAATCAGCGGCTACAAGCAGACGCCTATCAACATGGCGACTACCATCATTTTCGCCGGCATCGGGTAGCGAACCATGATACATGTAATGGAGGAAAGATCGGAAGGTGGAGGCCTCCATGTCTTGGATGGTGATCGAAGTCATCTTGCTTTCGGCCATCGGGCCATAGAGTTGCGCTCTTAAGACGGGCGATCGGGCCGCGAGCACCAAGCGATGTGCGTTGAAGCTCTCCCCGCCGACGTCAAAGGAAACATCAGTGAGGTCTTGTTTACCAAGCATGATGGCCAGATCATGACCCAGACCCGGCGGTGGAGCCGGAGGTGTCCAGGTTTTTTTCCCAGCTGATGTCAACGGAGCACAGCACCTGGAAGTAGTCGTCCACCACACAGTTGGCCATGAGATCATCCCTCTCTACCAGCAGGATGTACGCCGCTCCTTTTTCCGTGAACGTAGGGATGGGCGCGCTGTTGAATCCCACTGTCCGCACGGAAGGCGCCGGTGAGCCGGTTTTGTCGAGTAAAACCATGTGCGTGGACATCTTGGCAGCGCTCTCTATGACGGGGTACTCAGCCAACACACTGAGAACCAGAATGATGCCGCTTCCATGAGAATACGCAACGCATTTGCATCCAGCCACGACGGTCGTCGCCAACAGAGGGCCAACCTCAAGCGGCACGAATCTTACCCGTAACAGGAAGCGGTGGCTGTTTCTTGTGGGGATTGTGTGGCACGAACCTTTGGCCATGATTGAGTTCGATCGACTGGGGAACCGGCAGCTGTGGGCGATCGGTGGCGACCAAACCTGTAATATGTTGAGAATTAGGGATCTGTCCCCGTGGGGTTTTAAGGGGAGTATAGCAGGCAGCCGCCGCTCCGTACCGAAGGCGTACCAAGCGAGAGATTGCAGTGCCGCTAGGGTCGGGACTCTAGTTTTTTCGTCTTCTTTTTTCTTTTCCTTTTCTTTATAGGGACTAGTACACGTTAATATTAGGAAGGCAATTAATTGCAGTTTGATATTAGGACTTCGATTGTACCGTGTTCAAAAAAATATTATGCATGATATAAATTAAAGATTAATTATGTGATTAACATACACATTCTTTTTTTTTTGAGCCGGATAGACATTCATATTTGTTATGATATTAATTGCATGCTAAACATGTTGAGCGCTCGTCGTTGCTACAATTTTGACGATTTGATTAACATGTTTGATGACCAGAATTAAACTTTATTTTCAAGCCCATCACACCAGTTTTTTATCCTTTCCCAACGCGCCGAACATCTCAACTAACATCCATTAGATTTGATTCTAATATGTTATAAACTCTGTCATAGCAGAATTCATAAGGTACTACATTCTGAACACCAACACAACATTTTTTAATCATTTTTCTAACCCGCCGAACATTTTCTGTGACACTACGAATCGTCCCACAAAATGGACATGCCTAGTGACACCCAAAAGTGTCACCAAAAATCAGGCCGGAACGTCGCTGAGGTTGCCGAGGGCGCTGCCCCCATATGAAAACATCTGGTGACAGTTGACCGTCGCGGAAAATGATCTTAGGCAACGTTTCCTATTTCGTCAACAAGGTTTTTATCACTAAATAGAGTAGATTTTGTAGTGTTTGTTCCGAAGCAATCCCATTTGTAGCCCTGTTGTAGCGACCCGACCTCAGACGGTCAAGTCTCTGTGCTTAAGTGTCATCCCTGGATCGGTATGCTGACACACACAGTACTCGAGGATTTATAACAGAGGTAAATCACATGTATAAAGTAACGTAAATACTATTACCTCAATCCAAATAGCGGAAGTAACAACAAGGTTGTGGATTCTCATCAACACCAACGGCAAAGTTGAGTGTAGAAATCGTAACCCTAACGTATCACTTACTCGTCGTAAGATATCCTGCAACATGAGACGTTGCAGCCTCAAAGGGTCGGTACATTGAATGTACTGGCAAATTCACACCATAGAGCAATGCTGAAAAATGACTACTACTACATGCATATTTGGCTGGTGGAGGCTCTATGGTTATCATGTTTTTGCGAAAAGCCAATTTTTCCCTACTGCAAAGGAATATATTTCATTTAACTACAAAGTTGATTGATAAATATTGAGAAGGTTCCCCCAACTCAATCCCAAAATAATAGTTATAACCCCACAAATTAATTAAGTAAACTGATGAGATCAACAGGATAATTCAACAACTAGATATTCAAGATGTCCATAACCGGGGACACGGCTAACCATGATTAGTTTATACACTCTGTAGAGGTTTGCGCACTTTTCCCCACAAGACTCGAATACATCCATGGTCGGAGATTCAAGACACAGTCTTTCTGAAGCATTAACTCTCTACTCTAGATAGACAGTACCACCTACAACCCACTACATCTGCTAGTCTACCTCTTCAAGAGCTTCACGCAACTTACTCAACTATGTCAGAGCCCATATTGGCTTGTGGCTGCACACGGAAGTTTCTAGCATGAATAATCTTATGATCCCTTTGAGCCTGGGTGGCATTCCATAGGGTGATCACACGGGTCCTCCGGAATCCCCTTGGGCAAGCACTGGGTTCTCCAGGTGCCCGGGCAAACCACTGGGTGCTCCAGGGTGCCCCTACCATTCCACCCAGATGTGTATTAAAGTAGCCACCTTAAGTTAACCACTAAATAATAATCTCACATCTGTCATGGATACACTCAAACCCAATCCACGTCTACGAGCATAGCATAGCAGTATAAGCATAACGTAGTAGTAACTCCCAAGGTTTGAATGCAGGACAATAGGTTCCTACCTCATCAACTACTTCCCAAAACCCACATGTTATCAATTCCTAACCATGCAATGTTTGAGGGTTGAAACTAATGCACAAAAACTGGGTAGTAATAGGTATATGATCAAAGTGTGAACTTGCCTTGTACTGTTGATGAAGATGATTCGCACTCATAACTCCTGATAGTTCTACTCGTCACACTCCGGTCAATCTATCATAAGCATTCAATAGTAACCACACATAAGCAATCATGCAAAAGAATCGAAGAAAAGATCTCGGAAAACATCAAAACCAAACAAATAACTCTTGCATCATAAAACAATTCCTAACAGCACCAAAATTATGTGAATTTTGCCTTATCAAAAAGTTTAGGGCAAGAGCTTCGATTTGCAAAAGGAATCAACTCAAACGGAGCTACGAAACTCAAGTTACGATCAAACGAAGTTCAAATACAAATCTGTTTGAAATCAAATTTTAAAACTTTCAAAAACATGTTTAAGTTGTTTTACTGGAAAGAGGAGATCATAACGAAGAAGTGGGCGTTGGTTTCGTTGGATTTGGATAAACGAGTAAAAAGTAACGAAGGTTTGAAGATCAGGGGCTAAATGGTAAAGAAACTAATTACGGATAGGTGCCTGACTAAAACTAACAGAAAAAGAAAAGACTAAATAATGAACGTTCGCTAACTAGTTCTAAACAGAGAACGTTCTTTGAATAGCTCTAACAAAAAAACTAAACCGGGTTTTTAAAACAAAACCGAGAGAGAACCAGATCGGACCGGGGCAACGGTTTATACCAGGTCGGGCGGTCCTTCGTCGAAAACCGGCGGCAGATCTTCGGCGGCTTCCCGCGGCGGCGGGCGTCGGCGAGGAGCTGGGCGACAGCTGCGGGCGTTGGCGGCGACGGGCGAAGACGGTGTGGGGTGGCGCAGCAAGCGGCGGAGCCGGCGAGGTGGACTACGGTGGCGCGGGCGGCGTCTAGCGGCGGCGGTGAGATGCGGATCGGGAGGCGGCGCGATGCGGCTCGTGGCGGCGGCGGCGAGAAGAGAGGAGGGAGAGGGGCGGCGCGTGGCCCGGGGCCCGGCTATATATAGCCCCGGGGGGGCGGCACGGCTCGTGACGAGTCCGGCGGCGGCACGGCTTCGCCGGCGCCGTGTGGGACGAGGACTCCCGGGAGAGGCGGTTGCGGCTGGGCTGGGCCGGCTGGCTGGGCTTCGGCCCAGTTGGCCCGGTCCGATGGAGAAAGTTTTTTTAAATGTTGACAAACAACAGAATAAAGAAAAACAAAATATAATATAATATAATATGAGCATATTATATATCAAAATTTTCAAAAAAAGATTTTCTACGGCATGAACTTTTTTCTAACGTCAAATAAAATCTACAAAAATTCAAATAATTCAAACAGTGCTACAGCTCTGATAAAATCCAATAAAAATCCTTTTAAAAATACCAAAATGACTTCAAATTTATTTCTCTGCAATTTTCTATTGTAGGGAATCGTGTTACCCTAATTTCTGTATATTTTATTTTTGGAGAAAAATAATTTGAATAAAACCCAAATAACTCCAAATTGAAAATAATTTCAACGGGAGTTTTAAATGTGAAATCTTTCAAACTTCTAACTCATATTTCATTGGTTTTGAAGAAGTCGTTTAATCCTCGTGAAAATCATTGAGTTGCTTAAAGTTTCTGAATTTGAAAATAGTTTCAAATGAAATTCAAATATTTTCAACACCCCTTTTCATTTAAATAAATGGAAGAAATCATGTCATCTTCTCTCCAGTGTTTTTTGATGAAAAGAATTTGAATTCATGGAGATCAAAATGCAAAACAAAAGTTTGGGAAAGTCCTTTTATTCCCTCTCATTTAACTTTCAAAAAGTTTCGAATTTCACTCAATTTCACACAAGCAATCAAACAATCAATCAAATCTATCTATTTATTATAACATTCCAAAATTTAGAATTTTGGGATGTTACAAACCAACCACCCTTAAAATGAATCTCGTCCTCGAGATTCGGAGAGGCTAGAAAGAAATAGGTTAGGGTCGGGGTCTTCTCAAAATCCATAGATCGTCTCCGGGGTCTCGGGTGCTACCACCCTTAGAAGCATTGTTACGGTCCCATCAATACTCATATACTCCACCCTTTTTGCTGACAGGGTCGGTCTTCTCAGATTCTCGGGAATTTCCTTCTCTGGGCTCTTCCGGTAGTGGCATAACCTTTTTCCCCAATTCTTCTGTCCTTTCATCTTGGTAAGGTTCTTCCATGACTGGGTCTTCTTAGCTGACAGGTCTGGCGCGAATACTAAACAACTATCGATATCTCATGGTGGTCATCAATTTATGGTTTCTCCTGCAGAAAATGGGTCTGGGTTGAACCTCACCGTATGACCTACAGTTGGCAGCAGCTGCCTTGTACAAGGGAAAATTTGTCATACCATTCTAAGGTTTAAACAAGGTTTTGATCGTAGTCTCTCTACTATAGGCAAGTCACTCAGATTTACCATCCCATATAGCAAGGCGAATAATAAGAGTAAGTCGGTATGGTGATCAATCCATCCCGCACCCAAATCATTACCTCGTATATGGTTTAGCGAATCTCGCATTCTAACACTCGGTCATCCTCACAAGCATTGGAGAATTTTCTCTTGTCGACGAACTAAGTTTGGATAAATCCATGAATTCTGCAAGCCAAACAAACATCTATCGTTCCTTCACATCTCTCAGGTTTTGCGTTACTCCTATAAGATCGTCTGTCGGTAAAATCATAGCTTCTTCCAGGGTTTTTCCCTTTAGCAAGAATGTGCTTGCTTCTTGACAGATCCTGGGGCCTGTGGGTTATGGCCTATCTCATCTCTTGCAAACCTTGAACTCATCATCGGGGCAACTAATCATTATTCCAACATCCAGCTTCCTAGCATTCTTAATTCCATCCAATTGTACTGTCTCTCTTCCCTCTATGGGTACCAAACTAAGACGGGATTACTCAGACTCATCAAAGAGTTACAATTGCTCCTTATTACCAACATCATATCTCCTTTATATCCAATAATACTTCATCTCCCCATACTCTTGGGATATCCCAAATATCGAGATAAAACTCGTACTCATTCTGTCCGAAGTCCACTCTGTGGAATATCATTATCCTTTCCAGGGGTCAAGGGTCCTCACAGTTACTACCACCCTTGAATTGCACAAACTCATCCATAGACCATATTTCTCATATCCTCGAAAATGGTCAAAATCTCTCTCCATAGAGTAACAACTCATAAAATCCAAATCAGTACCCACGATGCTAACTTTATTGATTCTCAAATGATCACAATCTCCTGCTTTTCCATTACATGCCTCAACTCAACACCTCAATATAAAAAAAATGTTTCCACTACTACTACTGTATTTCTCGTTGCAACTCAACTATTTATCACAAGTCTCCTTATCCTTGGGGCATTCTCTGGCAAAGTGCCCTGCTCCATTACAACAAAAACATATTACTTCCGATAAGTCTCGTGGTTTCCTTATGACTACATAGCCTCCTTGGGTCCTCGGCTTCCTTTTTGGCAACTGCTGAAGTAGTGCCCTGGCTCCTTGCACCTGAAACAGGTGATATGACTCAGGTCCTTCCTGGAATCCAATCTATTTCTCTTCCTAGAATTTTCCATGCCAATCAGGGCTTCTATTTCCTGTGGGTCATACTCTACTTCCTCTGTCGGGAATTCTACTAGATCCCCATTTAGACAAATTTTGGGAGATGTGTCCTTCTTCTGCACATGAATAGCATGACTTGGTGTTGGGTTTAATTGGTTCTTCTTTGGGTGTGTCCTCCACCTCTTCCTTCATCGTAGGTTCTTCTAAAATTTCCACTAGGGCTCCTTTCATTGATTCTTTCTTCTGCTGGATGGTTCTTTGTACCCTGGGGTAAATGTGAAACTGAGCAGGGTAGTGGGTTATTCCTTCACATAAGAAATAAGTAATCTGCCTAGTTGGGCATTCTTCAGCTGGGTGACTTCCTTCACAATTAGGGCATTTATCCTTTTGTTCTTTATGGTTGTGTCCTATTTCTCCCCAAAGCTTGCATGCACAAGGTTTTCTTCATATCATTTCCATAAGGCTTCAACTCCTGGGACACAAGCCGAGACTTTAGTAAAGTCATCTTAAATTCCTTCCAAGTGGTTACTCCTTGCCATCCATTGATGGTTTGGTACATCTGCCACCATGTAGCAGGACCTCTTTCAAAGCACTGAAGAGTATGCTGGGTCATATCCTTTCCGACTATAGGGTTATTCTTCATGTAATCTTCCATGTTCCGAATCCATCAGTCCGTCTCCAATTGACTTATTGGTCCAGGAAACATGAGTTCATCTCCATTCATCCTCTATTGGGTCCATGGGTTTTGGGGTGAGATAAGAGAGATAGAGAGGGGTGCACACAATGCAAACAGTAGTTTTGAAAAGACAGATTTTATTTGTGGCTGTCAGAAAAACATCAAACAAGTGACAGCTCACAATCGTCGCATCTAACGTAGGTATATAACAGGGGTTTGGTCTTCTAAAGGTCAATAAATCTTCAAAGTCACCAAACTCTTCCAGTCTTGTTCATGTCTCCGATGGTTTCTTCCGATCGTGCTTGACCTTCTCAAGTTCTTTTGCCAAATCATCTCTGTTGACGCGAAGTCTCTTGTGACGTCCTTTAATATTTCTGGAGTTGCATTCCAAACTTCTGGATTTCAACATCCTTGGCATGAACCATGGTCCTACTGTCCTTCAGTTCCTGACGAATCTCCGGTATCTCGAGGTTTTTGCTCCTCCAGCTTGGCTACTTTCAGCTTCTGGTCCCTGAGTTCTTCACTAATTGCCTCCTTGTCAAATACAGCTTCCTGCTGCTCCATCTTAACTTCTGCTCCGGATCTTGGTGATACACCAGCTAAGGTTAAAATTGCATCCTTTGCTGACAAAAGCTCCATCAGCCTTCTACCATCCAATCCTTCCATGCATCTGCATGCTTAACTCCGCACGGTGACCATAGCATTAGCGGGCAATAATATCTTGGATATCCATGTTTCTGCCCTGCTCATCGACATGAACTATCCTTCCATAGTTGATATCTCCTGTCTTAGGGTTTTCTTGACAACACTTTGAGTTTTAACTCTCCATGTTCCGGTCTTTCTCGGATACACCTTGATCTCGGGTATTGACAGCTTCCATAGTCTGCCAAGTTCCATAAGGGTAACCTTCTTAGGCCATACCAATCTGGAAATTCTTCAGAGCCTTCAAATTTTCCTAGTCTTCAGAGTCTTCAACCGTTGTAGTTTCCATTGCACGGTAAAATCCTCTTCATTCCAAAGTGGTCTTAGTTGTCCGATATCTTGTACTTCTTGGAGTGGTCTCATCAGTCGAATCTTCGTGGTCGAAAGGGGAAAGGGTATAGTCTCTCTAAAAGGGAATATTTGATAAAGCTCAGAAAAGAAGAGAGGAAAAGATCTTTTTGAAACATGAAGTTTGTAGAGAAAATCTTTCCTATGGGCTGCCAGTGTCTAGGGATCACGTCCTACAGTCAACATGTGCTCTGATACCATCTTGTAGCGACCCGACCTCAGACGATCAAGTCTCTGTGCTTAGGTGTCATCCCTGGATCGGTATGCTGACACACACAGTACTCGAGGATTTATAACAGAGGTAAATCACATGTATAAAGTAACGTAAATACTATTACCTCAATCCAAATATCGGAAGTAACAACAAGGTTGTGGATTCCCATCAACACCAACGGCAAAGTTGAGTGTAGAAATCGTAACCCTAACAGATGACTTACTCGTCGTAAGATATCCTGCAACATGAGATGTTGCAGCCACAAAGGGTCAATACATTGAATGTACTGGCAAATTCACACCATAGAGCAATGCTGAAAAATGACTATCACTACATGCATATTTGGCTGGTGGAGGCTCTATGGTTATCATGTTTTTGCGAAAAGCCAATATTTCCCTACTGGAAAGGATATATTTTATTTAACTACAAAGTTGGTTGATAAATATTGAGAAGGTTCCTCCAACTCAATCCCAAAATAATAGTTATAACCCCACAAATTAATTAAGTAAAGTGATGAGATCAACAGGATAATTCAAGAACTAGATACTCAAGATGTCCATAACTGGGGACACGGCTAACCATGATTAGTTTATACACTCTGCAGAGGTTTGCGCACTTTTCCCCACAAGACTCGAATACATCCATGGTCGGAGATTCGAGACACAGTCTTTCTGAAGCATTAACTCTCTACTCTGGATAGACAGTACCACCTACAACCCACTACATCTGCTAGCCTACCTCTTCAAGAGCTTCACGCAACTTATTCAACTATGCTAGAGCCCATATTGTCTTGTGGCTGCACACGAAAGTTTCTAGCATGAATAATCTTATGATCCCTTTGAGCCTGGGTGGCATTCCATAGGGTGATCACACGGGTCCTCCGGAATCACCTTGGGCAAGCACTGGGTTCTCCAGGTGCCCAGCCAAACCACTAGGTGCTCCAGGGTGCCCCTACCATTCCACCCAGATGCGTATTAAAGTAGCCACCTTAAGTTAACCATTAAATAATAATCTCACATCTGTCATGGATACACTCAAACCCAATCCACGTCAACGAGCATAGCATAGCAGTATAAGCATAACGTAGTAGTAACTCCCAAGGTTTGAATGCAGGACAATAGGTTCCTACTCATCAACTACTTCCCAAAACCCACATGTTATCAATTCCTAACCATGCAATGTTAGAGGGTTGAAACTAATGCATAAAAACTGGGTAGTAAAAGGGATATGATCAAATTGTGAACTTGCCTTGTACTGTTGATGAAGATGATTCGCACTCATAACTCCTGATAGTTCTACTCGTTACACTCCTGTCAATCTATCGTAAGCATTCAATAGTAACCACACATAAGCAATCATGCAAAAGAATCGAAGAAAAGATCTCGGAAAACATCAAAACCAAGCAAATAACGATTCCTAACAGTACCAAAATTATGTGAATTTGGCCTTATCAGAAATTTTAGGGCAAGAGCTTCGATTTGCAAAAATAATCAACTCAAACAGAGCTACGAAACTCAAGTTACGATCAAACAAAGTTCAAATACAAATCTGTTTGAAATCAAATTTTAAAACATTCAAAAACATGTTTAAGTTGTTTTACTGGAAAGAGGAGATGATAACGAAGAAGTGGGCGTTGGTTTCGTTGGATTTGGACAAACGAGTAAAAAGTAACGAAGGTTTGAAGATCAGGGGCTAAACGGTAAAGAAACTAATTACGGATAGGTGCCTGACTAAAACTAACAGAAAAAAGAAAAGACTAAATAATGAACGTTCGCTAACTAGTTCTAAACAGAGAACGTTCTTTGAATAGCTCTAACTAAAAAAACTAAACCGGGTTTTTAAAACAAAACCGAGAGAGAACCAGATCGGACCGGGGCAACGGTTTATACCGGTTCGGGCGGTCCTTCGTCGAAAACCGGCGGCTTCCCGCGGCGGCGGGCGTCGCCGAGGAGTGGGCGACGGCTGCCGGCATTGGCGGCGACGGGCGAAGATGGCGTGGGGTGGCGCAGCAAGCGGTAGCACAGCCGGCCACGGGAGGCAGGAGCAGGCGGCACGATCGGCGCTGCTTTGGGCGGCTGGAGCAAGAAGACCAGAGGTTGAAGAAGCACTATGGCCGTTGGATGGACATCATACGGTCACTGGAGTATTGACTAAGTTGACAAAGCCCTCCGTCCCCGTCAACTTAGTAGGCCCACAAGTCAGCCCAACAATATGGTGGGTCCTAGCTAGCAAGGGGGTATTCATTTTTTTGGGCGTAATAAGGAGGCACTTCCTTGCGTGCGAAGATATAGCTGGTGGGTCCGACCTGTCAGCGGGGGGGAACATTTTTTTCACGAAATACAGAGGCCCTTCCTGTGGGTCCTAGCTGTCAGGTGGAGGAATCATTATTTTGCGCGTAATAAGGAGGCATTTCGTTGCGTGCAGCCGTGGACCCAGCTGTCAGCCTCTCCACGTACAGTCCACTTCCGATGGATGTCGTTCATTGACCACGTTGACCAGGCCGCGCCGAGAGCACCAGGGCGGTGGACGACGGCGAGGCCTAGGAAGGGAACGACACGGAGCCAGGGAATACTCGGCAGTTGTTTCCCACGCGGAGGAGTACGAGGGTTTACTGGTTCGTCTGCCGTCGTCGAAGAATAACAACATGTGTGGGTGAGTAGAGGGATGGCTAGGCCAGCGATGGGAGTACGGTGGGGCCGTGAGGCCTGCGCGGCAGCATAGCCGGCCACGGGAGGAGGGAGCAGGCAGTCCCGCCGGCGCTTGTTTGAGCGGCTGGAGCATGAAGAAGAGAGATTGAAGAAGCACGACAGCCATTGGATGGACATCCAACAGTCACTGCTCTCGTGTGTTGACTAAGTTGACAGGGCGTTGCGTGTGCGTCAACCTTTTATTTTATGAAAGCATACGCGTCAACCTGTAGTAGGCGCACAAGTCAGCCTCAAATCTGTGGAAAACAGCATACAGCCCATCTGCCATTATTTCTAATAATGTACAGCCCATTTGCTAATTAAGAATTTTTTTGGAGCCCATCTTCTTTTTGTTAGCATTACACCCCATATTGTGGCCACGGTTAAAAAGTATACGAAATTTTGCATATTTCGGTGCGGTCAGCTGTTTTTAATCCAGAATTATCGTTTCACATTCAAACTATTTTGAAAACTAATTTATATAAATATAAAATCCAAATAATTGTCCACGCATAAAAATCAATGGAATTTAAGATCTTGTAATGAAAAAAATTTGAAACTAGTTCCCGGTTTGATGTGTTTTAAAAATGTACAGCCCATTTCTGGGCAAACCGAATGAAACTCTCCTCATCTTGAAAGATTTGTAGCCCAGCAGGGCCGATAAAGCAAGTAGGCCTTGTTTGGGTATTTCTTAAAAAAATAGAACTGGGCTAGCCATTTTTAGCAAGAAAAAAACACAACTGGGCTCATGATGTGGTAAACATAAATAAAACCCTGGCTAGACGGGCCACAGCCCCCGCACAGCCCCGTTGTTACCCTGATCCGTCGCTAAAACTAGTATTAATAACAACTGCTTGTTCCTCAAAAAAAACTGCGCGACTTGCTGGGTCCCTGGTGTCAGCCGCTCGTAGTGTAATTCTCTCGTTTATTGACTACGTTGACAATGGCATGAGCCCCAGATGTCCAACCATTAGGAGGAACCATATTTTTGGGCTTGTACTATAGAGGCACTTGCTTGCGTACTGCCATGACGCTGGTGGGTCCCTACTGTCATCCTCTCCACGTACAGTCATCTCCTTGTTCCTCTCGGTTGTTGACGACGTTGGCAACGCAATAGGGCGGCGCACCGCGCACGGCGAGCGAACCAAGGCCGCAAGGCGGAGGACGACGGCGAGGCCTCGGATGGAATGAACATGAGCCGTTGAAGATGCGCCGGTCCAGTCGCAGGCGGAGGGGAGTACGAGGGTTGACTGGTTCGGGCGCTGGTGCGTGTTGGGGCTGACGTCGCCGGAGAATAATAGGACGTGTGGGGGAATAGAGGAAGGGACTGGCCAACGTTGGAGGGTACGTACGGTAGGGCAGCGGAGGCGCAGCCAGCCATGGGAGGCGGGAGCAGGCAGAGCCGACGGGGTGGTTTGGTTTGGGCGGCTGGAGGAAGAAGAAGACAAGAGATAGAAGATACACGACAGATGTTGGATGCCAATCCAATGGCTGGTAGGCAGAATCGTTTGTTGACTGGCTAGTAAGTCGACACCACCTTGGATAGGCTATTTCCTCGCGGGTCCCAAATGTCAGAATCCAAATCTGTCACGCTCATGCAGCCTTTCCGATGAAAATTTACAGGCCATTTGATGTGCTAGTTCAAAATAAGTTTGTGGGTGCTGGTGGGGGCTAATCACTTGGCTTCTGTAATGCACAGTGAGCTCAAGCAGCCGGCGAGAGTGATGTTATTTCCCTTGGTTGGGATTTGTTACAATATTTCACTCTAAATTAAACGAATGGCAAGCCATTTGCCTTGTTTCAAAGAAAGTATGACAGTCACAGCCGAGTTGAAAAGGGCAGGAACATCTAACTCCAGCTTACAAACTGTACAAAAGCACGAGGGTTAATTGTTCATCAAGTTTACAAAAAAACTAGATTGAAAAGGGCAACAACATCTAACTCCAGCACTGTTTTCGGCAGTCACAGTCAAATGGATCGGTCAGGTCCATAGAATGAACATCCTGGGTCGTAAAATTTACTGGATTATGACCACAATATGTTGTAAATAGAAGCCCGGCATGTTCAGAAGCTCTTTTGCCCACCTGAAACTCCTTTTTTTGCTCTTCGACATACCCATCCGTCAAAACCATGCTGCTGATAAACTTAAGCCTGATGGACAATAGTAACCTCGCATTCAGTAGGAAGAATGTGACAAATCTTGTGTTTGCACGGTTGGCTACATATCGTTCTAGCGTTATTGTCTTCAATCGAATCTCATGAGAAGTGAGAAAATCCCGATGCTTACGAATCCACCGATTGGTTATAACTTTCTTACCCCGTCCTGTTGCCTAAATACACATGAAGATTGAAAACAGTTAAGGTCTAAAAAAAGAGTGTCGAAAGAGCAACAGCTGAACGGTTAATTCTAGTACACTATATGCGGGCTTCCAATGTGCGTGAAATTATCACCTTTATATACAACTTCTCCAGACATGGAAAGCATTGCAGCAAGCCAATAATCTTGTTCAGATCAAAACTATTCATTTGGATATATAAGATCTTGACAGAATCCAGCACCATTGATAGGCCATCCATGGAGAAACTCTTCATTGAGCATAGAACATAATATTAGTACAAAATGTGTACTCCAAGATGATATATAAATTATGCGCAGAAATTTAAAATGCAGCTTATGGTTACAAGTGTAGATGATAATATAAAGTACCTGAAGAACTGTGGAGCCAAACACCATATTGAAATGAGCACAGAGATCATGTATTACACCCAAGGTCTCCAGTTTAGGCGCAGAGAGGACGGTTATTTGCAACGGTGAATAACTAGAATCAAGGATCAACCTTTGAAGTGAAGGGGCATCTTGGATGATGAGCTGCCTTCCGTCAAAAGAAATTCCTATTCTTACAAGGTTAGGCGACTTTATTTGGAGACAACCGATTCTAACTATGAAAACAAGCACCAAGCACTCCAGCGCAGGGCAACTAGAGTGGATGATACTGTGCAATGAGGCTCCGATATACGAACCCGCACAAGTGAAAGTTTCTTTAGAAATGGGAGTCGAAGATTTAGTACCAGATTGTCTGGTAGGTAGCACAGCGCAAAGGTGGCGGTGTGGAGAGAGGACGAAAACCGCGAGATGGACATCGGTGCTGAGGGCACAAGTTCATGGTGTTCGGTATGTGGTATGTGATTTCCAGGGGAATAGTAGAAATCAAGCAGCTGTAGTTCTGTGAATTCAGGGGATTTCAGCCAGGCGTCCACCGTGCAGGGCATGGTATGCTTGCTCAGGTAGCATGACGGGATGTAGAGGCTTTGAACGGAGCCCTGGTGGGAGGAGATGATGGCTCTGGGGATTTCAAAATCTTTGAAGAGAGATAGCTGAAGACAGTCGAGATTAAGGGGCACGGCGCGCCATAGAGGGCGCCACCGAATTGAGAGGACTTGGGTGCGGCAGCAATCCTTGGTGGGGAGAAGCGAGATGATCTCCCCAAGGACGGCGTCCGGGAGATCGCTGATGCGGTCCACCCGAGATTCTACGGGTTCCTGGGATCCGGTGGGGGCGGAGTCGCCGCTTCTCCCCGCGCTGCCGGGTGCAGGATCTACCCCCCACCCCTCGGCAGCGCGGGGATCTACAACAGGCGGTGTGCTGGGTGTGGGTAGCGCCTCTCATTCAGTAAATATATGGGCTTTTGAATTGGGATGCTCCATGTCATCTCTTTCCCTACAACTTCCATGTATACATCTTCTATTCCTAAATAGATAGTACAACCCACTAGTAGCTTTTTTCCAAAACATGCAACTATGGCACAAGAACTATATAGTGTGCCAATAACTTTGAAAGATGGTCGCTGGATGAAGCTAACCCGACAGTGCAGAGATAGGCAAATCCGAGCACTGCTGGCCGTTGGATATCATCAACATTCCACCAGATCTGCCACATGTACAATTTAGAAGACTCCATGGTTGAACTTAAGCATAATGCACAAACCTCAAAACACAAGCACTTCTCCTTTGTTCTAGAATCTTCTGTATCATAATTGATTATTTTTTTCTAAATGAATTGCCATTATTTGTTTTTTACTTTATGATTTACAATGCACAACCCCATGAATCTTAACATTTTTATAAAACTAATTGATTTTGAATGAGATGAACTATAAGAACTAAACGAACATCTACATCATGCATATATGACTCAAAGCTTTACATGCTATAGTGTGTATTTATTCGTAATTTGGTTTCGAAATCTCATGCGTTCAATACATGTGTACCTTACTAGTTTTGAGTAGAGTAGCAAATTTCACGCGGCCCCAGGTATATCAAAATGCAGGGTCCATGCATCATTGCCTTTCGGTCGAACCTACGTCCACAATTTTTTGTACGTACTATCTCTCCACTGGTCCCCGAACCCAAAATGCTGCCTCATTCCCATAAAACCAAGTGGCCCACACATATTTAAGGCGTCGACTCGAACCCGTTTACTACGACGTGGCCCCGCACGCTGTAGTACTCCTACAAACCCTACCGCCGCACTCATCATCGGTTTTCTTCAAGAGGACGAGGGAGAAGCCGATTTGTAGTGGAGGCGCTTTAAAAAAAAGGATCTGTAGTGGAGACCCCTACCCTAGGGTGCCCTAGGTAGCTGCCGCACGCATCATTGTTTTCTCTTTTCTTTATGCTCTTGCGCCCTAGAGTGAAATGATGGTTGCTTCGTCCATCCAGCTTAATGCGGGAAAGGTGGGGCTTTGTGATTTGACCCCTCATCGCTCATTTTCTACTACTGCGGCGCTACGACCGGGGTGCCTCCAATTCCAACCGCTGCTCCGAACTGTAATTTGGTGCATCGCACGTGGAACAAGATGGTGGATGAGCCACATGTCGGCCAAAGGGGTCCTGTTAAGTGTGTCGCCATTTCGTGTGCGGACTGACCCTGCTTGAGTTGCTACGCCAACACGATAGGAGCAGCCAACCACTTGGTTTTGCTCCTTGGTGAATCCCGACTATATTGATCTAAAAAGATACGTGCTGAACTACCCTCTCCGTCTCGGTTTTTTTATTTTTAGGCGTCTTGGTTTATAGGGCCTGCACGTAGTTCTAGGTCATCCATTTGACTAACTAAATATGAGTTACTATGTCACAAAAAGTATATCAATGGATTCTTAAGCGGATGTAGTTGTATTTAAAAGTCGAGGGCGGGGCTTTTCCTACGCGGTAGGCGGGGCAGTTCCGCCTAGTCGGTTCGACAGAGACGCGAGAAGACGAGGGAGTAGGCTGCTGCAAACGTAGGGCTGTGTGATTTGACAACGAGTTACTGCTGGACAGGTGGGGCCCCGTGATTTGACTTGCCATTATCATTTTAACTGGGGCGCTACGACCGGCGTGAGTCTCCCGATTCCTGACCACCTCCATACAGGTGCCTCTCCCAATGCTCCACCATGTAGTAGAGGCTGGCTCTTGCATGAGAGCCCACTTCTCCACCTTTTCCTTGCCTCTCTTTCCTCCACATATGCAAAAATTCCATGTAAAGCGCACTATTGTACTTACTTTTACTTGCTCCTACAGGTGCTTAAGCTTGCCACATAGGCATAAAGTCTGATGTGGCAAGTTAATCAAGAAGAGAGAGACTAGTTTGGTGACCCAAGGAAGAAACGGTGCTAAGCGCGTGTACCTAGGTGAAAAGACAATTTTGAGTCTATAGCTAATTAAATGAAGCAAACTTAGCAACACCATTTCATTGGAAGAGGTCAGTCCTTGGCAAATGCAATAAATACTAGTACTCCCTGTGTCCCATAATATAAGAACGTTTGTGGCACTACACTAGTGTCAAAAACGTTCTTATATTATGGGACGAAGGGAGTACGAAGAAAGAGATAGAGAGGAGTAAAAAAATACACTTATAGCCAACCTTATAGCCAACCTTGTCGTAGTATGAGTGACTAAGTGATGACTATGTATGACATGCCAACATCAGATAGCCTAACGCACTGTGTTAAATCTCCAAGGGAGCGACCGCGCGAGCGACGCGATGGTCGTTGTAGGCGCGACCAGGATACGGGCTGCTGGCAGCCCTTGGATCTGAGATCAAACGGTCGCATGCTAAGTTGCTGAAAATTTGCAGAATAACCCTCCAGGATAGGATATTCACCCATAGGTCTAGAATCACGCCATGCAACCGTTCGATCTCAGATCCAAGGGCTCTCGGAAGCCCGTATCATGGGAGAATGGAAAGCCACTACCCTGCCATTCGCACGCTAGCAGTTCGCTCCTACTCGTCCCCGCACGTCCTTCAATACTACGGCGGTTCGCTCCTAGTCGTCCCATCCATTCACATTACGGCAGTTCCACTAATCCTAACCCTCCTCCCAAATCCATGGCGTCCCAAATCTCCACGATCGGCGGTGAGTACAAGGTTAGAACCATCACCGGCGATGAGTTCGACGTCATCTACACCCGTTCTTCCGCGACGGTGAAAGGATGCCTTTCTCGCTTCAGACGCATGTTCGAAAACTCAGATGATGAGTGGGTCGCTGGGCTAGATGTTGAGTACACCACAGTCCTGGGACGAGAGAAGGATCTAAAGGACGAAGAGAGGAAGAAGCCCGCCGTGATCCAGGTTTGCGTACATAACGTTTGCTTGGTCTACCACATATGCCATGCCGACATTGAGTGCCAAGATTTTAAGAACTTCCTCAAGGACAAAACAGTGAAATTCGTTACTGTAGACTTTAAGAATGACAAAGAAGTCCTGGGTCGGATAGGCCTCATTGTAGGCAACCCCTTCGACCTCCAGAAGAATCGGCTGGTGCCCTCTCGTCAACCTTCAATGCTGACGCTGGCAGGAGCCATGGTTCATCCTTCGTACCATAAACTGGAGAAACCTCATTACACATTTCATCATCATGCATGGCAGCGGAATGTACTAGATATAGACCACATCCACTACGCTGCAATGGATGGCTACCTTTGTTTCAATATCTACAAGGGTTGGATGAAGAGCAACAGCCAAGTGTGCGGTTCAAGCAAACAAGTATTGGCCAAGAGGAAGAGGGACAAGGACGAAGTCGAGGACGTGGACGAGGACTCCGAGTAAGGTGGCAGTGTCGTTGCTCATGGTGGTTCTAAACTTCTAATGCAGTGTCTACCGGATTAGTTGCATAGTTTAATTTCAGGTGTGCTTAGTTTAATTTGAGGGGTGTGTTGTGCTGAGCCCCCAGCAGAACTATGTTATGTTTCTTCTCATTACTTTAACTCTTCAGTATGTACATACTACTAGTATTTCTTTAAAAAAAATTAGCACCCCAATTAAGCACGTACTAGCTTTTATAATAGTACTATATGCATAATTTGGCGACGAGCGCACTCTATATGTAGCACCTTTTTTTTAATTTCAATTTTTGCTCCATGGCGCAATCCATCGATAGTACTACTGTACAAAAGTATACATTTTTTAAAAGGCTAGAGTACTGTTCATCACATATATAGCCAGTTAAATTCTCAACCTAGAACGACGTGCATGCCATGTAGTAAACCGATACAGAGGAAGTATAGTAAAAATGAGGTGATTTTACCGAGCGATCGGCGGGGGAGCATGGCCTGTCATGCGGTCCCACGTGTCATGATGTACCAAGGCGATGCGTGTGTCCCTCTTGAGGCAGAAGCAATACTACATGGTTTGAGATGATGGCGAACCGAAGTGTGAAATAATGGTTGCTTCGTCCGTCTGGGAAGGTGCGGCATTGTGATTTGACGTCTCATTGCTCATTACTACTACTGGGCCGGTACGAGTGGGGTGCGTCCCCCCTACTGTTCTGCACTGTTATTTGGTGCTTGACACGTCGACCCAGTTGCTATATGTCCCACATGTCGGCGACAGGAAGTACAGAATTCATGAAAGGGAGCGTCGACGGAGGAGTATACTACAGAATTCATGAAAGGGAGCGACTTAGTTTTGGAAAAATCTGTTTTTAGGGAGTACGTACCCACTAGGGTTTATAGGGCTCATCTAAAAAACATTTGTTTTTCCGTTTGATAAGTCTCAATTCTACTATACTAGTAGTAGTACCATTACATATTGGATTTCGAGGTGCGTTAGATCACCCGACGCAAGCAGTGTCAAGAGGAAACTAACCAATGCATGTACAAGTTCATGGAAATTTAGTGGTCATTCATGCATTCGTTCTAATTAATGCCTCGGTAAACATAACTTCTTGAGAAAAATGAGCGTACTAATTACTTGTGCAAACTACGAAATTAATTCTCCCACTCACCGTCTACCTTGGTTGGAGAGATTTTGAAATTGAGCCATAAACTTGAAAGGAGGGAGTAGTAACTTTTGTCTCGATTACTATTTGTGGCCTTGTATAGATGCAAAATGTATTTTTTTATAGTGGCCTTGTATAAGTAAATGGAGGGAGTACTAACCAAAGTACGTAGTAGGGACGAGGAGTAAACGGAGGGAGTAGTAAAATTTTCTCCTCGTGCTGCGAGCCACCGCGCGCGTGGGCGAGGGAGCGGGCGTAAAGGCGTACAGTAGTACTACTACTACTACTACTACTCGTAAGCAAGCTTCACCTCATCCTGTGAGCCACCGCGCCCATGGGCGGGGAAGACGGCGTACTAAGCAAGCTTCTCCTCGTTCTGCGAGTTGACGGGACACATCAAAAGTACTCCAGTGTATAGAGCCTTGCCTCTAAGGTAGGCCCCACATGGTTTGCCTCTTTTTTTAACATAACGCGTCAAGTTGCAATTTGTTTGTTCACCTGTGGTAGACGATCCTCCCTCCACCAAGTGGACAACCAGTACACGTGCCAAATTACCACGTGGGCTGCCTTTTTTGTACAGAAATGAGCTCCACCGTGTACCCGCGCGGGTGTGGTTGGGAAAGAGACGGGAGTACGTGTGCCGTGCATGCACCTCTTCTCTTCGTGCACGTCCCCCACCTACGTGGGTGTGTGTGAGAGATACAAACCGCGTTCGTGAGTGTTTTTTGTTTTGGAGTGGGGGTGGGGTGGGGGGTTGATTTCGTGAATTATTTGTGGGAATATGTGTCGATGACATCTCAAACAAAATTTTGCATGCAATGTGTGTGAAATGGAGGCCTATCCATATCATACATAGAGGGTCGGGCAATCCACGAGAAGAGAGGGAGGGGTCATAGCTATTGATAGAGTCGAAGAGAGGATCAAGTGGGTGGGTGCGAGATCGATGAAGAGAGCCATCGAAATTGTGTGTGTGTGCAAGTTAAAGATATAGGGCGACTGGCCTACCGGAACGTTAAAGGGCACATATCAAGTTTGTGTGTGGCAGGGAGACATGACTAGAGCGCTCGATGTATCGGTGTGTGCGGGGGGGAGGGGGGTGGGGGGAGGGGTAGGTAGAGGCCTAACTATAGAGGTAGAACGACTCGTATATGTGTTGAGAAGGAGAGACCCGGCTATGTCTTGAGGGAGATCGGTCGACATCCATACATAACTGAAGGACGGGAAATATGATGGGACAGAGAGAGAGAGGAGAGAGAGAGGGAGGGAGAGGGGTAGAGTGCTGGATGGGTGATGGAGTTGCTTCTCGAAGATGGTGGGAGAGGCCTACTAGACAAACTGAGGGTGGAACTGCAATGTTATCAATAAGAGTGGGGATGTGTTTCTGTGTGTGCCTGTCCGTGATAGATCTATCGGGACGCATCCATGGATGATGAAGGGGAACCATGTGTTTGGTAAGCAAACCTAACTAGATCGGTAGATCAATTTTTGTTTGTCGGAGGAAGGGAGAGACACAACTAATGAGGTAGATCGATTGACGTGTGGGTAAAAACGAGTTATAAGGACCTAGCTAGCTATATGTATAGCGAGAAATCGGTCAGTGTACGTCCATTTGTTAGAGGCAAATAAGGCCCAGCGAGACAGATAGACAGAGAGAATGGAGCTAGGAGGTGGTGCGAGAGGCCCAACTACTAGCTAGATAGGGGGAGGAGTGTGCGGTTGTGAGATCGATGAAAATAGGGGCGAGATTTTACACGTGTGTCTGACCGTATGAGAGACATGAGGCAAGGACACATAAAGGAGGAGATTGAAGGTGTGTGTGTGTATGTTGTAGGCAGGCATCGCTGGAGAGGTTTATCGATCGGTGTGTGTCGGAAAGGAGTTGTGGAGACTCTGGGAGAACGACCTAAAGAAAAAAATGAATGTGCCCGGTGGATAGAATGCCGAGGGAGGGGGAGGTCGAGGAGGGCGTGTGCATGCACGAGAGAAAGTTAGTGGTAGCTACAAAGGTTAGAGGATTGTGTGGGTGTAAGAGACTAACAAAGATCATAATTTGATATGAAAGCGGATTCATATATAAGAATAGGAGATCATAGTGTTTTAAACATTGCATGCATGAATATAGCGGTGATACACGTGCTGTGCACATGTTATACCATAATGTGATAATGCATGGCGTTTGCAACTCACAGCTAAATGCCGAACAATCTAAACCATACTATACATCAAACAATCTCACATTTTATTTGAATTTGTGATAATGTGTGGCGTTTGCAGCTTACAACTAAATATCAAACAATCTAAACAATACTATATATCGAACATTCTCACATTTTATTTGAATTTGTGGTAATGTGTGGTGTTTGCAACTCACATCTAAATACTTGGAGGCGTAGGGGGCGGGGCACCATACATAATGTGATAAACACATTATACATATGAGACATGGTTTAGATTATGAAGATCTAGCTAGAGCTAGAAATGTAATGTGATTTGAAATCAAAATAAAGTGGATTCAAAAAATCTAGTTCGAGTTCATATAGTACACATAGTTCATATGTAACTCGAGACTAATCATGTGGTGTGCTGTGAAGATAATACACAAACGATGGTTTAACTTGACAATAATGATGATTGTAGATCTTATTAAAACAGAGAAACGAATTCAAATGCTTTGACTTCACAACAATCATTACTGTAGATCTTATTCAAACAGAGAAATGAATTCAAATTTAGTTCATATTGAAGCGGTAGTATATACGTTTGGAATGCACTAAAACGTTCATTTGAGTAGTAGGTTGCATGCATTATACACGTAGCGAAATATTTTAATTGAACATAACATGAATTCAATGTTTTGAATGACATTTGTAGTGCGCATTGATTTGGTACAGTACATGTTAGGCTTGTCCGGAAATTTCAACCTGCGCCTTGTTAGCCCGAAATATTTAAGATATATCTTTGTCTCGTTGTGCTCCGACAACTCCCTCCATCTCAACCCGCGCCTTGCTATTCCGAAATTACAACGCGCGCAAAAACTCCCACCTCCTGTGAAATCCCTACACGCGAAATGCCCGTGGTACCCCTGAACCGAAAGAACCGCCTCAAATCGGTGGGGATACTTTCGTAACTTACCCCACATTTCGGACAAGCGCGTCTCTAAGCCATGGTTCCCCACTGCCATCCCATCCGCCCACCCATTCGTATACCGAGTCCGCGAAAACCCGCGACGAAACCCCACACCCTGCTCCGTCCGCCACCCAGCCGGAGCCTCTTCCCCGACGACGTCGTCCAGAGCAACACCTCGACGTCCCTCATCCACCGTATCGGATGAGGATCCGTCGTCGATCTCATCGTCCCGCCGGCTCAGCCACCCCGTCCTCCACCTCCAAGGAGCTGCCCCGACGTTCCCCTCGTCTTTTGCGCCACCTCCATTCCCACACCGTCGTCTTCACCTGCACCACCGGAAGAGCATCATCATCACCGTTTCCTTGGATGAAGCTGCGGCCTAATCGGCGCCACCAAAGACGTTGTACACTAATCGCCGCATTTTCTTCTTGATTCGATCTCACGGTGCTGCCGGCGCTCGGTCCCGAGCCGACACGGCGCGGCTCCATCCACGGCGGCGTCGCCGGCCACTTCCTCCACAGCGTCGCTCCCTCGGCGGCGACGTCCACATCAGTAGGAGCTGCTGCTGCTTTAGCTCTCGCTCGCGCTGCTGCTCTGCTCTTGCTCTCGGTCCCCTACCTGGTCTGCTCTTGCTATTGCTCTTGCTCGCGCTGCTGCTCTCGCTCTTGCTCTTGCTTGCGATGCTGCTCCGATTTAGCTACACTTCAGTCGACTGAATCGACTTTTGGGTCAGTCGATTTTCAGGGGGTGGGGGGATGCTCGCCGGGGTGAAGGAAGAACCAGCCGCAGCGGGGAGGGGGCTCGCCGGAGAGGTACCCCACTATCTATCTTAGGGTTCAGGATGGGGGCGGTGGTCGCCGGCGGTGGCGGGGCGTTGGCGGGGCGGTGGCGTGGGGATCGCCGGAGAAAAAGCTTGGCACGGGGGGGGCCTAGAGGGATGGCCGGGGCGACGGCGGACCGGCGGTGGGGAGTGTTTTCGGGGAGGGCGGGGCGGCGGGGGCTGCTATTTGGCCGGTGGTGGCTGGCGGCTCAAGGGGGTGGAGGTTGAAGATGAACCACAGGCCCTTGATTTCGTATCCAACGGCTGCAAAATCGACTGACCAAAGATGAAAAAGTCAGTCGACCGACGTGTAGCCTCACCTTGCTAGTGCATTCAGTTTCAACAGCAAAATTCAGTTTCGACAGTTAAGTTCAGTTTCAACAGTTAAGTTCAGAGATGAGCGGCTAATGTATTTTACATCTAGCACTTTGTGGTTATGTATTTTACGTCATGTATTGGAGATGCTATTAGAATTCCACTCACGTTAACGTTGTTCATTGTCTCTCTTGTCCTGCTTCAGCCTCGGCGTCGTACAACTCACCGGAGCTGCTCCAACAACGAAACCCTCCATCACAGCGGAGCAGTACCTCGGGCTCCATCTCCAGACGCCTAAGATCTTCTTCCCCTCCTCCGACAGCAAAGTCAGTCGGAGCATCCTCACCGGCCAACCCAATCACGCTGAGATCGACATGGCTTCGCCAAAGAGGTTGTACACTTGTTGCATCTCTTTTTTACTCTACATGTTATATATATTGTCCACTGAGCACACGGATTTGTTCCTTTAGTGTCTCATTGAAAGAAAAAATGTAGGAATTTTAATTTTCACTTGTCCTCCTTTTCAAATTCCTATTCATGAAGCACAAGACTAAGAGATAGTAGCATAATAGCATTATAACCGTACATTTTCTTGTGGTTTGACTTAATCTCACCATGCTTCTTTGCATCCTGTGATCTTCCAACTGTTGTGAATCAAACACCCAGATTGGCAGAAATCCTGTGTTTTTAAATTCTCTGTTTTGCACGTGCATTCCTATCCTATTCCTGTCTATTTCCTATCCCTGCATTGTTGGAATCCTCCAATTCAAACGAGCCCTTACAGAATTACTTCTCTTACAGATAGTTGTCAAAGAAAACCTTGCGTGGTTTGTCCCACTCCTGCTGCGACGTCGTCCACCCCAGCTCAGCTGCTCCAACGACAGAAGGGTCCAGCACAGCAGGGATCCGGCCTCCAGACTGTCTTTCGCCGCCTCAGATCTTCTTCCCCGCCACTGACAGCCATGAAAACTGCATTACCATCATCAACCGAGCAGATGACCTTGAGGACTACAGGGGTCCGCAAGAGAGGTCGCACTCTTTCGTGTCTGCTTACGTTATGCATCGCTTAATATTACATGCTACTTTATCGTCCTGTTCACCGATTAGACTCTGAGTCAGCTCCAAACTAATGGTCAAACTTGAGTTTTTAAATGGTTGTGGGGTACATATCGGGGCCGCTATCAATAGTATCTATCTACTATCTGGTTAATCTCCGGTGTCTACTATGAGTTTCATGTTGGGTGGGAAAGAAACAGTAAAGAAGCCATTATCTGTATTTTTTAACTGAAGCCATTATCTGCCTGCTATTATTGGTTTTGGGTCTATCCACAAGTTGCTACCATCACTCTGGATTTCTGCATGCACTCCTTACATAATCTCACTATGTTTTATTCCTATGCATGACAGTTATTGTAAACAATGGAACTGAACATGTAGAGCAAAAGAGACGAGCCTTGCGTGGCAATAAAATTTCATGCAGACGTCGCTCCATGGCAGGCGCAAAGGCAGCCCCCCCTCCATGCATTTCGAATTGTAATCGAGAAGAAGATATCTGTTCTGAGGGGGATTCAGAAGGAGAAGACAACTCCTATTTACCCCCTGAGGTCTTCGCTCTAACTTGGCATGCTGATGTTGGTTATATCATGCATATGGTGTCTTGCATTGCTTACTTTATACATCAAATATGTCATCTGCTTAGTTTAGACATCCTTTGTGCGAATGCCATCTGTTTAGTTTATTCATCGTTTATGTGAATTATGCAACGCCATCTTGTTTAGCCAGACATCATATATGTGAATTTTGCAATGCCATCCTGCTTAGCCAGTCATCTTATATGTAAATTATATCAGGCCATCCTTTTTTTCGTTACATATTACATTTGTCAACAATGTTAGTACATTCAACTGCTCTTCGTGTGCATCAGCCATTTGACATGATGATGGCAAATTCTAGAGTGAAAACAAGGTCTTCAGAGCAGACTATGCTATCTGACGAAGCGCATATCTCGCTGGTTACGGATAGCTCCTCAGAGGAGGATTCAGAGACAGATGACCAGTCCTATCCCCCCCCCCCGAGGTGTATGCTCTAACTTGGCAGGGTTATGTTGCTCATATCGTGCATATGGTGTCTCGCATTGCTATGTCATTTGATTAGTTTAGACATGCTTTGTGTGAATGCCACCTGTTCAGTGTCTAATTACCATATATGTGAATTATGCATTGCAATCTTGTTGCAAGACATTATATATGTGAATTATACAATGCTATCTTGTTGCAAAGGCATTATATATGTGAATTATGCAATGCCATGCTGTTTAGCCAATCATCATGTATGTGAATTATATCATGCTATCATTTTTTTGTATTACGTGTTCCATTTGTCGACAACGTTTGTATATTCAACTACTCTTCCTGTGCATCAGCCATTTGAAGCGGTGATGGAAGTATCTGGAGTGAAAACAAGGTATTCAGAGCAGACAATGCTACCTGTTGAAGTAGACATCTTGCTGGTTACAGAGAGCTCCTCAGAGGAGGATTCAGAGACTGATGACCAGTCCTATTTCCCCCCTGAGGTCTATGCTCAAACTTGGCAGGGTTATATTACCCATGTCATGCATGTTGTCTTGCATTGCTTAGTTTTTACATCATATATGGATTGCCATCTGCTTACTTGCTTACTATATAAATCATATATTTGAATTATATCATGCCATCATGTTTACATAGTGCATACACATCATCTATCTGAATTATGGCATGGCAACCCATTTAATAAAGACATCATATAGTTATATCCTCTCATCCTGTTTAGTGTTTACAGTCATCATATTTTGAATTATGGCATTCTATCCGTGAATGTCTGTGAATTATGGCATGCCAACATATTTAATAAACACATTATATAGTTATGTCATGTCATCCTGTTTACATAGTCTCATATTTTGAACTATGTCTTTCCATCTTTTTTAGTTAGCCATCATAATGTGAAATTGTGTCATGCTATCCTGTTTAGTTAGCCATCATATATGTGAAATTGTGTCATGTTATCCTGTTTGGTTAGACAACATAAATATGAATTATTTCATGCCCTCTTTTATTCCCCACTATCCATTGCACCTGTCTATCATACAATGTCTATACTTTCAATTACTTTTCTTGTTTATTAGCCATTTGAATTGGAGAGCGTGATGGCAGTATCTAAGGGAGTAACAACAAGGTCTTCAGAAAAGATAGTGCTACCAGTTGATGCAGATAGAACCACGGTTGTACTTGCCCAAGGACCAGATCCACCACACATAACCCAGACTCTCGCAGATTGTACACCTACCCAGTTGGACAGAGAACCAGCTACACCCCGTCTAAGCCCAACCCCGGCAGATAGTAACCCAGTTCCAGTTGACAAAGCACCGTCTCCACCACAGAGCACCCAAACACGAGTAGTTAGTAAGGGAACTGCAGTGCCCAAAGCACGAGGACCACCACTCCGAATCCCAACTCAACACTTAAAGGAGAAGAAGATTTGTTCTCACGTCAGGTTCTGTAGCTATGGTTCATACTCCTTTGCTCTTGCATTACTGTATTTACTCATACCAACTATTTTCAAATTTGAAGGATGGAATTGAAACTCCAATGGCGCAACAAGTATGTTTTAAACCTGTTTCTTTAACTGGTTTGCTATTGTAACCTGGTCTATGTTGATTTCAGTTTCAATTGAATAAACAGTTATGTTCTCATGTCATGCACATTACAAGTGTTGTTATTGCTCTATAGTTACCCACACTTATATTCTGTCTATTCTGCTTTGTCTTGAACAAATATTATTTGAACTGTGTCTCTATCTTGATTTGGCAACAAAAACTAGAATGATATAGACCATAAAGTGACCATGGTACATAGATATATGTTTGTTTCATGCTGTTATCCTGTCCACTTTACTACTGAACTCATTTACCAAAATGATTTTCATATACAACATGGTAAACATGTGATGTGTCTGCTTGTTTCTCTTTTAGAATGCGGACAAAATATTGGAGAACAGTACCGCGTTATCCAATGGTAAAGGAAGTAATGCAGATAAGGTTCAAGATAGTGAGACATCCCTGTTGGTCTCCAAGAAAGCTGATAAAAACTTTCTTGACGACAGTGAGGGAACCCAAAAGTCCTGTCTTGATGTAGTGTTCGAGTTACTGGCCACTACTGCTGGCACAAGCTCTTCGAACTCGCTGCCTGAATCAGTTCGTCTTCTTGAGTCTCAACTTCAAGTTGAAAGACATCGATCAGATGTGCTGCGACAGGAAGCTGAAGGACTGAGGAAGTCCCTACAGAATTCAGATGCATATTTTCTGGTGCAACAGCAAGCGCTGGAGGATTTAAGCACCAAACAATAGAAAGTTAATAAGCTTGCTAAGCATCTTGCTAGCATTATGGGTACCCAGGATATTGTTTCTTGAGATCTTCTGAAGTGGTTTCAGTTCTGGATTTGTTTTGCTGCGGCGTTTATTTGCGCTGGTCGCCAACTTTGACAACCAGTGTATATGATATGCTGCTTTGTTCCCTATATTTGCACTGGTGGCGAACTTTGATGCCCAGTGGATGTAATATGTGTAATAGCCGTGATAGCCTAGCGTTAGTTGCTTGCTTATTTATTTCCTTGTTGTCTTGTTTATTTGTTTGCTTGTAGTCATTGCAGTTCTTTTTCCACGGTTAGCTAGTGGCTGCAATAACCTATTTTTTAAAACTAGGCCACAATAACCATGGGCTAATATTTACTGGAGTGACACTGGGCCTCCTACTGGCCGTAGAAAAGTGGGCCTTCTATAGGCCGTAGAAACAATGGGCCTTCTACGGGCCGTAGAAACAATGGGCTTTCTACGGGCCATATCATCAATGGGCCTTATACGGGCCGTATGATCGATTGGCCAAACATGGGCCAAACAGACCGCATTATGGCCGTAAACGGGCTAGAGTTGGAATCGTCCGCTCATGGGCCGACCATAACGGGCCATCGTTAATAGGCCGTATTTGATGACGCTATGAAAACGGCCCAACGTATTAACGGACCACAAACGGGCCGACTGTAACCACGGGCTGAATTTGGCCCACAAGCAGAAAATGACAGTAACGGGCCGTAAGTAAACGAATGCTGGAAATGAGCCCAAGAATAAATGGGCTCTGAGAAGGCCGAAAGATAACATGGGCTGGAAACGGCCCAACGGAATAACGGGCCGTTAATGGGTATAAAGTGATACACTGTTCATTACGGGCCAGTTTCACCACGGGCCGTTAATGGGTGTAAAGTGATACACTATTCATTACGGGCCAGTTTCACCACGGGCCGTTAATAGGCCAAGAGTTACATAGGGCCTCATATGGGTTAGCGGGTTGTAAATGGGCTATATGCGAACAGACCGTTAACAGGCTTTCCATGGGCCGGCCCGCCACCTTTTGACCAAGTCAAACGGGCCGGCCTTTTCACAGCAATGGGCCTCTGTTGGGCCGTGCCACGTGTCGACGTATCATAGGCGCCTTCTGTCCAATGAGTGGATGACATCTGTCCCAACGATGAGCCGACACGTGTTTCCTCCAGCCAATGATGATTTTACACGTGGAAAATCCCCATTGGTCGGGGCTGTTAATGGGTTATCGGATCCAAAACCCGACCCGATAGCTTAACGGCGTTCCGTTACGGTGGATGCCACGTGTCGGTCACCCTTGATGAAAGCACTTATGTGACGCGCGATTTATCGTCATGGAAGTGGACACTTCCGTGATGATAATTTTGGTAATGTCATGGAACACTTCTACGACAGCACAGGTATGACTATCTTGATTCTGTCATAAATTTGTCATGGATGTACATGCATGACAAAAAACGCGACCTACTGTGACAAATACGTATCATCACGGAAGTGTATTTTTTTGTAGTGTTGACAACCCTCTTGCCACGTTGGGTGCAAGTTTTTATCTTGTTTGTGTGCATATGTTGTTTATCTTGTTAGCTTAGATCTTCCTACTGGTTCAATTAAACCTTGGTTCTTAACTAAGGAAAATACTCTGCGCATGTTCTACATCAGTCTTCCACTTTGGGGAATCCCAACAAATCCCGCGGGAGTAGCACCGTGTGCCCGCTCTGCGGCGGCTCGAGGACCAGGTAGGAAGGAGGAGGTAGAGGAGTTATGGCGTCATGCTCTCCCTCGATGATTTAAAGTCAGTTGCACTGCAGCACCCGCTCGATTCGGCTCCTCCACACTCGGTACTTCTATTGTTGATGTGTCACAGGAGCCTCGACGGAGCCTGCAGCCAGCGAATATGAAATTTGATCTATGACGGTAATAGAATTGTTGTCAATTAGACCTCTTTTTGTTTCTTGAAATTAAATGTTTGCCATAGAATATGAAATTTGAGTATGACGGTTGTTGACCGAGAAATAATCTGGCGAGCAATAATAAAATAAAGAATAGCTTCTCGGACATTCCTCATAATGGTGGCGGCCATAGCGGCATCGCGAAAGAAGTGGGTGGCGATAGCAGCAACCACAACATCTCTGAGCGGCAGGTGGTGGCGGCGCCCCTGGGGCAGCGCATGCAGGGGCGGATCCAGCCCAGCCCAGCGCTCCGGGCCCCTTTGTATACTGTAGTAATTGCTACAGTCTACAAAGGAAATGAGCCTCACGCCCTGGGCCTGGGGCCTAGATCCGCCACTGAGCGCATGGCTGGAGAGGCTCCTCACAGCCAGTGTCTAGATCTGCTCCATTCAGCCATGCCCGAGCTTCCTGGCCATTCCTCATGACGGAGGCGGCGACCCAGCATCGCAGAGCGACGGGTGGAGGCGTCCGAGGTCCTGCGTGCGGGCGGAAATGCTATTTAAGGCGGGTTTTTCATAGGATGTTATTTAAGAGAGTCTATTTTTGTAAAGAAAAAATATTCTTTTCTTTCTATACAAGATTTTGTACCTTCATAGAGTTTATGTTTCATTTTAGTTAGTTGTGAGTAGTATTACTTAAGTTTTCTTTCAACTAACTAATTTCCTTCAAAGAAAGGCCATCATGGCTCTCTTGCATTATTTATGAGATCGAAGAAAGGGGTTCATCGACCCAATATGATGTTTCTTATAATTAAAACAAAATACATATAACTCTTGCATCGTATGGTTTACTTCTCTTTGAAACTGCTTTAATTCGGCCTTCCCATTTGATCATCAAAACTTAAGCATGCAAGGGAATCACAGTGGTCAATGGAAAGGTGGGATATGGGAGAGGAACTTCAGCGCTTCTTGTGAAGTGCTCGTGGCATTTCTCGCCTTTCGCCCGTAGTAACGCACGTGCATTTCTTTGCCACTTTAACCCATGGTGAAGGCGATGTGGGAGTCATCCGATTTTAAAGGAGAGGACTCCAACGAGAAATGTCCTGCTACAGCGGGAAACTGAGTGGGAAGGGGGCAGTCCATCAGGAAAAGGGAAAGGTGCATCGTGGGTTGGGGGTTTTGAGTAGGGCCCACATGTTGGAGATAACATGGCGGATGGTCAAGACAAGCATATTTCTCCACCACATATGGTCTGGATTTAGGGGAGTCCGGACTGTCCACACGATTGAATTTTGGGGAGCCTATTGGGCACCTGTACACGCCCGGACTTATGAGGGAGAAATGAGCTTCAACCTTGAAGACGAACTTAATCATTTGTTTGATTTATTTATATGCATTGTAGCCCATAGAAACGCACAGGCATTCTATTAGTAGATATAGTTGTTGAGTTGTACCTGAAAACAGACCATAAATATTGGAGATGTATTCATGTACTTCTTCCACGCAGATCCTGATATGGACCCCTCTTTTTTATAGAGACCCTAATATAAGGCTGACGATCACCAGGGAGAAGGTGTTGGGGAACGTAGTAATTTCAAAAAAATTCTACGCACACGCAAGATCATGGTGGTGCATAGCAACGAGAGGGGAGAGTCTTGTCCACATACCTTCGTAGACCGAAAGCGCAAGCACAACGCGGTTGATGTAGTCGTACGTCTTCACGATCCGACCGATCCAAGTACCGAACGTACGGCACCTCCGAGTTCAGCACACGTTCAGCTCGATGACGTCCCTCGAACTCCGATCCAGCTGAGCTTTGAGGGAGAGTTCCGTCAGCACGACGGCGTGGTGACGATCATGATGTTCTACCGACACAGGGCTTCGCCTAAGCACCACTACGATATTATCGAGGTGGATTATGGTGGAGGGGGCGCCGCACACAGCTAAGAGATCAAGAGATCAATTGTTGTGTCTTTGGGGTGCCCCCTGCCCCTGTATATAAAGGAGCAAGGGGGAGGCGGCCGGCCTAGGAGGAGGGCGCGCCAAGGGGGGAGTCCTACTCCCACCGGGAGTAGGACTCCTTCTTTCCTTGTTGGAGTAGGAGAAGGGAAGGGAGAAGGAGAAGGAAGGAAGGGGGCGCCCCCCCTCCCTAGTCCAATTCGGACTAGTCCATGGGGAGGGGTGCGGCCACCCTTTGGGGCCTTTCTCTCCTTTCCCGTATGGCCCATTAAGGCCCAATACGAATTCCCGTAACTCTCCGGTACTCCGAAAAATACCCTAATCACTCAGAACCTTTCCGATGTCCGAATATAGTCGTCCAATATATCAATCTTTACGTCTCGACCATTTCGAGACTACTCGTCATGTCGCTGATCTCATCCGGGACTCCGAACTCCTTCGGTACATCAAAACACATAAACTCATAATATAACCGTCATCTAACTTTAAGCGTGCGCACCCTACGGGTTCGAGAACTATGTAGAGATGACCGAGACACGTCTCCGGTCAATAACCAATAGCGGAACCTGGATGCTCATATTGGCTCCCACATATTCTACGAAGATCTTTATCGGTCAAACCGCATAACAACATACGTTGTTCCCTTTGTCATCGGTATGTTACTTGCCCGAGATTCGATCGTCGGTATCTCAATACCTAGTTCAATCTTGTTCCCGGCAAGTCTCTTTACTCGTTCCGTAATACATCATCCCGCAACTAACTCATTAGTTACAATGCTTGCAAGGCTTATAGTGATGTGCATTACCGAGTGGGCCCAGAGATACCTCTCCGACAATCGGAGTGACAAATCCTAATCTCGAAATACGCCAACCCAACAAGTACCTTTGGAGACACCTGTAGAGCACCTTTATAATCACCCAGTTACGTTGTGACGTTTGGTAGCACACAAAGTGTTCCTCCGGTAAACGGGAGTTGCATAATCTCATAGTCATAGGAACATGTATAAGTCATGAAGAAAGCATAGCAACATACTAAACGATCGTGTGCTAAGCTAACGGAATGGGCCAAGTCAATCACATCATTCTCCTAATGATGTGATCCCGTTAATCAAATGACAATCATGTCAATGGCTAGGAAACATAACCATCTTTGATCAACGAGCTAGTCAAGTAGAGGCATACTAGTGACACTCTGTTTGTCTATGTATTCACACATGTATCATGTTTCCGGTTAATACAATTCTAGCATGAATAATAAACATTTATCATGATATAAGGAAATAATAATACTTTATTATTGCCTCTAGGGCATATTTCCTTCAGTCTCCCACTTGCACTAGAGTCAATAATCTAGATTACACAGTAATGATTCTAACACCCATGGAGCCTTGGTGCTGATCATGTTTTGCTCGTGGAAGAGGCTTAGTCAACGGGTCTGCAACATTCAGATCCGTATGGTATCTTGCAATTTCTATGTCTCCCACCTGGACTAAATCCCGGATGGAATTGAAGCGTCTCTTGATGTGCTTGGTTCTCATGTGAAATCTAGATTCCTTCGCCAAGGCAATTGCACCAGTATTGTCACAAAAGATTTTCATTGGACCCGATGCACTAGGTATGACACCTAGATCGGATATGAACTCCTTCATCCAGACTCCTTCATTTGCTGCTTCCGAAGCAGCTATGTATTCCGCCTCACACGTAGATCCGCCACGACGCTTTGTTTTGAACTGCACCAACTGACAGCTCCACCGTTCAATGTAAACACGTATCCGGTTTGCGATTTAGAATCGTCCGGATCAGTGTCAAAGCTTGCATCAACGTAACCATTTACGATGATCTCTTTGTCACCTCCATAAACGAGAAACATATCCTTAGTCCTTTTCAGGTATTTCAGGATGTTCTTGACCGCTGTCCAGTGATCCACTCCTGGATTACTTTGGTACCTCCCTGCTAGACTTATAGCAAGGCACACATCATATCTGGTACACAGCATTGCATACATGATAGAGCCTATGGCTGAAGCATAGGGAACATCTTTCATCTTCTCTCTATCTTCTGCAGTGGTCGGGTGTAGCACCCCGTATGTAACTTGCCATATTTGTAACTCCGACTCTTGCCATTTTCGGCTATGTGTTATGATATTTCCTCCGTGGTCGGGTTTTGTTTTTCGTTTTGCACTTTGTTCATGTCATGCATTTCATATCATGTCATCATGTGCATTGCATTTGCATATGTGTTCGTCTCATGCATCCGAGCATTTCCCCGTTGTCTGTTTTCCAATCCGGCGCTCCTATCTCCTCCGGTGCACCCCTCTTGTTTTTTTTCGTGTGCGGGTGTCAAATTTTCTCAGAATGGACCGAGGCTTGTCAAGTGGCCTTAATATACCACCAGGAGACCACCGGTCAAGTTTCGTTCCATTTGGAGGTCGTTTGGTACTCCAACGGTTAACCGGGCATCCGCCATGTCCATTTGAGTGTCCAGCAAAACCCCCCCTAAAAACCAGCCCAAAACCCACCAAACTCTCTTCTATGCTCTAGGTCGTTCGATCACGATCGTGTGGGCGAAAACCGCACCTCATTTGGAGCCTCCTAGCTCCCTCTACCAATATATTTGCCTCCCCTCCCGAAATAGATCGCAGATCAACCCTAGCGTCTTCCACCTCGCGCCGCCGGACAAAGTCCGCCCGCGCCGCCCGGCGAATCAGCACGCGCCACGTCACCCTCTCTCTCTCCTCCCCGCGCGGCCCGCCGGAGCCCGTCCCGGCCCCGCGGCCCGAGCCGCGCTCCCGCGGCCGGCCGGCCGCCCCGCCCCGCCACCGGCGACCCGCCGGCCTCCTGCCGCGCTAACCTCCGGCCGCCCCGCCACGAGCCCGACCGCCGCCCGGCGCTGCCGCCGCCGGCGCCCCTCCTCCGTCGCCGGTCCCACCTCCGGCCTCTCCCTCCTTCCCCGTCGCCGGCCAACCGCCACCGGAGCCTGATCCCGAGCTCAAGGAGCTCCCCCGATCCAGATCTGCTACTGTAGCGGTTTCCTGTTACAGCATATTTCCCTGTTCACAGCTCCATAACTTCTTGCATGTAGCTCCGATTCGCGCGTGTAATATGTCAAATTGTTCGCCTCGTGATGCTCTTCATTTTGTTCAATTGCACCATGTTCATTAGAGGTCATCTTGATGCCCAAATCTCTGTTGGAAGAGGGCTAGTTGCTGTTATTCTCTGGTTCTTATCAGAACTTGGAGATTTGTCATTTTTGTATCATTAAATCTGTGCATCTTATGGGCATGAGCTCTACATGTGTTTTGAAGTATGCCATGCCATATTTCCAAGGGTGTATGCCATGTATTTTTGTGATCTCTGTGGTGACTAGCACAAGCATGCAAAGTTGGCCCCGTAATATTTCTGATTTCAGGGACTTAGTGATTTCTCTCTGTCCTTGTCTGCTGTTATTTTGTTTCCATGTAAACTTGATGCTATAGAGAGATCCATGCATATTTTGGAGATGTTCAGTAAGGATGTTTTGTAGCTATAGTTGTAGTTGATCCATTCCTGCCCTTGTTTGCAATTATGGAGTGCCATAGCATGACTCAAGCTTGCTCTACTTTTTCTATAAAATATTTCTGGCAGATTCTTAACATGATTGCATTTTGCCAAGCTTATTGTAGTTGATCCATACATGCTATGCAATTGTTCTTGCCATGGTAGCTTCATAAACATGCCATCTTGCTGTAGGGTATGCTTGGTTTGTCATGCATTGCTCTGTAGTGAGTGCATCAAGCTCACAAAGAGGCCTACATATTATTATTTCTGCCATGCTCTGTTTTCTGCTAAGTCTGAAACCTGATAACGAAACTTGCTATGTTTACATGCTTGCCATCATATCTTCGGTCCTTTTTGGCTTATGGTCAGTAAGGGACTTTTGTCATGTGCATTTAGTAGAACACTGCCATGCCTTGTTTTGCTATGTTAAGTTCCTGTAGCATGTTGATTTCGTGCTCTGAACATTGCTACCTGATGCTGTTTTCTGCCATGTCCAGTTTTTCACCAAGTCTGTGATCCTGTTATCTTTTGCACTTTTGCCATGCTTGTTTGAGCTTGATATGTTGTGAACTAGCCGTAGCTCAGTGTTCATCTTTTGTCAAGCATCTCCTGTAGATTACTGCCATATGCTTTGTTGCTATGTTGGGGTGCTGTAGCATTGTTACTTGTTGCATTTTAAGTGCTATCATGCTGTTAATCGCAGATTCGTGTCATTCTTGTTTTGCTTGCCATTTGCAAACCGTGCATCCGATTCCGGTGATCTTTATATCGATTTCGACCGAAATCATCTCATCTTTCCAGTGGCATGCTTGGTTTGCCAAGTTACTGCCATGTTCATCATTTTCCTTCCGGAGCACGCATATGCATCGCATATCATATCTTGCATATCATACATGTTTTGCATCATGTTGCTTGTGCATTTCTCGTGGTTGATTGTGGTTCCGTTTGTTTGTGTTCTTGTCTTGGGTAGAGCCGGGAGACGAGTTCGTGAACGAGGAACCTGTCGAGTACGCTTACGAGGATCAAGCTTTCGACAACTCTGAGAACCTTGCAGGCAAGATGACCACCCCTCGAAATCACTTCTATCTTTGCTTTGCTAGTTGTTCGCTCTATTGCCATGCTCCGCTACCTATCACTTGCTATATCATGTCTCCCATTTTGCCATGTCAGCCCCTAACCATCCTTTCCTAGCAAACCGTTGTTTGGCTAAGTTACCGCTTTTGCTCAGCCCCTCTTATAGCGTTGCTAGTTGCAGGTGAAGTTGAAGTTTGTTCCATGTCGGAACATGGATATGTTGGGATATCACAATATCTCTTATTTAATTAATGCATCTATATATATTTGGTAAAGGGTGGAAGGCTCGGCCTTATGCCTGGTGTTTTGTTCCACTCTTGCCGCCCTAGTTACTGTTATACCGGGATTATGTTCCTTGAGTTTGCGTTCCTTACGCGGTCGGGTGATTTATGGGACCCCCTTGACAGTTCGCCTTGAATAAAACTCCTCCAGCAAGGCCCAACTTTGGTTTTACCATTTGCCGCCTAAGCCTTTTCCCCCGGGTTTTCGCGAGCCCGAGGGTCATCTTTATTTTAAACCCCCGGACCAGTGCTCCTTCGAGTGCTGGCCCAAACCGAGCGATGTCCGGCGCCCCCTGGGCAACCAGGGTCTATGCCAACCCGACGTCTGGCTCATCCGTTGTGCCCTGAGAACGAGATATGTGCAGCTCCTATCGGGATTTGTCGGCACATTCGGGGGCTTTGCTGGTCTTGTTTTACCATTGTCGAGATGTCTTGTAAACCGGGATTCCGAGACTGATCGGGTCTTTCCGGGAGAAGGTTTATCCTTCGTTGACCGTGAGAGCTTATGATGGGCTAAGTTGGGACACCCCTGCAGGGTATTATCTTTCGAAAGCCGTGCCCGCGGTTATGAGGCAGATGGGAATTTGTTAATGTCCGGTTGTAGAGAACTTGTCACTTGACCCAATTAAAATACATCAACTGCGTGTGTAGCCGTGATGGTCTCTTCTCGTCGGAGTCCGGGAAGTGAACACGGTCTGAGTTATGTATGACGTAAGTAGGTGTTCAGGATCACTTCTTGGTCATTGCTAGATGACGACCGTTCCGTTGCTTCTCTTCTCGCTCTCATTTGCGCAAGTTAGCCACCATATATGCTTTTGCCGCTGCAGCTCCACCTCATTACACCATCCTTTCCTATAAGCTTAAATAGTCTTGATCTCGCGGGTGTGAGATTGCTGAGTCCCCGTGACTCACAGATTCTACCAAAACAGTTGCAGGTGCCGACGATGCCAGTGCAGATGATGGCGTCGATCTCAAGTGGGAGTTCGACGAGGAACGTGGTCGTTACTATGTGTCTTTTCCTGATGATCAGTAGTGGAGCCCAGTTGGGACGATCGGGGATCTAGCATTTGGGGTTGTCTTATTTTCATCTGGATTTTGACCGTAGTCGGTCTATATGTTGTATTTTGGATGATGTATGAATATATTTATGTATTGTGTGAAGTGGCGATTGTAAGCCAACTCTTTATCCCATTCTTGTTCATTACATGGGATTGTGTGAAGATGACCCTTCTTGCGACAAAACCACTATGCGGTTATGCCTCTAAGTCGTGCCTCGACACGTGGGAGATATAGCCGCATCGTGGGCGTTACAAGTTGGTAATCAGAGCCATCCCCGACTTAGGAGCCCCCTGCTTGATCGAATCGCTGGCGTTGTTGAGTCTAGAACAAAAATGTTTTGAGTCTTAGGATTATATATATCGGAGAGTAGGATTCTTTTTACTCCTCAGTCCCTTCGTCGCTCTGGTGAGGTCTCCTGACGTAGAAGTTTTGACTATTCTCTCCTCAAATTTCACTAAAAAAAATTTAGGATCACGCGGGTATCTTGGAATCGTTCCGATGGTTTTGTGACGAGAACATTGTTCTTGGTGCCTCCTGACATTTAGGGGTTGTGGCAGTGTCCCGGGGAGTTGAGCTCCGAGGTGTTGTCGTCACAATTTTATCGTTGCAGTTCTGGAATACCTGAGTTTCGCCGACATCGAAATCTCTTTTATGCAGTTGTTGGTGAGATCACCTCGACGCCACCCAGTACTGGGGCGGGAGTTCGGGAGTATTGCCATAACTTGTATAACGGATGTTTTTCGAAGGTTGAGGTAAACGATTTCCGAAGGTTTCTTGGTTATGTGTTGACGGATGGATACAGCTGGATCTAGGGATTGCTAGTTTGGGTGATATATTTTGTGTCCCCTGTATCCCCTACACCAGATTGCATAACCAGAAAGTTTCGGGAGTTTATAAGTGGGAATTCAAGTAGCCTTAGGATATCTTTCCGACAGACGCATGATATGAGATTGGGGTTCGACGTCTAGTGGTCCGCCTGTACACGGTTGATTTTACAGTGGTCTCGTAGTGTCTTAAAGAGTCCATGGCTATGCCGACTCGGGGACGCTTCGTATGTCATGTGCACAGCCTTGTACATGATGGTGCTGTACGATTGAGCCCGTGTGGGCCCCACCACGAAAACTTCGGACGAAATCTCTATCATATGTTTGTTCCGGCTTATTCTGCAAGCCAATACTTTGTTTTGTTTTGTATTGTGGTATTCGAGTTGCTTCGAATTCATATGTTGATTCCATATCTTTTTCAAGTGGCTTCTCAACTTATGGAAGTGTGATGATTTACTACGGAATTCATTCGTTCATCTTCGTTCGAATGTTTATTGTGAAGACTATATGTTGCAATTTCTATCCGTTGATTCTACTTATCTATTTGTCTATCAAGATGCTAACGGATGTCACCCTCTTCAGGATGGCTCCGCCAACGCGTCAGAATCCGGATCGCAATGAAGGGAGTCAAGCGAACCCTCCGCCACCACCTCCACCTCCGGAGGCATGGCAAGCTATCATGGCAGCCACCAACGCCAATGCTCAGATGATTCTGCAACTCTTGCAAGAACGTACTCAAGGGCAAGGCAATCAAGGCAATCAAGGTCAAGGCAACAATCAGTTTCACTTTGCCACTCTCAACCAGTTTCTCGCAAATCAGCCCAAGTCTTTCAGCTACTGTGCCGAGGCCACGGATGCCGATGATTGGCTCGTGGACATCAACAAGCATTTTGAATGTAGCAATGTCAGGCCTGAGGACTATGTCAAGTTCGCTTCTTTCCAGCTCAAGGACCAAGCTGCTGATTGGTATCAACAATACAAAGATTCCAGAGGAGGTCGTGTGATCACTTGGACTGACTTCTGTCGGGACTTCAAAGCGCACCACATTCCACAAAGTGTTGTTGAGAGCAAGCGTGAGGAGTTCCGCAATCTCAAGCAAGGCAACATGTCTGTGTATCAATACAACATCCAGTTTCAGAAACTTGCTCGCTTCGCTAAACAAGACGTTCCTGATGAAAAGAGCATGATCTATCACTTCAGAGGTGGCCTTAAAGAGGATCTGCAGTTAGCTCTCGTTCTTGTTGAGCCTACTCAGTTTGATCAATTCTACAATATGGCACTGAAGCAAGAGGCTGCTCAGCTCAAGTGTGAGGCTTCTAAGAAGAGAGTCAGGGACGCAGTTCAGTCTTCTTCTTCCTCACTTGTGACAGCTAAGCAACAGAAGTTCTGGTTGCCTCCTCCTCCTCCGTTTCGTCAGCCTTACCAGCAGAAGAACAAAGGTGGCCATGGTTCTTCCAACTCTTCCAACTCTGGCTATCAGAACAAGTCTCAGAATCAAGCTCCAAAGTCCAATGCTCCTTATCACCGTCCACTCTCAGAGGTGACTTGCAACAAATGTCAGCAGAAAGGTCACTATGCTAACAAGTGCTTCAACCAAAGGCGTCTTCCTCCTCCTCCTCCTGTCAGATCTTCCAGCAATGCAGTGGTCAAGCATAATCCAAAGTCTGCAAAGGTGAACATGATGAATGCAGCTCAAGCGGAGGAATCTACTGATGTGATAATGGGTAATCTTCCTGTTAATGATATTCCTGCAAAAGTTCTTTTTGATACTGGTGCATCGCTTTCTTTCATATCAAGACCATTTGCATTTAAGCATGAGTTGGTTTATCAAGATTTGCCTAGACCGTTATCAGTTGTCTCTCCGGGTAAATTCATGAATGCAAGCTCTATGGTTCCGAATGTTACCATCAAGATGGGAACTATAAATTTCAGTCTTCTCCAATTGTTCTTGGTGACTCGGATATTGATCTTATTCTCGGGATGGACTGGCTTTCTAAGCACAAGGCTCAACTTGATTGTGCTGCCAGGGAAATTCAATTGACACACTCGTCTGAGGATGTGATTATTTATGCCGCTCGTGATGAAACCATTCGGTTTTTCTCTCTCAATGAGAAGGGCGAATTGAATGCCATCTCTCAAATTCAAGTCGTTTGCGAGTATCAAGATGTCTTTCCAGAAGAGCTTCCGGGTATGCCTCCTCATCGGCCAGTTGAGTTCGTTATCGAACTAGAGCCTGGCACTGAACCCGTTTGCAAGCGTCCATACAAGCTTGGACCCAACGAGCTGAAGGAATTGAAGAAACAGCTCGATGAACAAGAGCGTCTGGGTTTGATCAGACCGAGTTCTTCTCCATGGGGTTGTGGTGTTCTTTTTGTCAAGAAGAAGGATGGCACGGACCGACTTTGTGTCGACTACCGTCCATTGAACAAGAAGACAATCAAGAACAAGTATCCACTTCCCAACATCAATGAGCTATTTGAGCAACTCAAAGGGGCTAAAGTATTCTCGAAGCTTGACCTTCGTATGGGTTATCATCAGATTCGCATTCGTGAAGAAGATATTCCCAAGACAGCATTCAGAACAAGCTTTGGTTCTTATGAATATACTGTCGTGTCTTTCGGCCTTGTCAATGCTCCTCCAGTGTTCTCTCGGATGATGAATTTCATCTTCAACCCCTATACCAATGAATTCGTCCTGGTGTATCTCGATGATATCTTGGTCTTCTCCAAGAATAAGCAGGATCATGCCAAACATTTGCGATTGGTGCTCGACAAGCTCAGAGAGTATCAATTCTATGCGAAGTTCTCTAAATGTGAGTTTTGGCTCGATGAAGTTCTTTTCCTTGGTCACATCATCTCTGCCAAGGGCATCGCTGTTAACCCCGAGAAGGTGTCCGCAAGTTGTGAATTGGGAACCTCCTCAAAATGTCAAGCAGCTCCGCAGTTTTCTTGGTCTTGCAAGCTATTGTCGAAGATTCGTTGAGAATTTCTCCAAGATTGCAAAGCCTCTTTCCAACCTCCTCAGAAGCATGTGAAGTATGTCTGGTCTCCTGAGTGTGACGTTGCTTTCAACACTCTCAAAGAGAAACTAGTCACAGCTCCTGTCTTGACTCCTCCTGATGAATCCAAGCCGTATGAAGTTTTCTGTGATGCTTCTCTCCAAGGTCTCGGTGCTGTGTTAATGCAAGAGAAGAAAGTTGTGGCCTATACCTCTCGTCAGTTGAAGCCCAACGAGAAGAACTACCCCACTCACGATCTTGAGTTGGCGGCAGTTGTCCATGCATTAATAACGTGGAGACATCTCTTGTTGGGAAGACAAGTGGACATTTTCACCGATCACAAGAGTCTCAAGTACATCTTCACTCAGCCCAACCTCAACCTCAGGCAGACTCGATGGGTCGAAATGATTCAAGAGTACAATCCGAGTATCGAATATACTCCAGGCAAGGCAATGTCATTGCAGATGCTTTAAGCAGGAAGGCTTATTGCAACAGCTTAATCCTCAAGCCTTTCCAACCGGATCTTTGTGAAGCTTTCCGCAAGCTGAATCTCCAAGTTGTTCCTCAAGGCTTTCTTGCCAACCTCATAGTCTCTCCTACTTTGGAAGATCAAATTCGTGAGGCACAACTCCTTGATGCCATGGTGAAGAAGGTGAAACGTGGTATCGACAAGGGTCTTTCCAAATACAAGTGCTATCGCATTGATGACAGAGACACTTTGTTCTTCGAGGACCGGATTGTGGTTCCTAAAGGTGATCTAAGGAAAGTCATAATGAACGAGGCGCACAATTCTCTCCTTTCCATTCATCCTGGAAGTACGAAGATGTATCATGACCTCAAGCAGTCGTATTGGTGGACTCGAATGAAGCGAGAAATTGCTCAATTCGTGAATGAATGTGATGTCTGTCGAAGAGTGAAAGCAGAACACCAACGACCAGCTGGTCTCCTCCAACCTCTTGCTATCCCAGAATGGAAGTTTGATCATATCGAAATGGACTTCGTGACTGGATTTCCCAAGTCCAAGCGCGGAAATGATGCTATCTTCGTTGTCATTGACAAGCTCTCTAAAGTGGCTCATTTCCTTCCAATCAAAGAATCCATCACAGCAGCTCAGCTGGCAGAGCTTTACACCTCCAGAATTGTCTCCTTGCACGGCATTCCACAATTGATTTCTTCAGATCGTGGAAGCATCTTCACCTCTAAGTTCTGGGACTCCTTCCAGAAGGCCATGGGCACAAACATTCGCTTCAGCACAGCTTTCCATCCTCAAACTAGTGGCCAAGTCGAGCGAGTCAATCAAATTCTTGAAGATATGCTCAGGGCTTGTGTCATTTCCTTTGGCATGAAATGGGAAGATTGTCTTCCATATGCTGAATTCTCCTACAACAACAGCTTCCAAGCGAGTTCGGGCAAGGCCCCATTCGAGATTCTCTATGGCAGAAAGTGTCGTACTCCTCTCAATTGGTCAGAGACTGGTGAACGCCAACTTCTTGGCAATGACTTAATCACTGAAGCTGAAGAAATGTGTAAAGTCATCCGTGATAATCTCAAAGCCGCGCAATCGCGCCAGAAGAGTTACTATGATAGTAAGCATCGTGATTTGGCTTTCGAGATCGGAGACCATGTCTACCTCCGCGTCTCTCCAATGAAAGGCACTCGTCGCTTCGGTATCAAAGGGAAGCTTGCCCCTAGATACGTGGGTCCTTTCAAGATCATTGGCAAAAGAGGCGACCTCGCCTATCAACTTGAGCTTCCTTCCAACTTCGCGAACGTGCACGATGTGTTCCACGTGTCACAGCTCCGCAAGTGCTTCAAGACGCCTGAGCGCACTATCAACTTCGAAGAGATTGACCTCCAAGAAGATTTGTCTTATCATGAGCACCCCGTTGCTATTCTTGAAGAAACTGAGCGCAAGACTCGCAACAAGTCAATCAAATTCCTGAAAGTGAAGTGGTCGCACCATTCCGACCGGGAAGCCACTTGGGAACGCGAGGACCATCTCCGTTCCGAATATCCGGAGTTCTTTCAGTCCTAGATCTCGGGACGAGATCCTCTCGTAGTGGTGGAGTGTTGTAACACCCCGCATGTAACTTGCCATATTTGTAACTCCGACTCTTGCCATTTTCGGCTATGTGTTATGATATTTCCCTCCGTGGTCGGGTTTTGTTTTTCGTTTTGCATTTTGTCATGTCATGCATTTCATATCATGTCATCATGTGCATTGCATTTGCATACGTGTTCGTCTCATGCATCCGAGCATTTTCCCCGTTGTCCGTTTTCCAATCCGGCGCTCCTATCTCCTCCGGTGCACCCCTCTTGTTTTCTTTCGTGTGCGGGTGTCAAACTTTCTCGGAATGGACCGAGGCTTGTCAAGTGGCCTTAATATACCACCCGGAGACCACCGGTCAAGTTTCGTTCCATTTGGAGCTCATTTGGTACTCCAACGGTTAACCGGGCATCCGCCATGTCCATTTGAGTGTCCAGCAAAAACCCCCCTAAAAACCAGCCCAAAACCCACCAAACTCTCTTCCATGCTCTAGGTCGTTCGATCACGATCGTGTGGGCGAAAACCGCACCTCATTTGGAGCCTCCTAGCTCCCTCTACCTATATATTTGCCTCCCCTCCCGAAATAGATCGCAGATCAACCCTAGCGTCTTCCACCTCGCGCCGCCAGACAAAGTCCGCCCGCGCCTGACACGTCCGCCCACGCCGCCCGGCGAATCAGCACACGCCACGTCACCCTCTCTCTCTCCTCCCCCGCGCGGCCCGCCGGAGCCCGTCCCCGGCCCCCGCGGCCCGAGCCCGCGCCTCCCGCCGGCCGGCCCGCCGCCGCGGCGCCGCCGCGCCCCGCCGCCGGCGACCCGCTGGCCTCCCGCCGCGCTCACCTCCGGCCGCCGCCGCCACGAGCCCGACCGCCGCCCCGGTGCTGGCGCCGCCTCCTCCGTCGCCGGTCCCACCTCCGGCCTCTCCCTCCTTCCCCGTCGCCGGCCAACCGCCACCGGAGCTTGATCCCGAGCTCGAGGAGCTCCCCCGATCCAGATCTGCTACTGTAGCGGTTGACCCTGAGCCCCCTTTTTTTTCTCCAAGTTTTTTCCTGTTACAGCATATTTTCCTGTTCACAGCTCCATAACTTCTTGCATGTAGCTCCGATTCGCGCGTGTAATATGTCAAATTATTCGCCTCGTGATGCTATTAATTTTGTTCAATTGCACCATGTTCATTAGAGGTCATCTTGATGCCCAAATCTCTGTTGGAAGAGGGCTAGTTGCTGTTATTCTCTGGTTCTTATCAGAACTTGGAGATTTGTCATTTTTGTATCATTAAATCTGTGCATCTTATGGGCATGAGCTCTACATGTGTTTTGAAATATGCCATGCCATCTTTCCAAGGGTATATGCCATGTATTTTTGTGATCTCTGTGGTGACTAGCACAAGCATGCAAAGTTGGCCCCGTAATATTTCTGATTTCAGGGACTGATTTCTCAAAGTCCTTGTCTGCTGTTATTTTGTTACCATGTAAACTTGATGCTACAGAGAGATCCATGCATATTTTGGAGATGTTCAGTAAGGATGTTTTGTAGCTATAGTTGTAATTGATCCATTTCCGCCCTTGTTTGCAATTATGGAGTGCCATAGCATGACTCAATCTTGCTCTACTTTTTCTATAAAATATTTCTGGCAGATTCTTAACATGGTATTCATTTTTGCCAAGCTTATTGTAGTTGATCCATACATGCTATGCAATTGTTCTTGCCATGGGTAGCTTCATAAACATGCCATCTTGCTGTAGGTGTGCTTGGTTTGTCTTGCATTGCTCTGTAGTGAGTGCATCAAACTCACAAAGAGGCCTACATATTATTATTTCTGCCATGCTCTGTTTTCTGGTAAGTCTGAAACCTGATGACGAAACTTGCTATGTTTACGTGCTTGCCATCATATCTTCGGGTCCTTTTTGGCTTATGGTCACTAAGGGACTTTTGTCATGTGCATTTAGTAGAACACTTCCATGCCTTGTTTTGCTATCTTAAGTTCCTGTAGCATGTTTTTTCGTGCCCTGAACATTGCTACCTGATGCTGTTTTCTGCCATGCCCAGTTTTTCACCAAGTCTGTGATCCTGTTATCTTTTGCACTTTTGCCATGCTTGTTTGAGCTTGATTTATTGTGAACTAGCCGTATCTCAGTGTTCATCTTTTGTCAAGCATCTCCTGTAGATTGCTTCCATATGCTTTGTTGCTATGTTGGGGTGATGTAGCTTTGTTACTTGTTGCATTTTAAGTGCTATCATGCTGTTAATCGCAGATTCGTGTCATTCTTCTTTTGCTTGCCATTTGCAAACCGTGCATCCGATTCCGGTGATCTTTATATCGATTTCGACCGAAATCATCTCATCTTTCCAGTGGCATGCTTGGTTTTCCAAGTTACTTCCATGTTCATCATTTTCCTTCCGGAGCACGCATATGCATCGCATATCATATCTTGCATATCATACATGTTTTGCATCTTGTTGCTTGTGCATTTCTCGTGGTTGATTGTGGTTCCGTTTGTTTGTGTTCTTGTCTTGGGTAGAGCCGGGAGACGAGTTCGTGAACGAGGAACCTGTTGAGTACGCTTACGAGGATCAAGCTTTCGACAACTCTGAGAATCTTGCAGGCAAGATGACCACCCCCCGAAATCACTTCTATCTTTGCTTTGCTAGTTGTTCGCTCTATTGCCATGCTCGCTACCTATCACTTGCTATATCATGTCTCCCATTTTGCCATGTCAGCCCCTAACCATCCTTTCCTAGCAAACCGTTGTTTGGCTAAGTTACCGCTTTTGCTCAGCCCTTCTTATAGCGTTGCTAGTTGCAGGTGAAGTTGAAGTTTGTTCCATGTCGGAACATGGATATGTTGGGATATCACAATATCTCTTATTTAATTAATGCATCTATATATATTTGGTTAAGGGTGGAAGGCTCGGCCTTATGCCTGGTGTTTTGTTCCACTCTTGCCGCCCTAGTTACTGTTATACCGGGATTATGTTCCTTGAGTTTGCGTTCCTTACGCGGTCGGATGATTTATGGGACCCCCTTGACAGTTCGCCTTGAATAAAACTCCTCCAGCAAGGCCCAACTTTGGTTTTACCATTTGCCGCCTAAGCCTTTTCCCCCGGGTTTTCGCGAGCCCGAGGGTCATCTTTATTTTAAACCCCCGGACCAGTGCTCCTTCGAGTGCTGGCCCAACCCGAGCGATGTCCGGCGCCCCCTGGGCAACCAGGGTCTATGCCAACCCGACGTCTGGCTCATCTGTTGTGCCCTGAGAACGAGATATGTGCAGCTCCTATCGGGATTTGTCGGCACATTCGGGGGCTTTGCTGGTCTTGTTTTACCATTGTCGAGATGTCTTGTAAACCGGGATTCCGAGACTGATCGGGTCTTTCCGGGAGAAGGTCTATCCTTCGTTGACCGTGAGAGCTTATGATGGGCTAAGTTGGGACACCCCTGCAGGGTATTATCTTTCGAAAGCCGTGCCCGCGGTTATGAGGCAGATGGGAATTTGTTAATGTCCGGTTGTAGAAACTTGTCACTTGACCCAATTAAAATACATCAACTGCGTGTGTAGCCGTGATGGTCTCTTCTCGGCGGAGTCCGGGAAGTGAACACGGTCTGAGTTATGTATGACGTAAGTAGGTGTTCAGGATCACTTCTTGGTCATTGCTAGATGACGTCCGTTCCGTTGCTTCTCTTCTCGCTCTCATTTGCGCAAGTTAGCCACCATATATGCTTTTGCCGCTGCAGCTCCACCTTATTACACCTCCCTTTTCTATAAGCTTAAATAGTCTTGATCTCGCGGGTGTGAGATTGCTGAGTCCCCGTGACTCACAGATTCTACCAAAACAGTTGCAGGTGCCGACGATGCCAGTGCAGATGATGGCGTCGATCTCAAGTGGGAGTTCGACGAGGAACGTGGTCGTTACTATGTGTCTTTCCCTGATGATCAGTAGTGGAGCCCAGTTGGGACGATCGGGGATCTAGCATTTGGGGTTGTCTTATTTTCATCTGGATTTTGACCGTAGTCGGTCTATATGCTTGTATTTTGGATGATGTATGAATAATATTTATGTTTTGTGTGAAGTGGCGATTGTAAGCCAACTCTTTGTCCCACTCTTGTTCATTACATGGGATTGTGTGAAGATGACCCTTCTTGCGACAAAACCACTATGCGGTTATGCCTCTAAGTCGTGCCTCGACACGTGGGAGATATAGCCGCATCGTGGGCGTTACATCGGGCATTGAGTCTTACTCAACTTCACACCTTGTAACACAGGCAAGAACCCTTTCTTTGCTTGATCCATTTTGAACTTCTTCAAAACTTTGTCAAGGTATGTGCTTTGTGAAAGTCCAATTAAGCGTCTTGATCTATCTCTATAGATCTTGATGCCCAATATATACGCAGATTCACCGAGGTCTTTCATTGAAAAACTCTTATTAGAGTATCCCTTTATGCTATCCAGAAATTCTATATCATTTCCAATCAGCAATATGTCATCCACATATAATATCAGAAATGCTACAGAGCTCCCACTCACTTTCTTGTAAATATAGGCTTCTCCAAAAGTCTGTACAAAACCAAATGCTTTGATCACACTATCAAAGCGTTTATTCCAACTCCGAGAGGCTTGCACCAGTCCATAAATGGATCGCTGGAGCTTGCACACTTTGTTAGCTCCCTTGGGATCAACAAAACCTTCTGGTTGCATCATATACAACTCTTCTTCCAGAAATCCATTCAGGAATGCAGTTTTGACATCCATTTGCCAAATTTCATAATCATAAAATGAGGCAATTGCTAACATGATTCGGACAAACTTAAGCATCGCTACGGGTGAGAAGGTCTCATCGTAGTCAATCCCTTGAACTTGTCGAAAACCTTTTGCAACAAGTCAAGCTTTATAGACAGTAACATTACCGTCAGCGTCATTCTTCTTCTTGAAGATCCATTTATTCTCAATTGCTTGCCGATCATCGGGCAAGTCAACCAAAGTCCACACTTTGTTCTCATACATGGATCCCATCTCAGATTTCATGGCCTCAAGCCATTTCGCGGAATCTGGGCTCACCATCGCTTCCTCATAGTTCGTAGGTTCGTCATGGTCTAGTAACATAACTTCCAGAACAGGATTACCGTGGCACTCTGGTGCGGATCTTACTCTGGTTGACCTACGAGGTTCAGTAATAACTTGATCTGAAGTTTCATGATCATCATCATTAACTTCCTCACTAATTGGTGTAGGTGTCGCAGAAACCGGTTTCTGCAATGAACTACTTTCCAATAAGGGAGCAGGTACAGTTACCTCATCAAGTTCTACTTTCCTCCCACTCACTTCTTTCGAGAGAAACTCCTTCTCCAGAAAAATTCCGAATTTAGCAACAAAAGTTTTGCCTTCGGATATGTGATAGAAGGTGTACACAACAGTCTCCTTTGGGTATCCTATGAAGACACATTTTTCCGATTTGGGTTCGAGCTTATCAGGTTGAAGCTTTTTCACATAAGCATCGCAGCCCCAAACTTTAAGAAACGACAACTTTGGTTTCTTGCCAAACCACAGTTCATAAGGCGTCGTCTCAACGGATTTTGATGGTGCCCTATTTAACGTGAATGCGGCCGTCTCTAAAGCATAACCCCAAAACGATAGCGGTAAATCAGTAAGAGACATCATAGATCGCACCATATCTAGTAGAGTACGATTACGACGTTCGGACACACCATTACGCTGTGGTGTTTCGGGTGGCGTGAGTTGCGAAACTATTCCGCATTGTTTCAAATGAAGACCAAACTCATAACTCAAATATTCTCCTCCACGATCAGATCGTAGAAACTTTATTTTCTTGTTACGATGATTTTCAACTTCACTCTAAAATTCTTTGAACTTTTCAAATGTTTCAGACTTATGTTTCATTAAGTAGATATACCCATATCTGCTCAAATCATTTGTGAAGGTGAGAAATTAACGATATCCGCCACGAGCCTCAATATTCATCGGACCACATACATCTGTATGTATGATTTCCAAAAAATCTGTTGCTCTCTCCATAGTTCCGGAGAACGGCGTTTTAGTCATCTTGCCCATGAGGCACGGTTCGCAAGTACCAAGTGATTCATAATCAAGTGGTTCCAAAAGTCCATCAGTATGGAGTTTCTTCATGCGCTTTACACCGATATGACCTAAATGGCAGTGCCACAAATAAGTTGCACTATCATTATCAACTCTGCATCTTTTGGCTTCAATATTATGAATATGTGTATCACTACTATCAAGATTCAACAAAAATAGAGCATTCTTCAAGGGTGCATGACCATAAAAGATATTACTCATATAAATAGAACAACCATTATTCTCTGATCTAAATGAATAACCATCTCGCATCAAACAAGATCCAGATATAATGTTCATGCTTAACGCTGGCACCAAATAACAATTATTTAGGTCTAAAGCTAATCCCGAAGGTAGATGTAGAGGTAGCGTGCCGACCGCGATCACATCGACTTGGAACCATTTCCCACGCGCATCGTCACCTCGTCCTTAGACAATCTTCGCTTAATCCGTAGCCCCTGTTTCGAGTTGCAAATATTAGCAACAGAACCAGTATCAAATACCCAGGTGCTACTGCGAGCATTAGTAAGGTACACATCAATAACTTGTATATCACATATACCTTTGTTCACCTTGCCATCCTTCTTATCCGCCAAATACTTGGTGCAGTTCCGCTTCCAGTGACCAGTCTGCTTGCAGTAGAAGCACTCAGTCTCAGGCTTAGGTCCAGACTTGGGTTTCTTCTCCTGAGCAGCAACTTGCTTGCTGTTCTTCTTGAAGTTCTCCTTCTTCTTCCCTTTTCCCTTTTTCTTGAAACTGGTGGTCTTATTGACCATCAACACTTGATGCTCCTTTTTGATTTCTACCTCCGCAGCCTTTAGCATTGCGAAGAGCTCAGGAATTGTCTTATCCATCCCTTGCATGTTATAGTTCATCACGAAGCTCTTGTAGCTTGGTGGCAGTGATTGGAGAATTCTGTCAATGACGCTATCATCCGGAAGATTAACTCCCAGTTGAATCATGTGATTATTATACCCAGACATTTTGAGTATATGCTCACTGATAGAACTATTCTCCTCCATCTTGCAGCTGTAGAACTTATTGGAGACTTCATATCTCTCAATCCGGGCATTCTTTTGAAATATTAACTTCAACTCCTGGAACATCTCATATGCTCCATGACGTTCAAAACATCGTTGAAGTCCCAGTTCTAAGCCGTAAAGCATGGCACATTGAACTATCGAGTAGTCATCAACACGTGACTGCCAGACATTCACAATGTCTGCAGTTGCTGGCGCAGGTGGTACACCTAGCGGTGCTTTCAGGACGTAATTCTTCTGTGCAGCAATGAGGATAATCCTCAAGTTACGGACCCAGTCCATGTAATTGCTACCATCATCTTTCAACTTTGCTTTCTCAAGGAACGCATTAAAATTCAATGAAACAACGGCACAGGCCATCTATCTACAATCAACATAGACAAGCAAGATACTATCAGATACTAAGTTCATGATAAATTCAAGTTCAATTAATCATATTACTTAAGAACTCCCACTTAGATAGACATCCCTCTAATCCTCTAAGTGATCACGTGATCCATATCAACTAAACCATGTCCGATCATCACGTGAGATGGAGTAGTTTCAACGGTGAACATCACTATGTTGATCATATCTACTATATGATTCACGTTCGACCTTTCGGTCTCCGTGTTCCGAGGCCATATCTATTATATGCTAGGCTCGTCAAGCTTAACCTGAGTATTCCGCGTGTGCAACTGTTTTGCACCCGTTGTATTTGAACGTAGAGCCTATCACACCCGATCATCACGTGGTGTCTCAGCACGAAGAACTTTCGCAACGGTGCATACTCAACGAGAACACTTATACTTTGATAATTTAGTGAGGGATCATCTTATAATGCTACCGTCAGTCAAAGCAAGATAAGATGCATAAAAAATAAACATCACATGCAATCAATATAAGTGATATGATATGGCCATCATCATCTTGTGCTTGTGATCTCCATCTCCGAAGCACCGTCATGATCACCATCGTCACCGGCGCGACACCTTGATCTCCATCGTAGCATCATTGTCATCTCGCCAATCTTATGCTTCTACGACTATCGCTGCCGCTTAGTGATAAAGTAAAGCATTACAGGACGATTGCATTGCATACAATAAAGCGACAACCATATGGCTCCTGCCAGTTGCCGATAACTCGGTTACAAAACATGATCATCTCATACAATAAATTTAGCATCGTGCTTTGACCATATCACATCACAACATGCCCTGCAAAAACAAGTTAGACGTCCTCTACTTTGTTGTTGCAAGTTTTACGTGGCTGCTACGTCTTCACAACGCGGGGAGAGTGTTGTCCACGTACCGTCGTAGACCGAAAGCGGAAGCGTTAACACAACGTGGTTGATGTAGTCGTACGTCTTCACGATCCGACCGATCCAAGTACCGAACGTACGGCACCTCCGAGTTCAGCACACGTTCAGCTCGATGACGTCCCTCGAACTCCGATCCAGCCGAGCTTTGAGGGAGAGTTCCGTCAGCACGACGGCGTGGTGACGATGATGATGTTCTAATCTCGAAATACGCCAACCCAACAAGTACCTTCAGAGACACCTGTAGAGCACCTTTATAATCACCCAGTTACGTTGTGACGTTTGATAGCACACAAAGTGTTCCTCCGGTAAACGGGAGTTGCATAATGTCGTAGTCATAGGAACATGTATAAGTCATGAAGAAAGCATTAGCAACATACTAAACGATCGTGTGCTAAGCTAACGGAATGGGCCAAGTCAATCACATCATTCTCCTAATGATGTGATCCCGTTAATCAAATGACAACTCATGTCAATGGCTAGGAAACATAAGCATCTTTGATCAACGAGCTAGTAGTAAAGGCATACTAGTGACACTCTGTTTGTCTATGTATTCACACATGTATCATGTTTCCGGTTAATACAATTCTAGCATGAATAATAAACATTTATCATGATATAAAAAAATAAATAATAACTTTATTATTGCCTCTAGGGCATATTTCCTTCAGAAGGCTCACATCGAATGACTTGTTTGTGCGTAGATGTTATATCTCACTTATAGTGAGATTACCATAGGTCTCGTTGAAGGTTTTATCCGCGTGCTGTCGCTACTAGGCTGGCCCGTTTTCGTTAGTTTTTCCCTTCGGTTTTCTTTTTCTTTTTGTTCCTTGGTTCTCGCTCGGTTTTCTTTTATTTTTTATTTCCTTTTTCTTTGTTTCTTCACGGTATTTTGGTTTCTTTGCTTTTTCATTGGTTTTCTTCATTTCTTTCCTCCATTTTATATTGGATTGTTGTTTTTTATTTATTTGTTTGTTTCTTTCTCGGTTTTCTTTCGTTTCTTTCTTTCTTCGGTTATTCATTTATTTATTTCTTGATTTTTATCCGTTGTTTTTTATTTATTTTATTTGTTTCTTTCTCGGTTTTCTTTGGTTTTTCTTTTGTTTCTTTCTTTCTTCGGTTATCCATTTATTTATTTCTTTGTTTTCATCTGTTTTTGTTTCTCTTTGTTCTTTCTCGGTTTCCATTATTTTGAAATGGTTTCTTTGGGGTTTTCATTTTATTTTATTTTTTTCTTTTTACTGGCTTTTCTTTGTTTTTATTTTTATGTCTTTTTCATTGGTTTATTTTTGGTTCAACACATGTTAACTCTTTTTCAGTACAAAATCAACATTTTTCATATACATCTGAAAAAAAATTACATACATGGTTAACATTTTTTAAACAGGATTAACATTTTTTGAGAACTTGGGATTTTTTATCTCTACTTTTTCCCATACACATTGTACATTTTTTATATATACCTAATACATGTTTAACATTATTAAAATACAAGTTTAACATTTTTAATACATAGTCAACATTTTTCTACAAAAAACTAAAAAAATCAAATGCTTTATTAACATTTTTCAGATACATGATTAACATTTTTCGAATACATGGTCAACATTTTTTCTATGAATATTTAACATTTTTAAAATACAAGTTTAACATTTGTTAAATACATGGTCAATGTTTTTTCTATACACATTTAACATTTTTCAAATGGTTGATTAATTCCCCTAAAAATAAACATGTGTTTTGATGAAAAAATTAAATACATTATCAACTTTTTCACACACATTGTATTTTTTTTGTATATTTATTTTTCGTATACATGAGAAACATTTTCTCTACAGATATTTAACAATTTTCAAATGATTTGTGAACATTTTTCTGAAATGTTTTATGGAAAGTTTTTTCGTAATATATTTATTTAGAATATTTGTAAGTATAAAAAATAAAAGATAACATGAAAAAAAATGAGGCTACAGCCTTCTGTGCGGATGGGCCGGCCCATCTCGCGCTATGCTTGACGCGAGGGTTCCCTAGATCTTGTTGTAATCGAGACATACTAGCTTAACCTCCGGGGCGGCACGCCGCGCCCGTGTGTATGTCATGGATAGAATCATGACACAAAACATTAACTAAAATGTTGAAATCTTAGTAGATAAAACAATTCATTGTCCTGGCTCCTCACATTGCAAGTTCGCCACGATATGGAATCATTCCAGTGCCACTAACCTACATTAAACATATAGGCTATCCGACGCCAAATCATACTATGGTTGTAGGATAACTTTTTTACCTTGTCTAATAGTTGTGCTGATTGATATGTTTTGAGGATTACAGATATATGGGGTATGTCGAAGAAAACTACTGGTGAAAGAAATCTCAGTGAGGGGAAATATAGTTGTAGTTGTTACATTTGTAGTGTGAAGGCACTCGTATCAGATGATAACATGTTTGATTTGATAGAAGATATAGTTGATCGGATCAATGTGTTATATTTGACCTGAACAAATAGAGGAAGTTGTGGAGAGAATCATACGTTCACTTGGGAAGATGGTTAGTTTGAAATGGAGGTGTAAATTGGGGGGGGGGGGGGGGGGGGGGATGCTTTCTATGATGCAAAATATGCCTTATTGTGTTGAGCTACGAAATGAGATGATAGACAGGCATGTAGATATACTATCACAAAGACTGATTGGAACTACTTTGAAATGATATCTTAACCTTTTTATGGGTGTGTATTTGTGTATAAATAAATATAGTTTTAAGGACCATCTGGTCATATAGTAGTGTAAATGTGTGGATGATATATTTATCGATGTGTATGGATGCTTTAGTTTCTTTTGCTAATAATCATATATCTAGGATTATAAAAAATATGAATTTAGTCTACTATTTTATTTTAGAGTTAAGACAGAAGATGGTACATTAGAAAAGTACAATTCTTGAAGGTGATTCTGAGGTGGTTTAAGCGTGGTGTATGGTACTATCGGATCATCGGGTATGGGTGTCGTGGGTATATGGAGTAGTATAATGTCTCAGAAATTATTAGATAGGATTAATTAGTACACCTATGTTGATCTAACTGATGTATTTTTGAATCAAAGGTGTTGCATATTTCTCTAAATTGAAAGCATTGCATATTTCTTGTAAAATGCATGTATGTGCTAATTTTACAATTTCTACAAATTGAGGGAAGTACGTAAGAAGAATGATTTTGAAAATGATTTTCAAAGTTCAGTTTAAGCCAGTCCATGCGTCCAATTTCTTCTCTAGATTTGTGTTAACCTCCCAACATTTATCATGTAAAAGCGGTTAATTACAGATCCTAAATACCCATGTACCGAACCCCCGGGACAAAATTATTTTTCTGGTTTCGTATAGCTTATCACATATGCCATGTGGTAAATTATTTCTCTCGTTAGCTTGTACTTCCTCCGTTTTTTTACTCTACGCATATGGAAGGACCCAAGGAAAGGCTTGACATAAAGAAAAAGGTATACGAAAGAAATAATTGACCTGTTAAGTTAATTTAGGACTTATTTACCATCTTGGTTTTGCATGGATCAGATACATAGATCGAGGTAGTTTGCATACAGCTGATTGGATGTGCGTACAGTAGATAAGAAAATCGTCGATGAAAGAAGAGATAGCCCACGAAATTAGAAGGAATGAATCGCTTAGTGAACTCACAGTATCATTTTATTTTTGTCAAGAGCATCATATTTTCTTTGAAGAGCCTGTATCTATTTATGTATGATTTGCTCCTGTACAGGCTCTGGATCCCGTGACGGCGTCGTTGTTGGTCAGCTCCCGCGACGTGATAGTCAGGTGCGTCCACGCATGATTGTCATCCTCCACCGAGGAGTAGACAAACCCGAACAGGTCGTCCATCTCGTGCACCCACCACCGATCCCTAATCGACGACCGCGTCCAGCGACGCGCGCAACACAAAGCCGCAGAGCACCCAAGCCTCCAAGGCATCCAGGTAGAATCGCCCATTAGTCGGCGTGAACGCATACACCAACATGCCTAGGGCCCGCCGAATACCTCACCGCCTCATGGTCGCCGGCGTAAAGCCCGATAAAGGACGCGGGACGTCGACTCCGCGAAGTTGAACGTCATCTTACGTGTGATTGGTGTGGTGCAAAGACCACGCACTGCGTCCGCCTCCTTCAACCCTTCCATGGTGGCGGCGGCGTGAGTGCCGAGGTGGATTGGTCTTGCTGGGTGTCTGATCCGTGCCGTGGGAGCGGACGAAGCCGATGAGCTGGAACTCCGGATCAGAGCACCATGGCCGCCATGCAGGCATAGATGAGAGCTCCGGTGACGGGTAGAGAACAAAAGACACCGCGTCCATGCATACAACGGCGACAACTAAAGAGAAGGGAGGCCTGCGGGCATGGAGGAGGGTTTCAGGCGTGACGGACACGATGACCTCGAGCATAGCATGCGCAAGCACACCCAGCTGTTGCGTGATGCGGAGCCAGTCCAGGCCGCGGAAGATGTCGACGTTCCTGTGGATCTTGTAGATTCAGCAAGACCTCGCCGCCAACGGAGTGGGGGTGGCTTGGGCGGCGCGAGGTGGGAGTGTCGGCTATGGCCTCCTACGCCACGCCATAACATCTTTTCAGCGACGACACACTCCTGTATCCCTCCTGCTCCCGCCGGCTTCTGTCAGAGCTCCTCTGCATGTTTGTGACTGCACCCGTGGCTGCTCGCGACGGCGTAGTCGACCCGTAGAGTGGTTGCCGGCGACCGGTACCTACACCCCACCAGTAAGCATAGCTATCGCCAAAACGGCACCTCCAACTCGCACACACGGCGCAACCCATGCACATCTATGTTGCCTCGGAGTCGGAGGTGAGCGCAGTAGCGCATGCTGCTCCGTGGTGGTTGTTGCTCCTTCGCCGTGGTGAGTTCTGTATATTTATAGACCGATGATAATTCTAGAGAGTACGAAGCTGTGGGACCATCGAGAAACTACCAGGTGAACAGCAAGGCGCTAACACGTCCAGGTCAATATATATGTGTCTACAGTCATAATGATAAACACATGCATGCAGACACAACAATTTTTTACAACCGCCTACTGCATGCATTAAGCGGTCGTGAGAGTTGCATGCACGTGATCACATCATCAATTCAACAATGCATGCACAGAAAAATCCAAAAGCTAACAAACAATCATCTGAACCAAAATGCTAAAGACACCCCAAGTGCACACGGAAAAATGTGAATCAGTTAACAAAATTTTGATCGAAGGCCTACAGCCACACGCGTTTTCTACCCCGTAGCCTCCTAAACAAATGCACGTGTCAACAATTGATAGGCCTCCCAGTCCCCATCGGCCAAGTGGCGAGACGTGGGGGCAAAAACCTCCCCAGATATAGAGGTTTGGTTATGGGTGCCCTTCTTCATGGCGGGTGGATCCATGACCGTACATTTTCGTTCACTGGGGCGGTGGGCATCGAGCGATGCCACTTCTCCATGACATGCAGCTGGCCTAGAAAAATGTAAAGTAGGTAGATAGGAAGATGGGGTAGGCCCAAATAGCGTTTTTTTAATGCCATTAACAAAAAAATAAAAAAAAACTGATGCAAGAAGAGGCAAAGAAAAACATAATTTACAACTGCCATTCTCTGAGTAAATTAGCTATGGTATTTTGGGCCATGGTTTACATTTGACATGTAAACAGTACAAAATATATTGTAATCTAAGTAATTTGCCATAGTTTGTATAAACTATTTGACATGCAGATGCAAACGCAAAAAGTATTAAACCATAAAACCAGAAACCTTGGCAAATATAAAAAATAGCGATTTGCCATGGATTATAAAATATTTCCATGTACTCACCTATGGCAAGAAAATTCCATAGTCTAAATTTATATTAAAAATGCCAAGGTCTAAAAAGAAAAAATGTCATCCTTTAAATAATAAAAATGCCATAGTCTAAAATAGTAAAAAAAAACATTCTACCTACATTAAAACAGACATGGTCTAAATTACAAAATTGACATCGTTCAAACAATAAAAATGCCATAGCCCAAATAATGAAAAGGTCATGCTACCTATGCTAAAACTGCCATGCTACCTACACTAAAACAACCAAGGTCTAATTAATAAAATTGCCATGCCAATAATAATAATATTGCCATGCCAAAAAATAATAAAATTTCCATACCACTAAAATATAAAACTGTCAACTTCTCAGAAATAAAATTGCCATCCCCTAAATAATAAAAGTTTCATGTTAATAATAATAATATAAATGCCATGCCACCTACAAAAACAACCATGGTCTAACTAATGAAATTTTCTTGGTACCTACAAAAACTATGATGGTGTAATTAATAAAAATTGTCATGGACTAAATGGGAAAAAAATCTTGGTCTAAAAAAACTTGCACATGGCAAGTTTAGAAAGAAAATTCCCCTCTAAAAAACATGGGAAGTTTTAAAATTTTATTGTCTAAAACATGGCAAAGATTTATAATGCCACGTGGCAAAAATATGGTTTTTTGTTCTTCCAAAATGGAAAAAAACTGGGTTTTTGAATTTTTCCGGCTGAATTTTCAAATCAAAAGTTGAGGCCTCGAGTATGCCCATCACCTTTGCATGAGGTCTCGAGTTCTGAGTCCCCCCTCTCATGCCTTGGTGTTATATTTTTGGAGAGTACAAGAAGGGGGGATTTGCCAGGAAAGTATATATGTTACAGTGAATGAGTCTAAAAATCTATGTGAGATCGTCCTTGTGTCAAGATCCATGCAATAGGACCGCTCGGCAGGAGAGGCACTTTCCCCGAATAACATTCCCGTTTTATACTAGAAAATATGGTGACTCTAGTTTGAGTTGTAGTCTTCGCTATTGTGACATGTAAAATATTTGAAAATGTTATGGAGCTGGCATTCCCCAGGAACATTTCACGTGTGGCGCGACAACAATCGTCTGACGCAGCAAACGAATCTCGACAGTTTCTGATGACGTATTGTTCGATGGGAAAACTGATCGCTCCAAGACGTCTTTAGTGCGACGCATTCCTAGCATTTTTGTCCAAATCGCCTATCGTCGCAACATGACCGCATCTTTTACTCCCATTCTATCCAATCCCCATTCACTTAGAGAGAGGGAAAGCGCAGGAAGACCCCTCGGCTATTGCGGCCGGCGCCTGCGTCGAAGAATCCCACATGTCACCATGCTCAATGGAAGCACCAGCACTAGCAGCTATGTGATGACCCACAAGTATAGGGGATCTATCGTAGTCCTTTCGATAAGTAAGAGTGTCGAACCCAACGAGGAGTAGAAGGAAATGATAAGCGGTTTTCAGTAAGGTATTCTTTGCAAGCACTGAAATTATCGGTAACAGATAGTTTTGTGATAAGGTAATTTGTAACGGGTAACAAGTAACAAGTGTAAATAAAGTGCTGCAAGATGGCCCAATCCTTTTTATAGCAAAAGGACAAGCCTGGACAAACTCTTATATGAAGAAAAACGCTCCCGAGGACACATGCATGGGAATTATCCTCAAACTAGTTTTCATCACGCTCATATGATTCGCGTTCGTTACTTTGATAATTTGGTACGTGGGTGGACCGGTGCTTGGGTGCTGCCCTTTCTTGGACAAGCATTCCACTTATAATTAACCCCTATTGCAAGCATCTGCAACTACAAAAGAAGTATTAAGGTAAATCTAACCATAGCATGAAACATATGGATCCAAATCAGCCCCTTACGAAGCAACGCATAAACTAGGGTTTAAGCTTCTGCCACTCTAGCAACCAATCATCTACTTATTACTTCCCGATGCCTTCCTCTAGGCCCAAACAATGGTGAAGTGTCATGTAGTCGACGTTCACATAACACCACTAGAGGAGGGACAACATAAATCTCATCAAAATATCGAACGAATACCAAATTCACATGACTAGTTGTAGCAAGACTTCTCCCATGTCCATAGGAACAAACGTAACTACTCACAAATCATATTCATGTTCATAATCAGAGGGGTATTAATATGCATATAGGATCTCAACATATGATCTTCCACCAAATAAACCAACTAGCATCAACTACAAGGAGTAATCAACACTACTAGCAACCCACAGGTACCAATCTGACGCTTTGGGACAAAGATTGGATACAAGAGATGAACTAGGGTTTTAGAGGAGATGGTGCTGGTGAAGATGTTGATGGAGATTGACCCCCCCCCCCCCCCCGATGAGAGGATCGATGGTGATGACGATGGCGATGATTTCCCCCTCCCGGAGGGAAGTTTCGCCGGCAAAACAACTCCGCCGGAGCCCTAGATTGGTTTCGTCAAGGTTCCGCCTCGTGGCGGTGGAGTTTCTTCCCGAAAGCTTGCTTATGATTTTTTCCAGGGTAAAAGACTTCATATAGCAGAAGATGGGCACCGGAGGCCTGCCAGGGGGCCCACGAGGCAGGGGGCATGCCCAGGGGGTAGGGCGCGCCCCCCACCCTCGTGGATGGTGGGTGGCCCCCCCTCTGGCACTTTCTTCGCTTAGTATCTTTTATTAATTTCAAAAATAACTTCCGTGGAGTTTCAAGACTTTTGGAGTTGTGCAGAATTGGTCTCTAATATTTGCTCATTTTCCAGCCCAGAATTCCAGCTGTCGGCATTCTCCCTCTTCATGTAAACCTTGTAAAATAAGAGAGAATAGGCATAAGTATTGTGACATAACGTGTAATAACAGCCCATAATGCAATAAATATTGATATAAAAGCATGATGCAAAATGGACGTATCACTATGCACAACGTTGTTTGCCTCGTCTGCGGCGATGAGTTTCATGAACAGTCTAGCTTTATGGGACCACTAGCACGGACGATTGTGCATGTCGTGATTCACCTGGGGCGAGGAGGTGCATGCCACCATCAGGCTAGATGAGAAGCACCAGTAAAGGCATCACCCCTAACGAGGAGCTCCATGCTACTGCCATGCTCGATGGGGAAACACCATCAACGGGAGGATGTGCTTTAAGGTCAAGGCCGTGCGTCATGACGAGGGGTTGTGCGCCATGGTACAGCCGCTAGTCTTGATGAAGAGCAACACCACAGGTGCCACCCAGGACGATGAGCTCCTTACCATCGCCAGGCTTGATTGGGGGTGCACCTGATTTCTGGATCATGACGACGGTTGCTCCACAAAGGCGGTGTGAGCAATGGTTGCTCCTGTTTTCTGAATGTCGCTCATGCCCAAGGAACACATAAATCATCGTCGATTCATCTACCCATCACGATGGTGATGTATGAATAGTATTTTCTTTATGATCTTTCTGTTGGCCGTCTAGAGGGAAATGGCATGGTTGTTTCTCAAATGGAGTGGGGGAATGTCAACGTGTGGGGTGGAATCAATGGCAAATTTTAGAACCATATGGCAATTTTTTGACAGATCATGAAAATTTTAGAGCCATGGTAAATTATATTTGCACAGCAAATTTTGGCTGCTCACATGGCAAAGAATTTAGATCCATGCCAAATGTTTGCAGGAGCATGGAAAATTTTAGATCCATGGTCCAGTTTTGGTGCCATTTGACATTTTAGAGCCATGGAAATTTTTTGTTGCTCACAATATTTTTCTTCTCTACATCATGGAAAATTAAAAAAAAATTATTATGCTCCCACAGCAAATTTTAGAAGAAAAAAATTATTTTCCAAGTTATGATAGCTTCTATGGCATTTTGTAATGTCACATCACAAATATATGAATTTTGTTGTATCATACATGGCATTTTTTTCATAACCTTTTGTAATGGTCACATGTCAAATCTATGAATTTTGTTGCCTCATACATGGCAGTTATTGCAAATATGTAATAGTATCATGGCAAGTTTTGAAATTTGTTCTCTGATACATGGAACTTTTTGCAAAATGTAGGATTTTTTTTATAAAATCATGGAAATTTTATAATACGAAATCGCTTTCTACATCATGGCATGCTATCTTATTATAAAATGCAACTATACATACATCGCAGAAACTACACATATGATGGCATTTTTTTAACAAAATTTGTTCTATGGATCAAGGCCACTGTACAACAATTTGAATTGGTCACATGGAAATGTTAGAATTTTGTTTTTCCAAAATCATAGGAAGTTCTATAAATTATGTAATGGTCACATGGCAGCTTCAAAAAAATTGTTCTCTATAAATCATGGGAACTTTTTTCGTTAACTATATAAAAATTCTAGATATGTGGCATATTTGTACAAACCTAGATATCTGGCAAATTTATACAAATAGTTGAAATGTGGAAATTTTATTATGTAGATGATGGAAACTCCCCCCTCCCCCTCAGATCATGGCAACTTTTTCTTTTCTGTGTTCCATGCATCATGGCAAATTTACTATCTATAACATGCCAGAAATTTTATCTACAACATAACAACCCTTTCCCGTGTAATTTTTTCTTTGCTGTTCTACGCTAATACTTTCCGACAAATTTATTATCTACAACATGGCAATTCTATGATCTACAACATGGCAACTCTCTCCCCTAGCTCTTTCTAAAGATCATGGCAACTTTTTATTTTTCTATTTTGTGTGTACGAAATCTTTTCTAAAACATGTGGTCTTTTTGCCTAAAAGCAACTCCTGGGTTTGTCACATGGCATAATTTCACATGCATTTGCACATGTTAAACATATCTAGGGGGGTCAAAAAATACTAGTTTTCAGAATAAAATATGGGGTAGTGAGGGCACCTCTTCCAAATATATGATGGCATCATTTTATTATCCTGGAAAACTTATCCATTTTTGTCCTTTTGCTTTGATTGTTTTAACATTGCAATTTAGGGTCTTCGCAAGATTATGAATTTTTTTTATTAAGATTATTTGAGCTGAATCCCTTTCATTCGGACTCAACTGATCCTCCCTCCGGAGGATCTCATTGAAATCTCCAATGCATGCCCACGGAAGGGTAGATTCCTCTCAGAAAAATGATATCATGTCCCATGCGTTCTGCCTTAAGATCCGAATTGATTTCCCATAAAAACACGTCAAGTGACATTCATCTTTCGTTGGCTCTGACATAGCCATATCAATGTGATACTTAGAAAAATTCACTAATCTCAAATTCATAGCATTTCGCCAAAACATTCCAATTCGCCTACTCCTTCCACCACTCGCCATCATAACCAAGCACCCGAGTAAGACATTTGACTCACTATTTTGAAAGTTGTGTCTAAACAAAACAAACCACCTCCGACGCACAATCCTGAATGAGCTCAAGGAGCTCTTTGGCCATCGCGAGTACCATGAATGTTCCAACGTAGGCTCCTGATCATATCGACATCATCTTGTTCCTCTCCATTAGCCTATTAGCCCGCCTTCTCCTCTTTGCTATAGAATTCTTTCTGGGGGTGGTTAACGTAATGGCGGCTGCGGTAGAACTAGCGGCCCTATTTTCCAACATCAATATGGTCCCTGCAACTATTCCAGCTAGATCTGGCATCACGTGGCCATGGACATTAAATGGTACCATCAAGAAAAAACAACCTTTTATGGAAGTAGGGCGTTTCGGTGCCCAGGCTCATCTGCACCTAGTTAGAAAAAAATTCGTAAAAAATTCAAAACAAATTCAAAAAATTCCAATTTTTTTGTGTGGTAGACAATTTGAGGCGTAAGGCCCGCTCCAAATTTCAAGTCATTTGGACATTTGAGAAGCTCTCAGCAGAAAAGACAAATTGGGCCAAAACAGTACATGAACAGTAAACATTTTTACAGACCCCCAATTTGTCTTTTTTGCTGAGAGCTGATCAAACGTCCAAATGACTTGAAATTTTTAGCGGGCCCCACGCATCAAATTGTCTACCCCACAAAAAAAGTTGGAATTTTTTGAATTTTTCTAGTATTTGTTTTGATTTTTTCTGTAAGCGCGGGTGCAGAGATGAATTTTCGCTTTTATGGGCACTACTATTTCTTTCCTTCTCCCTTATTGAATTGTGTTGTGAAAGATCCATCTCCTTAGGATCAACTTCGTTTCCCCTCCCAAAACATGTTCCCCATCCTCCCCTCCCAAACCTATGACCCATATCTCCTCTGCCACCATCTGCTCAGACTCCTCCTCCTCTACCCCAACCCCCTCTACAAAGATCCTGCTGATGGGAACCACCACGCACACCTCCACTACGCTCCCCTACAGATGCACCACCTACCCGTTCAGAGTTCTAGAGGAGCCATTATCCCCACTCACACCCCCCTCAGGTCATCAATACCATCCCCACACTCCTCCACCACATGCCTCACACAGCCACAGAAGTAGAACCAATTCGGCAGTTTCTCAGAGTATACTGGATACTTCTTCCTCTCCTTCAATGTGGCAAGAGGCTTGCTAACATCTAAATACACCCTTTCTCTACGCGTGCTCGCTGGATTACTTTTTCCTTCATTTACTATGACTTTAATCGACGGCTCTCCACCCTTCCTTGCAATCTTTTCAGCTAGATCCTTTCTCATTGTTAGGCCATCTGGAATCACCTTAATCCTTACCCCACACCAGAATTTTGTTCAGTGTATAATCAACCACATTTGTTCAATCATCATACTCTTGTATGACTACCGGAGCCCCTCTGAAAACCCATGGTCCACCCTCCATCACCCCTTCCAATCCTCCAAATAATGACACTGAACAAAAACATATTGCGGCCATTGATATTAAAAGTTAACCCTTGCGTCGATGACAACGCACTGTGCATTGTCAGTTCGGAAAACAGTCGGTACCCTCCGTAGGGTGGTGCACACGACCGGAAGTACCAGAGTGGCTTTTATTTTAATTTTCAATTCTCACAAAATTGGGAAAATCCCAAACTCAGCTTTTTTATGATTTATTAAAAATGTTCATGAATATAAAAAAATGAATCCGAAAAATCTTCATGAATTCAAAAAATATTTACAAATTCAAAATATCTACAAATTTTCAAAAATTATTTTTTAATCACATAGATTACTAAAGAATAACAAAACATGTTCAAATTTAAAATTTTGCATGAATTCCAAAAGAGTCCAAATCATGAATTGAAAATTGTTCATAAATTTAAAAAATGTTCACCAATGTGCAAAAACTTCTTGAATTTGAAAAATATTTTCAAATTAAAAAAATCGTTAATTTAAAAATTCAGGACACACGAATTTGATAAATGTTTGGGAACTAAAAATGTTTGTGGATTTCTGAAAAATGTTCATGAATTCAAAAAATCATTCATATGACAAAAGTTCATAAATTGAAAAAACATTCGTGGACTAAATAAATGTTCGCAAATTTGATAAAATATTAAAAAATAGGATTTCAGAATTATTGAATTACAAAAATCTTTGTGAATTTGGAAAATGTTTGTGAATTCGAAATCTAAATTTCTCATGAATTTATAAAATTCCAAAATTTAACAAATGAATAAGAAGAATGAGAAAGAAAAATGAAAAGAAGAAAAAACTAGTCAGAAGACTAAAGACCGGAGAGAGAATCATAGATATAAGGAAAAAAAGTCTGGGAGCTTCCAAAACCGGTGACCGCTTTCCTAAAACCACACTCCAGCGCTTCCACTATGGCCCAGCCCACCAAAGGCGTTAAGTGGCCATTCCTCTGTTATTGCTCGCAAGTTTGGTGATCCATAGGATTTGCGTTTTCTATTTGCGTGAGACAATAGATTTGCTCTCGCTGAAGGAATTTTCCTTCGCGTACGAAACGGCCAGCCCATGTTCTTCTCATCCCTAGCTCACGCAGATTTGAAAACAACGACGAAAAGCGAGGAGAAATCAGAGGTTGAACCCTGGTCTCCGGGATGATGCGCGTCGCTCCTGGACACTAGCCTAGCGTCTGGTTCTTGCTTAGGTAGCTGGGCGCAACCATACTCGAGGTGAAATATCAGGTTTTCACTGGATTTTCTAGGTTTTTTCTATTTTTGTTTTTTCTTTTGTTTTCCCCTGTTTCTCTATATATTTTTTGGGATTTTATTTTCTTTTTTTCTCATTGTCTTTCTTCGGTTTTCTTCATATATTTATCGGTTCATACTCTATTTTTTCTTTTCTTTTTTCTTCCTATTTCTTTGGTTTTGTTTCTTTCTTTCTCTTTTTATCAGTTTTCTTTAAATAACAGATTAACAAAAAAATTAAATACATGGTCAACATTTTTATACGCATTCAATGTTTTTTTATAAATTCTTGATTAGCATTCTTCAAATACAAGTTTACCAATTTTTACCACATGGTCAAAATTTCTTATATACAAATTTAACATATTTTAAATGCTTGATTAACATTTTTCAAACACATTTCCACATTTTTCTCAAAGGATTTATTTTTATTTTTAAATACATGATCGAATTTTTCCACATTTTTTAATACATGGTCAACATTTTTTCTATACACATTTAACACTTTTCAAATGCTTGATTAACATTTGTCAAATACTTCTTCAACATTTTTTCAAATTCTTTATTAACATTTTTATATGCATGATAAAAAATCATTATTTTCTTGGACAACATTTTTTCTATACACGTTTTTAACATTTTCCAAATGCTTGATTAACATTTTTCAAATGCTTGTTCAACATTCTCTCAAATGCTTGCTTAACACTTTTATATACATTGTAGACAAATTTCATCTTTTTTTCATACATGTTCAACATTTTTTATGCACATTCAATATTTCCAAATGCTTGATTAACACTTTTCAAATACTTCTTCAACATTTTCTTGAAATGCTTTAGTAGCATGTTTTATATGCACGATAAAAAAAATCATCATTTTTTAAATACATGGTCAAGATTTTTTCTATACATATTTGACCTTTTTAAATGCTTGGTTAACATTTTTGAAATATTTGTTCAATTTTTTTCAAGTCCTTGATTATCATTTTTATGAATACATGATATTTTTTTACACATTTTTCATATACGTGATAAACATTTTCTCTATACACATTTAACATTTTTTAAATGCTTAGTCAACACTTTTCAAATGTTTTTATAGATTTTTTGGAATATGTATTTAGAATAATTTAATGCATAAACAAGAGTAAAAAAGTAAAGCAAAAAAAAACAGGAAAACAAGGCTGTAGCCTCCCATGCGGCTGGGCCAGCCCATATAGAGCTCCCCCGACGTGAGGCTTGCCTCTGTCTCGCACACTATGACAAATTGTCGATCAATCGCATGCTAATCTATTGGGCAATTGGGCCCGCTCATCTCAGCTGTACACATAGCTTTTCAGTTTCAGTTTTGGGAACCTTCTAGAAGGTGCAGCCATTCTTTTGTTTTGCTTTTCTTTTATTTATTGTGTCTGTTTCTTTTATCTTTACTCATAAATTCGCAAATTTTAAAGAATGTTAAAATATCCAAACAATGTTAAAATCTTCAAAATTTGTAATATGTTCTTTTATGAGAAAATTGGAATTTCATTTTTTGTGTTCGTGTTTTTACAAATGTTCGGGTTTTCCAGATGTGCCACAGGTGTGGCACGAAGCACTTCGGCCCGAACGCCCCTGGGCCATTGGATCAAATCACCAATCTAAAAGCATGTCAAACCACCACGTCATCGTTTCTTTCGTTCGGCAAAGCAACTGACCATGCCGAACGATTTGTCCTCGCATGCAGCGAGTGCCATATCTCCTCCGTCCTCAAACACAACCACTCCTCTCAAATGCAGTCGACGCGGGGGAGGCCATCCGCCGGCGACGACGAGTCCATCCGCGGCAGCGTGCTGGCGACGTGTTCCGCTCCACCACTGGATGTGCCTCCCCGAGGTGGGCGGTTGCGGGTTCGAGCGAGAGGGGGGTGCCACCCCCGGCGACACGGTTGCACCTCCACTTTTATGCAGCGTGCCCCCTCCAACTGGGCGACGCACGTGGCCTGATGCCGGCGACGACGAGCCCATCCGCAGCGACGAGGAGTTCAGGTGTGGCGGTGGGTTGTCGACGCGTCCCTCTCCAACCCGGGATGCTCCTCCTCGAGGTGGGAAGTGGCGGGCTCGGGGGAGAGGGGGCCGGCGGCGTCCAGGACAGGAGCGGTGGTGGCCGAAGGGCTAGCGCGCCAGCTCCTTCTGCAGTGGAAGGGCATCAGGGCCAGGCTCTGCTTCCGCCACCGCCGCAGCCTTTCGATGATGGAACTGGGCAGGCGGGGCGAGGACGAGGCGCATCGCTCCTGCACTTCAAGCATCGTGGCCCTCGGAGTAGAAAGCCACCATTGACGAGTCGCTCTGCGGCCTCCACCGACCCTCGCCTGCGCCCCCTCCTCTCCGCTATTACCACTGAGTTCGTGCCGGGATCCGGTGTGCTTTTAGTTCGTTTGATTTGATACTTATTGAATCAGTTCAGTGGCTAATTTCAGTAGTGTTTCTGATGAATTCCCTAGTTGTGTTGTGGATTCATGCGTAGGTAGGACGAACAGTTCGACTTCGCAAGCCGTGGATTTGGCTGAAAATGTAGGAATTTTTTTGCCATGTGTTGATTTATCATCCATGGCAATTTTGTCATGTTTTTAGGAGAACAACAAATTATTAGTATTGTTGATTTTGCAACGTTTCAACATTTTGCCATGGCAAAATTGCCACGATTTCTAAGGATAGATCATGTTGGCATAGGTTGTATGTGCTTAGGATAGGGATCATGGCAACTTTTGTAAGATGTCTTTGCTATGGATAACTCAAGATCGAGTTTACAATGGCAAACTTTAACATGTGTAGTTTTTCTGTCATTTTTGCAACTTTAAGATGTATTGACATGGACTAAGTACATGCATGTTTACAAGCATGCTTCTAGGGAAATCACACTTCGGCTAGATGGCATTTGCCATGACATATTGATCATTTTTCTCTAAACATTCGCCATGTCGATGTACCATACTATAACCCATAGATCATTCTTTTTTCTCTAAACATTTTGCCACATGTGTTCAAGAAACTATTTTACATGGCACTTTTTTTGCATTGACCATGGTGAGATTTTTCTTTTTGACAATGGAAAATTCATAAATATCACATGGCAAATTTATTTGCATTTACCGATGCAAATATATTGTATTGACCATGGCAATTTTGTTTCGGATTGATCACGGCAAATTCGTAGATGGTTAGATAGCAAAATGTATTATCTTTTTTAATTGTCGTGTGTATAGTACTAACCATGCCAAATTGACTTTTACTACTTAAGTTGTGTTCATTGTGGAACTTAGCATTGCAATTTTAGTAATTGGCCATGCCAAATCTAGATGTTGCAGCATGGCAAATTTAAATAATTGACCGTGGGAAAACAAATTATGGACCATGGTACATTTAATAATTAGCCATGGCAAATTTAGATCATGGATCATGGAAATTTTCAGTTTTACATAGCATTGCATTCTTTAGTTCAATGCTCATGGTAATTGCTATCCTTTCTCATGACAAATATTTTCACTTTTTTCCTTTCTCATGGGAACTGGCATGTCTACAATGTTTTTGCCATGGCAATTTTTAGTACCATACATCCATGGCAAATGTCCGCAACCATTTGTTGCAATGGCAAGTTTAGTACCATACAACCTTGGCAAATCTCCATGGCGTTTTTTTGCCATTGGCAATTTTAGTACCATACAACCAACTTTTTGCCATGGCAATTGGCATGTTTCCAATTCATATGGTATCATACAACCAATTCGCTTAAGGCGAAATTGTTCATGAAATTTTAGTAATTTACCATGCCTAATTTTGTAATTGGCCATGGCAAATCTAGTTCATATAACATGGCTAATTTTACTTCCTAGCATGTCATTTTTAATTTTACCTTTTATTTTTTACCACCGCAAATTTACCTTCTTCAATTTTCCATGTCAATTTTACTGCAATTTAGCAATTTTCCATGGCAAATCTACTGCATGTAACATGGCTAATTTTACTTCAATTTAGTAATTTGCCATGGCAAATTTACATTTTATAAATTTACCCTTTTTTACCATCACATATTTACCTTCTTCAATTTTCCATGGAAAATTTAACTTAAATGACATGGCAAATTTAACTTAATTGCCATGGAAAACTAACTTTTAAATACCTGGCAATCTTACTTTTTATTACTAATGGCAAATTTACTTTTCACTTGCCATGGCAATTTCATGAATCTTAATCTCTTTAATATGGATTTTTTTTGCAAAAATGAATGGACTAATTGTTGGGGAGCATAGTATTTCAAAAAATTTGCCTACGATCACGCAAGATCTATCTAGGAGAAGCATAGCAACGAGCGGGGAGAGTGTGTCCACGTACCCTCGTAGACCAAAAGCAGAAGCGTTTAGTAACGCGGTTGATGTAGTCGAACATCTTCGCGATCCAACCGATCAAGTACCGAACACACGGCACCTCCGCGATCTGCACACGTTCAGCTTGGTGACGTCCCTCGAAGTCTTGATCCAACTGAGGCCGAGGAAGAGTTCCGTCAGCACGACGGCGTGGTGACGATGATGATGAAGTTACTGGCGCAGGGCTTCACTTAAGCACTACGACGATATGACCGAGGTGTAAAACTGTGGAGGGGGGCACCGCACACGGCTAAGACATTGTCTATTGTGCCTTTGGGGTGCCCCCCTGCCCCCTTATATAAAGGAGGGGAGGAGGAGGCTAGCCAACAAGGGGCGCGCCAGGGAGAGGGGAGTCCTACTAGGACTCCAGTCCTAGTAGGACTCGGCCCCACCTTTTTTTCCTTCTACCGGAGGGGGAAAAGGGGAAGGAGAGGGAGTAGGAGAAGGAAAGGGGGGTGGCGCTCCCTTCCCAAGTCCAATTCGGCCTCCTCCCTTGTGGGGGGGCGCACCAACCCCTTGTGGGCTGGTTAGCCTCCCTTCAATGGCCCATAAGGCCCATATCTTTCCCCGGGGGGTTCCGGTAACCTCCCGGTACTCCGGAAAAATGCCCGGATCACTCGGAACCATTCCGATGTCCGAATGAAACCTTCCAATATATGAATCTTTACCTCTCGACCATTTCGAGACTCCTCTTCATGTCTGTGATCTTATCTGGGACTCCGAACAAACTTCGGTACATCAAATCACATAAATCATATTACGAATCGTCATCGAACGTTAAGCGTGCGGACCCTATGGGTTCGAGAACTATGTAGACATGACCGAGACACATCTCCGGTCAATAACCAATAGAGGAACTTGGATGCTCATATTGGCTCCTACATATTCTACGAAGATCTTTATCGGTCAAACCGCATAACAACATACGTTCTTCCCTTTGTCATCGGTATGTTACTTGCCCGAGATTCGATCGTTGGTATCATCATACCTAGTTCAATCTCGTTACCGGCAAGTCTCTTTACTCATTCCGTAATGCATCATCCCGCAACTAACTCATTAGTCACATTGCTTGCAAGGCTTATAGTGATGATCATTACCGAGAGGGCCCAAAGATACATCTCTGATACTCGGAGTGACAAATCCTAATCTCGATCGATGCCAACTCAACAAAAACCATCGGAGACACCTGTAGAGCATCTTTATAATCAACTAGTTACGTTGTGACGTTTGATAGCACACAAGGTGTTCCTCTGGTATTCGGGAGTTACATAATCTCATAGTCAGAGGAACATGTATAAGTCATGAAGAAAGCAATAGCAATAAAGCTAAACGATCATTATGCTAAGCTAACGGATGGGTCTTGTCCATCACATCATTCTCTAATGATGTGATCACGTTCATCAAATGACAACACATGTCTATGGCTAGGAAACTTAACCATCTTTGATTAACGAGCCAGTCAAGTAGAGGCATACTAGGGACACTCTATTTTGTCTATGTATTCACACATGTATCAAGTTTCCGGTTAATAAAATTCTAGCATGAATAATAAACATTTATCATGATATAAGGAAATATAAATAACAACTTTATTATTGCCTCTAGGGCATATTTCCTTCAGTCTCCCACTTGCACTAGAGTCAATAATCTAGTTCACATCGCCATGTGATTTAACACCAATAGTTCACATCATCATGTGATTTAACACTCTATAGTTCACATCGCCATCTGACCAATACCCAAAGGGTTTACTAGAGTCAATAATCTAGTTCACATCGCCATGTGATTAACACCTAAAGAGTACTAAGGTGTGATCATGTTTTGATTGTGAGAGAAGTTTAGTCAATGGGTCTGCCACATTCAGATCCGTATGTATTTTGCAAATTTTTATGTTTACAATACTCTGCACGGAGCTACTTTAGCTAATTGCTCCCACTTTCAATATGTATCCATATTGTGACTTAGAGTCATCCAGATCGGTGTCAAAACTTGCATCAACGTAACTCTTTACGACGAACTCTTTATCACTTCCATAACCGAGAAACATTTCCTTAGTCCTCTAAGGATAATTTTGACTGCTGTCTAGTGATCTACTCCTAGATCAAAATTGTACTCCCTTGCCAAACTTAGGGCAGGGTATACAATAGGTCTGGTACACAGCATGGCATGCTTTATAGAACCTATGGCTGAGGCATAGGGAATGACTTTCATTCTCTCTTTATCTTCTGTCGTGGTCGGGCATTGAGTCTTACTCAACTTCACACCTTGCAACACAGGCAAGAACTCCTTCTTTGACTGATCCATTTTGAATTCCTTCAAAATCTTATCAAGGTATGTACTCATTGAAAAATCTTATCAAGTGTCTTGATCTATCTCTATAGATCTTGATGCTCAATATGTAAGCAGCTTCACCGAGGTCTTTTTTGAAAAAACACCTTTCGAATACTCCTTTATGCTTTTCAGGAAATTCTACATCATTTTCGATCAACAATATGTCATTCACATATACTTATCAGAAAAGTTGTAGTGCTCCCACTCACTTTCTTGTAAATCAGGCTTCACCGCAAGTCTGTATAAAACTATATGCTTTGGCGTATATTCCAACTCCAAGATGCTTGCACCATTCCATAGATGGATCGCTGGAGCTTGCACACTTTGTTAGCACCTTTAGGATCAACAAAACCTTCTGGTTGCACATATACAACTCTTCTTTAAGAATCCATTAAGGAATGCAGGTTTGACATCCATTTGCCAAATTTCATAAAATGCGGCAATTGCTAATATGATTCGGACAGACTTTTAAGCATCGATATAAGTGAGAAAATCTCATTGTAGTCAACACCTTGAACTTGTCGAAAACATTTTTGCGACAATTCGAGCTTTGTAGATAGTAACACTACTATCAGCATCTGTCTTCCTCTTGAAGATCCATTTTATTCTCTATGGCTTGCCGATCATCAGGTAAGTTAACCAAAGTCCATACTTTGTTCTCATACACGGATTCTATCTAGATTTCATGGCTTCAAGCCATTTTGTGGAATCTGGGCTCATCATTGCTTCCTCATAGTTTGTAGGTTCGTCATGGTCTAGTAACATGACTTCCAGAACAGGATTACCATACCACTCTGGTGCGGACCGTACTCTGGTTGACCTACGAGGTTCGGTAGTAACTTGATCTGAAGTTTCATGATTATCATCATTAGCTTCCTCACTAATTGGTGTAGGAATCACTGGAACTGATTTATGTGATGAACTACTTTCCAATACGGGAGAAGGTACAATTACCTCTTCAAGTTCTACTTTCCTCCCACTCACTTTTTTCGAGAGAAACTCCTTCTCTAGAAAGTATCCATTTTTAGCAACGAATATCTTACCTTCGGATCTTTGATATAAGGTGTACTCAACAGTTTCCTTTGGGTATCCTATGAAGACACATTTCTCCGATTTGGGTTCGATCTTATCAGGTTGAAACTTTTTCACATAAGCATCACCGCCCCAAACTTTAAGAAACGACAGCTTGGGTTTCTTGCCAAACCACAGTTCATATGGTGTCGTCTCAACGGATTTAGATGGTGCCCTATTTAACGTGAATGCAGTTGTCTCTAATGCATAACCCCAAAACGATAGTGGTAAATTGGTAAGAGACATCATAGATCGCACCATATCTAATAAAGTACGGTTATGGCGTTCGGACACACCATTTCGCTGTGGTGTTCTAGGTGGCGTGAGTTGCAAAACTATTCCACATTGTTTCAAATGAATACCAAACTCATAACTCAAATATTCACCTCCACGATCAGATCGTAGAAACTTTATTTTCTTGTTACGATGATATTTTCACTTCACTCTGAAATTCTTTGAACTTTTCAAATGTTTCAGACTTATGTTTCATCAAGTAGATATACCCATATCTGCTCAAATCATATGTGAAGGTCAGAAAATAACGATACACGCCGCGAGCCTCAACACTCATCTGAACGCATACGTCAGTATGTATTATTTCCAATAAGTCAGTTGTTTGCTCCATTGTTCCGGAGAATGGAGTCTTAGTCATCTTGCCCATGAGGCATGGTTCGCAAGAATCAAGTGATTGATAATCAAGTCATTCCAAAAGCCCATCAGCATGGAGTTTCTTCATGCGCTTTACACCAATTTGACCTAAACGGCAGTGCCACAAATAAGTTGCACTATCATTATTAACTTTGCATCTTTTGGCTTCAATATTTATGAATATGGGTATCACTACGATCGAGATTCAATAAATCATTTATATTGAGTGTATGACCATAAAAGGTTTTATTCATGTAAATAGAACAACAATTATTCTTTGACTTAAATGAATAACCGTATTGCAATAAACATGATCCAATCATATTTATGCTCAACGCATACACCAAATAGCATTTATTTTAGGTTCAACACTAATCCCGAAGGTAAAGGGAGTGTGCGATGGTGATCTTATCAACCTTGGAATCACTTCCAACACACATCATCACCTCGCCCTTAACTAGTCTCTGTTTATTTTGCAACTCCCATTTCGAGTTACTACTCTTAGCAACTGAACCGGTATCAAATACCGAGGGGTTGCTATAAACACTAGTAAAGTACACATCAATAACATGTATATCCAATATACCTTTGTTCACTTTGCCATCCTTCTTATCTGCCAAGTATCTAGGGCAGTTCCACTTCCAGTGACCATTTCCTTTGCAGTAGAAGCACTCAGTTTCAGGCTTGGGTCTAGCTTTGGGCTTCTTCATGGGAGTGGCAACTTGCTTGCCATTCTTTCTTGAAGTTCCCTTTCTTTCCCTTGCCCTTTTACTTGAAACTAGCGGTCTTGTCAACCATCAACACTTGATGCTTTTTCTTGATTTCTACCTTCGCCGATTTCAGTATCACGAAGAGCTTGGGAATCGTTTCCGTTATCCCTTGCATATTATAGTTCATCACGGAGTTCTAGTAACTTGGTGATAGTGACTAGAGAACTCTGTCAATCACTATCTTATCTGGAAGATAAATCCCACTTGATTCAAGCGACTGTAGTACTCAGACATTCTGAGCACATGCTCACTAGTTGAGCTATTCTCCTCCATCTTGTAGGCTAAGTACTTTGTCAGAGGTCTCATACCTCTCGACTCGGGCATGAGGCTGAAATACCAATTCCAGCTCTTGGAACATCTCATATGCTCCGTGATGTTCAAAATGTTTTTGAAATCCCGGTTCTAAGCCGTAAAGAATGGTGCACTAAACTATCAAGTAGTCATCATACCGAGCTTTGTCAAACGTTCATAACGTCTGTATCTGCTCCTGCAATAGGTCTGTCACCTAGCGGTGCATCAAGGACATAATTCTTCTATGCAGCAATGAGGATAATCCTCTGATCACGGACCAAGTCCGCATCATTGCTGCTGTCGTCTTTCAACTTATTTTTCTCTAGGAACATATCAAAATAAATGGGGAGCTACATCGCGAGCTATTGATCTACAACATAGTTATGCAAATACTATCAGGACTAAGTTCATGATAAATTAAAGTTCAATTTAATCATATTACTTAAGAACTCCCACTTAGATAGACATCCCTCTAGTCATCTAAATGATCACGTGATCCATATCAACTAAACCATGTCCGATCATCACGTGAGATGGAGTAGTTTTCAATGGTAAACATCACTATGTTGATCATATCTACTATATGATTCACGCTCGACCTTTCGGTCTCAGTGTTCCGAGGCCATATCTGCATATGCTAGGCTCGTCAAGTTTAACCCGAGTATTCTGCGTGTGCAAAACTGGCTTGCACCCGTTGTATGTGAACGTAGAGCTTATCACACCCGATCATCACGTGGTGTCTCAGCACGAAGAACTGTCGCAACGGTGCATACTCAGGGAGAACACTTATACCTTGAAATTTTAGTGAGAGATCATCTTATAATGCTACCGCCGTACTAAGCAAAATAAGATGCATAAAAGATAAACATCACATGCAATCAAAATAAGTGATATGATATGGCCATCATCATCTTGTGCCTTTGATCTCCATCTCCAAAGCACCGTCATGATCACCATCATCACCGGCTTGACACCTTGATCTCCATCGAAGCATCGTTGTCGTCTCGCCAACTATTGCTTCTACGACTATCGCTACCGCTTAGTGATAAAGTAAAGAAATTACATGGTGATTGCATTTCATACAATAAAGCGACAACCATATGGCTCCTGCTAGTTGCCGATAACTGTTACAAAACATGATCATCTCATACAACAAATTATATATCATCACGTCTTGACCATATCACATCACAGCAAGCCCTGCAAAAACAAGTTAGACGTCCTCTACTTTGTTGTTGCAAGTTTTACGTGGCTGCTACGGGCTTCTAGCAAGAACCGTTCTTACCTACGCATCAAAACCACAATGATTTTTCGTCAAATGTGTTGTTTTAACCTTCAAAAAGGACCGGGCGTAGTCACACTCGATTCAACTAAAGTTGGAGAAACAGACACCCACTAGCCAACTGTGTGCGAAGCACGGCGGTAGAACGAGTCTCATGAACGCGGTCATGTAATGTCGGTCTGGGCCGCTTCATCCAACAATACCGTCGAATCAAAGTATGACATGCTGGTAAGCAGTATGACTATTATCGCCCACAACTCTTTGTGTTCTACTCGTGCATATAACATCTACGAATAGACCTGGCTCGGATGCCACTGTTGGGGAACGTAGTATTTCAAAAAAATGGCCTACGATCACGCAAGATCTATCTAGGAGAAGCATGGCAACGAGCGGGGAGAGTGTGTCCATGTACCCTCGTAGACCGAAAACGGAAGCGTTTAGTAGCGCAGTTGATGTAGTCGAACGTCTTCGCGATCCAACTGATCAAGTACCGAACACACGACACCTCCGCGATCTGCACACGTTCAGCTCGGTGACATCCCTCGAACTCTTGATCCAGCTGAGGCCGAGGGAGAGTTCCGTCAGCACGACGGCGTGGTGACGGTGATGATGAAGTTACTGGCACAGGGCTTCACCTAAGCACTACGACGATATGACCGAGGTGTAAAACTGTTAGGGGGGCACCGCACACGGCTAAGAGATTGTCTGTTGGGCCTTTGGGGTGCCCCCTGCCCCCGTATATAAAGGAGGGGAGGAGGAGGCTGGCCAACAAGGGGCGCGCCAGGGAGAGGGGAGTCCTACTAGGACTCCAGTCCTAGTAGGATTCGGCCCCACCCTTTTTTCCTTCTACCGGAGGGGGAAAAGGGGAAGGAGAGGGAGTAGGAGAAGGAAAGGGGGGTGGCGCCCCCTTCCCAAGTCCAATTCGGCCTCCTCCCTTGTGGGGGGCGCACCAGCCCCTTGTGGGCTGGTTAGCCTCCCTCCTATGGCCCATAAGGCCCATATCTTTCCCCGGGGGGTTCCGGTAACCTCCCGGTACTCCGGAAAAATGCCCGGATCACTCGGAACCATTCGATGTCCGAATGCAACCTTCCAATATATGAATCTTTACCTCTCGACCATTTCGAGACTCCTCGTCATGTCCGTGATCTCATCCGGGACTCCGAACAAACTTCGGTACATCAAATCACATAACTCATAATACAAATCGTCATCGAACGTTAAGCGTGCGGACCCTACGGGTTCGAGAACTATGTAGACATGACCGAGACACATCTCCGGTCAATAACCAATAGCGGAACCTAGGTGCTCATATTGGCTCCTACATATTCTACGAAGATCTTTATCGGTCAAACCGCATAACAACATACGTTGTTCCCTTTGTCATCGGTATGTTACTTGCCCGAGATTCGATCGTCGGTATCATCATACCTAGTTCAATCTCGTTACCGGCAAGTCTCTTTACTCGTTCCGTAATGCATCATCCCGCAACTAACTCATTAGTCACATTGCTTGCAAGGCTTATAGTGATGATCATTACCGAGAGGGCCCAGAGATACCTCTCCGATACTCGGAGTGACAAATCCTAATCTCGATCTATGCCAACTCAACAAACACCATCGGAGACACCTGTAGAGCATCTTTATAATCACCCAGTTACGTTGTGACGTTTGATAGCACACAAGGTGTTCCTCTAGTATTCGGGAGTTACATA